>NW_022681469.1:115906337-116506337 GCF_009764315.1 Trachypithecus francoisi
TTTCTCTTTCTTTCTCTCTCTCTCTTTTTCTCTTTTTCATTTTCTTGAGATAGAGTCTCACTCTGCGGCCCAGGCTGGAATGCAGTGATGCGATCTCGGCTCACTACAACCTCTGCCTCCTGGGTTCAAGCGATTCTCCTGCCTCTGCCTCTGGGCATCAGTCCTCAGGGATCTTGGAGAGGAGCAGCAGGAGGAGCCTGTGGGTTGGGTGTTGGTGTTGGTGGCTTCAGACAGACGCAGACAGAGAAGTGACCGGGGACATGCATGCTGTGTGCAGATGTAGTGGAGACTGAGGTGGACATGGAAGTGTCTGTCGATCAGGAGTTCTCGCCGGACCTCAATGACAACACTTCTCAGGCCTACAGGGATTTCAACAAGACCTTCTGGAATCAGGTAAAGGGCAAGGAGAGGGGAATTTTTTTCTTTTTTTTGAGACAGAGTCTCGCACTGTTGTCCTGGCTGGAGTGCAAAGGCGCGATCTTGGCTCACTGTAACCTCCACCTCCCGGTTCACGTGATTCTCCTGCCTCAGCCTCCTGAATAGCTGGAATTACAGGTGTGCACCACCACACCCAGCTAATGTTTTGTATTTTTAGTAGATACGTGATTTCACTATGTTGGCCAGACAGGTCTCGAACTCCTGACCTTGTGGTTCACCTGCCTTGTCTTCCCAAAGTGCTGGGATTACAGGTGTGAGCCATGGCTCCCTGCCGGGGAGGGGAATTGAAGGGTGCTCCCCTGGAGCTGGGATTGGGCATCTGGGTGTCCTCAGGTCTGCAGGTTCGGACGTGAGCCCAGGGATCCTTGGTGTTTCAGATGCAGAAGATTTTTGCAGGCATGCAGGGCTTCACCTTCAAGGGTGTGGAGATCCTGTCCCTGAGGTAGGAGACCCATCGGGGGATGTGGAGGCGGTGTTGGGTGGGGGAATTTGTGCACAGAAAAAAACCATTCCTTTCTTTGGTAATCATCAGAATTTATAAAGAGAGGGGTGGAGGGGCTACATAAGGAATCACTCCCTGGGGTATTTTTTGAGATCGTTTTCTGGGGCCATTTCTCTGGAGGAGGGGTGGCACCTCTCTTCTTCAGCACACTGGAAGGAGAGAAGTTGCAGGGACATGTGGGAAGGTGGTGCCTGGATCGGTGACTTCTTCACCCTCTGGCTAGCCCCTGCGCTACTGGGTGGGTCAGAATTAGAGAGAGAGAAAGAAAGAGAGGGAGAGAGGGAGAGAGGGAGAGAGAGCGCATCCAGGAGCGCCAGTGGATGATGGCTTGATGCAACACAAGGAGAACGTCAGGCCAGATATGGTGGCTCACACTTGCAATCCTAGCACTTTGGGAGGGTTAGGTGGGTGGATCACCTGAAACCAGTTCAAGACCAGCCTGGGCGACATAGTGAGAACCCATCTCTACAACAATAAAAAATAAATAAATAAAATGATTAGCCAGCATGGTAGTGCACACCTGTAGTCCCAGATACTTGGGAGGCTGAGGAGTAAGGATCACTTTAGCCCAGGAGTTGGAGGCTGCAGTGAGCTATAATTATATCACTGCACTCTAGCCTGGGTAACAGAGCCAGACTTTGTCTCTATAAAACACACACAGATAGGAAGTCAATCATGTCAATTATTCCTTGTCCTGCCTTCCCAGGCAGACCAAGTCAAGAATGCTGGCAGCCCCTTCTAAAAAGGATGCATGTGGCATCCCGACTCAGGACCTCTGCCCCCTTTCCCACTTCTGGTGCACTTTGGGTTGCTTCTGGAGTGCTCCTCCAAGGACCCATGCGCCCCTGGCTGGGGCACTCTCTAAGGCCGTGGACCTCTCAGGAATGGCAGCATCGTGGTGGACTACCTGGTCCTGCTGGAGCTGCCCTTCAGCCCTCAGCTGGAGAACCAGTACGAGCAGGCGAAGACGACACTGAAGGAGGCGCTGCAGAATGCCAGCCAGGATGTGGACAGCTGCCAGGACTCTCAGAGTGAGCCCCGGCTGGAGGGAGGGGCCAGGGCCTGAGCCGCCACCCCAGCCCACTCCAACTGGGCCAGGGGCCCTCTGGACTCCGGTGCCAACCCTATGGTACCTCTGGCAGGTTGGGAGAAGGGAAATGAGTCCACACACAACGTCATCAAGGGTGGGGCTAGGGAGGGTCTTCCCAGGACCTGGGTACTGGGGAAGACAACCCCTGATGGTCATGCTCAGCATTTCCCAGATGGCTGAAGACCTCGGATTATTCAGGGGAGATGAGGTTGGGAACAGGAGTCTTCTCTTGTGGCCCCTCCACAGTCCCCCAGACAGAGACAGCCCTCACCGCCCTCCCTGTGCCTGTCCTGCTTCCTGGTCCTAACCCCTTGACCTTAACCCCTTGACCTCCCCCTCCCATTCCATCCGTGCCTGTGTTCCCGCAGCCATGTGTTTTAAGCCTGACTCCATCAAGGTGAACAACAACAGCAGGACAGAGCTGACTCCGGAAGGTGAGGGTGGGGTAAAGGGTTGAGTGGTCGCTCTCCCGTGGCTATGATCCCAGCCACCAGGGACATTTGCCCATTGAAACCTGGGGCAGGGAGAGACCTTTGTGAGGGAGGCAAGTGATATGGCCCAGGGTGGCCCTTCCTGGCGCTGATTAGTGGCTTCCACCTGAGGACAGCAGGGGCCACGAGGAGAGGGTGAGGGTGGTGGTGCTGGACTCCCCTCATCGAATCCCAGGGTCTACCCCACGGCATCCCACCTCGGAAATGGAATCCTCCTCCCGCATTTTCAGAGGCACCATTATCAGGCCCCTGAATAGAATGGATGAGGTCCTTGTCTCTGTGCAACCCCCTCCCCAACCCCTCAGCCATCTGCCGCCGCGCCGCTCCCACGGGCTATGAGGAGTTCTACTTCCCCTTGGTGGAGGCCACCCGGCTCCGCTGTGTCACCAAATGCACGTCGGGCGTGGACAACGCCATCGACTGTCACCAGGGCCAGTGCGTTCTGGAGAGGAGCGGTCCCGCCTGTCGGTAAGGCACCGCTCACCATTAGCATCAGCCGAGCCCCGCCCTCGCGCTCTAAGATGAAGCCCCGCCCCGTGCTCCGCCCCCAGGCCCTACGGTGGAGCCTTGTCCCCAGAGTCCGGCTCCAAGCCCATTCCCCTTGCCCTACGGTGGAGCCTTGCCCTGGAGCTCTGCTTTTTACCCCACCCCCATGATAGGGTTGAGTCCCGGCCTCTTGTTCTGGGACCACTCATTCTAGGGTGGGGCCCCGCCCCCTCATTCTAGGGTTGAACCCCTCCCCCTCCTTTGGTGAAGCCTTACCCACTTGATCCGGGGTGGAATCCCGCCCCTTGCTTAGGTTGGAGTCCCGTTCTCTTGTTCTAGGGCGGAACCAGAACCCCTTGTTCTAGGTTGGAGCCCTGCCCCCTCCTTCAAGGGTGGATTCCCAGACCCTTGTCTAAGGTGGAACGCCTCCGATTGCCCTAGGGCGAAAGCCCCCGCTGCCCTAGGCTTGGGCCCCGCCCCCTCGCCCCACCCCGCTCCGCGGGACCCAGGTGCACGCGTGGACCCCGAGTCCGGAGGTGAAGAGGGTCTGACCCTGCGATCTCCCGCAGCTGCTACTCCACCGACACGCACTGGTTCTCTGGCCCGCGCTGCGAGGTGGCGATCCACTGGAGGGCGCTGGTCGGGGGCCTGACGGCGGGCGCCGCGCTGCTGCTGCTGCTGCTACTGGCGCTGGGCGTCTGGGCTGTGCGCTCTGGACGGTGGAGCTGCCAGCGCCTAGACCGGTGAGCGCGGGAAAGACGGGCCTGGGGTGCGAGGGCGGCCAAGGGGCCCCAGGCGGGCCGGCTGTGTCTGACCGCGCGGCGGCCCCACCTAGGTCCTGGGCCCAGGACAGGAAATGGTTCGAGACCTGGGATGAGGAAATCGTGGGCACTTTTTCAAACTGGGGTTTCGAGGACGACGGAACAGGTGAGTCCTGCCTCCTGGAGAAGCAGGCAGGGGCTTTCCTGGGCACCATTGCGAGGACAGACGCCCTTCCTGCCTTCCTCGCATTTACTCCGTCCCCTTCTCCCTTCCCTCCCGTCCCTCTCCCCTCCTCTTTCTCCCCTCTTCTCTCTCTCTCTCTAGACAAGGATGAAAATTTCCATGTGGCCTTGGAGAAGGTGGACACCACTATGAAGGTGAGGGGCTAAAGAGGGGGACCCCAAGGAACTCTCCCAGCCTGCATTTCAGATTCCCTCCCCAACCCCCACCAGGGCAAGGAGGAGGCTGGGCTCGGATCAGCAGTGACCTCCCTGTCAGTCCAAACCAGTGGCTCCGCGTTCCCTTCCCTCACTGTGACTCTGTGACAGGTGCACATCAAGAGACCCGAGATGACCTCGTCCTCAGTGTGAGCCCTGCGGGGCCCCATCACCATCCCCTCTGCCCTGCCCGGGACACAAGGCTCTGCACTGCGTCCATTTCAAGTGGTGGCCCCAGGACGTGAGCAGCCCAGGCTCCTGCTGTTCTTGGGCAAAATGAGACTGTTCCCCCAAATCCCATCCTTCTCTTTCCAACTTGGCTGAAACCCACCAGGAGACGCACGCAGTTGAGGTGCAGGCTCTTCCACTGTGAAACCTTGGGCAAGTCAGTAACGAGTCTCAGTTTACTCACCTGCAAAGCAGGTACAGCATTCCTGTATATCTCACACCATTGTTGTGTAAACCACATGGACTTGGTCAATTCTCGGTCCTACTCTGCCCTCCCGTCTCAGCCCTCATGTTGCCATTGCCTCTCTCAGATCCTCCAATCCTCATGTCCTTCACCTGGTCTCCGACCCTGGTTCCTATTTTCTCTCAATTCCCTACTGACTGTTTCTTACTTTGAATCTGGAGGCGGCCTGCAGCCCATCCCATCTCCTGCCCTCTCCTGATCTAACTCCCTGCTGTGTCTCTTGCTCTCATTCCTTAGATGTCCTCTCCTTCTGACTCCGTTCCTTCATCCATCCTGTCCCCAGTCCCCCAGCCCTAAATCCTCCCTCCTCTCCTCACATCCCGGTCCCTAGCAAGGTATAGATAGCCTCTGTGTCTTAGGATACCCCAGCTGCTGTTCCCCCCATCACCCCATTGCCCAATTCCCCGTTTCTCTTGCTCTCATTCCTTGTATCTTCTCCCCTTCTGAGCCTGTCCATTAGTCAGTTCTGCCCCCCACTCCCCTGCCCTAAATATCCCAGCTGCTGTTCCCCCCATCACCCTGCTGTCCGATTCTTTATTCTCCACCCCTTTCTCTCACTCCTGGAGCCCCAAGGGTGGGGGCAGGGCATGAGTTCCCCAGTCCCCAAGGAAAGGCAGCCCCCTCAGTCCCCCTCCTCCTCACTCCCTTCGATCTTCCTCCCCTCTCACCTCACCACTGCCTTTTCCCATCCCCTTCCTTTTCCTTCCTCCCTCCCTCTCTCCCTGGTGTCACCTCGATTCCTGATTCCTGCCATAACTCTGAGTCCTGAAATCCTCAATCTCCTTGGCTGGGAAGATCGGCCTTGGGGACAGGAAGTCGGCACATCTCCAGGTCTCCATGTGAGCACAATATAGAGTTTACTGTAAAAGAAGCTGCTCTCTGTCTGTCTCCCTTTCACCCCGCAGTGGTCTCCACCTGATTGGAGAACAGGGATTTCCAGAGGCGGCGCTGTAGGAGGATCCTGGGATCACCTGTGTCTCCCAGGGAGGAAGGAGGGGTTCTGTGGGCAGCCCTTGGGGGCCATGATGTTCTTCATAGAAAGCACAGAGGTTGGG
Source organism: Trachypithecus francoisi (assembly GCF_009764315.1). Classification (NCBI taxonomy): domain Eukaryota; kingdom Metazoa; phylum Chordata; class Mammalia; order Primates; family Cercopithecidae; genus Trachypithecus; species Trachypithecus francoisi. The sequence goes on from NW_022681469.1 coordinate 115,912,071, forward strand.
GGGAACCCATTTTGTTGGGGAGCGACTCGGGGCAGGGGCCCCTTGGGCTTTGTGGTCTGTGCTCTCCCCACCCCCACCACTGCCCTGACCTTGACACTGGGGGCTTAGGGAGCAATTGGACCCCTGGTGCTGGGTCAGGGTGGTCCAGGGGCTAGGGCTGCCTGGTCCAGTCAGCCTTTACAAGGATGGGTAAAGCTGGGCCTCCCCAAAGATCTTGATCCCCCACAAGGCTCCCAAACCCTGATAGCAGAGGCACACAACAGAGCCTGTCTGCTGGCACAGGGCACTTCTGTTCCTGCTGTTGCGGGCAGTCAGGCCTGTCTGAGGAGTCGAGGGTGTTCAGAAATAACATGTCCCCTTGGGTCTTTGGGTGCGGGCTTGGGAGAGGCCCCTGTGATGTTTGCCCGGGACAGGGACGGGCCATGGCCTTTCGTCACCTCTGTGTCTGGCCAGGGGTGGAGACCAGGACCATAAAGTCTCAGGTGTGAGTGGGCACCCCGCCCAGGAGAAGGGCTGGAAGCTGGGGACCCCAGGGAAAGCCCTGGACATTTGGAAAGGACCATGTCGAGGCGGGGGATGGGGAGGGATGGCTGGAAGAGAGAGGGGCTTCTTGGGGGTGGGAGTGGAGGGTCCTTCACTTGCTCTGGCCTGTTGCCGGCTGCCCCTTCCACGGTTCTGAACTTCTCCCTCCATGGTCACCCGCCCTCCGGCGCTTCTTGGCCCCCACCTCTTGGCACCCATGGTGTGCTCACACCTCTAGCTTCTGTCCCTCCCTCCTTCGCTGCCCCACCCACAGTGGCTCTGACTTCCGCTGAAAGAGAGGGTCCCCGGCTCAGGGCGGTCACTGCTCCAGGACTTATAAGGGAGGAGGGTGGACAGGCTGCCCTTTGTCCAACTCCCTGTGGTCACCACACGCTACCTGCTCAGTGCCATCACCTCACCTCTACCCTGGGACAGGCACTGCTCTTCTTCAAGACAAAGGTCTCTGGGGTCCTTTTTATAGCTGATCTGTTCCTGGGAGGCTTTCATTTCTTGGTCCCTCTTGACGGGGGAAGACGGGCAGCCAGGGGCCCGTTCCCCAGGAAATGCTGGTGATCTGGATTCCGACGTTGGCTCTCTGGCTCTGCGCATCCTTTACTGCTGCACTGACACAGGGTGAGTGCTCCTGGGCTGATGCTCCGGGTCCAGTGCTCCTGGGTGGTCATAGTACACGCCCCTGCCTCAGGCAGCAGGGCTGCAGGTGGCCTCCTCCCCTTTGCATGGCAAGGGGCTGCCCCAGGCTGGAGACCCGTGCTGTGACCTCATCTTGCCTTGGGGGTGCTGAAGGGGTCACTGTGGAGACCTGTGGGTGCCTGTGGTGTGCAGGGGATGGTCTGCACACAGCCCCTGGCCGTGGGATGGCTGAAATCCACAGCTTCTGCTCTCCAGGCTCCCCCCAGGAGGATGAGGGGGTTTTGTCACAGACAGTGGGCTCTCCCTGCCCTCATCCTGGGGGCTTTATCTGCTGGAGGGATGGGTCTTTCCAAGCCTCACAGAGGCACTGAACATGCTGCCAGCCCTGGTCGGGAGAGAGGGAATCCAGAGGGGTGTCTGACAGTGTCCTCTCTTGACTTGGAGCAGCCTCAGGTTCCCCCTGGGGAATCCCCTCCAATTAGAAATGGCTGATGGGGCCAGGTGTGGTGGCTCATGCCTGTAATCCCAGCACTTTGGGAGGCCCAGGTGGGTGGATCACCTGAGGTTGGGAGTTTGAGTCCAGCATGGCTAACATGGTGAAACCCTGTCTCCATTAAAAATATAAAAAGTAACCAGGCATGGTGGCTCACACCTGTAATCCCAGCTACTTGGGAGGCTGAGGCAGGAGAATCACTGGAACCTGGGAGGTGGAGTTTGCAGTGAGGCAAGATTGTGCCATTGCACTCCAGTGTTTAAGAGTGAAACACTGTCAAAAAGAAAGAAGAAGAAAGAAAGAAGAAAGAAAGAAAGAAAGAAAGAAAGGAAGAAAGAGAAAGAAAGAAAGAAAATTAAAATGGCTGCCAGTTGCGGTGCCTCACGCCTGCAATGCCAGCACTTTGGGATGCTGAGACAGGCGCATCACGAGGTCAGGAAATTGAGACCATCCCGGCCAACATGGTGAAAACCCAACTCTACCAAAAATATAAAAATCAGCTGGGTGTGGTGGCACACTCCTGTAGTCCCAGCTACTCGGGAAGCTGAGGCAGGAGAATCACTTGAACCCTGGAGGCAGAGGTCGTAGTGAGCCAAGATCGCACCACTGCACTCCAGCCTGGTGACAGAGCGAGACTCTCTCAAACAGACAAACAACAACAACAACAACAACAACAACAAAGTGGCCGAGGGGCTGCGGGAGGAGACAGAGGCTCGGGGATCCTTGCTTAGCCTGGTGGTGGCTGTGTGTAAGAGATGACTGGTTACCTGCTGATTTCTCTCATACAAAACAGACTTTCTGATTCCTTCCTGGCAGGGGTGGACAGGGATGAGGAGAGGCCGCAGAGGGAGACCTTGAGTTGAAGGCTGTGGGGTGGGCAGAAGGGGTCGTGAGGGGGCAGGGGAGCTGGGGTGGGAGTCTCTGTAGCCCTGCAGGACACCTTCAAAGTAACCTACCAGGGAAGTTCCACCATCCTCCTAGCCAGGGACTCAGGCCCTCCGAGGCTGCCTCTGTCCGCCAAGCCTTGACAGGTGAGACCTCTTTACCTAACCCGGACATGTTGGGAGAGAGGTACAGGTGGGGAGGAGCTGATGGGAGAGTTTCAAGGGCTGAAGTGATGAACTCTGTGAATTTGGGAACATTATAAGAGTGTGTTAATAACACATAGATTCCCTTTAAGGTAATATAAAGGAGTGGGAAGCTATGGGCTGGGATGGATCTTATGAGGAGTCCTTTCCATCTCTGCTTCCCAGGCCTGGCCTGACCGATCCTGCAATCTCTCTCTGGTCAGATTATCAAGGAGAGGGTGACGGAGGTGATGACAGCGATGATGAAGGCCCCAGGAGTCAGCAGGTGGCATTGCCTCGGTATACCCAGCCGAGTGTTAGAGACGGACCCCAAGGAACCAAAAGCCCCTGTCCCTCAGATGCTTATAATTATGTGGCAAAGATAACACAGGTGAATCCCTTTGTGTGCAAAACAGTCAGAAAAACATCTATGGCCAGTGCAGAAAGCAGCAGGGAGTGAGGCCAGGCAAGTAGGACCACTCCGGAGGGCTTGGGAAGGTCTGATTAGATACAGAGATGGAGGCAGAGACCCCTGCCTTCCTCTTGCAGAGGCTTTTGCTGTTCACAAAGCCATTTCCCAGCAGGTAGCTCATATGATTCTCACGAAAATATCTGTGTAAGGAAGTCAGGGTAGGTGAGGATATGGAAGCTCAGAGAGAGGATAAGTGATTTGCCTGGGGCCACATAGCAAATAATGAACACGGCGACCACTTTACAGTGGATTTGCGCCCTGCGCCTCTCCTCCCCTAGAGGACCCCAGTTCTCTCCACTAGCGCCCCTCCTCCCTTCTAGAGGAACCCAGTTCTCTGCAGACCATCCCGTGCTCTAGGAATGGATTCTGGGTCCTTGGCAAGCAGTTCAGATGTCAGATCAGAGACTACCAGTGGCATCTGTAGTGTTTTTTTTTTTTTGGACAGTCTCCTCTGTCACCCAGGCTGGAGTGCAGTGACACGATCTCGGCTAACTGCCGCCTCTGTCTCAAGGGTTCAAGAGATTCTCCTGCCTCAGCCTCTGGAGTAGCTGGGACTACAGGTGTGTGCCAACATGCCCAGCTAATTTTTTTGTGTGTGTTTGGTAGAGACAGGGCTTCACCATGTTGGCCAGGCTGGTCTTGAGCTCCTGGCCTCCAGTGATCTGCCCGCCCCGAACTCCCAAAGTGCTGGGATGACAGGTGTGAGCCGCTGCACCTGGCCCAGCATCTGTAACTTTTCTTCCTACTCTCTGCAGCCTCTTCTGGGTACTCCCGGGCACACTGTGGACTGGTGAGGTTTTGGAGAAGCAGACAGTCGAGTGAGGGAAGAGCACTCTGAGAAAGTAGAAAAATCATTTCCACAGCTCTGCAGGGGAGCTACGGCGTAGGAATGCCCTGAAAGACGAGGGGGCATGTGCTGGATCAAGCGTGATGTTTGCTGGGGAGAGTGTGGTGGTGCTGGTGCATTTGTGGATGACAGGAGCACTAAGACCAAGCTGAGATGTTTAGACATCACAAGAACCTCTGTGGACTAAGTAGGGCTGGGGATGCCTCTGTAGGGCAGACCAGCATCAGAGAGGCCATTGAGAGGCACCCAAAGCCATCCTGGGAGGAGGATATGAAGGCCCAGCTGGGAACCCAACTCCCTTGGAAATGGGGGTTCCACCTGATGGTTGGCTGAAGGACACTGAGACAGATGGTCTAGGAGGCTGTGTTAACTGGGAGAGGAGCGTCTTTTTGCTGGATGACAAAGGTCTCCAGTTGGGGCTGTGGAGTTTGGGGTGATGGTGAAGTTTCTGGGTGGAGCTGTCCTGGAAGCCTGGGTCTTAGGGGAGGGCTTCTAGGATGGGTCCAGTGCCATCGCCCCAGCCCCTGCTACAGGCTGAGGTAGGAAAATGTGAGTGCTCACTATGAACTAAATCAGCAGGCACCTTGGTCTTGAACTTTGCAACATCCAGAACTGTGAGACGTCCAGAACTGTGAGAACTCTTTCTTTCTTTTTATTTTATTTTATTTTTTGCCCAGGCTGGTCTTGAACTCCTGGGCTCGAACCATCCTCCCACCTCAACTTCCTAAAGTGCAGGAACTACAGGCATGAGCCACCACACCTGGCCAATTTCTATTGTTTAAGCCACCCAGTCAATGGTATTTGCTATGGCAGCCCAAGAAGACTAAGACAGGCTGCCTTCAGAATTTTCTCTTCATCAGCTGGGTGCAGTGGTTCATGCCTATAATCCAGTGCTTTGGGAGGCCCCAGCCTGGGCAACATAGTGACACCCCATCTCTTAAAAAAAAAAAAAAAAAGGCTGGGTGTGGTGGCTCATGCCTGTAATCACAGCACTTTGGGAGGCCAAGGCAGGAGGATCCCTTAAGCCCAGGATTCGAGGCTAGCTTGGGCAACACAGGGAGACCCAATCTCTTAAAAAAAAAAAAAATAGCCAGTCATAGTGGTGCATGCCTATAGTCTTAGCTACTTGGGAGGCTGAGGGGACAGGATCTCTTGAGTCCAGGAATTCGAGACTGCAGTGAGCTGTGATTGCACCATTGCACTTCAGCCTGGGTGACAGAGTGAGGCCCTGTCTCAGAAAAAGCTTTTCTCTCTTTATCTTTGGTTTTCAGGAATTTGACTCTGACTACAATGTCTGTGGTTTGTGGCCCTTTGTTTATTTTTGGAAATTCTTAGTGATTATTGTCTTCAAATATTTCTCCTACCTTGTTCTCTCTCTTCTCCTTCTGAGACTACAATGAGACATATGTTAGGCCATTCCATATTGGACTACAGCTGTGGATACTGTTCTGCACACATCCCCATCACCCCTTTCTGTGTTTCAGTTTGGGTAATTTTTACTGACTTATCAATTGAATGAAGATAAAAACTGACTTATTTTCGGTTTTTATTGATTTATCTTCACGAATCCTTTCCTCTACTGTGTCTTATCTGCTGATCATCCTATTGAAAAGAAGTCTTTGGCCAGGTTTAGTGGGTCACACCTGTAATCTCAGCACTTTAAGAGGCTGAGGTGGGAGGATAGCTTGAGCTCAGGAGTTTGAGGCCAGCCTGGGCAACATAGTGAGACCTTGTCTGTACAAAAAATACCAGAAAAAAATTAGCTGGGTGTGGTGATGTGCGCCTGTAGTCCCAGCTACTTGGGAGGCTGAGATAGGAATGCTTGAGCCCAGGAAGTCAAGGCTACAGTGAGCTGTGATTGTGCCACTGCATTCCAGCCTAGGCAACATAGAGAGACTTTGTTTCAAATAATAATAATAATAATAATAATAATAATAATAAATTTAAAAATCGGAAAAGAACTCTTTATCTCTGATATTATGGTTTTTATTTCTACCGTCTTCATTTGAAAGAGCCTCTTGAGAGGCACCAAGAGCCACCCTGGAATAGGAGATGGACGGTCCAGGAGGCTGTATTGACCAGGAGGATAGGAGCCTCTCTTTGATGGAAGGCAAGGGTCTCCAGTTGGGCCTGTTGAGTGTGGGGTGACCGTGGGGTTTCTGGGAGGAGCTGTCCTGGTGGCCTGGGGCTCCTGGAATAGGGACACAGTCTAGAACTCTACCTTCTCCAACTGCTACAGAGACACAAAAGCCAGGAAACGCCAGAAAAATGCCAGGGATCCACATGATGACTGGAACCAGTATCCTGTTTTCTGTACATGAAGTTCCAAAGTGTTCTTAGTAAGGGTTGGGGCGGGGATGGGCTAGGGGATTGGGACCAAGTGTCTGCCCCGGAGTGGGAGGGTCAGGGGTCTGAAGGGGTCAGCACTCTTTAGCTTAGAAAGGTGAAGCTGGGAGTAGAAATGGTTAACATCTATAAAATTGGGAAGAGAGTGGTGGAGGTGAAAACAAATTTGTTCACAATAGACAAAGGGGCAACCTTTGAAACTCAAGTGATGTAAAATATTACAAGGAGTGCTGTTTTATACAAAGAGTAATAAACTTACTCATTCAGCAAACACCAAAGGCTGGCTCTGCCTGGGCAGGTGCTCTGGAGGAGGCAGGGTGAATAGACAGTTTATAGTAGAGTTAATGAGATGGGATTGGGGCAGAAACGGCCACAGCCCAATCTGCTGCTGGAGCTAAGAGAGGAGGCCCGGGGCTGGAGGGGCACAGAGGGGGCCTCTGGAGCCCTTCCACCTGGGCTGATGAGGCACGGGGAGGGGGAGAGGGAGAGGCAGCGTTTGAGTTTGGTGGCGGTTGAGAAGTAGTACAGGAAGGAAGTATATATTAACAGATGCTCAAAGGCCTTAGACAAATTCAGAACCACATTGTCTGAACTTACACGGAGCTAGGGAGAGAATTGGGGTATTGGTAACCAGATTCCCTGGAGAAGATCAAATCTTGGGTGGCACTGGGATGAGCTGGGGTCACCCACAGCTCATTGGGGTGTGGGAAGGCCCAGAGACCCCCACACCCCAGTTGGAGAAGTTAATAGAGACCGGATAGTCTGAGTATCATATTCATATTAAAAATGGGCCAGGCATGGTGGCTCAATCATGCCTGTAATCCCAGCACTTTGGGAGACTGAGGCGGAAGGATTGCTTGAGGGCAGGAGTTCAAGACTAGCCTGGGCAAAAATATTTTTAAATAAAAAGATTAGCTGGGTGTGGTGGTGTGTCTCTGTAGTCCTAGCTGCTCAGGAGGCTGAGGGGAGAGGATCTCATGAATCTAGCAATTCCAGGCTGCAGTGAGCTAGGATCGCACCACTGCACCCCAGCCTGGGCGACAGAGCAAGACGTTACCTCTTAAACATAAAAATAAAAAAAAGTATTAAAAATTGCAAATATTCATTGAGGGTTTGCTATGTGCTAGACACTTTTCTAAATATTATCTCATTTAACTTTCACAACATTCCTAAGAAGAAGGATGTGTTACTGATTTGGGGTTTTTATACATGGGGAAACAGGTGCAGAGATGATAAATAATTTGCTCGGTGGGGCACGGTGTCTGACACCTGTAATCCCAACACTTTAGGAGGCCAAGGCAGGCAGATCATGTGTGGTCAGGAGTTCGAGACCAGCCTGGCCAATATGGTGAAACCCCGTCTCTACGAAAAATACAAAAATTAACTGGCCATGGTGGCAGGTTCCTGTAATCCCAGTTACTTAGGAGGCTGAGGCAGGAGAATCACTTGAACCCTGGAGGCAGAGGTTGCAGTGAGCCGAGATCGTGACACTGTGCTCCAGCCTGGGCGACAGACCAAGACTCCATCTCAAAAAAAAAAAAAAAAGGCCGGGCGCGGTGGCTCAAGCCTGTAATCCCAGCACTTTGGGAGGCCGAGACGGGTGGATCACGAGGTCAGGAGATCGAGACCATCCTGGCTAACACGGTGAAACCCCGTCTTTACTAAAAATACAAAAAAACTAGCTGGGCGAGGTGGCGGGCGCCTGTAGTCCCAGCTACTCGGGAGGCTGAGGCAGGAGAATGGCGTGAACCCGGGAGGCGGAGCTTGCAGTGAGCTGAGATCCGGCCACTGCACTCCAGTCCCGGAGACAGAGCGAGACTCCGCCTCAAAAAAAAAAAAAAAAAAAGGAAGAAAAGAAAAGAAATTGCTCAATGCCACCCACTCATCAGTTAGAGGAGCCAGGATTTGAACCTAAGCCTTCCAGCTCCAGGGTCCCCGTTCTTTGCCGCTTGCTGTAATTGGGGATGCCTGTGTGTATGCCTTCCCTAGGTCTGCCACAATAAATTAACAAACACTACTTGGTGGCTTCATGCAACATAAATTTATTCTCTTACAGTTGTGGAGGCCAGAAGCTTGAAGTCAAGGTTATCATGAGTGCCACACTCCCTTCAAACGCTCTAGGGGAAGATCTCTCCTTGCCTTCTCTAGCTCTTTTTTTTTTTTTTTTTTTTTTTGAGACGGAGTGTCTTTCTGTTGCCCAGGCTGGAGTGCAGTGGTGCGATCTTGCCTCACTGCAACCTCTGCCACCTGGTTCAAGCAATTCTCCCGCCTTGGCCTCCCAAGTAGCTGGGATTACAGGCACACGCCACCATGCCTGGCTAAGTTTGTATTTTTAGTAGAGACAGGGTTTCACCATGTAGGTCAGACTGGTCTCAAACTCCTGACCTCGTGATCCACCCACCTTGGCCTCCCGAAGTGCTGGGATTACAGGTGTGAGCCACCGCGTCTGGCCAGCTTCTTCCTTTTTAAAAAATGTTTATCTCGTTATTTAGAGGCTGGATTATGAGACTGGTTAGTTTTTGTATTTTTTTTCTTGTAGAGACGGGGTCTTGCTATGTTGCCCAGGCTGGTCTCAAACTCCTGGGCTCAGGCGATCCACCAGCCTTGGCCTCTCAAAGTGCTGGGATTACAAGCGTGAGCCACTGTGCCCGGCCAGCCTTTTCTAGCTCCTGGTGACTCCTGGTGTTCCTTGGCTTGTGATAGCCTCACTCCAATCTCTGCCTCATCATCTCTGGGCATCTTCCCTATATGTCACATCTCTCTCTCTTTTCTCTGACAAGGATTTGAATTTAGGGCCCATCCTAAATCTGATCTTGAGATCCTTGACTTAATGACATCAGGAAAGTCTCTGTTTCCAAAGAAGTTCGCATTCCTAGGTACCAGGAGTTAGGACTTGAGGATATATTTTGGGGTGATCCTATTCAATGCACCATACCATGCTTTAGCCTCAACCGGTGACTCTTGCTTTCAAGAAACAGTGACAATGTCTGCTGGCACTAGAAAGCCAGGAAGTCCATCCACCGCCATTGGTGTGTGCAGGGGTTGGAGTGGCCCCACCCAGCTCTATCTCAACATTCACAACTCTGCCAGGAGCCAAGGACCTTATGGAAAAGGAATAGACCCAGGCTACCTAGCTCTTGTGTGGCAGAGCAGAATGTGCACCCAGGACTGGGGGACCGCAGCTCATTTCAGTGCCTCCTATAACATTGTAGAATATTCTAGAGTGATCTGGGTGGCCAGAACAGGCATCATTTACTCTCATTTCCCAGGGGGAAATGGAAATTCAGAGAGTTTCTCTGGATTGCATAAGGTCACACAGTGGTGTACAGGTTGGTCTTGGAGATGCAGCAAGGACCCTCCCTCCACGCCCCATGGGAGCTCCCCACACTGCCACTGCCTCTTCAGGGGAGCTGCCACTGGGGACTTCATTGACTGATTTTGTCACAAACTGAAATATGTCCTGGAGGTGGCAGGAGGAGACAGTTTCAAAGCTTGGTGATGGTCCTCAGACTTGTCCTTGAAGAGCCTTCTAATGTGTGTCCCCAAGCATGCCATGATGTGAAAGATTTGCCTGAAAAACCAGCTGCCTTAATTAAGTAATAATCTATTTTATTTTAGAGACAGGGTCACACTCTGTTGCCCAGGCTGGAATGCAGTGGCACAATCATAGCTCACTGCAACCTCGACCTCCTGAGCTCAAGTGAGCCTTCTGCTTCAGCCTCTCAAGTAGCCGGGACTACAGATGTGCACCACCATGCCCAACTAATTTTTAAAATTTTTGTACAGATGGCAGTCTCGCTATGTTTTCCAGGCTGGTCTTGAACTCTTGGCTTCAAGCAAACCTCCTGCCTCAGCCTCCCAAAGTGCTGGGATTACAGGTGTGAGCCATTGCCCTCAGCCTTAATCTTTTTAAGGAAAAATCCAAATACATGTGGAATGTAGAAGCAATAAACACTGTAAATGAGCAAGAAAAGACTCAACTTAATTCATTCAATGAGATACAATGTCATTACTTTCGCACGGAAAAAAGCTACCAAACTTTACCTGCTTAGCAGGAGAGGGAGCTGGCATCTTTAATGAACAGTGGCTTCAGTGTAGGCAAATAGGCAATTTTTGTTAAGCATTTTGACTACAAAGGTCTGGGGAATCCCAGCTTGGAAATTGTTACCAGTGAATGATTTTCCATGGGTTCTCCAAGGGGTGACATAAGGCATACCTATAATAAAATAAAATAAAACAGAATAAAATAAAGTAAAAAAAAAATGTATATAGGCAGGGCACAGTGGCTCATGCCTATAATCCCAGCACTTTGAGAGGCCGAGGCAGGCAAATCACGAGGTCAAGAGATCGAGACCATCCTGGCCAACATGGTGAAACCCCATCTTTACCAAAAATACAAAAATTTAGGTGAGCATGCTGGCATGGGCCTGTAGTCCTAGCTACTCGGGAGGCTGAGGCAGGAGAATTGCTTGAACCCGGGAGGCGGAGGTTGCAATGAGCCGAGATCGCCCCACTGCACTCCAGCCTGGATGACACAGCAAGACTCTGTCTCAAAAAAATAAAAATAAAATAAAAAATACATATATATATAAAACATATATACATATACATGCATATTTATATATTCACACACATTTATTGTGTTTTAAAAATTATATAATGACCGGGCGCGGTGGTTCACACCTGTAATCCCAGCACTTTGGGAGGCCGAGGCGGGTGGATCACGAGGTCAGGAGATCGAGACCATCCTGGCTAACATGGTGAAACCCCGTCTCTACTAAAAATGCAAAAAATTAGCCAGGTGTGGCGGTGGGCGCCTGTAGTCCCAGCTACTTGGGAGGCTGAGGCGGGAGAATGGCGTGAACCCAGGAGGCAGAGCTTGCAGTGGGCCGAGATCGGGCCACTGCACTCCAGCCTGGGTGACAGAGCGAGACTCTGTCTCAAAAAAAAAAAAAAAAGGCCGGGCGCGGTGGCTCAAGCCTGTAGTCCCAGCACTTTGGGAGGCCGAGACGGGCGGATCACGAGGTCAGAAGATCGAGACCATCCTAGCTAACACGGTGAAACCCCGTCTCTACTAAAAAATACAAAAAAAAACTAGCCGGGCGACGAGGCGGGCGCCTGTAGTCCCAGCTACTCAGGAGGCTGAGGCAGGAGAATGGCCTAGACCCGGGAGGCGGAGCTTGCAGTGAGCTGAGATCCGGCCACTGCACTCCAGCCTGGGTGACAGAGCGAGACTCCGTCTCAAAAAAAAAAAAAAGAAAGAAAAAAAATTATATAATGAGGTGTGGTACATCTGTAACCTCAGCTACTCAGGAGGGAGGGAAGATCACTCCAGCCCAGGAGTTCGAGGCTTCAGTGAGCTAGGATCGCACCACTGCATTCCAGTCTGGGGGACACATTGAGAACTTGCCTCTCTCTTTTGTTGTTGTTGTTGTTTTGTGTTGCTTTTGAGGCGAGTCTTGCTGTGTCGCCCAGACTGGAGTGCAGTGGTGGGATCTCTGCTCACTGCAACCTCTGCCTCCCAGGTTCAAGAAATTCTCCTGCCTCAGCCTCCTGAGTAGCTGGGACTATAGGTGCGCACCACCACGCTCAGCTAAATTTTTGTATTTTTAGTAGAGATAGGGTTTCACCATGTTGGCCAGGATGGTCTTGATCTCTTGACCTCATGATCCCGCCCGCCTTGGCCTCCCAAAGTGCTGGGATTACAGGCATGAGCCACCGGGCCCAGCCAGAGACTTTGTCCCTCAAAAGAAAAATTATAAGATGAAAACATATCCATCGTGGAACATTTAGAAAATACAGACAAACACAAAGAGGAAAATCTTCCTTTTTTTTTTTTCTGAGACAGAGTCTCAGTCAGAGTGTTGCCTAGACTGGAGAGCAATGGTGCGATCTCGGCTCACGGCAACCTCCGCCTCCCAGGTTCAAGCGATTCTCCCGCCTCAGCCTCCCGAGGAGCTGGGATTACAGGCATGTGCCACTGTGCCTGGCTAATTTTTGTATTTTGTTAGAGACAGGGTTTCACCATGTTGGCCAGGCTGGTCTCGAATTCCTGACCTCAGGTGATCTGCCTGCCTCGGCCTCCCAAAGTGCTGGGATTATAGGTGTGAGCCACCATGCCCAGCCTGAAAAAATACCCCCTTAACCTTAACGTTCAGATAAACATTGTTAACATTTTATTTCTATGTATTTAGATTTATTCTATGGACGGTTTGCATTTTAATGGCTGATTACTATTCTATTCTATGGAATACGACAGTCATATAACCAGTCCCCTATTTGTCTATTCTTGGACATGTGTACCTCTGCTTTTTACTATAATCAGTAACAAGGCAATAAACATTCTTGCATGAATTTTACTTTATAACTGCATCAGATTAATTGAGGATGAATAGCTAGAAATGGCATCGTTAAAATGCTATCAGCAGCTGGGTGTGGTGACTCATGCCTGTAATTCCAGTGCCTTGGGAGGCTGAGGTGGGACAATCACTGGAGGTTGGGAGTTGAGACTAGCCTGGGCAACATCGTGAGACCCCATCTCTACGAAACGTAAAAAATTAGCTGGGTATGGTGGGGTCTGTGGTCTCAGGTACTCTGGAGGCTGAGGTGGGAGGATCATTTGAGCCCAGGAGTTTGAGGCTGCAGTGATCTAAGGTTGTGCCACTGCACTCCAGCCTGGGTTACAGAGTGAGACGCCAACTCCTAAAAAAAAAATGGTATGACTCTTCCAATGGTCCCTGATGCATATTTTCAAATTATCCTTTTTACTGAACTAAGTCAAGTCCAAACCCCATTCTAGGCTGGTTCACGTCCATTTTCCCAGCTTCCCTCTGTCTTAGTGTCTTCCCTTACCCCAAACACACAGTGAGGACTTTTACTCACCTCTGGGCCCCCACATATGCTGTTCTGCCCTGAAACCTTCCCCTTCCTCCTCTTTATTCCTCTAGCCCTTTTTTGGGGATAAAGGTAAAAGTCATTTTTGTTTCTTTTTTTTTTTAGAAACAGGATCTTTCTCTGTTGCCCAAGCTGGAGCTCAGTGACCCAATTATAGCTCAGTATAGCCCTGAATTCCTGGACTCCAGTGATCCTCCCACCTCAGCCTCCCAAGTAGCTGAGACTACAGGGACACAGCACCATGTCTGGCTAATTTTTTGTTGAGACAGGGTCTCATTATTTTGCCCAGGCTGATCTCAAACTCTTGAGTTCAAGCAATCCTCCGCCTCGGCCTCCTAAAGTGCTGGGATTACAGGCATGAGCTGCCCCATCTGGCCTTTTTGTTTTGTTTTGTTTGAGATAGGGTCTTTCTGTGTTGCCCAAGCTGGAGTGCAGTGGTGCAGTCATAGCTCACTGCAGCCTTGAGCTCCTGGGCTCAAGCAGTTGTCCTGCCTCAACCTCCTGAGTACCTGGAACTGACTACAGGTGCATGTACCACACTGGGCTAATATTTAAATTTATTTTTTGTAAAGACAGGATCTTGCTATGTTGCCCAGGTTGGTCTTGAACTCCTGGCCTCAACTACTCTTCCCACCTTGGCCTCCCAAAATGCTGGGATTACAGGTATGACCCACCATACCGGGCCAAAAGCCATCTTTAGAATGTGCTTGAATTCTGTTATTAGCTGAGTGACCTTGGAAATGATTTATCCTTAGAACCTTGATTCCTATGTAAAACAGAAATAGCGGCCAGGTGCAGTGGCTCATACCTGTAATCCCAGCAGTTTGGGAGGCCAAGGCAGGTGAATCACATGAGGTCAGGAGTTCAAGACCAGCCTGCCAACATGGCAAAACCACATCTCTACTAAAAATAGAAAAATTAGCCAGGTATGGTGGCGGGCACCTGTAATCCTAGCAACTTGGGAGGGTGAGGCAGGATAAATACTCGAACCTGGGAGGTGGAGGTCGCAGTGAGCCAAGATCCTGCCACTGCACTCCAGCCTGGGTGACACAGCGAGACTCTGTCAAAAAAACAAAAACGAAAACAAACAAACAAAAAAACAAACAGGAAATAGCCACGTCCACCTTGCAGGGTTGTTGTGATGTTTATATTTGGTAACTAAGAGAAAGCTTTGGACTTTCCAGCATTCACTGACTCATTCACTGAGAAAGTCTCAGTAAGCCTCTACAGGGCTAACTGAACAGGGCAGAAAATGTTCTCTACCCTCACGGAGTTCCCAGCCTACAAGGGCAAAGACATTCCTAGGAAGTTACAGAATCACTAAGTTCCAGTTAATATGTCTTGTGATAGGGCGAGTACAGGAATCTGATCCGTACCCAATAAATGCCAGCTCTCCCCACCCCTGTTCATACCTCGTGAGTCAGTTATGGAGACGACCATAAACTACCCTTACATGCTTTTTCATTGTTTGACTTGTGACAACAGACACATTCTACTTTTATAACTTAAAAATTCCAGTAAAATTTATGAGTAAACCCAAGAGACTCCCATTTTTAAAAGAAGGAAAAAATGACAGGTCAAGTATCACCTCCTCCTGGAAGCCTCCCTTGATGAGAGGCAGGAGAGTCCGCCCTGCTGCATTGAGTCCTGTGTTGCCATCATATGGGCCCCTGCTGTCTCCTCGTTGTACTGAGGGTCTAGGAGCCCCCGTGAGGGGCAGGGGGTACATCTGCCTTTGATCTCAATGTTACCAGATGGCACCAGGCTCTTGGTGTCCCAAACAAAGAATTGGATGTGACACATACAAATAGCAAAGCAAGCAGCAAAAGTTTGTTACACACAGTGTTACACTCTCAAAGAGGAGAGAGCGGACTGATCTCTGTGAGGTGAGATCAGCATCAGTTTGGTGTATTTTGCATCTTTTTTTTTTCTTTCTTTTTTTTTTTTTTGACAGAGTCTTGCTCTGTCACCCAGGCTAGAGTGCAGTGGTGTGATCTTGGATCACTGCAATCTCTGCCTCCCAGGTTCAAGCGATTTTCCTGCCTCAGCCTCCCAAGGAGCTGGGATTACAGGTGCCCGCCACCATACTCGGCTAATTTTTATATTTTTAGTAGAAACAAGGTTTCACCATGTTGGCCAGGCTGGCTTCGAACTCCTGACCTCAGGTGATCCTCCTGCCTTGGCCTCCCAAAGTGCTGGGATTACAGGTGTGAGCCAGCATGCCTGACCACTTTGCATCTTTTTATTTATTTATCTATCTATTTATTTATTTTTTCCTTCTCTTCCCAAGGCCACCTAATCTTTAGCCAGCCTCTGCCTTTTGATTGATAGGTGTGTCACTTAGTTACTTTGGCCTTTGTGTGCTTGCATATCGCTTCCCTCTCATAATCTTAAGTACAGGCATGATATGCAGTCTATGTAGGTGAGCTGTAATGAGCTGATTATCATACAGGGTTATGTTAAAGATACTTTTTCTCTCTGACGGACATGCCTAGCCCTGAGGAGCTAGCCCTTACTGGTTTGGTCTGCATTTTGCCGGCCACGGGATCTTCTTTTTTTGAGATGGAGCCTCACTCTGTTGCCCAGGCTGGAGTGCAGTGGCTCACGATCTCGGCTCACTGCAACCTTTGCCTCTCGGGCTCAAGCGATTCTCCTGCCTCAGCCTCCTGAGTAGCTGGGATTACAGGCACCCCCCACCACGCCCGGCTAATTTTTGTATTTTTAGTAGAGATGAGGTGTCACCACGTTTGCCAGGCTGGTCTCGAACTCCTGACCTCAGGTGATTGAGGGCCTCCCAAAGTGCTGGGATTACAAGCAGGAGCCACTGTGCCCGGCTAAGGGGAGCAGTTTTAAAGGATAACTTGGTGGGTGGGGGGAACCAGTGAGTCAGGAATGTTGATTGGTCAGAGATGAAATCACAGGGAGTCGAAGCTGTCTTCCTGCGCTGAGTCAGTTCCTGAGTGACAGCCACAAGATCAGATGGGCCAGTTTATTGATCTGGGTGGTGCCAGCTGGTCTATCAAGTGCAGAGTCTGCAAAATATCTCAAGCACTGGTCCTGGGAGCAGTTTATGGAGGGTCAAAATCTAGCAGCCTCCAGCTGCATGACGCCTAAACCATCATTTCTAATCTTGCAGCTTATGTTAGTCCTACAAAGGCAATCTAGCCCCCAGGCAAGAAGAAAGTCTGCTTTGGGAAAGGGCCGTTACCATCTTTGTTTCTCCCCAAGTTAGTTCAGCCTACTCCCAGGAATGAACAAGGACAGCTTGGAGGTTAGAAGCAAGATGGAGTCAGCTAAGTGAGATCTCTTTCACTGTCTCAGTCATAATTTTGCAAAGGCGTTTCAGCTGGAGGGCTGAGTTTTCCTGTGGGTGCAGAAAGGTCGGGTGGCTGAGGATTGTGGTGGTCTCTGGGTGAGACACAGAGGAGGTTTCTAAGAGGTGAGTGGGGGAGGTGACCTCAGAGACCAGAAGGGAAGAGGGGTCCCTTGCTCAGGTGAGGGAGGAAGTCTATGGGAATGAACACCTCGTGAGCCTGTTTTGAATCCTGCCACCCTCCACTTTGGTGCCTGCCTATGGCCCGCCATCCTCTCTGACCCTTGTACGCAGGGTTCAGGGATGTTCCACCTCCACCTTGGCAGTCCCTGGAGCTCAGCCCTTCCACTACCATCAGGTTGAACTAGACAAAACCTAGCTCATAAATGAGAGGATCGGGCAAAACCTCAAATGTCCACTGACTTCAAAACAAACATGTGGCTGGTGTGTGCCTCGAGCCTGTAATCCCAGCACTTTAGGAGGCCGAGGTGGGAGAATCACTTGAGGCCAGAAGTTTGAGACTGGCCTGGGCAACATAGCAAAACCCCATCTCTAAAAAAACAAAATTTTAAAATTAGTGGTACATAGTGGCACTCCCCTATAGCATCAACCATTTGGGAGGCCGAGGTAGGAGGATCACTCCAGCCTGGGAGTTTGGGGCTGCAGTGACTCCAGGCTAGAAATAGGATGGTGATATAGTTTGAATATTTATCCCTTCCCAGATCTCATGGTGAACTGTAATCCCCAGCCTAAGTAACAGAGTGAGACCCTGTTGAAGAAAAAAAAAAAAAAGCCAACAAAACCCAAAAATCTCCCCCAAACATCAAGCCATCTTTTCCATCTTTTCCATGAAGTTAGAATTCCAAAAAATCTTAGGCATTATTGCCTTTGACCTGAACTGCATCGATCAATGATTTGATAGTGCTCTGTCTACCCCTCCACCCCGGCCTTCCATCCTGGTCCAGCTCCTAGCCTCTCCCTGTGACTATGTGTCTCTTTCGTGACTCTGTAAAACTGGGGCCATCTGGGATGGTGGAGGGTGCCTCTGCTCTGGTGGACTGAACTGTCTCCTCTGCCAGGGGCCAAGGTTGGCCTTCCTGAGACAAGTGAGAAGAATGCAGCTCCCGGCATCTTGGAGATTGACAGATGGGACAAAAGGCCACACACCCTGTCCTCTCAAGGAAGTCCCTTATACATCATCCTGTAGAATTCCTAATAACTCCTGGGCTGATGGCACTACTGTCACAGATTCTGTGCATATACAGTCTGATTCATTTCATAGGCAGGATGAAGAAAGCCAGGAATTATATGTCTGTTTTACATAGGAAAATGGAATCCTACGTGTACTGTCACATGTTCTAAGTAGCACAGAGAAGATACAGTAGCTCCTCCAGCCCAGGGCCAAGATAATGCTTCGTTTTTGAGATGGAGTCTCACTCTGTCACCCAGGCTGGAGTGCAATGGTGCGATCTCGGCTCACTGCAACCTCTGCCTCCCTGGTTCAAGAGACCCTCCTGTCTCAGCCTCCCAAGTAGCTGGGAATGCAAGCCCATGCCATCATGACTGGCTAATTTTTGTATTTTTAGTAGAGACGGGGTTTTGCTGTGTTGGCCAGGCTGGTCTTGGACTCCTGACCTCAAGTGATTTGCCTGCCTCAGCCTCCCAAAGTGCTGGGATTATGGGCATGAGTCACTGCACCCAGACTAGCTAATGTTTTTTTTTTTTTTTTACAGTTGTAGCCCTTCGAGTGGGCCTAAACCAGGGTGGAGGAGGTGCTCCCTGGGCAGGCTACGAGGGCTGCAGGATGACCAGGTAGAGGTGGCAGTGTTCCAAGAAAAGTGATGATAGCGCTTGAATATTTGTCATCATCCAAATCTCATGTTGAGTTGTAATCCCCAGTGTTGTAGGTGGGGCCTGGTGGGAGGTGTTTGGATTATGGGGGCAGATCCCTGTTGAATGGCTTGGACCATCCCCTTGGTTATGAGTGAGCTCTCATTCTGAGTTCACACAAGATCTGGTCTTTTAGAAGTGTGTGGGCCGGGCACAGTGGCTCACGCCTGTAATCCCAGCACTTCGGGAGGCCAAGGCAAGTAGATCACCTGAGGTCAGGAGTTTGAGACCAGCCTGACCAACATGGAGAAAACCCATCTTTACTAAAAATACAAAATTAGCTGGGCATGGTGGTGCATGCCTGTAATCCCAGCTACTTGGGAGGCTGAGGCAGGAGAATTGCTTGAACTCAGGAGGCAGAGGTTGCAGTGAGCCAAGATTGCGCCATTGCACTCCAGCCTGGGCAACAAGAGCGAAACTACATCAAAAAAAAAAAAAAAAAAAAAGGAAAGAAGCATGTGGCGTTGGCTGGGTTTGGTGGCTCACACCCGTAATCCTAGCACTTTGGGAGGCCAAGGTGGGCAGATCATTTGAGGTCAGGAGTTCGATATCTGCTTGGCCATCATGGTGAAACTCTGTCTCTACTAAAAATACAAAAATTATAGCCTCTGCTCTTTCTTTTTTTTTTTTTTTTTTTTTTTTTTGAGACGGAGTCTCGCTCTGTCGCCCAGGCTGGAGTGCAGTGGCCGGATCTCAGCTCACTGCAAGCTCCGCCTCCCGGGTTTACACCATTCTCCTGCCTCAGCCTCCCGAGTAGCTGGGACTACAGGCGCCCGCCACCTCGCCCGGCTAGTTTTTTGTATTTTTTTAGTAGAGACGGGGTTTCACCCTGTTAGCCAGGATGGTCTCGATCTCCTGACCTCGTGATCCGCCCGTCTCGGCCTCCCAAAGTGCTGGGATTACAGGCTTGAGCCACCGCGCCCGGCCTCTTTTTTTTTTTTAATGAGAGTCTAATACTCCCCCATGGAACCAACCAGGGCACGACCCCTCAGGCATTCTTTTTATCCCAAGTGTTCTCATCACCTTTCATTGTCTCATCAGGAGCATCACCCTTTGTATGCCCCTGTCAGGTCCAACCTTTCAGATTCCCATCAAAACTGCAGTTGTCTGTTTCTTACCTATTGCAGATAACCAAATTATTGTTCACATCTACAGAAAAATAAAATTAAAGATACATGTTATGCAAAAAAAAAAAAAAAAAATACAAAAATTAGCCAGGTGCAGTGGTGGGCACCTGTAATCCCAGCTACTCGGGAGGCTGAGTCAGAAGAATCACTTGAACCCAGGAGCCGGAGTCTGCAATGAGCCAAGATTGCGCCAATGCACTCCAGACTGAATGACAGGCTGTCTCAAAAAAAAAAAAAAGGAAAAAGAAATGTGTGTGGTCCCTCCCCTACACCCTTTGCCTCTCTCTTGCTTCTGCTTTTGCCATGTGACCAGCCTGCTCTCCCTTCACCTTCCGCCATGATTGGAAGCTTCCTGAAACCTCCCTGGAAGCAAACATCAGCACCATCCTTCTTGTACGGCCTGCAGAACTGTGAGTCAATTAGACCTCTTTTCTTTATAAATGACCCAGGCTCAGGTATTTCTTTATAGCAATGCAAGAAAGGCCTAATAGAGGTGGCTAGCTCTTGTGTATGTAATGCATCTGGAGAGAAAGGACAGAGAGAATTGTCCATGGAATGGGTGACTGCCTTAGCTCTTCTGTTTTTCCTGGGTTGGCAGCTACAGAGTTAGAGGTCAAAGGGATCTCTCAGATGTCAAGGATGAGGAAGAGAGACTTGTCAGATCATGTGTGATATGGTTTGGCTGTGTCCCCACCCAAATCTCATCTTGAATTTTAGCTTCCATAATTCCCATGTGTTGTGGGAAGGACCCAGTGGGAGACAATTGAATCATGGGGGCACGTTCCCCCATACTGTTCTTGTGGTAATGAATAAGTAAGTCTCACGAGATCTGATGGTTTTATCAGGGGAAACCCCTTTCACTCGACTCTCATCCTGTCTCTTGCCTGCTGCCATGTAAGATGTGCCTTTCACTTTCCACCATGATTGTGAGGCTTCCCCAGCCATGTGGAACTGTGAGTTCATTAAACCATTTGTTCTGTATAACTTACCCAGTCTCTGGTATGTCTTCCTCTTCCTCCTCCTCCTCCTATTCTTCTTCCTTCTCCTCTTCCTCCTTCTCCTCCCCCTCTTCCTCCTCCTCCTCCTCCTCCTCCTTCTTCTTCCTCTTCTTCTTCTTTCTTCTTCCTCTTCCTCTTCTTCTTCTGTTTTTTGAGACAGAGTCTCGCTCTGTCACCCAGGCTGGACAGCAGTGGTGCGATCTCAGCTCACTGCAACCTCTGCCACCCGGGTTCAAGTGATTCTCCTGCCTCAGCCTCCCAAGTAGCTGGGATTACAGGTGGCTGCCACAACACCTGGCTAATTTTTGTATTTTTAGTACAGACTGGGTTTCACAATGATGCCTAGGCTTGTTTCAAACTCCTGACCTCAAGTGATCTGCCACCTTGGCCTCCCAAAGTGCTAGGATTACAGGCATGAACCACCACACCTGGCCTTGAGTATGTTTTTATCAGCAGTGTGAAAATGGACAAGTACAATGTGTAAGCCAGACAATATAAGGTCTGCAAAACGCAGAATGTGAGGAACAGAAGGAATGTGTGTGGGGGCATTTGTGGGAGTTCAACCTTCTGCTGGAGTTGATGCCTGAGCACCTTGATAGATGAACATGTCCCAGTGTGGCTAGGGTGGAAACAGCAGGTGATACTGGACAGAGGCATATAAGTACAGTACTCCACCACTATACAGATGTCAAAACCCAGAGCCACACTACTAACAATTCAAGTTCCTTCTCCTCCTTCTCCTTCTTCTTATTCTTCTTTTTTGAGACGATGTCTCACTCTGTCACCAGGCTGGAGTGCAGTGTCATGATCTCAGCTCACTGCAACCTCCACCTCCTGGGTTCAAGTGATTCTTGTTCCCTAGTCTCCCAAGTAGCTGGGATAACCGGTGTGCACCACCACACCTGGCAAGTTTTTTTGTATTTTTAGTAGAGATGGGGTTTCACTATGTTGGCCAAACTGGTCTCAAACTCCTGACTGCAAGTGATCCACACGTCTTGGCCTCCCAAAGTGTTGGGATTACAGGCACAAGCCACCACACCCGGCCCTAAAAATTCAAGTTACAAATTACAGTCAAGACTCAGAAAATTATCTAGTGACACCTTGCCCACTAGCCAAAGGGTTATATTCCACAGAAGACACAAAGGTCTACACGAGGGGTCCCCAACCCCCTGGCCCCAGACCAGAACTGGTCCGTGGCCTGTTAGGAACTAGGACTCACAGCAAGAAGTGAGCAACGGGCCAGCAAAGCTGAGCTCTAACCCTATTGTGAACTGTGCATGCACCCTCCTTATGAGAATCTAATGGTAAATGTAATGTGCTTGAATCATCCTGGAACCATTCCCCAACAGCCCCCAGCTCCAGTCCTTGGAAAAATTGTCTTCCATGAAATCGGTCCCTGGTGCCAAAAAGGTTGGGGACTGCTAGTCTACACCACCAGTGAGATTTCTTCAAATCTACAGGTTTACTCGACCCTTCCTATGCCCCTGAAAGAGGGACTTGAGCTTCAATATCACGAGGTGACCAGGTATCTTCCAGCCTGGATGTGTCAGAGTTGACTAGCACCACATCTGTCTGGTGATCTGGGGCTACTGTAGGAGACAGTCATAAATCATAGCACTTTCTCTGGTTTCTCTCAACTCACAGGCTCAACAGAAAGCACTAGTACTGAAGATAATACAAGTTCTGCATCCACACCCAGTTCAAGTGACTCTTTTACCACTTTTAGTGGCTATGGGGTATTAACCAAATTTACTACCGTAAAACCCATTGTCTCTGCCACCATCTCAGAGGGCTCGAAATATACAACCTTCCACAGCAGCCAAGGCTCCAGTCACACAACAATCTTCCCTCATAGTGCCACAAGCTCAGGCATCATTGAAACATCTAAACACGTCCACAACAGCACTGGCTCAACACACATAACACTGTCCCCTGCCAGTTCCACAAGCGCTGGCCTTCAGGAAGAATCTAGAAATTTCCAGAGCTGGCTAAGCTCAAATGACACAATACCTTCACATCCTAGCACCACATCAGCCCCTGTTGAAGTATCTACAACCTACCACAGCAGACAGACCTCAACTACAACAACACAATTTTCTGCCAGCTCAAAAACCTTGCACTATGGTGAGGAATCAACAAAAGTCCACAGCAGCCCAGAAGGAACTGGAACAACACTCTTACCTACCCGCTCCACAACCTCAGTTCTTGGAGAATACACAGTATCACCCATCAGTTCAGGCTCAACGGAAACAGCAATGTTAAGTGGCAGTACCACAACACCAGGCCTCAGTAAGAAACCTACCACCATCTACAGTAGCCCCAGAGCAGCAGACACAACACTTTCCCCTGCCAGCAAGACAAGCTCAGGCATCAGGGAAGAACTCAACACATCCCACAGCCGACCAGGCTCAATGCACACAACACTATTACCTGCCAGCGCTACAACTTCAGGGCTCAGTGAGAAGACTACAACCATCCTCAGCATGCCAGACTCAGAGCATACAACGCTATTACTGGCCAGTACCAAAACATCAGGCCTCAGTGAAAAATCAAAAACTACCCACAGCAGCCCAGGCTCAATGGAGGCAGCACTATTCCCTGAGAGCACGACAACTTCAGGACGCAGTGAAGAATCAACAACTTCCTACAGCCCAACTGTAGGAAGCCCAACTCACACAACACTGTCACCTCCTAGAACCACATCTGCCTTTGTTAAAGAATCTTCAAGTTACCACAGCAGCCTGGGCACTCCTGCAACAATGCACTTCCCTGACATCTCCACAACCACAGGCCATAGAGAGGAATCAACAGCATCCCACAGCAGCCCAGACGCAATGGAAACCACATTCTTACCGACCCGCCCCACGGTCTCTGCTCTTGTTGGAGAATCTACAACGTCACCCATCAGTTCAGGCTCAGTGGAAACAACAATGTTACCTGGCAGTACCACAACACCAGGCCTCAGTGAGAAATCGACCACTTTCCACAGCAGCCCCAGATCCCCAGACACAAGACTCTCACCTGCCAGCACCACAAGATCAGGTGTCAGTGAAGAATCCACCACCTCCTTCAGCCGACCGTGGTCAATGCACACAACGGCGTTTCCTGACAGCACCACCGTACCAGGCCACAGTCAGGAATCTACAACTTCCCACAGCAGCCCAGGCTCAACAGACACAACACTGTCCCCTGACAGGACCACAGCATCATCTCTTGGTCAAGCATCCACAACGTTCCACAGCAGCCCAGGCTCCACTCACACCACACTCTTCCCTGACAACACCACACCCTCAGGCCTCGTTGAAGCATCTACGCCCGTCCACAGCACCACTGGCTCACCACACACAACACTGTCCTCTGTCGGCTCTACAACCCATCGGGGAGAAGCTACCATCCTCACGAGTTGGTCAAGCTCAAAGGACACTACGGCTGCACCTCCTACTACCACATCAGCCTTTGTTGATGTATCTACATCCTACCACAGCAGCCAGAACTCAACTCCAACAACCCACTTTTCGGTCAGCTCCACAAGTTTGGGCCATGGTGAGGAATCAACAATAGTCCACAGCAGCCCAGATGCAACTGGAACAGCACCCTCACCCGCCCACTCCACAGCCTCAGGTCGTGGAGAATCTACAGTCTCACCCATCAGTCCAGGCGCAAATGAAACAACAACGTCACCTGGCAGTACCACAACAACAGGCCTCAGTGAGACATCTACCACCTTCCACAGTAGCCCCAGATCACGGCCACAACACTCTCACCTGCCAGCATGACAAGCCTAGGCGTCAGTGAAGAATCCACCACCTCCCATAGCCAACGGGCTCAACTCACTCAACAGCGTCACCGGCCAGCACCACCACGCCAGGCCTCAGTGAGGAATCTACCACCATCTACAGCAGACCAC
The DNA here is from genome assembly GCF_009764315.1 of Trachypithecus francoisi. Lineage (NCBI taxonomy): Eukaryota > Metazoa > Chordata > Mammalia > Primates > Cercopithecidae > Trachypithecus > Trachypithecus francoisi. The sequence goes on from NW_022681469.1 coordinate 115,936,598, forward strand.
GCTCAACTGAAACCACAGTGCCCTCGCAGCAGCACAACCTCAATTCCTGGGGAAGAATCCACAACCTTCCACAGCCTGCCAGCATCAACTCACACAACACTGTTCACTGAGGGCACCACCACCTTGGGACTCACTGAGCCATCTACAGCCTTCCCCGGCAGCCTTGTCTCCACCCAAACAGTGTTACCTGCCACCCTCACAACCACAGACCTCGGTCAGGAACCAAGAACCTTCCCCAGCACCTCAGGCTCAAGTGGAACAACACTCTCACCTGCCCGCTCCACAAACTCAGGCCTTGTTGGACAACCTACAACCTCACCCAGGAGTCCAACCTCCACTGATACAACAACAACTTTACCTGGCAGTACCACATCACCAAGCCTCAGTGAGAAATCTACCACCTTCTACACTAGCCCCAGATCACCAGATGCAACACTCTCACCTGCAACCACAACAAGCTCAGGCGTCAGTGAAGAATCCAGCACATCCCTTAGTCAACCAGGCTCAAAGCACACAACAGCATTCCCCGACAGCACCACCATGTCAGGCCTCAGTCAGGAACCTACAACTTCCCACAGCAGCCAAAGCTCAACAGACACAACACTGTCCCCTGGTAGCACCACAGCCTCATCCCTTGATCAAGATTTTACAACCTTCCACGGCAGCCCAGGCTCCACTGAAACCACAGTCTCACACGAAAACACCACAACCTCAGGCCTCGATGAAGCGTCCACACCCATCCACAGCAGCACTGGCTCACGACACACAACACTGTCGCCTGCCAGCTCCACAAGCCCTCAGGGAGGCGTTCAGGGAGAATCTACCACCTTCCAGACCCACCCAGGCTCAACTCACACAGCACCTTCACCTCCCAGCACCACAACTACCCCTGTTGAAGAATCTACTACCGACGACAGCAGCCCAGGCTCAACTGCAACAACACACTTCCCTGACAGCTCCACAACCGCAGGCCATAGGGAGGAATCAACAGCATCCCACAGCAGCCCAGACGCAATGGAAACCACATTCTTACCGACCCGCCCCACGGCCTCTGCTCTTGTTGGACAATCTACAACCTCACCCATCAGTTCAGGCTCAGTGGAAACAACAGTGTTACCTGGCAGTACCACAACACCAGGCCTCAGTGAGAAATCGACCACTTTCCACAGCAGCCCCAGATCCCCAGACACAAGACTCTCACCTGTCAGCACCACAAGCTCAGGTGTCAGTGAAGAATCCACCACCTCCCTCAGCCGACCGTGGTCAATGCACACAACGGCGTTTCCTGACAGCACCACCGTACCAGGCCACAGTCAGGAATCTACAACTTCCCACAGCAGCCCAGGCTCAACAGACACAACACTGTCCCCTGACAGGACCACAGCATCATCCCTTGGTCAAGCATCCACAACGTTCCACAGCAGCCCAGGCTCCACTCACACCACACTCTTCCCTGACAACACCACACCCTCAGGCCTCGTTGAAGCATCTACGCCCGTCCACAGCACCACTGGCTCACCACACACAACACTGTCCTCTGTCGGCTCTACAACCCATCGGGGAGAAGCTACCACCCTCGCGAGCTGGTCAAGCTCAAAGGACACTACGGCTGCACCTCCTACTACCACATCAGCCTTTGTGATGTATCTACCTACACAGCAGCCCGATCAGCCCCTACTCTCACCGTTTCGGTCCCACGTTTGGGCCATGGTGAGGAATCAACAATAGTCCACAGCAGTCCAGATGCAACTGGAACAGCACCCTCACCCGCCCACTCCACAGCCTCAGGTCGTGGAGAATCTACAGTCTCACCCATCAGTCCAGGCGCAAATGAAACAACAACGTCACCTGGCAGTACCACAACAACAGGCCTCAGTGAGACATCTACCACCTTCCACAGTAGCCCCAGATCACCGGCCACAACACTCTCACCTGCCAGCATGACAAGCCTAGGCGTCAGTGAAGAATCCACCACCTCCCATAGCCAACCGGGCTCAACTCACTCAACAGCGTCACCGGCCAGCACCACCACGCCAGGCCTCAGTGAGGAATCTACCACCATCTACAGCAGACCACGCTCAACTGAAACCACAGTGTCCCCTCGCAGCAGCACAACCTCAATTCCTGGGGAAGAATCCACAACCTTCCACAGCCTGCCAGCATCAACTCACACAACACTGTTCACTGAGGGCACCACCACCTTGGGACTCACTGAGCCATCTACAGCCTTCCCCGGCAGCCTTGTCTCCACCCAAACAGTGTTACCTGCCACCCTCACAACCACAGACCTCGGTCAGGAACCAAGAACCTTCCCCAGCACCTCAGGCTCAAGTGGAACAACACTCTCACCTGCCCGCTCCACAAACTCAGGCCTTGTTGGACAACCTACAACCTCACCCAGGAGTCCAACCTCCACTGATACAACAACAACTTTACCTGGCAGTACCACATCACCAAGCCTCAGTGAGAAATCTACCACCTTCTACACTAGCCCCAGATCACCAGATGCAACACTCTCACCTGCAACCACAACAAGCTCAGGCGTCAGTGAAGAATCCAGCACATCCCTTAGTCAACCAGGCTCAAAGCACACAACAGCATTCCCCGACAGCACCACCATGTCAGGCCTCAGTCAGGAACCTACAACTTCCCACAGCAGCCAAAGCTCAACAGACACAACACTGTCCCCTGGTAGCACCACAGCCTCATCCCTTGATCAAGATTTTACAACCTTCCACGGCAGCCCAGGCTCCACTGAAACCACAGTCTCACACGAAAACACCACAACCTCAGGCCTCGATGAAGCGTCCACACCCATCCACAGCAGCACTGGCTCACGACACACAACACTGTCGCCTGCCAGCTCCACAAGCCTCAGGGAGGCGTTCAGGGAGAATCTACCACCTTCCAGACCACCCAGGCTCAACTCACACAGCACCTTCACCTCCCAGCACCACAACTACCCCTGTTGAAGAATCTACTACCGACGACAGCAGCCAGGCTCAACTGCAACAACACACTTCCCTGACAGCTCCACAACCGCAGGCCATAGGGAGGAATCAACAGCATCCCACAGCAGCCCAGACGCAATGGAAACCACATTCTTACCGACCCGCCCCACGGCCTCTGCTCTTGTTGGACAATCTACAACCTCACCCATCAGTTCAGGCTCAGTGGAAACAACAGTGTTACCTGGCAGTACCACAACACCAGGCCTCAGTGAGAAATCGACCACTTTCCACAGCAGCCCCAGATCCCCAGACACAAGACTCTCACCTGTCAGCACCACAAGCTCAGGTGTCAGTGAAGAATCCACCACCTCCTCAGCCGACCGTGGTCAATGCACACAACGGCGTTTCCTGACAGCACCACCGTACCAGGCCACAGTCAGGAATCTACAACTTCCCACAGCAGCCCAGGCTCAACAGACACAACACTGTCCCCTGACAGGACCACAGCATCATCCCTTGGTCAAGCATCCACAACGTTCACAGCAGCCCAGGCTCCACTCACACCACACTCTTCCCTGACAACACCACACCCTCAGGCCTCGTTGAAGCATCTACGCCCGTCCACAGCACCACTGGCTCACCACACACAACACTGTCCTCTGTCGGCTCTACAACCCATCGGGGAGAAGCTACCACCCTCGCGAGCTGGTCAAGCTCAAAGGACACTACGGCTGCACCTCCTACTACCACATCAGCCTTTGTTGATGTATCTACATCCTACCACAGCAGCCCGATCTCAGCTCCAACAACCCACTTTTCGGTCAGCTCCACAAGTTTGGGCCATGGTGAGGAATCAACAATAGTCCACAGCAGTCCAGATGCAACTGGAACAGCACCCTCACCCGCCCACTCCACAGCCTCAGGTCGTGGAGAATCTACAGTCTCACCCATCAGTCCAGGCGCAAATGAAACAACAACGTCACCTGGCAGTACCACAACAACAGGCCTCAGTGAGACATCTACCACCTTCCACAGTAGCCCCAGATCACCGGCCACAACACTCTCACCTGCCAGCATGACAAGCCTAGGCGTCAGTGAAGAATCCACCACCTCCCATAGCCAACCGGGCTCAACTCACTCAACAGCGTCACCGGCCAGCACCACCACGCCAGGCCTCAGTGAGGAATCTACCACCATCTACAGCGGACCAAGCTTAACTGAAACCACAGTGTTTTCTCACAGTACCAGAACCTCCATTCATAGTGAACAACCTACAGCCTTCCCTGGTAGCCCAGTCTCCACCGAAATAGTGTTACCTGCCACCCTTACCACCACAGACCTTGGTGAGGATTCAACAGCCTTCCACAGCAGCTCAGACGCAACTGTAACAACACCCTTACCTCCCCACTCCACAACCTCAGCCCTCGTTGGCGAATCTACAACTTTCTACATGAGCCCATCCACTACTTACACAACCCTGTTTCCTGCCAGTTCCAGCACATCAGGCCTCACTGGGGAATCTACCACCTTCCACACCAGTCCAAGCTTCCCTTTTACAATTGCGTCTCCTGAAAGCCTGCAAACTTTAGTGCCAGGTACTAGTCTTTCAATTTCATCCACATTTAGCTTCTTCTCCAGGCCTGTCCATGAGTCGTCTTCATCCATTACAAACTCTTGGTTCTTTTCGTCTATCTTCCACTTTACTTTGGTCTACTGACTATCCAGTTTCTGGGTTTGATATCACTTCCAGTGTTCATGTGGCATTCACTGGTCCCCATACATCTACGATGACAATCTCTCCTTCCTCTATGACTCCAGGGTGGCTTTGCTATTGTTGTTGTTGTTTGTTTGTTTTTGCATCCTTCCATGAACCCCTTCTCTCTGTTTCTTTTCTTTTTCTTTTTCTTTTTTTTTTTTTGAGACAGAGTCTTGCTCTGTTGCCCAGGGTGGAGTGCAATGGCAAGATCTTGGCTCACTGCAACCTCTGCCTCCTGGGTTCAAGCGATTCTCCTGCCTCATCCTCCCGAGTCGCTGAGATTACAGGTGCCCACCACCACGCCCAGCTAATTTTTATATTTTTAGTAGAGATGAGTTTTTACCATGTTGACCAGGCTAGCTGCAAACTCCTGACCTCATGTGATCCACCCACCTCAGCCTCCCAAAGTGCTGGGATTACAGGCATGAGCCACCGCGCCCGCCCACCTTCTCTCTGTCGTCATGAGAATCTGCATCTGCTTTGGCCTCCTGTGGTTTTGTTTCACATTTCCAACTCTTTCTCCTTGCTTTTCCAGGTGATCCCAGGGGTAGAGTTGTTCTCTTTTGATACATGAGTGCTTTTTTCATAGCTGGAGCTGTTGTATCTTTTGTTTCCTTACTGTCTGCTGTTCCTCCTCCCTTTCTTACTATCTCCCAGGGGTGGGGGTGGCAGCAGAGGCGTCTTCGTCGCTGCATGGTCATCTGGCACCATCCTCCTCTCCAGTGCGATGCTCAGTGACTGGACCTAGAATGGGAGTGCGTGTTTTTGCCCTTTGGGCTCCTGTGGTGACTGCTGTGGATTCTCTCTCTCCACAGGGTCATGCCAGGAAGGACAAATCTGGAATGGAAAACAATGCGTCTGTCCCCAAGGCTACGTTGGTTACCAGTGCTTGTCCCCTCTGGAATCCTTCCTTGTAGGTAATGACCTTTTCTGAGACCTGCAGCTCTTTGCAGGGCCTTTGACCCCTGAAAACAGCATGGCAGTGTTGGATCAACCACTGCCTCACTTGCAGGTGGAGAAGGTGTGACTCTTCCCAGCAACACTGTAGGGAGAGCATGAACCTTCTACCTCTGCCTTCAGGGACGAAAGTAGAAGGTAGAAAAATGGGGTGGTCGTTTTTTTTTAATTTTTAATTTTTAGGGATACATAGTAGATGTATATATTTATGGAGCATACATGAGATGTCTGGTTACAGGAATGCAATGTGTAATAATCACAGCATGGAAAATAGGGTGCCCATTCCCTCAAGCATTTAATCTTCATGTTACAAACAATCCAATTGTGCTATTTTCGTTATTTTATTTTATTTTATTTTTTGAGAGGGAGTCTCGCTCTGTCTCCCAGGCTGGAGTGCAGTGGCACGATCTTGGTTCACTGCAACCTCCACCTCCTGGATTCAGGCGATTCTCCTGCCTCAGCATCCTGAGTAGTTGAGATTACAGGCGTGGGTCACCATGCCGGCTAATTTTTTGTATTTTTTTTTTTTTTTTTTTTTTTTTTTTTTTTTTTGAGACGGAGTCTCGCTCTGTCGCCCAGGCTGGAGTGCAGTGGCCGGATCTCAGCTCACTGCAAGCTCCGCCTCCCGGGTTTACGCCATTCTCTCGCCTCAGCCTCCCGAGTAGCTGGGACTACAGGCGCCCGCCATCTCGCCGGCTAATTTTTTGTATATTTTAGTAGAGACGGGGTTTCACCGTGTTAGCCAGGATGGTCTCGATCTCCTGACCTCGTGATCCGCCCGTCTCGGCCTCCCAAAGTGCTGGGATTACAGGCTTGAGCCACCGCGCCCGGCCTAATTTTTGTATTTTTAATAGAGACGGAGTTTCACCATATTGGCCAGGCTGGTCTGGAACTCCCGATCTTAGGTGATCTGCCTGCCTCGGCCTCCCAAAGTGCTGGGATTACAGGCATGAGCCATCGCGCCCAGCTATTTTAGTTATTTTTAAATGTACAATTAAATTCTTATTGACTATAGTCATGCTGTTGTGTTAAATACCAGGTCTTACTCATTCTTTCTAACTATGCATTTTTTGTACCCATTAACCATGCCCACCTCCGTCTCACCGGCACCCCATTACCCTTCCCAGCCTCTGGTAACCATCCTTCTACTCTGCCTCCATGAGTTCAATTGTTTGGACTTTTAGATTCCACCAATAAGTGAGAACATGCAATGTTTGTCTTTCTGTGCCTGGCTTATTTCACTTAACAATGACCTCCAGCTTCATCCATGTTGTTGCAATTGACAGGATCTCATTCTTTTTAATGGCTGAATAGTACTCCACTGTGTATATGTACCAGGTCTTCTCTATACATTCATCTGTTGATGGACACTGAGGTTGCTTCCAAGTCTTGGCTATTGTGAACAGCAACAAACATGGGAGTGCAGAGATCTCTTCGATGTACTGATTTCCTTTCTTTTGGATATATACCCAGCAGTGGGATTGCTGGATTGTATGGTAGCTCTATTTTTAGTTTTAGGAATCTCCCTTTCTTTTGAGATAGGGTCTCACTCTGTGGCCCAGGCTGGAGTGCAGAGGTGCAGATCATAGTTCACTGCAGCCTTGCACTCCTGGGCTCAAGTTATCCTCTGGTCTCAGCCTCCCGAGTAGCTGGGACTATAGGTGTGCACCACCACGCCTGGCTAATGTTTTTACTTTTGTGGAGACAGGGTCTCACTTTGTTGCCCAGGCAGGTCTTCCCATCTCCCCAATGCACTGGGATTACAGGTGTGAGCCACAACACCTGGCCCAGGGCCCTTTCCATTAGCTCACCTGTACCTCTCATCAGAGGGCTTCTGTACTTAGTACTGTCCCTTTCCCTTCTGGCCACTGGCTCCTAAGGGTTTTGGGAGACAGGGAACAGAAGTCTCAGTGACCCCCACCTTCCTGTTAAGTTTCCTTCATCTGCAAGACACCCACAGGCAGAGAATGTATCAATACTTGAGGACATTATTGGGAGGTCGCTGTCTCACACATACCATGGCCTTTTCCCACAGAAACCCCAGAAAAACTCAATGCCACTTTAGGTATGACAGTGAAAGTGACTTACAGAAATTTCACAGAACAGATGAATGACTCATCCTCCCAGGAATACCAGAACTTCAGTAGCCTCTTCAAGAATCGGGTAAGACCAGGGCACACCCAGACACCCCAGGGTGATGTCCCATGTGAGAGGAAATTGGGGGGTGCACCCTGACTTAGTGATCTGAGTTCTGCTCATGAGCCCCCTCCCCACCAGTCTCCCTAAGGAGGTCCTCTGAGAGTTTCGAGCCTTCAGCCCCACATGACCCACATTATGGCAGAGGGAGCTTCCTGGGTTGGTGGTTCTTCCTATGGGGTCTTACGTGGGCTCCACAGAAGGGTGCCTAGGGCTGCCTCGAGACGGGGAACAGGAGAGTCTTCACGCTTTAGCTCTGTGTGAACTTCACTGCCTTGTTTCTTTCAGATGGATGTCGTTTTGACGGGCGACGATCTTCCGCAGTATAGAGGGGTAAACATTAGGAGATTGCTGTGAGTATATTGGGGGGCAGGTTTATAGATGTGGGGAAATCCTCCTTGTCCCTGCTTTCCTGCCTCCTCCTATCATGAATGGCTAGAATGTCAATACCTGGTTGGGTCAGAGAGGACTGCAGCTGCTTGGTAAGAGCGGGGGACTGTGAGACCATTCATTCTTCATTCATTAATCCAGTCAACACACATTTGTTGAAAGCCAGCCCCCTGCTGGGTGCTGGGAACACAGTAGTCCCGTTTTCCTGGAGCTCAGAGTGGCAGAACACAGATGGAAAAGTGGTTGTGCAGTCTGCTTAGAGTTACAGTGAGGGGCACACAGGGTGCCCTGGGAGAGGTCCCAAAAGCAAAGCTTGGTGAGGCAGAGGGAATTCTTCCCGGGAAAACTGGCAACAGGCTGGGCATGGTGGCTCATGCATGTAATTTCAATGCTTTGGGAGGCCAAGGCGGGAGGATCACTTCAGACCAGGAATTCGAGACTAGCCTGGGCAACATAGCGAGACCCCATCTCTACCAAAAAAAAAAAAAGTTACAGCAAAACTGAGGCTTGAAGGATGAGGAGGAATGATCCAGAGAGGGGGAAGGGAAGGAGAGGCAGTTGCAGCAGCGGGAATCAATGAGAAGGAGCCCAGAGGGGAGACAGAGGAGGGCAGATTCCAGGAACCTAAAGACGTTCAGAACAGCTGGGTGCTTAAGAGCAAAGGAGCAGTAATTGGGGAGGAGGTTGGAAAGATGGCTCATGCCAAGTTAGTCAGACTTTCGGCATCAGCAGTGTAGGCCCACGGGTGATAGTGTCTGGTCTGCAGAGTAGACAGCTCAGTCCGGCTGTAGGGTGGAGATTGCATAAGCAGAAGTCTGTACTGGAGATGATGGTGGCCTACACCAGATAGGTGACAGTATAGGAGAAAACGGGTCCAGTGTGAAAGGTCTTTGGGAGGCAGGATCAGCAGACCATGGGATTTGCTGTGGGAGAGGAGGGAGAGAAGAATTAGGAATGAGGGCAGATTTCTGGGCTGCTGGAGGTGTGGGGTGCCCTGTGCTGGGTCAAGGAATGTCATGAGAGGTAGAATGGGGGAAGGAGGTGATGAGTTTGGTGTGCACCACGTCAACTTTCAAGTGCCCAGGGCCCAGCCACATGGAGTAGTTGCATGATACAGCAGTGGAATATGCCCTAAAAGGTCTTATTTTGGGGGGCTCAGGGGGGCAGGGTCTTGCTCTCTTGCCCAGGCTGGAATGCAGTGGCATAATCACAGCACATTGTAGGCTCAACCTCTCAGGTTCAAGCAATCCTCCCATCTCAGCCTCTTGAGTAGCTGGGACTACAGGCCTGTGCCATCATGCTTGGCTAATTTTTGTAATTTTTTTGTTCTGCTTTTTCTGAGACAGAGTCTTGCTGGAGTGCAGTGGTGCAATCTCAGCTCACTGCAGCCTCCACCTCGCGGGTTCAAGTGATTATCCTGCCTTAGCTTCCCGAGTAGCTGGGACTGCAGGCACATGTCACCACATCTGGCTAAATTTTGTATTTTTAGTAGAGACACGGTTTCACCATGTTGGCCAGACTGGTCTCGAACTCCTGACTTCAAGTGATCCACCCGCCTTGGCCTCCCAAAGTGCTGGGATTACAGGTGTAAGCCACACCCCTGGCCTAATGTTTGTAATTTTTGCAGAGATGGGGTCTTGCTATGTTGCCCAGGCTGGTCTCAAACTCCTGGGTTCAAGTGATCCTCCCGCCTCGGCCTCCCAAAGTGCTGAAATACAAGCGTGAGCCACCATGCCCAGCTTCTAAAGGGTCTTATGAGAGACACGGGCATTGGTATCCCCAGATGGATGTCGCTGGAAGTCCTGGGAGTGGGATGAGATGGCCCAGGTCGGGGGTGAGGGAGGGTCATAGCACAAAACGAGGGTCTCCCAGGAAAGAAGCTGGAAAGCACCAACATTTAAGATCTAGCCAGAGCCCCCAGTGGAGAGTGGAAAGAGGCAGACAGAGGAGTGGGAAGGGTCCCTCAAGGGTGCCGTGTCCTTATAGCAGGGAAGAGAGGGTCCCGGTGCCCCAGCCTTGCCCCTGGCTCAGCATTGGCACCCTGGTCTTTCTCTCCATTTTGGCTCAGGATATTTTTTGTTCAAGTCCTCCTGAGTCCTACTACTGACTTATCTTTCAAAATGACAGTGACAGGTAACTTGCCTTGTCTCAAGATCTCTCCCCTCAGCTGCATCATTGGCTATCGAAGAAGTAGCTTCTAAGTTAGAAATTTACCTTTCTTTTTCTTTCTTTATTTAAAAAATTTTAAAATATGGGGTCTTGCTCTGTTGCCGGAAGTGCAGTGGTGCAATCATAGCTCACCGCAGCCTCAAACTCCTGGGCTCAAGTGATCCTCCTGCCGCAGCCTCCTGAGTAGCCGGGACTACAAGTGTGCACCACCTTGGCTGGCTAATTTCTGTATCTTTTGTAGAGATGGTGTCTCACCATGTTGTCCAGGCTGGTCTTGAACTCCTGGCCTCAAGCAATCCTCCTACCTTGGCCTGCCAAAGTGCTGGGATGATAGGCATGAGGCACCTCACTTCCTGCCCTGTACTTCCTTTTTAAGGCTAAATAATATTCCACAATAGACCACATTTTGTTTCTCCATTTGTCTGTTGATGGACCCTTGGTTTGCATCCACCTTTCAGCTATGGTAAATAATGCTACTGAAAACACGAGGGTACAAATATAAATTCAAGACCTGCTCTCAGTTATTTTGTGTATATACCCAGAAGTAGAATTGCTGGATCATGCATTAATTCTATTTTACATTTTTTGAGGAACTCTATACTGTTTTCCATAGCAGCTGCACTATTTTACTTTCGCATCAACAGGACACAGGGATTCAAATTTCTCCACCTGTTCATCCAAGAGCCTCTATTTTGCGAGAGATGAATTTCACTCGTTGGCATTTATCGTGATCACCGATATATTTGAGTTCTTGAATCGTTTTGCTCTCATCCCTCTGTCTGGGTGGTCAGCTGCTGGAGGGAAGACTCTGTATTCTTTCTCACCTGTGGGGCACATGGCTGCTTCATCTCCTATTACCCCTCTGGGTGCTTGGTCTCCACTTGCTGGCTGGGTGGTGACATGGGTAACTGATGAAACAATTTCTACTTCCAGCAACGGTAGCATCGTGGTCAAGAATGATGTCATCCTGGAGGCAGACTACACTTCAGAGTATGAAGAACTGTTTGAAAACCTGGTAGAGATTGTAAAGGCCAAGATTATGAATGAAACCAAAACAGTTCGTAATCAAGGTCCTGATTTCTGCAGAGGTAGGCTCACCTAAAACCCCTTGACACCTGTGGGTGTCTTGGAGATCATGACCTTGATCTCTCCCTCCCCTATCTCTTCTTTCTTCTGGGACTCCCAAGACTCCTGCCACAGGAACCCAGAAGCCAGGCCCAGGATGCCTTCCCCAGATCCCAAAGTTGCTCCCAACAGCCTCCTGTCGACCCCAGGCTGAGGCTGTCATATCCCCATTTGAGCCTCCTCATAAGCCCAGCTGCGTGTCTAGGTTGGGTAAAGACCCCACGGGTATTGGCCCAGGGGAGGGCATAGTATAGAAGAAGAGAGAGGCCTGGCTACCCCCAGGGAGGCAGAGGGAAGTGTTTCTGTTCCATCTTCCTTCCCATCCACTCTCGGCAGAGGCCATACTGTGCTATAGCGAAGAGGACACTTTCGTGGATTCATCGGTGACACTGGGCTTTGACTTCCAGGGTAAGCAGCTGTGTGGAGTGTGGGCAGTAAGAGTGGGGGCTGGGGTGCTTTGGCCAGGCTCATGCGTGCTGCCCGCCCCTCTCCCCCAGAGCAATGCACCCAGAAGGCTGCCAAAGAATATGCCCAGTTCTACTATGCGGATGTCTTGGATGGGAAGCTGGCCTGTGTGAACAAGTGCACCAAAGGAACGAAGTCCCAAATGAACTGTAACCTGGGCATGTGTCAGCTGCAACGCAGTGGCCCCCGTTGCCTGTGAGTGTCCCCACAAGCCCAGCGCCTACTCTGCCCTGGTGGTAGGGCCCTCCTCCTCCCCAGCAGTTACCCACAGGGTGGGGGCATTGAGTAGAACTTGGCAGGTGCCTCCTCCCCACTCCTGGACATCCCTCTCCCCTGTATCCTCAACCCCACCCCCCACCCCCACAAGAGTGAGGAGTAGGAGTAGATTATAGACACAGAAGTCCCAGAGCTGGGCAATCCCTTTCTGAGAAAGTTCATGCTATCAAGTTCCAAATCTATCTCTATCTCTATCTGTGTCTGTATCTCTACCTCTACCTATCTATATTGCTAATTTCCCTTACGTCATCCCAGCCATGCCGTCACGGTTACCTCTAGCTGCAGCCAGAGCACTAAGTCCACAGACCATAAATTAGAGTGCAAAAAAAAAAAAAAAAAAAAACCATGATAACAGGCCCATTTAGGTGGCAGATGATTAGAGATTAGATGGGTAAATGGCATGTGTCTGGGACGAGACACCCAACACTCTCGGGTCCCCTTGAACCCTAGTCATTTCAATTTCTGATCTGCAGTCTCCAGGTCCCCCCAACTCCTTCAGTGCCCATCAGCCCAAGGAAGTCAGGGACCCAGGCTCTCTGGGGGCTGAGCTCCAGCCCTTGGAGTGAGGGATATCTGGTTTTCTGTGTTTAGGAGAGTGGGTTTGCCCTTGGGATATTGGATGTGAGGGATCCCGGGGGGTCAGCCTGAGTTTGTATGTGTCCCCAGGTGCCCAAATACAGACACACACTGGTACTGGGGAGAGACCTGTGAATGGAACATCGCCAAGAGCCTCGTGTATGGCATCGTGGGGGCTGTGGTGGCGGTGCTGCTGCTCTCATTGATCATCCTGGTCATCTTATTCAGCATATCCCAGAGAAAACTGCACAGGTGAGCTTGTGGGGCCCGCACTGCAGGCCCAGAGACAGGGGACAGACCCTGGGGCAGCCACTGTCTGAATGTCCTAAGGCTCTGCTCCTTCCAGGCCAACAGTCAGAGAGGTCAGCTGAGGCCTGACGGGGTGCCCAGACCCTCCCAGCCCTGGGTACAGCAAAGGGTGGCCTTCCTATAGGATATATCAATTTGGCAGAGTGTTTTAGTTCATTTTCTGCTATTATAACAGAATACCACCACTGCGTACTTGTAAACAATAGAAGTTTATTTGGCTCACAGTTTTGGAGGCTGGGAAGTCCAAGATCAAGGGGCTGCATCTGGTGAGGACTTTCTTGTTGCATCACAGCATGGCAAGACGGCAGTCTGCATCACATGGACAGAGAGAAGAGAGGGCTGAACTCGCTTTTTTTTTTTTTCTTTAAGACACAGGTCTTGCTCTCACCCTGGAGTGCAGTGGCATGATCTCGGCTCACTGTGACCTCTGCCTCCCAGGTTGAAGCGATTCTCGTGCCTCAGCCTCCTGAGTAGCTGGGATTACAAGTGCATTCCACCATGCCTGGCTAATTTTTGTATTTGTAGTAGAGATGGGGTTTCACCATGTTGGCCAGGCTGGTCTCGAACTCCTGACCTCGAGTGATCCACCCACCTTGGCTTCTCAAAGTGCTGGGATTATAGGTGTGAGCCACTGTGCCCCGCCCCGAATCAAATTAAATTGAATTAAATTAAATGTTTTGTAGAGATAGGGTCTCACTATATTGCCCAGGCTGGTCTGAAACTCCTGGCCTCAAGCAGTCCTCTCACCTCAGCCTCCAAATTTGTTGGGATTACAGGCGTGAGCTGCCTTCCCCCGGCTGTCTGCACTCGCTTTTATTACACACCCACTTTCGAGATAATGACATTAATCCATTCACAAGGACAGCACCTTCATGACCTAATCACGTCTTCAAGGTCCTACCTCTCAGCTTTGCTGCGTTGGGGGTTAAATTTCCAATGCATGAACTTTAAGGGACACGTTCAAACCATAACACAGAGACTGGAAACAGAAGCTTATGTGTGGAAATTAGACTATGTAATGACATTCCCCGTGGTTAGTTATCACTCACCTGGCCACGACAGAGCACGGCACCACATGGGGAAGCTGAGATGGAGCATCTGGGTCTCGCTTTTCCCAGCTGTAAAATGGGATAAGATGCACCTGTGAAGGTTGCTAGGAAACCCTGGCACAGTACTTGGCCCGAAGTCGGCAATTGAAAGGAGCTACCCTATGCCCCCATCTCATGGATATGGAAATTGAGGCCCACTAAAGGGAGTGAGGGGCAGCCGGGAGGCCTGGCCAGTGCCTGCCTTGGAAGAGGGGAAGCCATGGTGATGCTACCTTTCGTTCTCTGCCATCATCGCTGCCGTCTCTGACTTGGGGTGTGGCTGTGACTGTCCCCTCAAGGGAAGCTGAAGGTCTGGGTCCACCAAGTCCCTCCTCAGCCTCCTTGACTACAGCTGGTCACGGCATTTCTGTCTGCAGGCAACAGTATGATATGTCTCAAGAGTGGCGAAACGAAGGCACCCCTGGCACCTTCCAGAAGACGGCCATCTGGGAAGGTATCTCTAGTTAAGGGCAAGGGGATGAGCAGAGCTGGAGGGTGAAGAAAGGCAGGGTGGTGCCTGTGCCTGTGGGGGTGACGTGGGGTCCTGCCCCACTTCACGGTGGCTGTGGCTGACAGCCCGTTCCCCCCGCTGCAGCCCCGGACCCAAACACCACCCCTGCTGTGTGCAAGGGTGCAGGAGTGGTTGAGAACCAGATCCTGCCCCTAAAGACCAACTCAGTGAGGGCATCCAATGCACACTCAGCTAAGTGGGGTGATAGGGCCATTCCCAGGGCAGAGGGAGCAGAGGGGAGGACCTGACCCAGCCTGGGTGGGGATAGGGGATCAGATAAACCCTGAGGTGAGACTAATTCTTGAGCAGGTGGGTAAGCAGGTGCGCTTCCTCCTTCAACAGAGGGGGACCCCAGTAAGCAGGGAGGACTTATCCCAGTGAGGATAAGGGAAAGGGCACCCCAGGCAGGGGGACTGCATGAGAAATGCCTGCAGTTGGGAAAGAGCTTGCTTTTGGTGGGGAAGGGAAGGCAGGTCAATCTCACAAAGAGTGAGGGACGTGAGGTTGGCAGGGCTTCAGGAACGGGGTGGGGGAGTTGAGGGGCTTTGGCGCCCCCCCCTTTTTTTTTTTGAGACGGAGTCTAGCTCTCTGGCCCAGGCTGGAATACAGTGGCGCGATCTTGGCTCACTGCAACCTCTGTCTCCCAGGTTCAAGCGATTCTCCTGCCCTCAGCCTCCCTAGTAGCTGGGATTACAGGCATGCCACCACGCCCAGCTAATTTTTGTATTTTTAGTAGAGATGGTAGAAACAGGGTTTCATCATGTTGGCCAGGCTGGTCTCGAACTCCGGACCTTAGGTTATCCACCCGCCTTGGCCTCCAAAGTGCTGGGATTACAGGTGTGAACTATCATGCCCGGCCACATTTTGAATTTTTTTACTCAAAAGGCCATTCTGGGAGCACTAAAGCAGGGAGACCAGGTGGAGGAAGTAAGGCTGAGGGTCAGGGGAGGAAGAGGAGACAGCCTGGTGGAGGTGAGGCTGAGGGGGTGGTAGAGGTGAGGTTGAGAGGGTGGAGGAGGGAGAGGGAGTGAGGGAGGATTTCCAGGATTGTCTGAGCTGAGCCTTGGGACCCGATGGATGGGGGAGAAGCAGCCAGTGGGGCACACTGAGTTGGGGGGCTGGTGGGTCCTGAAGGGAAGGCTGCAAGGCTGGTGCTTGTCTGAAGCTCCGGGAGGGGTCTGCAGCCTGAACCACGGACTGGAATAGAGATTTGTCCATTCATCGGGGAGAATGCAGAGTGAGAAGTGAGGAGGGTGAAAGTGGAACACCGCCCCCCCCCCCCCCCCCCCGCCCCCGGGGAGCCACCGTAGACGGACAGGTAGGGCATGAGGACCCCGACCTCGAAGGAGGCAGGAAAAGAGGTGCAGGGAGAGTCCCGGAGTCAAGAGAGTGAGTGGTTCTGCGGGACCAGGAAGTAAGTGATCGCTGTGCTCCCGGAGAATGCTGGAAGAAGATTTCAAGCGCAGCGGTTTTGCCTGCTATGGCTACCTGCTATGAGGGAGTGCGGCCCTGCTGACCCAGAGCCAGCCCTGCCTCCCGCTCCACTCTGACCTCATCCCCGAGTCCAGGGCTGCACGCACGCTCCTCTGTGGCCCGGGTTACCACCCCGTGCATGTGAGGGAGTTCTGCTCCGCTCCCTCCTGTTCCAGGGTCCAGCGGGCGGCTTCCCAGGCAGGCTCGGCACTTACCCGCTGCCCAGTGATGCAGGGGTGGAGGGGTGGTCGGCAGTGGGAAAGGGTGTAGGGTAGATGCGGGGCTGACTCTTTTGCTGGAAGAAATCCCCACCGCCCCGGAGTCCTCCCCCCACCCCACCCCCCACCAAGGCTCCCATCACTCAGCACCGCCTCTCCCTACAGACCAGAATCTGAGGGAGAGCAGATTCGGCCTTGAGAATGCCTACAACAACTTCCGGCCCATCCTGGAGACTGTTGACTCAGGCACAGAGGTGACTCAGCTGCGAGCTGCCCCCACCCTCTGAGGCTGCTCCACTTCTTCTGGGGTTCCCTCTTCCCCTGGGACTTCCTCCCTTCCCCTGGGACTCCCTCCTCCTCCTGGGGATCCCTCCTACCCCCAGGGCTCCGTCCTCCCCCTGGGGCTCCCTGTTTCCCGGGTCTGCCCCTTGGCCTCACCTCTTCTCTCCCGCCCCCCAGCTCCACATCCAGAGGCCGGAGATGGTAGCATCTGCTGTGTGAGCCAGTGGGGGCCTCCCACCCTCATCTATCTCTGGACAGGAGAGCGGCAAACACAGGGCCCACCACAGACTGCAGTCCCCCAGGGTTGGTTAAGAGGAGGCTGAAGTCGGGCCCTGAAGCCGGTCCTGCTCTGAGCTGACAGACTTGGCCTGTCCTGGGCCTGTGCTCCTGCTGGGGGCTATAAGGCCTTCCATCCAGGAGCTCCCAGACTCCCAGAAACCTCAGCACCCCTGTCTCCTCCTGGGTGACTCCCCACTCTGGAATTTCCCTACCAATAAAAGCAAATCTTAAAGCTCAGAATGTGAAGTGAGAGGTTTCCTTCCCCTCCTTCTGCAGTGGAGTCAGGTGGGGGGGTCAGAGTCCTCCCAGGACTGGCTGCTGAACCGGTCATGGAACAAACGCTCTGGGCCCCTTCCTGTGTCCTGGCAGGGAGCCCCCTCCTCTGCTCCAGTCAGGGCAGGGCTAGGCCTGCCTCTGCTGAGGTCCCTATGGCAGAAAAGCCTAAGGTCAGGTTCTGGGGACAGGAGAGGACGTCAGGTTCAACCCCAGTTGGCCAGGGAGTGAGCACTTGGCTCTGTTGGGCTTGCACAGGGCAGGGTCACTCCAGATGGCCATGGGAGCCGTGCTTACCTCGGAACCCACAGACCAGACCTAACAACTCCCTGGCCCAGGCATGGCCATATCTTCAGGGCGTACTTATAGGACAATAAGAAGGGTTATTTCATTTATTTATTTTTTCTGAGACAGAGTCTTGCTCTGTCGCCTGGGCTGGAGTGGCATGATCTTGGCTTGCTGCAACCTCTGTCTCCCAGGTTCAAGCGATTCTCCTGCCTCAGCCTTCTGAGTAGCTGGGATTACAGGTGCCTGCCACCACGTCTGGCTGATTTTTGTATTTTTAGTAGAGACGGGGTTTCATCATGTTGGCGAGGCTGATCTGAAACTCCTGATCTCAAGTGATCTGCCCTCGTCAGCCTCCCAAAGTGCTGGGATTACAGGTGTGAGCCACCATACCCAGCCAATAAGAAGGGTTAGAAAAGAGATAAACGGGGTGTCCCTCCTAGGGGTTAGGGTTAAATGCAGGCGGTACCCTCCTCCTTTCTCAGCTCAGGCCTGGCCCCTCTTGCCCATCTCCCACCACCCATGGTGGGGGGGTCTCATCAGTTCTCCCCTGGCTCCTGCAGGCCCCCTGGGCTGCCCCTCTATTGGGGTGATAAAGCTGATAACCCTCATGCCTATGAGGTGCTGGACCAGAGAGAGGCACCCCTCCCTCTGCCCTTTGGCCTGAAACAGGCCCTGCACCCCAAGTCATGAGGGAAGCTTCCAGACTGACTCAGGCTCAGGCTGGTCCCTGCTCCCCAGTGTCTCAGGGACCAAAGGTCTCTGGCACCCATTTATTTATGAGTTTCTTTCTCTGAGGCTCATTTGCCAATTCCTCCCGGGGTAACGGGCAAGTGAGACGTGCTTGGAGCTCTGATGCTGAGGCCAGGGACCATGGCACTGTGTCTGCTGACCTTGGTCCTCCTGCTCTTGTCCCCACAAGCTGCTGCAGAGCATGGTGAGTGACCCCCACGCCCTGCTGCCCACGAGGCCCCTATCCCAGGGGCCAGCCTGCTCTGTCTGCCCATCCCTGAGGAAGGGCTGCCTCCAAGGCACCAATGGGGGGGCCCTCTGCCTGGAGCTCAGCCCTGTGCCCACCCCCTGGACTTCTCTTCTCTCCCCAGCGAGCTTTGGCGGGAAGAGTCAGGACACTGGAGCCTTGTCCAGTTGAGGGTCTCTGAGCCTTAATTTCCCCTTCTGAGCCTCAGGCTCCCCTCCAGAAAATAAGAATAACACCTGCTTTTCAGGGCTGCTGCTAGGATTGACAACAGCCTCCCCCAGCCATGATCCCTGGCACAAGACTGATGCTCAACCCATGTTAGGGTCTGTCCTTACCCAGTGAATGTTCCTGCTAACTCCCTGTCACCTCCCACACCAGCACACCCTGCTGTGTGCCCCGGGGAATGTTTCCGGGATCTAGCCATACGGGCACAAAATGGGGTTTCAGAAGCCCCAGATTCTAATCCTGCCATGAACCAGCTGTGCATCCTGGGGCCACTCAGTTCATCTCCTGTCTCAGTCTCCCCAAAAGACAAGGCATTAGAAACTCTGAGGATCGTTCCAGCTCAGCTACTTTGGGCTTCTTGGTCATGGGGACCTGGGGACTCAGGGCAGGAGGGATAACTGTGGTTCCAGTTGGACCCTCCCAAAGCATCCTCTGGCCCTCACCAGCCCCCAGAGAAGGGCGCAGGGGAACCAAGACAGAAACTGGACCCATAGACCTCAGGGTCCCTGCCCCTCGAGATGTCACCCTGTGGCGATGTCACCCAGACCTGCTAGCCTATTCATCATAATGAAAACACTCCCTTGCACTTTCTGTGCCTCCCAGACCCTTGGTGATGTGTCTTTAATAACAGCATCTTAGCCATGACCTTTTGTTTCCCTCCCAACCCTCCTCCCCGCTCGGTTTCCTTTTCTTTTTTCTTTTTTCTTTTCTTTTTTGAGACGGAGCCTCACTCTGTCACCCAGGCTGGAGTGCTGTAGCGCGATGTTGGCTCACTGCAGCCTCCACCTCCCAGGTTCAAGCAATTCTCCTGCTTCAGGCTCTTGAGTAGCTGGGATTACAGCCACGCGCCACCATGCCCAGCTAATTTTTGTATATTTTTAGTACAGACAGGGTTTCACCATGTTAAGCAGGCTGGGCTCAAACTCCTGACCTCTGGTGGTCCTCCCACCTTGGGCTCCCAAAGTGCTGGGATTACAGGGGTGAGCCACTGCTCCTAGCCCCCTCCTTTCTTTCTCTCTGCTCCTCCCTTCCCTCTTCTTGGGTTCTTCTAGCCCCTTCCTTCCCACTCTCTTCTCTTTCTTCTTCTCCCCACCTCTCCTTGGCCCCCTCCTGGCCTCTCCCTGGCCCCCTCCTGGCCTCTCCCAACTTTCTACATGTTATCACTGATTTCATCCCTAGCCTCAGTCTCCTCCTCTGTAGAATGTGACCTTTCAGACCCTGTAGAATGTGACCTTTCAGACCCTGTTCCTGCTTTCCAGGATTCTGTGGCTCCTCTGTCTCTGCGACTGTCATCGGCTGTCCTCTGGGGCCCTGGCCAGCTTTGAGCAGCCTCTGACCCTTTCCATGTCCCCTCTCCAGGGACCCATAGCCCCACTCCCGCTCAAGTCATGGGGCTGGGGATACCAGGGCAGGGCGTGGGTCTAGAGAGAGAGCTGCAGTGGCCTCAGCCTGGTCCTTCCCAGCAGACACACCCTCTCATCCTGCAGATCACCTGGTATATATTGCATGTCAACAAAACACAATGTCCTGTCTGTTGGCCCAGCCCTGTCCTGCCGTCACAGATGCCCTCTCACCCCCATACCCAGCATGAGGGCCACCAAGGCCTGAGTGCTCAGTCACCTGTCCATGGCAGGTATCCCCTCTGTCCTCCCCGCATCCCTGTCTAGGGCTCTTTCCCCATCTAACGCTTCCATCACCATCCCATTCTTGTCTCCGAGAGATTCTTTTGTTTTCTTTTTTTTTTTTTTTGAGACAGAGTCTCAGTCTGTCACCCAGGCTGGAGTGCAGTGGTGTGATCTCAGCTCACTGCAACCTCCACCTCCTGGGTTCAAGCAATTCTCCTGCCTCAGCCTCCTGAGTAGCTGGGATTACGGGTGCACGCTACCACACCCAGCTAATTTTTGTATTTTTAGTAGAGACGGGGTTTCACTATGTTGGCCAGGGTGGTCTTGAACTCGGAACCTCAGGTGATCCACCTGCCTCAGCTTCCCAAAGTGCTGGGATTACAGGCATGAGCCACTACACCTGGTACCCTCCTGAGAGATTCTAAGGAAACTTCAAATGTCTACCTCAGTTCCCTACTCCCATGAACAAGGCTCCCCTCCCAGGCCTGGTGCGGTGGCTCATGCCTATAATCCCAGGCTTATTGGGAGGCCAAGGTGGAAGGATCACTTGAGCCTAGGAGTTTGAGACCATCCTGGGCAACATAGCAAGACCCCATCTCTACAACAAAGTAGTTGGGCATGGTGGTGCATGCCTGTGTCCCACCTACCTGGAAGGGTGAGGTGGGAGGACTTCTTGAGTCTGGGAGGTCAAGGCTGCTGTGAGCTGTGATTGCACTACTGCACTCCAGCCTGGATGACAGAGTGAGACCCTGTCTCCAAAAAACCAAAAACACCCACCTCCTCCAGGGAGCCTTCCAGGAATCTGCACTAACTCTCCTTGCGGCAAACCCACCCCTGCAACCACAGGGGACTAGAAAAAACTGTAGTTGTTGCTCCCTGGGGCTGTCATTATAAAGTACTGCAATCGTGGTGCCTTAGGACAACAGAAATGGATTGCCTCGCTGTCCTGGAGGCCGGAAGTCTAAAACCGAGGCGTCACAGGGCCATGCTCCCTCTGAAGTCGCCAGGGGAGGGTCTGTCCTAGGCCTCTCTCCTGGCTGCAGGTGGTTGGTGGCAATCTCTGGCTTTCCTGGGCTGGTAGATGCATCGCCTCCATCTTTTTTTTTTTTTTTTTTTTTTTTTTTGAGATGGAGTCTCTCTCTCTTGCCCAGGCTGGAGTGCAGTGGCCCGATCTCAGCTCACTGCAAGCTCCGCCTCCCGAGTTTACACCATTCTCCTGCCTCAGCCTCCCGAGTAGCTGGGACTACAGGCGCCCGCCACGTTGCCCGGCTAGTTTTGTATTTTTTAGTAGAGACGGGGTTTCACCGTGTTAGCCAGGATGGTCTCCATCTCCTGACCTCATGATCCACCCGTCTCAGCCTCCCAAAGTGCTGGGATTACAGGCTTGAGCCACCGCGCCCGGCCCGCCTCCATCTTTACCTCATCTCGCTGTAGGTATATCTGTCTCTGTGTTGGGTTGGGACCCATGCTAGTGACCTCAGTTTAACTCGATCCCCTGCAAAGACCCTGTCTCCAAATAAGGCCACCTTCTGGGGCACTGGGGTTTAGGGTTTCAATTCAGCTGACAGCAGAAAGGAATGAGGGGAGACCCTGCCAGGGTGGGGCATGGGGAGCAGACCTTTCAATATTAAAAAATATACATTTTTGGTTTTTATTTTTTTTTAAGACAGGTCTCACTCTGTCCCAGGCTGGAGTGCAGTGACACTATCTCGGTTCATTGCAACCTCCGCCTCCCAGGTTCAAGTGATTCTCCTGCCTCAGCGTCCCAAGTAGCTGGGATTACAGGTGCCCACTGCCACACCTGGCTAATTTTTGTATTTTTAGTAGAGATGGGGGTTTCGCCATGTTGGCCAGGCTGGTCTCAAACTCCTGATCTCAAGTGATTTGTCTGCCTCGGCTTCCCAAAGTGCGGGGATTACAGGCATGAGCCACTGTGCCCGGCTGATACAGTGATTTGTTTTCTTTTGGTTAGGTACCCAGTAGTGGGATTGCGGGATCAAATGGCAGATGTACTTTGAGTTCTTTGAGAAATCTCCATACTGTTTTCTATAGAGGTTGTACTGATTTACTTCCTGCCAGCAATGTATCAGCGTTCCCTTTTCACCACATCCATGCCAACATCTATTTGGTTTTTTTGTTTTTGTTTTTGTTTTTGGCTTTTTAATAATGGTCATTGTGACTGGGATATATTCTGTATCTCATTGTGGTTTCAATTTGCATTTCCTTGGTGATTAGTGATGTTGAGCATTTTTTCATATGTTTGGTGGTCATTTGTAGGTCTTCTTTTGAGAAGTGTCTGTTCATGTCGTTTGCCCACTTTTTGATGGCAGGGAGCAGGTCTTTTTTTAAAAAAAAGAAATTGCTGACCAGGAACAGTGATTCATGCCTGCAATCCCAGCACTTTGGAAGGCCGAGGCGGGTGGATCACTTGAGGTCGGGAGTTCAAGATCAGCCTGGCCAACCTGGCAAAAACCCGTCTCTACTAAAAATAGAAAAATTAGCTGGGCATGGTGTGACAAGACTGTAATATCAACCCCTCAGGAGGCTGAGACATCACAATCGCTTGAACCTGGGAGGCAGAGGTTGCAGTGAGCAGAGATGGCACCACTGCACTCCAGCCTGGGAAACAGAGTGAGACTCTGTCTCCATCTCAAAAAAAAAAAAAAAAAAGAAAGAAAAAAGAAAAAGAAGAAAAAAGAAATTGCTATTAACTGGAAAAAACAGCAAGGGAGGAAACCAGTGAGGAGAAGGAGGGGGTGTGTGACCCCAACTGCTTCTGCTTCCTTCTCTTCCACCCGATCTTCCCACCTCCCATGGCCCTCCAGTGGGGAGGCCACCAGCACCCCATTAAGCACTGCACTCCAGTCTGGGTGACAGACGGAGACCACGTCTCTAAAAAAAGAGAAAAAATTAATGGGGTTGGGGAGAACAGAGCCAACATGAAAACAATTAGAGGGCCTGGCGTAGGTGGCTCATGCCTGGAATCCCAGCACTTTGGGAGGCTGAGGTGGGAGGATCGCTTGAGCCCAGAAGTTTGAGACCAGCCTGGGCAACACAGGGAGACTTCCATCTCTACCAAAAAATTTAAAAATTAGGCAATGTGATGTGCGTCTGTGGTCCCAGCTACTTGGCAGGCTGAGGTAGGAGGATCACTTGAGGCCAGGAGGTGGAGGCTGCAATAAGCCATGTTTGCACCACTACACTCCAGCCTGGGCAACAGAGGGAGACTCCGTCTCAAGAAAAAAAAAAAAGAGGCTGGGCATGGTGGCTCACACCTGTAATCCCAGCACTTTGGGAGGCTGAGGCAGGCAGATCACTTGAGGCCAGGAGTTCAAGACCAGCCTGGCTAACATGGTGAAAGCCCGTCTCTACAAAAAATATAGGCCAGGTGCAGTGACTCACGCCAGTAATCCCAGCACTTTGGGAGGCCAAGGCGGGCGGATCATGTGAGGTCAGGAGACCAGCCTGGCTAACATGGCGAAACCCCATCTCTACTAAAAGTACAAAAAATTTAGTCAGGTGTGGTTGTGTGTGCCTATAATCCTAGCTACTCAGGAGGCTGAGGCAGGAGAATCACTTGAACCTGGGAGGTGGAGGTTGCAGCGAGCCAAGATCATGCCACTGTGCTCCAGCCTGGGTGACAGAGCAAGACTCTCTCTCCAAAAAAAAAAAAAAAAAAAAAAAAAAAAAAAAAACAGCTGGGCATGGTGACGCATGTCTGTAGTCCCAGCTACTTGGGAGACTAAGTTGAAGGATTGCTTGAACCCAGGAGGCGGAGATTGCAGTGAGCCACGATCGCGCCACTGAACTCCAGCCCAGGTAACATTGAGACCTTGTCTCAAAAAAACAAAGAAAGAAAAAATAAAAATAAAAGAAAGCAGTTATGGAGGAACCCACACAGTGGATATTGCGGAACTGAGTGTTTGCTGTGCGTGGTGGCCTCACCCCAATAACACTGTCCAAGGCCCAGTCCCTTCTCTCCCCTTATCTCCTATACTCATCCCTGCAAAGTCTTCTTACTTCCCTCTCACTAAACCCTCTTCCCACCTCTTGGGGTCAGTGGGTCAGACCCTACTGAGCACAGTGGAGTGAAGATGGTCACGGGGAGCCCTTGGCCTCCTATATCTGCCTGGATTTACCTGCAGGGGCTAGGCCCAGGCAGGGACAGGGGTGTGCTGTTTCTAGGAAGTTCTGCTGTGGGCCTGGGCCTATGGCCTGGCTTTGCCATCAGGAGGGCTGGCTATGGGAGCCGTGAGGCCTCGTTGGCCTTGGCCACTCGGCCTTGCCTCTCCATCCCTGGCACACTCTGTCTTAGGTAGCCGACCCCGGCCACCAGCACCCCACAGACTGAGCGACTTCATGCCGCTCATAGTGCTGAGATAATGGGGCTGAGACTTCTCAGCTGCTTCTAGATGAAACCGATTACATAATTTTAGGGCCCAGAGCAAAATGGGCATGCAAGGCCCTTTGTTCAAAGACTTCTTGTGGTTTTTAAGAGATATGACCTCTCTCTGTTGCCCAGGCTGGAGTGCAGTGGCGACATCATAGCTCACTGCAGCCTTGAACTCCTGGGCTCAAGTGGTCTTCCCCACTCAGCCTACCGATTAGCTGGGACTAAAGAGGTATGCACCACCACACCTGGTTAATTTTTTTTTTAGTAGTGGTAGTATCTTGCCATGTTGCCTAGGCTAATCTCAAACTGTGGCCTCAAGTGATCCACCTACCTCAGCCTCTTGAGTAGCTGGGAATACAGGCGCGCACCACCACGCCCAGCTGATTTTTTTGATTTTTGGGAGAGACAAGGTTTTGCTATGTTTCTGAGACTGGTCTGAAACTCATAGCCTCAAGCAGCTCTCCCCTCTTGGCTTCCCAAAGTGCTGGGATTACAGGTATGAGGCAGCACGCCCAGCCTATTTTATTTTTTCATTATTGAAAGATAATATGCCAGACACAGTGGCTCATATCTGTAATTCCAGCATTTGGGGAGGCTGAAGCAGGAGGATCACTTTGGACCCAGAGCTTGAGACCATCTGGGCAACGTAGTAAGACGCCATCTCTACGTCTATTAAAGGTAATAAAAAGAAATTATATTATAAATTATATTAAATTACATTAATTTGCATGATCCCAGTGGGATGAAAGGTAGTAAGTGAGGTTGGGGATGGGGCACCTAGGGTCAACGCCCAGCCCTAATTTTTATATTTTGTATTTCTTGTAGAGATGAGCTTTCTCTCTATTGCTAAGGCTGATCTCGGACTCCTGGTCTCAAGTGATCCACTGCCCCTCGGTCCCCTGAAGGGCTGGGATTACAAGCATGAACCACCATGCCTGGCCAATCTATTTATTCTCAAGTGAGCTTTTCTAGTTTGTGTCTTCCAGAGAATTTGTTCATTTCATCTAAGTTGTCAAATTTATTGGCATAAAGTTGTTGACAGATCTCCATTTTAATATCTGTAGAATCTGAGTGCCCTGGTAGTTTTCTTCATGTTTCTTGTGTTTGGGGTTTTTGAACTTTTTGGAGCTGTTGGCTTATAGTTTTTATCAAGTTTGAAAATTTGGGGCCATTGTTTCTTCACATATTTTTTAGTTACCCCTTTTTCTCCTTGCCTTTACGTACTCGTATATATTAGGCTGCTTAATATATCAGTGAGTGTTGTCCCAACACTCACTGATAATCTGTAAAACAGAAATTTTTTTTTTTTTTTAGACAGGGTTTCATTCCATTGCCCAGGCTGGAGTGCAGTGATGCAATCTCAGCTCACTGCAACCTCCGCCTCTCGGGCTCAAGCAGTTCTCCTGCCTCAGCCTCTCAAGTAGCTGGTACTACAGGTGCACGCCACCATGCCCAGCAAATTTTTGTATTTTTTGTTGAGATGGAGGCTTCATGATGTTGCCCAGGCTGGTCTCGAACTCCTGGGCTCAAATGATCTGCCCCTGTCTGGGCTTCCCAAAGTGCTGGGATTACAGGCGTGAGCCACTGCATCCTACCCTTAAATTTTTTTTTAATTTTTTTATTTTTATTTTTTTGAGATGGAGTCTTGTTCTGTCACCCAGGCTGGAGTGCAGTAGCGTGATCTCAGCTCACTGCAAACTCCGCCTCCCGGTTCAAGTGATTATTCTGCCTCAGCCTCCCGAGTAGCTGGGACTACAGGTGTATGCCATCAAGCCCGGCTAATTTTTGTATTTTTAGTAGAGACAGAGTTTTACCATATTTGCCAGGTTGGTCTCGAACTCCTGACCTTGTGATCTGCCCACCTCGGCCTCCCAAAGTGCTGGGATTACAGGCATGAGCCACCACACCCAGCTCATTTTTTCTTTACGTCTTTCAATGTGGATAGTTTCTATTGCCATCCCTTCACATCATTATTCATTTTCTTCTTCAATGTCTAATCTGTCCTTAATCCCATCTGGTGTATTTTTTTTTTATCTCTAGAAGTTCTGTTTGTTTATATACACATTTTTTCCATGTTTTTATTGAATTATTGCACATACAGAACACAGTTATAGAAACTATTTCGGACTGGATGTGGTGGCTCATACTTGTAATCCCAGCACTTTGGGAGGCTGAGGCAGGAGGATCCCTTGAGGCCCAGAGTTCAAGACCAACCTGGGCAGCATAGTGAGACCCATGTCTCTAAAAAAAAAACTTTTAAATAATTGGCTAGGTGTGGTGGCTCACGCCTGCAATCCCAGCATTTTGGGAGGCCAAGGCGGGCGGATTACCTGAGGTCAGGAGTTTGAGACGAGCCCGGCCAACATGGTGAAACCCCGTCTCTACTAAAAATACAAAAATTAGCCGGGCGGTGGCACGTGCATGTAATCCCAGCTACTCGGGAGGCTGAGGCAGGAGACTTGCTTGAGCCTAGGAGACAGAGGTTGCAGTGAGCCGAGATCGTGCCACTGCACTCCAGCCTGGCTAACAGAGCAAGACTCTGTCTCAAATAATAATAATAATAAATAAAAGAAAAACAGAATGCAAAAATTCCCAGCACCAAACAAGGTAACATTCACAACATCTGGCATGAATCATTCTTGTCTTTTTAAAATAATTTTTCTAGCTAAGAATACGTGACTGTACATTTTATTTTCTACTGAAGGACTTCAGTTGTCTGATTCATAAATTGAACTTCATTAAATTCATAAATTAAACTTCCTGATTACTTAAGAAATTCCATAAATCTAATAAATTAAATGTACATTTTTTAAAACTTCCCCACACATAGATAGTTCTACGAGCCTAATTAAATGTTTACATGTGTTGAATCTTAAGTTCTTTTAAATGTTTTAACAGTTTACAACCTTACAAGATTCTAATGGAAAATCACAAATCTAAATCAACCACTTACTTATATATTTCAAATTGCGATTACAATGTGGGCTTTTTTTTTTTTTTTTTTTTTTTTTTTGAGTCTTGCCCTGTCACCCACGCTGGAGTACAGTGGTGTGATCTCGGCTCACTGCAACCTCTGACTCCCAGGTTCAAGCAATTCTTATGCTTCAGCCTCCCAAGCAGTTGGCACTATAGGCGCACATGTCACCATGCCCTAATTTTTGTATTTTTAGTAAAGGCAGGGTTTTGCCATATTGGCTAGACTGGTCTCGAACTCCTGACCTCGTGATCTGCCTGCCTCAGCTTCCCAAAGTGTTGGGATTACAGGCATGAGCCACCATGCCCAGCCCGTTAGCATGGTATTCTAATAGGGCATATTCTCTCTTTTTAAAAATCTTTATTTATTTGTTTGTTTATTTATTTATTTATTTATTTATTTATTTATTTATTTATTTTAGAGACAAGGTCTCACTCTGTCACTCAGGCTGGAGTGCAGTGGTGCCATCATAGCTCATTATGAACATGATCTCCTGGGCTCAAGTGATCCTCCCTCCTCAGCCTCCCGAGTAGCGGGACTACAGGCGTGTGCCACCATCCCCAGCTAATTTTTATAAAATTTTGTGGAGACAGGATCTCACTCTGTCACCTAGGCTGGAGTGCAGTGGTGCAATCATAGCTCACTGTAGCCTTGACCTCCTAGGCTGAAGCGATCCACTCCCCTCAGCCTCCCAAAGTGCTGGAACTACGGGCACATGCCACCTGCACAATTTGACATTGCTGGACCTCTCCCAGGCTGGGGAGCAAAGCCCCTGCCCCATCTTCTTGCTTTACTTTCTGGGTCAGGATCCTCATGGCTGATTTCTAACTGAAATCAGCAGGCTGGTTCAGGGACCAGGGACTTTCCAGGGCAGGGAGTAGAGACTCAGAGGCTTCAAGAGAACGAAGGAGGATTGTGACTCTGGGAGACTAACTCACCTTTGTCTCTTTCAGACCTCAGTGTGAACAGGGCTGTGTGGGATGGAGGAGGGTGCATCTCCCAAGGGGACCTCTGGGACCCTAAGTGCCAGCGGCTGTCTCAGAGGTTTGAGAAAGGTAAGGCAACGGACTCCAAGATCTGGGAAGATGGCTCACCTGCAAAAGGGCTAGAGCGACCCCTGCCAGGCTGGTGAAGCTGCCACATTTTACAGTGTGTGACGGCTTGAGATTTGGGGCCAGGAATTACAGGGCAGGCATGGAATCACCCAAGCAGGGACTGTGGAAGAAAGGGGGCTCAGGCTGAGTTCAATTCCTAACAGTGTAGAAGGGAAGGCAGGAGAGACTAAGACACCGGAGAAACTGATTCCACTTCATCCTGAAAATAAATAATGACATCACTCATCTGAACACATTTTCAGTAAAAAGCCCAACTCAAACAATCACTCCTGACATAGAGAACCTGAAGAAACTCCTAAAGAAAATATCATTGTATCTTAAACAGGTTCTGTGGCGAACATCATGATAGGTACAATGCCTACAAACTTCGTGGAGCAAGGAATATCTTTGAGTGACAGCGCCAACCCTGAAATGACCTTGATTGAGTACAGTGTGGATTCAGACACTTCTGGTGTCTCCAGTGCCAGGAAGACACGAAGAGAAACCATAAAAACTTCAGAACCTACCAGTGACACCTCTATACCTTTCCCCGATTCTACTGAAGACACTTCATCTCCTACAACTCCCGAAGGCACCAACATGTGCATGTCAACACTGACTGAAGAAAGCACTTCATCAACGACGGATTTTGTCAGCACTGCACCTCAGAGCAATTCAGAGGCGAGCACATCTTTAACAGCTGTGGTTGATACGCGCACACCTCTGAGCACTTCTGCTCAGGCCAGTTCATGTCCTACTATTCCTGAAAGCACCACCATGCCCAAATCAACTGACAGTGAAGGAAGCACTCCATTAACAAGTATGCCAGTGGGGACAACGCAGGTGGCCACTTCTGAGGTTAGCACCCTTTCAACAACTGTTGACATCAGCACACCTGTGACCACTTCTAACCAAGTCAGTTCAACTCCTACAATTCCTGAAGTCACCACCATGCCAATCTCAAATCCTACTATACCAAGCACTCCATTAACGACTATTCCTGTCAGCACCACACGTGTGACCAGTTCTCAGGGTAGCAACCTTTCAACACCTTCTGATGACACCAGCACACCTGTGACCACTTCTATCCAAGTCAGTTCATCTCCTACAACTCCTGAAGGTAGAAGTATGCCAATCTCGACTCCTAGTGAAGGAAGCACTCCATTAACAACTATTCCTTTCAGCACCACACGTGGGATCAGTTCTGAGGGTAGCACCCTTTCAACACCTTCTGTTGACATCAGAACATCTATGACCACTTCTATCCAAGTCATTTCATCACCTACAATTCCTGAAGTCACCACCATGCCAATCTCTACTCCCAGGGAAGGAAACACTCCATTAACAACTATTCCTGTCAGTACCACACATGTGACCAGTTCTGAGGGTAGCACCCTTTCAACACTTTCTGTTGACACCAGCAGACCTGTGAACACTTCTACCCAAGTCAGTTCATTTCCTACAACTCCTAAAGGAAACAGTATGACAATATCGACTCCTAGTGAAGGAAGCATTCCATTAACAATTATGCCTGTCAGCACCACATCGGTGACTATTTCTGATCCTAGCACGCCTTCAACACCTCCTATTGACACCAGCACACCTGTGACCACTTCTAACCAAGTCAGTTCATCTCCTACAAATCCTGAAGTCACCATGATGCTAATCCCTACTCCTAGTGAAGGAAGCACTCCATTAACAACTATTCCTCTCAGCACCACACTTGTGACCAGTTCTGAGGGCAGCACCCTTTCAACAACTTTTGTTGACACCAGCACACCTGTGACCACCTCTACCCAAGTCAGTTCATCTCCTACAACTCCTGAAGGTACAAGTATGTCAATCTCGACTGCTAGTGAAGTAAGCACTCCATTAACAACTATTCCTGTAAGCACCACACATGTGACCAGTTCTCAGGGTAGCACCCTTACAACACCTTCTGTTGACACCAGCACATCTGTGACCACTTCTATCAAAGTCAGTTCATCTCCTACAACTCCTAAAGTCACCACCATGCCAGTCTCTACTCCTAGTGAAGGAGGCACTCCATTAACAACTATTCCTGTCAGTACCACAAGTGTGGACAGTTCTGAGGGCAGCATCCTTTCAACACCTTCTGTTGACACTAGCACACCTGTGACCACTTCTACCCAAGTCACTACATCTCCTAGAACTCCTGAATTCACTACCATGCCAAACTCAACTCCTAGTGTACGAAGCACTCCATTAACAACAATTCCTGTCAGCACCACATGTGTGATCAGTTCGGAGGGTAGCATCCTTTCAACACCTTCTGTTGACAACAGCACACTTGTGACCACTTCTATCCAAGTCAGTTCAACTCCTACAATTCCTGAAGGTACAAGTATGCCAATCTCGACTCCTAGTGAAGGAAACACTCCATTAACAACTATTCCTATCAGCACCGCACGTGTGACCACTTCTGAGGGCAGCAACCTTTCAACAAATTCTGTTGACATCAGCACAACTGTGACCACTTCTATCCAGGAAAGTTCACCTCCTACAACTCCTCAAGCTACTAGTATGCCAATCTCGACTACTAGTGAAGGAAGCACTCCGTTAACAATTATGCCTGTCAGCACCACATCGGTGACCATTTCTGATCCTAGCACACCTTCAACACGTCCTGTTGACACCAGCGCACCTGTAACCATTTCAACCCAAGTCAGTACTTCTCCTACAACTCCTGAAGTCACCACCATGCAAATCTCAACTCCTACTGTACGAAGCACTCCATTAACAACTATTCCTGTCAGCACCAAACGTGTGACCAGTTCTGAGGGTAGCACCGTTTCAACACCTTCTGTTGACACTAGCACACCTGTGAGCACTTCTACCCAAGTCGGTTCATCTCCTAAAACTCCTGACGTCACCACCATGCCAATCTTGACTCCTAGTGAAGGAAGCACTCCATTAACAACCATTGCTGTCAGCACCACACATGTGACAAGTTCTGAGGGCAGAACCCTTTCAACACCTTCTGTTGACACCAGCATACCTGTGACCACTTTTACCCAAGTCAGTTCGTCTCCTACAACTCATGAAGTCACCACCATGTCAATCTCAACTCCTAGTGCACGAAGCACTACATTAACAACTAGTTCTGTCAGCATCACACGTGTGACCAGTTCTGAGGGTAGCACCCCTTCAACACCTTCTGTTGGCAGCAGCACACCTGTGACCACTTCTAACCAAGTCAGTTCATCTCCTAAAACTCCTGAAGTCACCACCATGCCAATCTTGACTCCTAGTGAAGGAAACACTCCATTAACAACCATTCCTGTCAGCACCACACGTGTGACCAGTTCTGAGGACAGAACCCTTTCAACACCTTCCGTTGACACCAGCACACCTGTGACCACTTCTATCCAAGTCAGTTCATCTCCTACAACTCGTGAAGTCACCACCATGCTAATCTCAACTCCTAGTGTACAAAGCACTCCATTAACAACTACTTCTGGCAGCACCATGACTGTGAACAGTTCTAAGGGTAGCATCCCTTCAACACCTTCTGTTGACACCAACACACCTGAGACCACTTCTATCCAAGTCAGTTCATCTCCTACAACTCCTGAAGGTACCAGTATGCCAATCTCGACTCCTAGTGAAGGAAGCACTCCATTACCAATTATGCCTGTCAGTACCACATTGGTGACTATTTCTGATCCTAGCACACCTTCAACACCTCCTGCTGACACCAGAACACCTGTGACCACTTCTACCCACGTCAGTTCATCTCTTACAACTCCTGAAGTCAATAACATGCCAATCTCGACTCCTAGTGAAGGAAGCACTCCATTAAGAACTATTAATGTCAGCACCACACATGTGACCAGTTCTAAGGGTAGCACCCTTTCAACACCTTCTGTTGACACCAGCACACCTGTGACCACTTCTATTCAAGTCAGTATATCTTCTACAAATCCTGAAGGTACCATTATGCCAATCTCGACTCCTGGTGAAGGAAGCACTCCATTAACAACTAGTCCTTTCAGCACCACACATGTGACCAGTTCCGAGGGCAGCACCCTTTCAACAACTTCTGTTGACACCAGCACACCTGTGATTACTTCTACCCAAGTCAGTTCATCTCCTACAACTCCTGAAGTCACCACCATGCCAAACTCAACTCCTAGTGAAGGAAGCACTCCATTAACAACTATTCCTGTCAGCACCACACTTGTGACCAGTTCTGAGGGCAGCACCCCTTCAACACCTTCTGTTGACACCAGCACACCGGTGACCACTTCTACCCAAGTCAGTTCATCTCCTACAACTTCTGAACGTACCAGTATGCCAATCTCCACTCCTAGTGAAGGAAGCACTCCATTAACAACTAGTCCTTTCAGCACCACACGTGTGACCAGTTCTGAGGGCAGCACCCCTTCAACGACTTCTGTTGACACTAGCACACCTGTGACCACTTCTACCCAAGTCAGTTCATCGCCTACAACTCCTGAAGTCACCACCATGCCGATCTTGACTACTAGTGAAGGAAGCACTCCATTAACAAACATTCCTGTCAGCACCACACGTGGGACGAGTTATGAGGGCAGAACCTTTTCAACACCTCCTGTTGACACCAGCACACCTGTGACCACTTCTACCCAAGTCACTTCATCTCCTAAAACTCCAGAAGTTACCACCATGCCAATCTCTACTCCTAGTAGAGGAAGCAGTCCATTAACAAACATTCCTGTCAGCACCACACGTGTGATCAGTTCTGAGGGTAGCACTCTTCCAACACCTTCTGTTGACACCAGCACACCTGTGAAAACTTCTATCCACGTCAGTTCATCTACTACAACTCCTGAAGGTACCACTATGCCAATCTCGACTCCTAGTGAAGGAAGCACTCCATTAAAAACTATGCCTGTCAGCAACACATCAGTGACCATTTCTCATCCTAGCACAGCTTCAACACCTCCTGCTGACACCAGCACATCTGTGACGACTTCGACCTACCTCACTTCATCTCCTACAACTCCTGAAGTCATCACGATGCCAATCTCTACTCCTAGTGAAGGAAGCACTCCATTAACAACTACTTTTGTCAGCACCACACGTGTGACCAGTTCTCAGGGTAGCACCCTTTCAACAACTTCTGTTGACACCAGCACACCTGTGACTACTTATATCCAAGTCAGTTCACCTCCTACAACTCCTGAAGTTACCAGTATGCCAATCTCAACTCCTAGTGGAGGAAGCAGTCCATTAACAACTAGTCCTGTCAGCAGCACACCTGTGACCAGTTCTGAGGGAAGCACCCTTTCAACACCTTCTGTTGACACCAGCACACCTGTGACCCCTTCTACCCAAGTCAGTTCATCTGTTACAACCCCTGAAGTTACCAGTATTCCAACCTCGACTCCTAGTGAACGAAGCACTCCATTAACAACTAGTCCTGTTAGCAGCACACGTGTGACCAGTTCTCAGGGTAGCACCCTTTCAACAACTTCTGTTGACACCAGCACACCTGTGACCACTTCTATCCAAGTCAGTTCATCTCCTACAACTCCTGAAGGAACCACTATGCCAATCTCGACTCCTAGTGAAGGAAGCACTCCATTAACAACTATGCCTGTCAGCACGACATCAGTGACTATTTCTGATCCTAGCACACCTTCAACAGCTCCTACTGACACAAGCATATTTGTGACCACTTCTACCTACGTCAGTTCATCTGCTACAACTCCTGAAGTCACCACGATGCCAAGCTCTACTCCTAGTGAAGGAAGCACTACACTGACAACTATTCCTGTCAGCACCACACGTGTGACCAGTTCTCAGGGTAGCACCCTTTCAACACCTTCTGTTGACACGAGCACACCTCTGACCACTTCTATCCAAGCCAGTTCATCTCCTACAACTCCTGAAGGTACCAGTATGCCAATCTCAACTCCAAGTGAAGGAAGCACTCCACTAACAACTATTCCTGTCAGCACCTCACCTCTGACCAGTTCTGAGGGCAGCACCCTTTCAACACCTTCCATTGACACCAGCACACCAGTGATCACTTCTACCCAAGTCAGTTCATCTCCTACAACTTCTGAGGTCACCACAATGCCAAACTCAACTCCTAGTGAAGGAAGCACTCCATTAACATCTATGCTTGTCAGCACGACATCGGTGACCGTTTCTCATCCTAGCACACCTTCAACACGTCCTGCTGACACCAGCACCTCTGTGACCCTTTCGACCTACCTCACTTCATCTCCTACAACTTCTGAAGTCACCACGATGCCAATCTCTACTCCTAGTGAAGGAAGCACTCCATTAACAACTATTCCTGTCAGCACCACACGTGTGACCAGTTCTGAGGGCAGCACCCTTTCAACTCTTTCTGTTTACACCAGCATACCTGTGACCACTTCTACCCATGTCAGTTCATCTCCTACAACTCCTGAAGTAACCATCATTCCAATCTCAACTCCTAGTGAAGGAAGCACTCCATTAACAACTATTCCTGTCAGCACCACACCTGTGACCAGTTCTGATGGTAGCACCCTTTCAACAATCTCTGTTGACACCAGCACACCTGTCACCACTTCTATCCAAGTCAGTTCATCTCCTACAACTCCTGAAGATACCAGTATGCCAATCTCGACTCCTAGTGAAGGAAGCACTCTATTAACGATTATGCCTGTCAGCACCACATCGGTGACCATTTCTGATCCTAGCACACCTTCAACACCTCCTGCTGACACCAGCACACCTGTGACCACTTCTACCCATGTCAGTTCATCTCCTACAACTCCTGAAGTCACCACAATGCCAATCTCTACTCCTAGTGAAGGAAGCACTCCATTAACAACTATTTCTCTCAGCACTACACTTATGACCAGTTCTGAGGGTAGCACCTTTTCAACACCTTCTGTTGACACCAGCACACCTGTGGCCATTTCTACCCGAGTCAGTTCATCTCCCACAACGTCTGAAGTCACCATCATGCCAATCTCAACTCCTAGTGTACGAAGCACTCCATTAACAACTATTCCTGTCAGCACAACACGTGTGAGCAGTTCTGAGGGCAGCACCCTTTCAGCACCTTCTGTGGACACCAACACACCTGTGACCACTTCTACCCAAGTCAGTTCATCGGCTAAAACTCCTGAAAGTACCAGTATTCCAACTTTGATTCCTAGTGAGGGAAGCACTCCACTAACAACTATTCCTGTCAGCACCACACGTGTGACCACTTCTGAGGGCAGCACCCTTTCAACACTTTCTGTTGACATCAACACACGTGTGACCACTTCAACCCACGTCATTTCATCTCCTACAACTCCTGAAGTCACCACCATGCCAAACTCAACTCCTAGTGAAGGAAGCACTCGATTAACAACTATTCCTGTCAGCACCACACGTATGACCAGTTCTCAGGGTAGCACCCTTACAACACCTTCTGTTGACACCAGCACACCTGTGACCACTTCTACCCAAGTCACTTCATCTCCTAAAACTCCTGAAGTCACCACCATGCCAATGTCTACTCCTAGTAAAGGAAGCAGTCCATTAACAACTAGTCCTGTCAGCACCACACGTGTGATCAGTTCTGAGGGTAGCACTCTTTCAACACCTTCTGTTAACACCAGCACACTTGTGACCACTTCCATCCAAGTCAGTTCATCTCCTACAACTCCTGAAGGTACCAGTATGCCAATCTCGACTCCTAGTGAAGGAAGCACTCCATTAACAACTATGCCTGTCAGCACCACATCAGTGACCATTTCTCATCCTAGCACACCTTCAACACGTCCTGCTGACACCAGCACATCTGTGACCACTTCGACCTACCTCACTTCATCTCCTACAACTTCTGAAGTCACCACGATGCCAATCTCTACTCCTAGTGAAGGAAGCACTCCATTAACAACTATTCCTGTCAGCATGACACGTGTGACCAGTTCTCAGGGTAGCACCCTTTCAACACATTTTGTTGACACCAGCACACCTCTGACCACTTCTATCCAAGCCAGTTCATCTCCTACAACTCCTGAAGGTACCAGTATGCCAATCTCAACTCCTAGTGAAGGATCCACTCCACTCACAACTATTCCTGACAGGAACACACCTGTGACCAGTTCTGAGGGCAGCACCCTTTCAACACCTTCTGTTGACACCAGCACACCTGTGACCACTTTTCCCCACGTCAGTTCATCTCCTACAACTCCTGAAGTCACCACAATGCCAATCTCTACTCCTAGTGAAGGAAGCACTCCATTAACAACTATTCCTGTTGGCATAACACATGTGACCAGTTCTCAGGGTAGCACCCTTTCAACAACTTCTGTTGACACCAGCACACCTGTGACCACTTCTATCCAAGTCAGTTCATCTCCTACAACTCCTGAAGGAACCACTATGCCAATCTTGACTCCTAGTGAAGGAAGCACTCCATTAACAACTATGCCTGTCAGCACGACATCGGTGACTATTTCTCATCCTAGCACACCTTCAACAGCTCCTACTGACACAAGCACATTTGTGACCACTTCTACCTACGTCAGTTCATCTGCTACAACTCCTGAAGTCACCACGATGCCAATCTCTACTCCTAGTGAAGGAAGCACTCCATTAACAACTATTTCTCTCAGCACCACACGTGTGACCAGTTCTCAGGGTAGCACCCTTTCAACACCTTCTGGTGACACCAGCACACCTGTGACTACTTCTATCCAAGTCAGTTCATCTCCTACAACTCCTGAAGGTACCAGTATGCCAATCTCAACTCCAAGTGAAGGAAGCACTCCACTAACAACTATTCCTGTCAGCACCTCACCTCTGACCAGTTCTGAGGGCAGCACCCTTTCAACACCTTCCATTGACACCAGCACACCAGTGATCACTTCTACCCAAGTCAGTTCATCTCCTACAACTCCTGAGGTCACCACAATGCCAAACTCAACTCCTAGTGAAGGAAGCACTCCATTAACATCTATGCTTGTCAGCATCACATCGGTGACCGTTTCTCATCCTAGCACACCTTCAACACGTCCTGCTGACACCAGCACATCTGTGACCCCTTCGACCTACCTCACTTCATCTCCTACAACTTCAGAAGTCACCACGATGCCAATCTCTACTCCTAGTAAAGGAAGCACTCCATTAACAACTATTCCTGTCAGCACCACACGTGTGACGAGTTCTCAGGGTAGCACCCTTTCCACAACTTTTGTTGACACCAGCACACCGCTGACTACTTCTATCCAAGCCAGTTCATCTCCTACAACTCCTGAAGTTACCAGTATGCCAATCTCGACTCCTAGTGAAGGAAGCACTCCACTCACAACTATTCCTGTCAGCACCACACGTGTGACCAGTTCTCATGGTAGCACCCTTACAACACCTTCTGTTGACACCAGCACACCTGTGACCACTTCTACCCAAGTCACTTCATCTCCTAAAACTCCTGAAGTCACCACCATGCCAATCTCTACTCCTAGTGAAGGAAGCACTCCATTAACAACTATTCCTGTCAGCACCACACGTGTGACCAGTTCTCAGGGTAGCACCCTTTCAACATCTTTTGTTGACACCAGCACACCTCTGACTACTTCTATCCAAGCCAGTTCATCTCCTACAACTCCTGAAGGTACCAGTATGCCAATCTCAACTCCTAGTGAAGGAAGCACTCCACTCACAACTATTCCTGTCAGCACCACACCTGTGTCCAGTTCTGAGGGCAGCACCCTTTCAACACCTTCTGTTGACACCAGCACACCTGTGACTACTTCTATCCAAGTCAGTTCATCTCCTACAACTCCTGAAGGTACCGGTATGCCAATCTCAACTCCAAGTGAAGGAAGCACCCCACTAACAACTATTCCTGTCAGCACCTCACCTCTGACCCGTTCTGAGGGCAGCACCCTTTCAACACCTTCCATTGACACCAGCACACCAGTGATCACTTCTACCCAAGTCAGTTCATCTCCTACAACTCCTGAGGTCACCACAATGCCAAACTCAACTCCTAGTGAAGGAAGCACTCCATTAACATCTATGCTTGTCAGCACGACATCGGTGACCGTTTCTCATCCTAGCACACCTTCAACACGTCCTGCTGACACCAGCACCTCTGTGACCCCTTCGACCTACCTCACTTCATCTCCTACAACTTCTGAAGTCACCACGATGCCAATCTCTACTCCTAGTAAGGAAGCACTCCATTAACAACTATCCTGTCAGCACCACACGTGTGATGAGTTCTCAGGGTAGCACCTTTCAACACATTTGTTGACACCAGCACACCTCTGACTACTTCTATCCAGCCAGTTCATCTCCTACAACTCCTGAAGGTACCAGTATGCCAATCTCAACTCCTAGTGAAGGAAGCACTCCACTCACAACTATTCCTGTCAGCACCACACGTGTGACCAGTTCTGAGGGCAGCACCCTTTCAACACCTTCTGTTGACACCAGCACACCTGTGACCACTTTTCCCCACGTCAGTTCATCTCCTACAACTCCTGAAGTCACCACAATGCCAATCTCTACTCCTAGTGAAGGAAGCACTCCATTAACAACTATTCCTGTCAGCACCACACGTGTGACCAGTTCTGAGGGCAGCACCCTTTCAATTCTTTCTGTTTACACCAGCATACCTGTGACCACTTCTACCCACGTCAGTTCATCTCCTACAACTCCTGAAGTAACCATCATTCCAATCTCAACTCCTAGTGAAGGAAGCACTCCATTAACAACTATTCCTGTCAGCACCACACGTGTGACCAGTTCTGACGGTAGCACCCTTTCAACAACCTCTGTTGACACCAGCACACCTGTGACCACTTCTATCCAAGTCAGTTCATCTCCTACAACTCCTGAAGATACCAGTATGCCAATCTCGACTCCTAGTGAAGGAAGCACTCTATTAACGATTATGCCTGTCAGCACCACATCGGTGACCATTTCTGATCCTAGCACACCTTCAACACCTCCTGCTGACACCAGCACACCTGTGACCACTTCTACCCATGTCAGTTCATCTCCTACAACTCCTGAAGTCACCACAATGCCAATCTCTACTCCTAGTGAAGGAAGCACTCCATTAACAACTATTCCTCTCAGCACGACACGTATGACCAGTTCTGAGGTTGGCACCTTTTCAACATCTTCTGTTGACACCAGCACACCTGTGGCCATTTCTACCCGAGTTAGTTCATCTCCCACAATGCCTGAAGTCACCACCATGCCAATCTCAACTCCTAGTGTACGAAGCACTCCATTAACAACTATTCCTGTCAGCACAACACGTGTGAGCAGTTCTGAGGGCAGCACCCTTTCAGCACCTTCTGTGGACACCAACACACCTGTGACCACTTCTACCCAAGTCAGTTCATCGGCTAAAACTCCTGAAAGTACCAGTGTTCCAACCTTGACTCCTAGTGAGGGAAGCACTCCACTAACAACTATTCCTGTCAGCACCACACGTGTGACCAGTTCTGAGGGCAGCACCCTTTCAACACTTTCTGTTGACATCAACACACGTGTGACCACTTCAACCCACGTCATTTCATCTCCTACAACTCCTGAAGTCACCACTATGCCAATCTCTACTCCTAGTGAAGGAAGCACTCCATTAACAACCATTCCTGTCACCACCACACGTGTGACCAGTTCTGAAGGCAGAACCCTTTCAACACCTTCTGTTGACACCAGCACACCTGTGACCACTTCTACCCAAGTCACTTCATCTCCTAAAACTCCTGAAGTCACCACCATGCCAATCTCTACTCCTAGTGAAGGAAGCACTCCATTAATAACTAGTCCTCTCAGCACCACAGGTGTGACCAGTTCTGAGGGTAGCACCCTCTCAACACCTTCTGTTGACACTAGCACACCTGTGACCACTTCTACCCAAATCAGTTCATCTCCTACAACTCCTGAAATCACCACCATGCGAATTTCGACTCCTAGTGAAGGAAGCACTCAATTAACAACCATTCCTGTCACCACCACACGTGTGACCAGTTCTGAGGGCAGAACCCTTTCAACACCTTCTGTTGACACCAGCACACCTGTGACCACTTCTACCCAAGTCACTTCATCTCCTAAAACTCCTGAAGTCACCACCATGCCAATCTCTACTCCTAGTGAAGGAAGCACTCCATTAATAACTATTCCTCTCAGCACCACAGGTGTGACCAGTTCTGAGGGTAGCTCCCTTTCAACACCTTCTGTTGACACCAGCACACCTGTGACCACTTCTATCCAAGTCAGTTCATCTCCTCCAACTCCTGAAGGTACCCGTATGCCAATCTCGACTCCTAGTGAAGGAAGCACTCCATTAACAACTATGCCTGTCAGCACGACTTCAGTGACCATTTCTCATCCTAGCACACCTTCAACACGTCCTGCTGACACCAGCACATCTGTGACCACTTCGACCCACTTCACTTCATCTCCTACAACTCCTGAAGTCACCACGATGCCAATCTCTACTCCTAGTGAAAGAAGCACTCCATTAACAACTATTCCTGTCAGCACCACACGTGTGACTAGTTCTCAGGGTAGCACCTTTTCAACACCTTCTGTTGACACCAGCACACCTGTGACCACTTCTGCCCGAGTCAGTTCATCTCCCACAACTCCTGAAGTCACCACCATGCCAATCTCAACTCCTAGTGTAGGAAGCACTCCGTTAACAACTACTCCTGTCAGCACCACACGTGTGACCAGTTCTCAGGGTAGCACCCTTACAACACCTTCTGTTGACAGCAGCACAGCTGTGACCACTTCTATCCAAGTCAGTTCATCTCCTATAACTCCTGAAGTCACCACCATGCCAATCTCGACTCCTACTGAAGGAAGCACTCCATTAACAACCATTCCTGTCACCACCACACGTGTGACCAGTTCTGAGGGCAGAACCCTTTCAACACCTGTTGACACCAGCACACCTGTGACCACTTCCACTCAAGTCAGTTCATCTCCTAAAACTCCTGAAGTCACCACCATGCCAATCTCTACTCCTAGTGAAGGAGGCAGTCCATTAACAACTATTTCTGTCAGCACCACACGTTTGATCAGTTCTGAGGGTAGCACTCTTTCAACACCTTCTGTTGACACCAGCACACCTGTGACCACTTCTACCCGAGTCAGTTCATCTACAACTAATGAAGTCACCACCAAGCCAATCTCAACTCCTAGTGTACGAAGCACTCCATTAACAACTATTCCTGTCAGCACCACACTTGTAACCAGTTCTGAGGATATCACCCCTTCAACACCTTCTGTGGACACCAGCACACCTGTGACCACTTCTACCCAAATCAGTTCATCTCCTACAACTCCTGAAGTCACCAACATGCCAATCTCGACTCCTAGTGAAGGAAGCACTCCATTAACAACTATTCCTGTCGGTACCACACGTGTGACCAGTTCTGAGGGCAGCACCCTTTCAACACCTTCTGTTGACACCAGCACACCTGTGACCACTTCTATCCAAGTCAATTCATCTGCTACAACTCCCCAAGGTACCCGTATTCCAACCTCGACTCCTAGTGAACGAAGCACTCCATTAACAACTATTCCTGTCACCACCATACGTGTGACGAGTTCTGAGGGCAGAACCCTTTCAACACTTTCTGTTTACACCAGCACACCTGTGACCACTTCTACCCAAGTCAGTTCATCTACAACTCCTGAAGTCACCACCATGCCAATCTCAACTCCTAGTGAAGGAAGCACTCCATTAACAACTATTCCTGTCAGCAACGCACTTGTGACCAGTTCAGAGGGTAGTACCCCTTCAACACCTTCTGTTGACACCAGCACACCTGTGACCACTTCTATCCAAGTCAGTTCATCTCCTACAACTCCTGAAGATACCAGTATGGCAATCTCGACTCCTAGTGAAGGAAGCACTCCTTTAACAACTATTCCTGTCAGCACCACATGTGTGACCAATTCTGAAGGCAGCCCCCTTTCAACACCTTCTGTTGACACCAGCACACCTGTGACCACTTCTATCCAAGTCAGTTCATCTCCTACAACTCCTGAAGGTACCAGTATGCCAGTCTCGACTCCTACTGAAGGAAGCACTCCATTAACAACTATTCCTCTCAGCACCACTGATGTGACTAGTTCTGAGGGTAGCACCCTTTCAATACCTTCTATTGACACCAGCACACCTGTGACCACTTCTACTGAGGCCATTTCATCTTCTGCAACTCTTTACAGTACCACCATATCTGTGTCAATACCCACGGAAATAAGCACCCTTGGGACCACTCTTTTTATCAGTACCACCCCTGTTACGAGGTTTCCTGAGATCAGTACCCCTTCCATACCATCGGTTGACACCAGCATGTCCGTGACCACTGCCTCTGAAGGAAGTTCATCTCCTACTCCTCTTGAAGGCACCACCATGCCTATGTCAACTACGAGTGAAAGAAGCACTTTATTGACAACTCTCCTCCGCCCTATATCTGTGACGAGTCCTTCTGAGGCCAGCACACTTTCAACACCTCATGATGATACCAGCACACCTTTGCTCACCTCTACCGAAGCCAGTTCATCCTCCATA
Source organism: Trachypithecus francoisi (assembly GCF_009764315.1). Classification (NCBI taxonomy): domain Eukaryota; kingdom Metazoa; phylum Chordata; class Mammalia; order Primates; family Cercopithecidae; genus Trachypithecus; species Trachypithecus francoisi. The sequence continues at coordinate 115,980,018 of NW_022681469.1, forward strand.
CCTGCCGAAGGCACTACCATACATATTTCAACTACCAGTGAAAGAAGCACTCCATTAACAACTCTCCGTGTTAGCATCACACCTCCAACTAGCTTTACTGAGGCCAGCACACCTTCAACACCTTCTCTTGACACAAGCACAACTTTTACCCCTTCTACTGAAGCTGCCTCAACTCCCACCATTCCTGTAGCCACCACCAGATCTGTATCAATGACCACAGAAGGAAGCACACCTGGGACAACCATTTTTATTCCCAGCACTCCTGTCACCAGTTCTACTGCTGATGTCATTCCTGCAACAACTGGTGCTGTATCTACCCCTGTGATAACTTCCACAGAACTAAACACACCATCAACCTCTACTAGTAGTACCACCACATCTTTTTCAACTACTAAGGAATTTACAACAACTGCAATGACTACTACAGCTCCTCTCACATATGTGACCATGTCTACTGCCCCCAGCACAACCAGCAGAGGCTCCACTACTTCTGCATCAACGCTTTCTGCAGCCAGTACACCTCACACCTCTACTTCTGTCACCACCCATCCTGTGACCCCTTCATCAGAATCCAGCAGGCCATCAACAATCACTTCTCACACCATCCCACCTATATTTCCTCCTGCTCACTCCAGTACACCTCCAACAACCTCTGCCTCCTCCACAGCTGTGACCCCTAAGACTGTCACTACCATGACCACTGGGAGCACAAGGACCACTTCCTCCCCCACGGTGACCACCACCACTGTCCCCATGACTACTACTACAGTTAAGAGCACCCCCACCTCAACTCCTACTGTGCCAACAACCACATGTAAGTGATTTCTTGAATTTCCCCCCATTTTTTTTCATTATACTTTAAGTTCTAGGGTACTTGTGCACAACGTGCAGGTTTGTTACATATGTATACATGTGCCATGTTGGTTTGCTGCACCCATTAACTCATCATTTACATTAGGTATTTCTCCTAATGTTGTCCCTCCCTCATCCCTCCAACCCACAGCAGACCCCGGTGTGTGATGTCTCCCACCCTGTGTCCAAGTGATCTCATTGTTCATTTCCCACCTATGAGTGAGAACATGCGGTGTTTGGTTTCCTGTCCTTGCGATAGTTTGCTCAGAAGGTTTCCACCTTCATCCATGTCTCTACAAAGGACTTGAACTCATCATTTTTTATGGCTGCATAGTATTCCATGGAGTGAACAGGCAACCTACAGAATGGCAGAAAATTTTTGCAATGTACCCATCTGACAAAGGGCTAATATTCAGAATCTACAAAGAACTTAAACAAATTTACAAGAAAAAATCAAACAACCCCATCAAAACGTAGGCAACAGATAAGAACAGACACTTTTCAAAAGAATTTTCCTTGTTGAAACTGACCTTTCTTTTCAATCTCCACTCATTACTTTTTGTGGTTTTCTTCTTAAACGTTTACTCCTAAACTCCTTTTGCTCTGACTTACTTGTTTTCCAATTGATAAAACTCACATCAAGGTTTTCTGTCTCAGCACTCTCTCACTTCTCCACTCTCGCTGTTTCTTGCACAAGTTCCCCTTTTTTGAACAAAATATTACCTCTCTTTGCCTGGGCACCTCAATCTCCAGTATTCTGTCCACAAGTCCTGTTTTCCCTCTTTTGTATTCTGCAGGTCTCTGTTCCATTGCACTTTGTATGCCATGATGTTATTAACTCTGAGTGGTTTATTTATGTTTTATTTTAAACTTTTTAGTTTACTTTGTAAACTTTCTAGTGGATTTTCTCACTGATTTTGTTCATACTAAAGTACAAACTTTTTTTTTTCCGAAGGTTTTTGCCAATTCATTCATGTGTACCTTTGTCAAGTATCTCTGCCACCATTCACTTTTACTTTGATTCATCTTATCCCCTGAGTATCCGCTATAGAAGCAAAAGAAGATTCCTTCACTTCTATCAGCTCTGAATTCTACCTCCAATACCTATGAGTGTTTTGCTGTCCTTACGTATCCCTCTCCTTTCTCTGACTCAAGAACTTTCACTCAGCCTTCTTCTCTCTTGTTAGGGTGAGAAATGCACCATTCCATACCTGCTATTATAATATCCTGTATATTGTATTACATGAATCATGTAACATACGAATAGACCTGTGAGTATGACTCCCAGATTAAGAATATTTTGCACACATTTTTTAAAGTATGTTAGTTAAAATACTTGAAAACTCTGATTTATTTAGATGACTAGGCTCACAGGTATATGATCTGTGTCTGCCCACAGAACTGCCCAATCCCATCTTGAATTGATGACGATGAAGGTGGTTCTTCAGTTTTTGACTACTACGTTTTCTCTGGACTTTGTGATTTTTTTCCTCTGCTGAATTCTACTTTGCCTGAACTTTTCTTTTCTTTTTCTTTTTCTTTTCTGACGGAGTTTCACTGTTGTTGCCCAGGCTGGAGTGCAATGGCGCGATCACGGCTCACTGCAACCTCCACCCCCTGGGTTCAAGCGATTCTCTCACCTCAGCCTCCCAAGTAGCTGGGGTTACAGCGCACGCCACCACAGCCAGCTAATTTTTGTAGTTTTAGTAGAGACAGGGTTTCACCATGTTGGCCAGGCTAGTCTTGAACTCCTGACCTCAGGTGATCCACCTGCCTCAATTTCCCAAAGTGTTAGGATTACAGGTGTGAACCGCCATGACTGGCTGGATTTTCTATCCTATGGCTTTTTTCTCTGGATTCTCTCCAGTATGTCTTTGTCTTCTCGAGCTCTCTGATTCTCAGATGAGTGGTCTGAGCATTTTCAGATAGGAGATCTGGACCTTGTCTTTCCAGGAAGCCTCATAGGTGTCTTACGACAAAGGCCGACTGGCTGCAATGCCACTGGACCCACTATATGGTGTCGGTCGCATCTTTAAAAGCAGATTGTCCTCCTTCTGTCTTCCTCCTCTTCCCCAGAGATTGGCCTTCCCTTTAGACTGTTGAGCAATGGGTGAACACAGCCCAGCGTCTGCTTCTGTTGTTTCTCACTAACCTGTGTTTTGGCACTTAGCTCAGGTCTGGGCATCTTCAGTAATGAAAGCGGGAAAGAGACGGAGGGAGGAGACTGATTTATGTATGGGTAAACCCATAGGATGTATGGGTTTCCGGTGTGCCCAGGACTCTTAAATCTCTCTTCAATTCTTTCCAAACGTCTTGGAGCAAAAGCCCATAAATAGAGGCTGCATGATGTGATTTTCTTGAGTATGGATCCTGCTCTCTGCGTCTGTTTAGGATAAACCAGAAGGCAGGGGTGGGGCAGGTCTTTACAGAGTCTATACATACCTCGTGCCCTTCCCCAGACAAAACACACCTTGAATACTGATCTACCCAGGCACAACGATTTTCAAGAAAAACCAAAGAAAACAGAGCTTTAGATTTTCCAGGTTGGTTGGCACAGATACGCAAGAGTTAGCTATCACTACTTCCTACCTATTTAAACTAAGAGGAGTTTATTTGTTGTACTGCAATTTGAAAAGGAGTTGTTAGGCTTGGCGTGATGGCTCATACCTGTAATCCCAGCATTTTGTGAGGCTGAGACTGGAGGATTTGTTAAGACCAGGAGTTTGAGACCAGCCTGGGCAACAGAGCAAGACCACATCTCTACAGAAAAAATTTAAAAATAAGCCAGACATGGTGATTCATGCCTGCAGTCCCAGTTACATGGGAGGCTAAGGTGGGAGCATTGCTTAAGCCCAGTAGGTCAAGGCTGTAGTGAGCTATGATTGCACTACTACACTCCAACCTGAACGACACGGTGAGACTCTGTCTCAAAAAAAAAAAAAAATAAGATCTAAACTCCTCCCTCAAACTCCACATCCCAGTAAATTAAAAAGAATCAGAAAGAGTCATAACAGTAACGATTGCCAGTATGGGCTTTTCCAAAGCAGGTGTTGAAGACCAACGACCATCTCTTTCTCAACCTGGGTGGAATCTAGACTGGTCAAGTTCACCTGGGTTTTTCCTTCCTCAGCCCTGACTGTGTCGTTCACCTCTCACAATGTCAGATTTCTCTTTCTTCACGTTTTCGGGGTAAAGTCAAGCATGCTGGAATAGGACTGGGTGAAGTGTAGCCTAAACGTGGACCCATGGAGAGGTGGCTTAGCCTCTCTCTGCCTCACTTTGCATATCTGTGAAGTGAGGATAATGGTAACTGTCCTGTGCACCCCCGGGGTCTCCTGAGAGTATCAAATTAGGCAGTGTTGGAGCCGGACGTGGTGGCTCACAACTGTAATCCTAGCATTTTGGGAGGCCGAAGTGGGCAGATCACCTGAGGTCAGGAGTTTGAGACCAACCTGGCCAAACAGGTGAAACCCTGTCTCTACTAAAAATACAAAAACTTAGCTGGGCGTGGTGGCGGGCACCTGTAATCTCAGCTACTCGGGAGGCTGAGGCAGGAGAATCGCTTGAACCTGGGAGGTAGAGGTTGCAGTGAGCCACGATCGCGCCATTGCACTCCAGCCTGGGCGACAAGTGGGAAACTCAGACTCAAAAAACAAAAACAAATTAGGCAGTGTCCGTGCAAATGCATTGTAAGCTGTAAAGTGCTGTGCCCAACATATAAACACAGTAGATCCCTGTTCCTTTCAGTGAGCTGCCTCAATGGAGGAACTTGGAAAGAAAACTTCTGTGATTGTTCCACAGGCTTTGGAGATCAATGCTGCGAGAATGGAGGCACCTGGGATGGGTTCAAGTGCCAGTGTCCCACCCCCTATTATGGGACGTCGTGTAAGGAGGTGGTTAACAGCATTGACATAGGTGAGTGCAACCCCAGGCCCTCCCCCCTCCCCGTGCCCTGGGACCCAACCTCCATACAGGCACCAGTTCCTACCCCACGTTGATCTGAGGCCAGGAATAGGGCCTCTTCTGGACTGTGGTGTTTTTTTGTTTTGTTTTGTTTTGGTTTTTTCCACCCAGAGCTAAGAACGCTAAGGTATTACAACATGAATAAAATAGGCCAGGAACGGTGGCTCTCGCCTGTAATCCCAGTGCTTTGGGAGCCTGAGGCAGGATCGCTTGAGGCCAGGAGTTCGAGATCAGCCTGGGCAACATAGTGAGATCTCATTTATTTAAAAAAAAAAAAAACTTAGCTGGGTGTGGTGGCGCATACTTGTAGTCTTAGCTGTTTGGGAGGCTGAGGTGGGAAGATTGCTTGAGCCCAGGAAGTCAACGCTGCCCTGAGCTATGATCTCACCACTTCACTCCAGCCTGGGCAACAGAACAAGACCCTGTCAAAAAAAAGAAAGAAGGAAGGAAGGAAAAAAGAAAGAAAGAAAAGAAAAAGAAATAAAGGAAAGGAAAGGAAGGGAAAGGGAGGAAGGAAGGAAGGAGAAAGAAAGAAAGAGAAAGAGAAAAGAAAATGAATAAAAGAGAAAGAAAAGAAAATAAAACAAGAAGGTGTATTTTGGATACAAATTTGGCACAAAATTTTACCATAAAATACAATGGAGGTCACTCCCTCCACCTAGGCTGGGGGGCAGAACTTCTGAGTAAGAAACTCAGGGACGCTTTGCTCAGTAAGTCTACCCACCTCAGCACCACCGGAGACTGTCTCTGCCCAAATGGAACTGACTGTGACAGTGACCAGTGTGAAGTTCACCGATGAGCTAAAAAACCACTCTTCCCAGGAATTCCGGGAGTTCAATAAGACATTCACAGAACAGGTAAGTCTGGGAGAGCAAGGCCCCATGGCCACTCAGATCCCCCCAGAGCAGAGTTTGTAGGGTAAGAAGGCAGCAGGGGGCTGTTCCCTTGTTAGATGTGCAGGAGTTCCCTCAGGCCCCCACGTCCTCCGGGCTTGCCAGTGGAGGTAAAACCTTGCCAGGCCAGGTTTTACCTGGGGGCTGCAGGAGGCCCCTGAGGCAGGACAGGTCTCTGGAAAGAAACCACACTCCATTTGATGAGTGTGCTATGATGCTGTAGGACAGGAGCATCCTCTGGTCCTGTGCCCTCCTGATGTCCCACGGAGAGGCCCCATGGTCTCTCTGGGATGACACAGTGGCCCCTTGCCTTTCAGATGAACATTGTGTATTCCGGGATCCCTGAGTATGTTGGGGTGAACATCACAAACCTACGGTAAGTGTCTGGGCCCGTGGGAAGAGGGTCTGTGGTGTGGAAGCAGCAGTCATAATTATAAAGGCAATTAGAACTGTGCCTCCTGCATTACCGTGCTCAGGCAGCTATTGCAGAATACCACCAACAGGGCAGCTTAAACAACAGAAATCTATTTCTCCCAGTTCTAGGGGCTGGAGGTCTAAGATGAAGATGTGGGGGGGTGTGGTTTCTCTGGAGGCCTCTCTCCTTGGCTTGTGGACGGCCACCTTCTTGCTGTGTCTTTGCATGGTCTTTCCTCTGTGCACACCTCCCTGCTGTCTCTGCATATCCAAATTCCCCCTTTTTATAAGGACACCAGTCAGACTGGATGAGGGCCTACACTAATGGCCTCATTTTAACTTACTCACCTCTTTAAAGACCCTATCGCCAAATATGGTCACATTCTGAGGTTCTGGGGGTTAGGGCTTCAATATATAAATGTAGGTGGCACCAGGTGCAGTGGCTCACACCTGTAATCCCAGCACTTTGGGAGGCCGATGTAGAAGGATTATTTGAGGCCAGGAGTTCAAGACCAGCCTGAGCAACATAGCAAGACCTTGTCTGTACAAAAAATAGCAAGGCATGGTGGCATGCACTTGTAGACCTGGCTACTCAGGAGGCTGAGGCAGGAGGATCACTTGAGCCCAGGAGTCAGAGGTTATAGTAAACCAGGATCACACCATTGCACTCCAGCCTGGGCAGCAGAGTGAGACTCTGTCTCTAAAACAAAACAAAAAAATCAAAACCCTCAAGGATGGCCTCTTCTGTGGTTCCCATTCCTCCACCCATCTTCATCACTGAGGCTTCCCTAAGACTTCCTGGAGACTCACTTTGTAGAAAGTTATCTTAGGCACCACTGCTGGGAGAACTCCTATCGCAGGGGCCCAGTGCAGTGCCCAGGACAGAGTCATCACCCCAACTGTCCTCCTGCCAGCTCTGCCTTCCCTTGGGATCAGAGAGGGTGAAGCCTGTCTGGGATGGATTCGAAAGGTAAGCACCCAATTCTGACCCCAGGACATCTTCCCTTCCCTCCTCAGTCTTGGCAGTGTGGTGGTGGAGCATGACGTCCTCCTAAGAACCAAGTACACACCAGAATACAAGACAGTTTTGGACAATGCCACCGAGGTAGTGAAACAAAAAGTCACAAAAGTGACCGCAGAGCAAATAATGACCAATGATAATTGCTCAGGTAAACTCTTGGGCTTCTAGGGAGGGAAGGGAGAGGGGATCAGAACTGGGGCATGACTTTCTTAACAGAGAGGAGGGCTGGGAGTGAAGATGGTTAATGGGCAGGTGCAAGAATCACTGTGGGGTCCCAGAGTACCTGGGGGTGCAGCCCAAAGAAGCCCCAGGATTGGGCCGAGAGAGTCTTTAACCTTCATCATCCTCTGGCCCATTTTGTCCCTGGGGTAGGGGAAGGGACAAAGACAAATGGAGACAGCAAGAGAACATGGAGATCCAGGAATTCGTCCCGGAACCTGCAAGGCCAGACATACAAATAGACCAGATCTTGCAGGGTGCCAGGACTAGGGGCTATAGGACAGGGGAGTCTGCTGGAAATGGGGACCCATAGGCCTCGTTACACGGGGGTTCATCTAAGTGTATGGATCATGGCAGAAGAGGGAAGAAGGAGGCATCGGAAAGGCATGGTGGCTCACACCTGTAATCCCAGCACTTTGGGAGGCTGAGGCGGGCAGATCACTTGAGGCCAGGAGTTTGAAACCAGCCTAGTCAACTGGCGAAACCCCATCTCGACTAAAAATACAAAATTAGCTGGGCATGGTGGCAGGTGCCTGTAGTTCTAGCTACTTGGGAGGCCAAGGCAGGAGAATCACTTGAACCTGGGAAGCAGAGGTTGCATTGAGCCGAGATTGCACCACTGCACTCCAGCCTGGGTGACAGAGCAAGACTCCATCTCGAAAGAAAGAAAGAAAGAAAGAAAGAAAGGAAGAAAGGAAGAAAGGAAGAAAGAAAGAAAGAAAGAAAGAAAGAGAAAAGGGAGGCATGGGACAAAAAGGCTCAGGACACTTGGAGGGTCATAGGACGCGAGGCTGATGCTCCTCTGCCGGGGCCAGATTCCCACCTCCCCATCACAGCCCACCCCCTTCTCACACACACACACGCCTCAGCTCCCTGAGGATGCAGAACAAGCATTTATGTGTCATGAGGGGTTTTATGTGTCTCTTTCACAGCCCTGATGTGTTTCAACACCACTGGCACCCAAGTGCAAAACATTACAGTGACCCAGTACGACCCTGTAGGTAGGTGATCACTAACAAGGGGTTTGGGGGAAGGCTGGAGAGGTGGGGAGCCCAGGAGGAGCGGGACAGTGCCCCCCCAGCCCCCTGATCATGGCTGCTCTCCATCCCTGCACCCCTCCACCAGAGGAATGCCGGCAGAAGGCTGAGGTATATGGAGACTACTTCCTAGTGGAGTACCGGGACCAGAAACCATACTGCATCAGCCCCTGTGAGTCTGGCTTCAATGCCTCCAAGAACTGTAACTATGGCAAGTGCCAGATGTCTCGAAGTGGACCCCAGTGCCTGTGAGTGCTCCCCCATCTCCTCCAGCCCAGCCCAGATGTCCTGATCCTCCCCTCCCCTACAGGGCTTCACCCCAGGCATTGCCTGGAGGCCAAGGTCATGGGACTAGGTCCCAGCGTCTCCTGAATGTGTCCAGCTGCAGAGGAATTGGGTTGGGGATGGGCATAAAACATGAGTAGTTGAGCTCCCAGGCTAAGTCCAGAACAGCCTAGCCGTGTCCTCTCTGTGCTAAGGAGGGCTGAGGACAGTGAGAACCTCCTGGGAAGGTTGTCTGACAGTGGGAACAGAGACACAGCCTTGCTCTCTCTCCAGAGAGAAAACAAGACCCTCCTCTGGTGAAATAGAAACAGAAGGTTACACACCCATATGAGGAGTGGGGAGAACCCCTCTAGCCCAGTCACAGAGGTAGGAAAGCAAAGAAAAACGTTGCCACTTGAAACAGAACCAAAGAGAGAGACCAGATGGAGCATCAGGTGTGGGAAGAAGCCACATGTGGGCAAAGACCTGAGTGGTTAGTTTTGGAAAGCTTCCTGGAAGAGGGGGTCACAAGCTGGAAAGGGGAAGAAAGGAACAGGGTTTAGAGAGGGCATCTCAAGGCAGCAGGGAGGAAGAGCTTCAGGGGTGTAACGGGAGCTCTTGATCAGGGCTGCAGCCTGGCTTTCTTGACAGAGAGGAGGGCTGGAAGTGAGGATGGTTAATGGGTGGATGCAAGATCACTGTGGGGTCCTGGAGTCCCTGGGGGTGCAGCCCAGGGAAGACCCACGGTTGGGCCAACTGTCCTAGGTCCTGGGTTGCAACTGGAGGCAAAATCTAAAAGCCTGGAGTGGGAACTGAGCTCATTTGAGGACCACCTCCAGGGATGCTGGTCTTCATCTCCATTCATCCCCTCAGGGCGCCTTGCTTTATGCACCCCGGCAATCTCTTCTCACCTCCTCTTCATTAAACACCAATTGGGCAGGGCCCGGGTCTGAAGCTGGTGCTGACTCTGTTCTCTCTCCCCAACCTGCCACTTCTCTCCCATCTCAGCTGCGTGACCACGGAAACTCACTGGTACAGTGGGGAGGACTGTAACCAGGGCACCCAGAAGAGTCTAGTGTACGGCCTCGTGGGGGCAGGGGTTGTGCTGGTGCTAATCATCCTGGTAGCTCTCCTGATGCTCATTTTCCACTCCAAGAGAGTGGTGAAACGGTAAGCAAGCCCCTACCACCTCCTCTTTCAACTCCCTCCAGCTCCTCCTCTTCCTCTGATCCCTCTGCCTCTAATCACTTCATCCTCGAGGTGGACAGTGGGACAAGCTAAAAATGGGGATACAATTTGTCCCTGGTCCTTGTTCCTGTTCCCCAATCCTAATGGGGTCTCTCTGGTGTTTCCATCAATAGGCAAAAGTACAGATTGTCTCAGTGGCACAAGTGGCAAGAAGAGAACGGTGGACCAACTCCTGGGACCTTCCAAAACATTGGCTTTGACATCTGCCAAGGTATCGGCCTTCCTCTCTGCACTCAGAATGACTCAAAATGTGGAAACAGGCTGGGTACTGTGGGCTCATGCCTGTAATCCCAGCACTCTGAAAGGCTGAGGCAGGAGGATTGCTTTAGGCCAAGAGCTCGAGATCAGCCTGGGCAACAACACAGAAAACTCATCTTTTTTTTTTTTTTTTTTTTGAGACAGAGTCTCACTCGGTCACCCAGGCTGGAGTTCAGTGGCACGATCTCAGCTCACTGCAAGCTCCGCCTCCCGGGTTCACACCATTCTCCTGCCTCAGCCTCCCGAGTAGCTGGGACTACAGGTGCCCGCCACCACGCCCGGCTAATTTTTTGTATTTTTAGTAGAGACGGAGTTTCACCGTGCTAGCCAGGATGGTCTCGATCTCCTGACCTCGTGATCCGCCTGCCTCGGCCTCCCAAAGTGCCGGGATTACAGGCGTGAGCCACCACGCCCGGCCAAACTCTATCTCTTAAAAAAAAAAAAAGGGAGGCCAAGGCAGGTGGACCACTTGAGGTCAGTAGTTGAGACCAGCCTGGACCACATAGTGAAACCCCGTCTCTACTGAAAACACAAAAAATTAGCTGAGCGTGGTGGCAGGTGCCTGTAATCCCAGCTACTCCAGAGGCTGAGGCAGGAGAATCACTTGAACCTGGGAGGCAGAGATTGCAGTTAGCTGAGATTGTGCCATTGCACTCCAGCCTGGGCAACAAGCATGAAACTCCATCTCAAAAAAATAAAAAATAAAAAAATGTTTTAATTATCTGGGCGTAGTGGCATGCACCTCTAGTCCCAGCTACTCAGGAGGCTGAGGCAGGAGCATTGCTTGAGCCTGGGAGATGGAGGCTGCAGTGAGCCGTGATTGCACCACTCCACTCCAGCCTGGGCAACAGAACAAGACACTGTCTTAAAAAAAAAAAAAAGAAAGAAAGAAAAGAAAGGTACTTAGGAGGCACCTGGGAAGACCCTGGGGCTTAAAGTGTGAAGGGGGAAAATATTTCCCACTCCAAAACGTTTGGCTCTACAGCTAAAACCTTATTTCCATTACTGACTCCTGTGAAACCCTGGACGGGGCATAGTGAACTAACCACTGGGGAGACACAGGTTCCTTGAGGGTGCTAGATTTCCCTAATGCGCAGATCAGTGCTCGGGAGTGGGTGAGCTCATTAGCATGAGAGTTGTTCCTCAGTAAAGAGACTAACGTTAGATTTTGCTAGGTTAAAGGCACGTGTTAAAATTTCTAAAACTAGAGTCTTTAACTTCTAAAGAAGGAAATACGTGGAATGAGAAATTTCTCAAAATAGTCTTTAAATTCTAAAGAAGGGGAAGATTAGAATGAGGAAAAAGTCCAGTCAACCCACAAAGAGCAGGAAAGGGAGAAAAAGAAAAAGGAGGTGGGATGCAGTGGCTCATGCTTATAGTCCCAACGCTTTGAGAGGCCGAGGCTGGAGGATCGCTTGAGGCCAGGCAAGACCAGCCTGGGCAACATAATGAGATCAAAAAATTAAAAAAATTAGCCAGGCACAGTGGTGCATGCCTGTAATCCTAGCTACTCAGGAGGCTGAGTCAGGAGGATCACTTGAGCCCAGGAGGTCAAGGCTGCAGTGAGTTATGATTACACCACTGCACTCTAGCCTGGGCAACAGAGCAAGACCCTGTCTCTTAAAAAAAAAAAAAGAAGAAGAAGAAGAGAAGAAGAAGAAGAAGAAGAAGGAGGCTGGGCATAGTGGCTCATGCCTGTAATCCTAGCACTTTGGGAGGCCGAGGCTAGTGGGTCACTTGAGGTCAGGAGCCCAGCCTGGCCAACATGGTAAAACCCCATCTCTACTAAAAATACAAAAATTAGCTGGGTGTGGTGGTGTGTGCCTGTAATCCCAACTACCTGGGAGGCTGAGGCAGGAGAATCGCTGGAACCTGGGAGGTGCAGGCTGCAGTGAGCTAAAATCGCACCACTGCACTCCAGCCGGGGCAACAGAGCAAGAATCTGTCGAAGAAGAAGGAGGAAGAGGAAGAGGAGGAGGAGGAGGAGAAGGAGGAAGGGGAAGAAGAAGAGGAGATAGGACACATAGAAAATACAAAATAGTGGCCGGGCGTGGTGGCTCGTGCCTGTAATCCTAGCACTTTGGGAGGCTGAGGCGGATGGATCACGAGGTCGGGAGATCGAGACCATCCTGGCTAACACAGTGAAACCCCATCTCTACTAAAAATAAGAAAAAAAATTAGCCGGGCGTGGTGGTGGGCACCTGTAGTCCCAGCTACTCGGCAGGCTGAGGCAGGAGAACGGCATGAACCCAGGAGGTGGAGCTTGCAGTGAGCCGAGATCGCGCCACTTAACTCCAGCCTGGGTGACAGAGAGAGACTCCATCTCAAAAAAAAAAAAAAAAGAAAAGAAAATCCAAAATAAAATGCTAGGAAGTAATGCAAATATATCACAAAGCATAATACATATAAGTAGATTAAACTCTAGTTTAAAAAGGATTTTTTAAAAAAGAAAACTAGGTATTCACTGTGGGTGGGAGGTACACGTAAATTAGAAACACACAGGTTAGAAACAAAAGTATAGAAAAACAAAACAGGGTAATACTAAACAAAGTATCTGTTGTTTTGTGTATAGCTTTAGTCATTGCAGTCACATACACTTTAAAGCAAAAAGAATTACTAGGGATAAAAATGATCAATATCGGGCCGGGCGCGGTGGCTCAAGCCTGTAATCCCAGCACTTTGGGAGGCCGAGACGGGTGGATCACGAGGTCAGGAGATCGAGACCATCCTGGCTAACACAGTGAAACCCCGTCTCTACAAAAAAATACAAAAAACTAGCTGGGCGAGGTGGCGGGCGCCTGTAGTCCCAGCTACTCCGGAGGCTGAGGCAGGAGAATGGCTCAAATCTGGGAGGCGGAGCTTGCAGTGAGCTAAGATCTGGCCACTGCACTCCAGCCTGGGCGACAGAGCAAGACTCCGTCTCAAAAAAAACAAAAACAACAACAAAAAAAAATGATCAATATCAGCAAATGGCTTACTCTGTTAGACACAAGTCTAACTTGTATGCTCTATTCATACAACCTCAAAATAGATAAAGCAAAAACTGACAAAGCTACGAAGGAAAATTAACAAATCCACCAGCATGTGAGAAATTTTTAAAACACCCCTCTTAGTAATTGACAGAAGTCATTGAGGATTACAGAACTTTTGGACAAAATAATTAGCCTTAATACAATACAGAACACCACATTCAACAAATAGAGGGTATACATTTATTACATGAGTCCATGAGAAAACTTTTAAGGATGGCCACACACAGGACATTTAAAAAGCCTCAACAAACTTATAAAAAATTATTTGAATCAGACGATATTATCTGACCATAATGCAAGTATGTTAGAAATCAATAACAAAAGTATTTTTGGAAAATGAAAACAAAAATCCCATATCTTTGGAAATTTTTTTCAAGTTTCTAAATAATATATGGATCAGATAAGAGATTATAGTGAAAGTGAGAAAATACTTAGTATCAAGACTTGCGGGATGCAGCTACAGCTGTACTCAGAAAATTCATAGCCTTAATATGTCTGTATTGGGAGCTGCTGAGTCAGGTAGTGTTGACAGTTTGTCACATTTTCAAGAGTTTTCAGTTTCCTAGGGGTAGGGATAAACTCTCTCACCCTCCATTGGATGGGATTAAAGGGAGAGATGAACGTTTGTCCTTCTAACCTCCTGTTTCCATGGTGCTTTCCATCCCTCTAGAAGATGATGACTCCATCCACCTGGAATCCATATATAGTAATTTCCAGCCCTCCTTGAGACACATAGACCCTGAAACAAAGGTAAGAAGGGCCTGGATGGGATGCTGGCTTCCCCCAACCCTGAGACTTTCTTCTCCTTTCCTGCATGGTAGGACCTTCAGGAAAGCAAAACCATGTTTATAGTTTATTGGTCCAGGTGATCCTCCCAGGTCCATACTGCCAGGAAACAAGCCTAACTCAGGGGAAGAATAAAAGCTAAGTAGCATGCCGGGCGCGGTGGCTCACGCCTGTAATCCTAGCACTTTGGGAGGCCGAGACGGGCAGATCACGAGGTCAGGAGATCGAGACCATCCTGACTAACACGGTGAAACCCCGTCTCTACTAAAAATACAAAAATTAGCCAGGCACGGTGGCGGGCGCCTGTAGTCCCAGCTACATGGGAGGCTGAGGCAGGAGAATGGGGTGAACCTGGGAGGCGGAGCTTGCAGTGAGTGGAGATCGCGCCACTGCACTCCAGCCTGGACGACAGAGCGACTCCGTCTCAAAAAAAAAAAAAAAAAAAAAAAAAAAGCTAAGTAGCAAGGTAGAATCACCTTCCCTTGACCCCTGAGGCTTCAGATTCTGAGGTTTCCTTCCCTACTGTAAGTACATCCTTGATGACCAACTTACTTAGTTATTTTAATTTGTAAACACACATAAAAGTCAAAATAGTAGTGCAGCAAATACATATTCCATGCAGCTCAACAAGGCTTAACATGCCATATGTCTCTTTGTTTGTATTGACCTATTCACTAACTTTTGCTGAATAATTTGGAAGTCAGCTGCCAACATTATGACACTTGATCCCTAACCATTTCAGCCCACACTTCCCAATACCATGATTATACCCAATACGTTGATCGTAACTTCACAATATCATCTGATATCCAATTTTTCCAATTAGCCCAAGGACATCTTCTATTACTAGTTATTTTTTCTCAGATGTAGATACAACAGATTTCACTCACTGACTTCTGTTATGTCTCTTTGGTCTTTTAATCTAGAATGGGCGCCTACATTTTAAAGTATATTGCTTTTCTTAAGAGTCTAGGATGGTTGTCTTGAAAAATGTCTCACACCCCTGGTTTGTTTCATGATGTCATCTAACTTGTCCCCCCTACCCTTAGGATCAGAGGTATTAGAGATATTCTGGGCCGGGCGCGGTGGCTCAAGCCTGTAATCCCAGCACTTTGGGAGGCCAAGACGGGCGGATCACGAGGTCAGGAGATCGAGACCATCCTGGCTAACATGGTGAAACCCCGTCTCTACTAAAAATACAAAAAACTGGCCGGGCGAGGTGGCGGGCGCCTGTAGTCCCAGCTACTTGGGAGGCTGAGGCAGGAGAATGGCGTGAACCCGGGAGGCGGAGCTTGCAGTGAGCCGAGATTGCGCCACTGCACTCCAGCCTGGGCGACAGAGCGAGACTCCGCCTCAAAAAAAAAAAAAAAAAGAGATATTCTGGGATTGGAAATACTGGAGGTTGGGTCTAAAGGCTTAACTGGAATCAGATTAAACATTTTTATTATATCACAGAAAATGCTATCGCATCACTTCAACAAGTATATAACATCAGATTGTCCCCCCATGATTAAGGCCAAGATTGGTCACTTGGGCAAAAAGTGACCACTCCTTGATCACTGCCTTAATATGATTTAAACTGGATGGATAGTTGAAGGTAGGAGAAATAACAAGTGTGAACGTCTTCAGGTGCTATGCTCCCTTGACATAGCCCTTTGGGGCAAAGATGAAATCTCCAGCCAGGATACCTGTAAACCTACCTGGCAGAGAAGGGAAGGCACAATTGGTTTGTGCTAGAATCCAGGTAATGGGACAAGTTCTAAACTAACCACTTAAGCCAGGTGCGGTGGCGCACGCCTGCAATCCCAGCACTTCGTGAGGCCAAGTCAGGAAGATCGTCTGAAGTCAGGAGTTTGGGACCAGCCTGGGCAACAAAGTGAGATTCTGTCACTGTAAAAGAAATAATAATAATAGCCAGGCACAGTGGCTCACACCTGTAATCCCAGCACTTTGGGAGGTTGAGGTGGATGGATCACTGAGCCCAGGAGTTTGAGACCACCCTGGGCAACATAGCGAAACCTCATCTCTACAAAAAATTTAAAAATTATTCAGGTGTGGTTGTGTGCACATGTAGTGCTAGCTACTTGGGAGGCTGAGGTGGGAGGATCGCTGGAGCCCAGAAGTTGCAGGCCGCAGTGAGTTGTGATTGTGCCACTGCACTCCAGTCTAGATGGCAGATTAAGCCTGTCTCAAAAAAATTAAAAAATAAAAATAATTAAACCGAACACTTCCCATCCCAAGCCTCCTTATGCTTCCAAAATCCCAAATTCCTCATGAGCTGAGCCTTCACCTGGTTTTATCTCTCTTTTCAGATCCAAATTCAGAGGCCTCAGGTAATGACATCATTTTAAGGCATGGAGTTGAGAAGTCTGGGAGTGAGGCGATTCCAGTGCGGCTAAGCTTGGTGGAGCATTTCCCCATTGAGAGCCTTCCATGGGAACTGAATGTTCCCATTGTAAGTACGGGAAACAAGCCCTGTACTTAGCAAGGTGAAAGAGGAGAGAGATGACAGTGCTGGGAGATTCTCAAATAGAAACCCGTGGAAGCTCCAACGGGCTTGCCTTGATATCAGGCTAGGCTTTCCTGCTCAGTTTTCAAAGAGGTTCCAGATTTGAGGGGTGCTCTGACTGCAATATCTGTCACCCCATTGATCGCCAGGATTGATTTGACTGATCTGGCTGGGTAGGCGGGTGTTCCCGTCCTCCCTCGCTGCCCCATGTGTGTCCCTCCTAAAGCTGCATGCTCAGTTGAAGAGGACGAGAGGACGACCCTCTCTGATAGAGGAGGACCATGCTTCAGTCAAAGGCATACAAGTATCTGGACTTCCCTGCTAGAACTTCCAAACAAGGTCAAAGAGGTTCCTCCTCTCGCCTGCCCGGATTCAGTACCATGGACAGCGCCCTCAACGAGCTGTTTACAACCGTGACCCCTTGGATACGGGACTGCTACAAGCACTTTACATCTCACAAAATGCTCTCATAAGAATTATTGAATACCATCTTCATGAAAAACACTTGTATTTAAATATTGAGCATTTACCTTTGGTATATAAGATTGTGGGCATTCTTTAAGTTCTTATTTTTATGAGTTCTGATTTTTTCCTTAGTAAATATTATAATATATATTTGTAGTAACTAAAAATAATAAAGCAATTTTATTACAATTTTCATGGTTCCCAGATCTTTCCCTCCTATTTCCTATAGCTCCTGTTTCTAACCTCCCAGACTCTCTCTCTCCTCCCTTCCTCTAGAACATAAAATCTGATGCATTTGGGGTTCAAGATAACAAGACAGAGATTTGCAGTGGGAAGAGGACCATTCCCTGCACCCCACTGACACCATTTGCTGGTGTCCAGGAGGCAAGGTAGACAGACAGACAGACAGACACACACACACACACACACACACACACACACAGAGAGAGAGAGAGAGAGAGACTCATTTCCTACCAAAGAAAACCAAATTTTCCAAGCTCTTCTTCTGAAAATGGGCTGATATTTATTTCCATGCATCTAAAGAGATAGAGACCTGAGCTCTATTTCCAGCTTTCTCATGAATTCCCTTAGGTTAAATCTGGGAAAAATCTATTTGGACTCAGTCTTGCCTTCTGCCGAATAAGGACTAGGTTTCTAAAGCCTCTTTCATCGCTGTCCTTAATATTTCTAGGACGCTTTTAAAAAATTATTATGATTCCAGCCATGCCGCTCAGGATTCACCGTATTCTCGAAGGTGTCTCCCACCGGCCACCCGCTTCAAAGCCTAACCTGAGACAGAATCTGGACTCTGCTGCCCCCTCCTGGACACTCTGAGCACCTGCAGGCACCATACCTCTTCTCAGCGGTCCCCTCCTGGCCTCTCCTGTGAGAAAAATACTCCATTACACTTGATTATTTCCATATTTGCCATCAAAATTCTGTTTCTTTTCTTTTCTTTTTCTGAGACAAGGTCTAACTCTTTCGCCAAGGCTAGAGCACAGTGGTGTGATCACACTGCTCACTGCAGCCTTGAGCTCCTGGGCTCAAGAATTCCTCCAGCCTCAGCCTCCCAAGTAACTGGGACTACAGGTGTTGGCCACCACGCCCGACTAATTTTTAATGTTTTTTTTTTTTTTTTTTTTTTTTTGTAGAGATGGGGTTTCGCTGTGTTGTCCAGGCTGGTCTTGGATTCCTAGGCTCAAACGATCCAACCACCTCTGTCTCCCCAAATGCTGAGATTCCAGGCGTGAGCCAGTATGTCCAGCCTTTTTAATTTTTTTTTAAATTTTGAAAATTTGCAAATCTACAGAGAAAACAACAAAGTTTAAAAAAGTGAACCCTAGCTGGGCATGGTGGCTCACACCTGTAATCCCAGCATTTTGAGAGGCCAAGGCAGGCGGATCTCCTGAGGTCAGGAGTTCAAGACCAGCCTGGCCAACATGGTAAAACCCTGACTCTATTAAAAATACAAAAATTAGCCAGGAATGGTAGTGCATGCCTGCAATCCCAGTTACTTAGGAGGCTGAGGCAGGAAAATGGCTTGAACCTGGGAGACGGAGGTTGCAGTGAGCCAAGATCACACCATTGCATTCCAGCCTGGATGACAGAGAGAGATTCTGTCTTTAAAAAAAAAAAAAAAAATTACATATAAGTGAACCCCATATAACCTTCACCTGGAGTTATCAGTTGTTAGCATTATGTCCTATTTGCTCTAAAGTGGTATTTTTTTTGAATTCAGCAAAATTGGAAATAAAAAATTAGGAAAGTGGGCCGGGCGCGGTGGCTCAAGCCTGTAATCCCAGCACTTTGGGAGGCCGAGACGGGCGGATCATGAGGTCAGGAGATCGAGACCATCCTGGCTAACACGGTGAAACCCCATCTCTAATAAAAAAATACAAAAAACTAGCCAGGCGAGGTGGCGGGTGCTTGTAGTTCCAGCTACTCAGGAGGCTGAGGCAGGAGAATGGCGTAAACCCGGGAGGCGGAGCTTGCAGTGAGCTGAGATCCGGCCACTGCACTCCAGCCTGGGTGACAGAGCGAGACTCCGTCTCAAAAAAAAAAAAAAAAAAATTAGAAAAGTTACAGATAAAAAATTACCATGAACCTGACCTTCTTTTTTTTAATTTTAGACTCAAGGGGTACATGTTCAGGTTTCTTGCAAAGGTATATGTGTGGTACTGAGGCTTAGAGTCTGAATAAATCCGTCACACAGGTGGTGAGCATAGTATCCAATAGGTTTTGATTTTTTTTTTTTTTTTTTTTTTTTTTTGAGACTGAGACTATCACCCAGGCTGGAGTGCAGTGGCACAATCTCAGCTCACTGCAAGCTCCATCTCCCAAGTTCAAGCGATTCTCCTGCCTCAGCCTCCCGAGTAGCTGGGATTACAGGCGTGCACCACCCGGCCTGGTTAATTTTTATATTTTTAGTAGAGACAGAGTTTTGTCATGTTAGCAAGGCTGGTCCTGAACGCCTGACCTCAAGTGATCTGCCTGCCTTGGCCTCCCAAAATGCTGGGATTACAGGCATAAGCCACTGCACCCGGCCCCAATAGGTATTTTTTCGACTCTTGCCCTCCTCCCTCCTTGTCTGCTTTTGGGGTCCCCAGTGTCAACTGTTCCCATATTTACGTCCATGTACACTCAATGTTTAACGCCCACTTATAAGTGAGAACATGTGGTATTTGGTTTTCTGTCTTTGTGTTAATTCATTTAGGATAACGGCCTCTAGTTGCATCCACGTTGTCGCAAAGGATGTGATTTCACTCTTTTATTTATGGCTACATAATATTCCATGGTGTACATGTACCACATTTTCTTTATCCAATCCATCATTGATGGACACCAAGGTTGATTCCATGTCTTTGTTATTGTGAATAGTGCTGCAATAAACATACAGGTGTAGGTGTCTTGAGGGTAGAATAGTTTATTTTTCCTTGGAGTACATACCCAGTAATGAACAATGCTCAGTTTCCAAAACTGAGCTGAATTCATACATCTTCACTTTCAGACCTGCCTCCTGCCTCCCATAGGCATCGGTGGCCATGGGAGGGGGGACTTAACAGTGCTACAGACCCCACATCCCATCTGGAACTGAAATCTCAGCACCTTCCCATTCTCTCATCCTATCTGTGCAACGGAGAGGAGGGACATAGCACCCACACCCATAGGCTGCCCAGGTCCACTCTTGGTGAGCCATTTACTACCTGCATGAACTTGGGAAAGTAACCTTCTCTCTCTGAACCTCTGCTCCCTCAGCTGTAAAACAAAACAAAACAAAACAAACTGAGTAGCTGGGCATGGTGGCTCACACCTGTAATCTCAGCACTTTGGGAGGCTGAGGCGGGTGGATAACCTGAGGTCAGGAGTTCGTGACCAGTCTGGCCAACATGGTGAATCCTCATCTCCACTAAAAATACAAAAATTAGCCAGGTGTGGTGGTGCATGCCTGTAACCCCAGCTACTTGGGAGGCTGAGGCAGAAGAATCACTTGAACCCAGGAGGCAGAAGTTACAGTGAGCCCAGATTGCGCCATTGCACTCCAGCCTGCGCGACAAGAGCAAAACAACTCTGTATTTAAAAAAAAAAAAAAAAAAAAAAACTAAATGACCACCTACCACATGCAAACTACCTTTCATTATTCCCAGTCTACCAATGAAGGCAACTGAGGCAGAGATCCTAGCAACTTGCCCAAGATCATGAAACCAATGGGTATGAGGCTGGGATTAGAAAACAGGGTGGCATCTGGTCAAGCCCATGTTCTTTTTTTTTTTTTTTTTTTTGAGATAGGGTGTTGCTCTGTTACCCAGGCTGGAGTGCAGTGGTGCAATCATGGCTCACTGTAGCCTCAAACTTCTGGGCTCAAGCAATCTTCTTGCCTCAGCCTCCCAAGTTGTTGCAGGTGTGCACTGCCATGCTCAGCTAATTTTTAACCTTTTTAAAAACAGAGACAGGGGTCTGGCTATGTTGCCCAGGCTGGTCTCGAACTCCTGACTTCAAACGATCCTACCACGTCAGCCTCCCAAAAGTTCTGGGATTACAGATGTGAGCCACAGTGCCTGGCTCAAGTCTGTGTTCTTATCCATCACTTATGTGCCCTCCCCATGGGACCACTCTTGGGATGAACTGGGTTAATACATGTAAAATGCTTGGAACAAATTCTGGCATATAAAAAGTTCTAAAAGAGAAAGAGAGTGGGAGAGAGAAAACATGAGCTATTGCTACATCAGTTTCCCATCAGCTACATCATAATTCTCTCTTTGCAGCTCTTCCCTCTTAAGTTTCTTCTTCTCTGTCTTCCTCCAACCATAGAAGAGTGATGGCTAGACTTGAAGCAAGACAGAAGGCTGGCCCTGTCACTTTGCAGAAACCAAGAAATCCAAATGCATAGAGATGCAAAGAGATAGTTGGAGGCAGATACACTAAGTCACAGAGAGAGGGGCCTGGTGGGGGCTTGATATGGTTTGGATGCATGTCCCTTTCAAATCTCATGTTGAAATGTTATCCCCAATGTCAGTAGTGGGGCCTACTGGCATTGGGTCATGAGGGCAGATTCAAGGGAATGGCTCAGCACCATCCCCTTGGAAATGAATGAGCTCTGACTCAGTTCATGGGAGACCTGGTAGTTTCAAAGAGTTGAGACCAGGCAAAGTGACACATGCCTCTAACCCCAGTACTTTGGGAGGCCAAGGCAGGAGGATCAACTGAGCCCAGGAGTTTGAGACCAGCCTGGGCAACATAGTGAGACCTCCCTGCTCCCGTCTCTACCTAAAGTTAAAAAAATTAGCTAGGCATGGTGGCATACACCTGTAATCCCAGCTACTCTGGGGCTGAGATGGGAGGATTGTATGAGCCTGGGAGGTTGAGGCTGCAGTGAGCTATGATCGCACCACTGCACTCCAGCATGGGCAACAGGGGGAGACCCTGTCTCCAAATAAATAAATAAATAAATAATAGTTTAAAAGAGCACTTCCAGCCAGTCATGGTGGCTCATGCCTGTAATCCTAGCACTTTGGGAGGCCGAGGCAGGCGGATCACTTGAAGTCAGGAGTTCGAGACCAGCCTGGCCAACATAGAGAAGCCCTCATCTCTAATAAAAATACAAAAATTAGCTGGGTGTGGTGGCAGGCACCTGTAACCTCAGCATCTCGGAAGGCTGAGGCAGGAGAATCGCTTGAGCCTGGGAGGGCAGGGTTGCAGTGACCCAAGATTGTGCCATCACACTCCAGCCTGGGCGACAGACTGAGACTCCATCTCAAAAAAAAAAAAAAGAAAGAAAAAAGCACTTTCTCTCTCTTTCTCTCTCTCTCTCTCTCTCTCTCTCTCTGTCTCTCTCTCTCTGTCTCTCTCTCTCTCTCTCTCTCTCTCTCTCTCTCTCTCTCTCTCTCTCGTGCGCGCATGTGCCATGTGACTGGCTCCCTCTTTGCCTTCCTCCATGATTGTGAGCCTTCTTAAGGTCCTCAACAGAAGCAGATGCCGCTATGCTTCTCAGACAGCCTGCAGAACTGAGAGCCAAAATACAACCTCTTTTCTTGACAAATTACCCAGCCCCAGGTGTTGCTTTACAGCAATGTAAGAAGGGACTAACACAGGACCTAAAGGCAAATAAGCACTCAGGGACCACCCCTCCGGGCTCACCTCGGGCCACCTGCACCGCTGCTCACCATCACGCAGGTGCACACGTACCCCGGCTTGACCTTTGGCGCCGTTCCTGCCAGACCCATGACTCAGTTCATGGGCATCTCCTTGCACCCAGCCCATGGCGTCCATCTGCCTTACAGCTGCTCTGTAAATCACTGCCAATCACTGCTTCCTGTCGCAGCCCACCATTGCCTTCCCAGTTATGCGGTTCACCTGCTCCAACACGAACACCTTGGCCTTCTGATTAAAGCAATATCTCCACCTCAACATGGTTTTCAACGTCCCTGGAATCTGGTCTCATTTTCCTCCTGACTCCATTTCTTCCCACACCCACCCATGTCCCGGCCTCGTGGCATGTGGGTTGCCAAACTGCCTGCAGCTACTTCTTCTTCTTCTTCTTTTTGGGAGGCAGAGTCTCCTTCTGTCGCCTGGCTGGGGCGCAGTGGTGTGATCTCGGCTCACTGCAACGTCCGCCTCCCAGGCTCAAGCGATTCTCCTGCCTCAGCCTCTCCAGTAGCTGGAATTACAGGCGCCCACCACCACATCCACCTAATTTTTGCATTTTTATTAGATACGGGGTTTCTCCATGTTGGCCAGCCTGGTCTCGAACTTCTCACCTCAGGTGATCCGCCTGCCTCTGCCTCCCAAAGTGCTGGGATTATAGGCATGAGCCACCACACTCAGCCTCCCAGCAGCTTCTCTACCCTCCTCTTCCCACATATCTCTCTCTAGAACCTGACCCATCCTGCAACTCCAATTCTGCTTCCTCCAGGAAGCCCTCTCTGATACCACCCTTGTCTACTTCTCTCATTGCGTTCATCATTTCCCCTTGTTCACCCCAGGGTGAGGATGAGGCTTTGTTATTCTCTGTACCCCACAGCACCTAACACCGTGCCTTGTGTATAGAAGATGCCTTGTGAATGCTTGCTAACTTTAATTAAATCAAAACTCCTCCCTTGGCCAGGCGCAGCGGCTCATGCCTGTAATTCCAGCATTTTGGGAGGCCGAGGCAGGAGAATCTCTTGAGCTTGGGAGCTCAAGACCAGCCTGGGCAACATGGTGAAACCCCCATCTCTACAAAAAGTTTTAAAATTAGCTGGGCATGGTGGTGCCTGCCTGTAGTCCCAGCTACTCAGGAAGCTGAGGTGGGAGGATTGCTTAAGCCCGGATTGTCGAGACTGCAGTGAGCTGAGATCTCACCACTGTACTCCAACCTGGGCAACAGAGTGAGACCCTGTCTCAAAAACAAACTAACTAACTAATCTCTCTTGGCCAGGTACAGTGGTTCGTGCCTGTAATCCCAACACTTTGGGAGGCCAAGGCAGCAGGATTGCTTGAGCCCAGGAGTTCAAGACCAGCCTGGACAACATAGCAAGACCCCATCTCTACAAAAAATTAGCCAGGCATGGTGGTGCACACCTGTAGTCCCAGCTACTTGGT
Source organism: Trachypithecus francoisi (assembly GCF_009764315.1). Taxonomy (NCBI): domain Eukaryota; kingdom Metazoa; phylum Chordata; class Mammalia; order Primates; family Cercopithecidae; genus Trachypithecus; species Trachypithecus francoisi. Next base: position 116,004,056 of record NW_022681469.1, read on the forward strand.
AGGCTGAGGTGGCAGGATCACTTGAGCCCAGGAGTTGGAGGCTGCAATGAGCTATGATCATGTCACTGCACTCCAGGCTGGGCCACAGAGCAAGATCCCATCTCAAGACAAAAAAAAACAAAAACAACTCATCTCCACAAAGCTGTTTTTGTTTGTTTGTTTTGTTTTGTTAAGACAGTCTCACTCTGTCACCCAGGCAGGAGTGCAGTGATACGGTCTCAGCTCACTGCAACCTCCACTTCCCAGGTTCAAGCAATTCTCCTGCCTCAGCCTCCTGAGTAACTGGGATTACAGGCACCTGCCATCACACCACCTAATTTTTGTTATTTTTAGTAGAGATGGGGGTTTCAGCATGTTAGCCAGGCTGGTCTCAAACTCCTGACCTCAAGTGATCCGCCACCTCGGCCTCCCAAAGTGCTGGGATTACAGATGTGTCCACAAAGTTTTTTAAACATCTACTGTCTGGGCGTAGTGGCTCATGCTGTAATCCCAGCACTGTGGAAGACCGAGGCGGGTGGATCATCTGAAGTCAGGAGTTCAAGACCAGCCTGGCCAACATGGTGAAACTCCATCTATACAATAATTAGCCGGGCATGATGGCGGGTGCCTGTAATCCCAGCTACATGGGAGGCTGAGGCAGAAGAATTGCTTGAACACGGGTGGGAGGCAGAGGCTGCAGTGAGCTGTGATCGTGCCACCGCACTCCAGCCTGGGCGACAGAGGGAGACTCCATCTAAAAAAAAAAACAAAAGCAGAAACAAAACAGTCTCCTGTTACATTCACCCTGTCCTTCTTATGACCCTTTGGGCTTGTATCAACACAATGTGACCAGATTCTCACTTGTTCTGGTTACTTCACGCATGCTTACCCCAACCCCGCAGAAAGCCAGCCTCCGTGGGCCACAGAGCCCAGCTCAGACAGTGCAAGCTGTGGGCCCCCTGGGGCTCACTCTCTTCTCCTTTCCTCCCACGGCCCTTTCTGGAAGGGATCAAGACAAATGGAATGGTAAGCAGGGCTTATTTCTGCGTCCCAGGGGCCCTCGGCTTGAGCATAAACACAGCGTCTGATCTTTCTCCTTCTCCTCCTCTGAGCCTTTTCAGGTCACCCTGAATCGCCAGACACCCTGGGGGGTGGGGCAAGAATGACAGGAGGCTGGAAGTTCAAGGACCATCTCCTGATCAATAAATGAAAATGTATGCCTCTCGCCTGCCCTGGAGATGCATGAAGATGAGGGAAATCATTTTCCAAAGCATCTTGTAAAATTCAGCTCTCTTGCAGGCAGATTATAATATGGCTTTTGAAGAACAGGAGGGGTCTTGCCATTTAGATCTCCGGGGGTTGTGCTAGACCCAGGGGGAAGACGTGACCAGTCGTGCTTCGCTGCGGAGGGTGATGTGACTCTGTAGAGCCTGTTGAAATGACACCCCGAAGGTGGGCAGGCCTGATTCATCTGCGATGATACAGCAGGTCGGGGAGCTGGCGGCTTCCTAAGTCAGGCCGCCTGACGAGAGGCAGGACTCACAGGGGAGCCAGGAAGCTAAGGAAATTTACAGCATGTCGTAGCCGGGGAAAGTGGAATTGAACCTGGGTGATCATCAGCCTGATTAGCTCAGTGCCTCCTGGTGGGAGCCAAGGGCGGGAGGCAGTGCAGGGGAAGAGGGGGCGGGGAGTCAGGTCGTCATCATCAAGGTGGAGTTCCAGGAGCTGCGGTTTGCTAAGGTCAAGAGCAACTGGGGCCCAGAAAAGCATGTGGAGCAGCAAACCTGGAGAAAACAAGCCTGGCACCCAGTCCTGGAATTGAGGGTCCTGGGACTGAAAGCTGCGTTAACGCAGGCTGGAGTGGTAGGGAAGCCTGGAGCGAGGGGAAGGACTGTGGGCAGGACTGGGGGCTCATGGTACATCCTCCCCGAGAGCTGGCTCAAGGCAGGTGCTGGCCAGGTAAAAGACTCAAGATCTGCCACCAGCAACCCTCTCCTGAAGTCCTGGAGTGACTCCACCTCTGCTGGGTGAGAGTGGGCATGAGGCCGAGATCATCAGCCTTCATCTTGGTGCGGGCTGCAAGCTTCTTGCGGGGCAGCTACAGGATGCCCGGAAGCTCCACTCCGTTCGAAGAATCTGTAGCCTTGCAGATTCTGGCATCCTGTTTCTATAAGATTCAAAATTGCCTTGAGGCCAGGAGTTCGAGACCAGCCTGGGCAACATAGCAAGACCTTCGTCTCTACAAAAAAATAAATAATTTGGCCAGGCGCAGTGGCTCAAGCCTGTAATCCCAGCACTTTGGGAGGCCGAGACGGGCGGATCACGAGGTCAGGAGATCGAGACCATCCTGGCTAACCCGGTGAACCCCCGTCTCTACTAAAAAACACAAAAAAACTAGCTGGGCGAGGTGGCAGGCGCCTGTAGTCCCAGCTACTCAGGAGGCTGAGGCAGGAGAATGGCATAAACCCGGGAGGTGGAGCTTGCAGTGAGCCGAGATCCGACCACTGCACTCCAGCCTGGGCGACAGAGCGAGACTCTGCCTCAGAAAAAAAAAAAAAAAAAAAACTTAAAAAAAATAAACAAAAAATTAGTCAGATGCATTGGCATATGCCTGTAGTTCCAGCTACTTGGGGTACTGAGGCAGGAGGATCACTTGAGCCCCAGGAGGTCAAGGCTGTGGTGAGCCCTGGTCACACCACTGCACTCCAGTCTGGGAGACAGAGTGACACCCTGTCTCAAAAAAAAGAAAAAAAAATTCAAAATGTGGCCGGGCATGGTGGCTCACATCTGTAATCCCAGCATTTTGGGAGGCTCAGGCAGGCAGATCACTTGAGGTCAGAAGTTCAAGACCAGCCTAGCCAACATGGTGAAACTCTGTCTCTCCTAAAAATACAAAAATTAGCCAGACTTGGTGGCGCGTGCCTATAATCCCAGCTACTCGGGAGGCTGAGGCACGAGAATCGCTTCAACCTGGAAGGTGGAGGTTGCAGTGAGCCAAGATTGTACCGCTGCACTCCAGGCTGGGCGACAGAGCAAGACTCTGTCTCAAAAAAAAAAAAAAAAAAATTCAAAATGTGAATCTTTGGGAAAAGAGGGCCCGTAATGTCAGATGAGGACTGCGTGACTTTATTCTCCATGACCAACGCAGGCCATTGACAGCCCCTGCCAGGTGGGGGCATTTCCCATGCCTTCGAGAATTGCTCTGATTGCAATAATCACGCAACCCTTTGTGAGCCATTGGTGTAAGTCAGGGCTGGTACCAGGATTCATGCATACACATTAATTCATACCTCCCCAACCTCGGTTTCTCAACCCAGCACGTCCTGAAAGGGTTCCAGGCTTCCAGAGAGAGTGAGGCCACAGCCCTCAGGCCACCACGCAGGTCTTGCCAGGGGCTGGAGCTCCATCACCCCTGGTAACTGTGGCCCCCAGCCTTGCAGATGCAATCATATTTCACTTGCTTTTTTTTTTGAGATAGAGTTTCACTCTTATTGCCCAGGCTGGAGTGCAGTGGCACGATTTCGACTCACTGCAACCTCTGCCTCCCGGGTTCAAGAAATTCTCCTGCCCCAGCCTCCCGAGTAGCTGGGATTACAGGCATGTGCCACTGTACCCAGCCTTATTAATATAGTTTTGTTGTTGTTATTTGAGACGGAGTCTTACTGTGTCACCCAGGCTGGAGTGCAGTGGTGTGATCTTGGCTCACGGCATCCTCTGCCTCCCGGCCAGACATGAAAAAGGGTTGAAACCACAGCATTCCTTTATTTGATCTTCACATCTCTGTGGAGCAAGTATGTTTATCTCCCTTGTACTGATAGGAAAGTGAAGAGTTAAGTGGCTTGCCTGGGGTAGACTTGCAATGTGCCTTTTTTGGGTTTTTTTGTTTTTTTGAGACAGAGTTTCACTCTTGTCACCCATACTGGAGTGTAGTGGCATGATCCCAGCTCACTGCAACCTCCGCTTCCCGAGTTCAAGCGATTATCCTGCTTCAGCCTCCCGGGTAGCTGGGATTACAGGCACGTGCCACCACGCCCGGCTAATATTTATATTATTAGTAGAGAGGGAGTTTCACCATGTTGGCCAGGCTGGTCTCAAACTCCTGACCTCAAGTGCCTGCCTCGGCCTCCCAAAGTGCTGGGATTACAGACGTGAGCCACTGCGCCTGGCCCTGTACATGTCTGATTCCCATGATAGCATGCTCAGGCAAGCGGACTGCCTCCCTCTAATACCAGTCCAAGCCCAGGCCACTCATGGCTGGCAGAGCCAGCTTTCTCCTGACACATATGCAGTGTTGGGATTCTCTGCCCTGAGCAGGGAGGAGCCTCTGTCAAGAGCACTGGAAGTATCTCTTTCTATGCGGCAGAGGTGGACCAGATGGACGCAGCAGAGACGACCTCTTAGGCCTTCTCATGTCAGAGTTGAGAGGCCCAAGCATTCAGCATTTTCTCGTCTTCCTCCCTTACAGAAGGAGGCTGCATTGTAGACACCCGTGTTGAGAATATCCGGGCCTGAAATTTGGTTCAATAAGTCAGAGATGCCCCAGAGCACCACTGTACTGATTTTGGCGCTAAAACAGCTAAGGGTTTGCTGTGGCTTCACTGCTTAAAACCGGAGGTCAGGCTGAGCCCAGGAGCCTGTGGGTGAGCCTGGCTGTCCCCACAAGATTCATCCTCCAGGCACCAGATCAAGACCTCATACGCACCTCGGGGCGGGGCTAACTGCTCTTCCTAGTTCCCTGGGGCCTCGGGGCGGGGCTAACTGCTCTTCCTAGTTCCCTGGGGCCGCCATCACAAAGTACTACACTGATTGTCTGAAACAAAAGGAATCTATTGTCCCACATTTCTGAAGGCCAGAAGTCCAAGACCAGGGTATCTGCGGGGCTGGTTCCTTATGAGGCCCACAGGGAGAATCTGTTCATGCCTCTCCCCCAGCTCCTGGTGGTCTGCTGGTAAGCTTTGACATTCCTCGGCTTGTAGAAGCATCACTCCAATCCCTGCCTTCGTCTTCATATGGTACTGCCACTGCAGACCTGTCTGTGAATCAATTTCCCTCTATTTTTTAATTTTTTCTTTTTTTTTTTTTTTTGAGACAGAGTCTCCCTCTGTTACCCAGGCTAGAGTGTAATGGCTCTATCTCGGCTCACCGCAACCTCCGCCTCCCAGGTCCAAGCGATTGTCCTGCCTCAACCTCCCGAATAGCTGAGATTACAGGTGTCTGCCACGCCACCCTGCTGATTTTTATATTTTCAGTAGAGACAGGGTTTCACCATGGTGGCCAGACTGATCTCTAGCTCCTGACCTCAGGTGATCCACCCGCCTCAGCCTCCCAAAGTGCTGGGATTACAAGCGTGAACCACCATGCCCAGCCAATTTCCCTCTTTTTTTTTTTTTTTTTGAGACAGTCTTACTGTCTCCCAGGCTGGAGTGCAGTGGTGAGACCTCGGCCCACTGCTATCTCCACCTCCTGGGCTCAGACAATTCTCCTGTCTCAGCCTCTCGAGTAGCTGGGATTGCAGGCATGTGGAACTACACCCAGCTAATTTTTGTATTTTTAATAGTGATGGGGTTTCACCATGTTGACCAAGCTGGTCTCGAACTCCGGACCTCAAGTGATCCACCTGCCTCAGCCTGCCAAAGTGCTGGATTACAAGCATGAGCCACCACACCTAGCCTATTTTTTTTCTTCTTCCTTTGAGACAGAGTCTTGCTCTGTCACCCACTGTGGAGTGCAGTGGTGTGATCTCGGCTTGCTACAGCCTCCACCTCCCGGGCTCAGGTCAACCTCCTGCCTCAACCTTCTGAGTAGCTGGGACCACAGACACATGCCACCACAGCCAGCTAATTTTTAAACTATTTGTAGAAATGAGGGCTTTGCCATGTTGCCCAGGTTGGTCACGAGCTCTTGGCCTCAAGGGATTCTCCAGAGTGCTGGGATTACAGGCATGAGCCTCTGCACCCGGCCTAAAGGACTTTTATCTAGCCCTCAGTGTAGAGGGCCGATCTGGTTACACATCTCAGATCATTTCATTGCCAACAGTCTGAACAAGGCTCATCTCTCATCAGATTTCCCACTGCACTCCTGTGCCTTCTACCTCCCCTCCTCCATCGGTGCCCACTCACTCCAATTCACTGAATATATTTTAAGTATGTATTAATATATTAATAGACCAGGTGGAGTGGCTCACGTCTGTAATCCCAGCATTTTGGGAGGCTGAGGCGGGCGGATCAGGAGCTCAGGAGATCGAGACCATCCTGGCTAACAGGGTGAAACCCCATATCTACTAAAAATAGAAGAAAAATAAGCTGGATGTGGTGGCGCAGGCCTATAATCCCAGCTACTCGGGAGGCTGAGACAGGAGAATTGCTTGAACTCAGGAGGCAGACGTTGCAGTGAGCTGAGATCACGCTACTGCACTCCAGCCTGGTGACAGAGAAAAACTCCATCTAGAAATATATATGTGTGTATGTGTGTATGCATGTGTGTGTGTGAGTGTGTGTGTATGTTAATATAGTCTTTTTTTTTTTGAAACAGCATCTCATTCTGTCACCCAGGCTGGAGTGCAGTGGTGCGATCACAGCTCACTGCAGCCTTGATCTCCTGGGCTCAAGTGATCCTCCCACCTCAGCCCCTACAAGTAGCTGGGACTATAGGCGTGCACCACCAAGCCCAGCCAGTTTTTGTATTTTTTGTAGAGACAGGGTTTTGCCATGTTGCCCAGGTTGGTCTCGAACTCCTGGGCTCAAGTGATCCCGCCCACCTCAGCCTCCCAAAGTGCTGGGACTACAGACGTGAGCCACTGTGCCCCGCCTTATTAATATAGTTTTGAAAGTTATATTATACTGTTTAATTTCTATGTCTTAAGTTTATATACATGAATGTGTTCTGTGGATCTCATCTTTTCTGTTTCTATTCTTTTAGGTTTTGCTTGTTTTTGAGTCAGGGCCTCAAGGTGGCCCCATATGGGCCATTCACAGGTGTTGACCACGTTCTGGGTTACAAGGAACCTCAGTAAATTGCAAAAAAATTGCCTGGCAGAGATTATGGTTTTTCATTATCGTAAACACTAAAAATCAATAGCAGGCCAGGCACAGTGGCTCACACCTGTAATTCCAGCACATTGGGAGGCCGAGGCCGGCGGATCACTTGAGGTCAGGAGTTTAAGACCAGCCTGGTCAATATGGTGACCCCGTCTCTACTAAAAAAAGAGAAAAAAAAATAGCCAGGCATGGTGGTAAGTGCCTGTAATCCCAGCTCCTCAGGAGGCTGAGGCAGGAGAATAGCTTGAACCCGGGAGGCAGAGGTTGCAGTGAGCTGAGACGTGTCACTGCACTCCAGCCTGGGTAACAAGAGCAAATCTCTGTCTCAAAGAAAAAAAACAAATAGCCAGGTGTGGTGGTGGGCGCCTGTAATCCCAGCTACTGGGGAGGCTGAGGCAGGAGAATCACTTGAACCCAGGAGGCAGAGGTTGCAGTGAGCTGAGATCGCGCCACTGTACTCCAGCCTGGGTGACAGAGCAAGACTCCATCTCAAACACAGACAAAAATCAATAGCAAAAGACTAACAAACGCATCACAGAGGTGAACTCCCAAAAGGCTCAGACCTAAGTGTGAAACAGAAAAGCACAACACTAACAGCTGAAAATGTAGGAGAATCCCTCTGACACTTCCATATAGGGAAAGGCTTTTTGAGCTGGATCCCCTGAACACAAACTATATGGAAAAATAAGTTTTCCATTCAACAAAGGGCACTGCAGAAACAGTTAAGATACGGGCGTCTCCCTGGGAACAGACCCGCGCAATGTCTGACATTGAGAAGCAATGAATATCCAAGAAACTCCGATAAATCAATAAGAAAATGACAAGCAACCTGGCTGGGTATGGTGGCTCACGCCTGTAATCCCAGCACTTTGGGAGGCTGAGGCGGGTGGATCACTTGAGACCAGCCTGGGCAACATGACAAGACCCTGTCTCTACAAAAACAAAAACAAACAAACAAAAATTAGCCAGCTGTGGTGGCATGTGCTTATAGTCCCAGCTACTCAGGAGGCTGAGGAGAGAGAATCACTTGAGCCCAGGAGGTTGAGGTTCAGTGAGCCAAGATCACACCACCTCATTCTAGCCTAGGTAACAGGGCAAGAACCTGGAAAGAAAGAAAAGAGAAGAAAAGAAAAGGAATGGAAAAGAAAGAAAAGAAAAGAGACAGAGGAGGGAAGGAAGGAAGGAAGGAAGGAAACAACTCAAAGAAAAATAGGCAATTTCCTTTTTTTTCTTTACTTTTCTTTTAGATGATATTATTATTCTACTCACTAGACCACCAGGGAAGACAAAGATTATGAAACCTAAATGGCTAACAAACATGTTACAAGGTATTCAGTCTCACTGGTAAATGGTAATTTTATACCCATCTGATGGCAGGGCGACTCTGGAGACATGGGAAGTGATGGGAGCACAGGTGAGCACAGTCATCCGAACAGCATCTGGCTCAGTAGTGAAAACGAAGTTATACGTAAACCGATTGACTCAACAATGCACCTCCTAGAGAAACTCGCCTGTGGATAGGTCCTAAAAACCTAAAAGAAGCCTGTCTGGCAAGGGGGTTCACGCCTGTAAGCCCAGAAATTTCCATGGCCAGGGCAGGAGAACTGTTCAAGCCCAGGAGTTCGAGACCAGCCTTGGCAACCTAAAGAGATTCTGTCTCTACAAAAAATTTAAAAATTAACCGGGCATGGTGGCAGGTGCCTGTAGTCCCAGCTACTCAGGAGGCTGGGGTGTGGGGATTGTTTGAGCCTGGGAGGTCAGGGCCTCAGTGAGCCATGATGGCACCACTGCACTCAAGCCTGAATAACAGAGCAACACTCGGTTTCAAAAAATATATGTATAACTAATTGTCATTTGTTCATGTTTATCAATCGTTTATTCAAATATTCCATTTCTTGATTAGGCTGAAAATGAAGATTTCCTTAGGAGAAAGATATGAAAGGGAAATTGAGATCTGGAGGAACAGAAAGACTTTAAAGCAAAAAGCATTGTAATGATTTAAAGGATTGACTGTTGTGATATGATAATAGCATCATGGTAAAAATGTTCAATGTACTGGAAAAAAAGTCACAATACTAGCATGTATGCATTTAAAATAGCTTAAAATAAGGCCAGGCATGGTGGCTCATGCCTATAATCCTAGCACTTTAGGAAGCCAAGGTGGGTGGATCACCTGAGGTCAGGAGTTCAAGACCAGCCTGGCCAACACAGCAAAACCTCGTTTCTACTAAAAATACAAAAATTAGCCAGGCGTGGTGGCAGGCGCCTGTAATCCCAGCTACTCAGGAGGCTGAGGCAGGAGAATCGCTTGAACCCGGGAGGCAGAGGTTGCAGTGAGCTGAGATCGCGCCACTGCACTCCAGCCCAGATGACAGAGCGAGACTCCATCTCAAAAAATAAATAAAATAAAATAAAATAAAATATATAAAGCACCAGCTGGCAGGATTATAAAAAGAAATGGACATATTCATAGGTTTAGTGAGATATGTACATGTATTAGTGATTAATATCTTTTTTTTTTTTGAAACAGAGTTTCACTCTTGTAGCCCGGGTTGGAGTGCAATGGCGAAATCTTGGCTCACTGCAATCTCTGCCTCCCAGGTTCAAGAGATTCTCCTGCCTCAGCCTCCCAAGTAGCTGGGATTACAGGTTCGTGCCACCACTCCTGGCTAATTTTTTCTATTTAGTAGAGATGGGGTTTCACCATGTTGGTCAGGCTGGTCTTGAACTCCTGATCTCAGGTGATCCACCCGCCTCAGCCTCCCAAAGTCCTGGGATTACAGGCATGAGCTACCATGCCTGGCCAATTAATATCTTAAGCAGAACGCCGGGCGCGGTGGCTCAAGCCTGTAATCCCAGCACTTTGGGAGGCCGAGACGGGCGGATCACGAGGTCAGGAGATCGAGACCATCCTGGCTAACATGGTGAAACCCCGTCTCTACTAAAAAAATACAAAAAACTAGCCGGGCGAGGTGGCGGGCGCCTGTAGTCCCAGCTACCTGGAAGGCTGAGGCAGGAGAATGGCGTAAACCCGGGAGGTGGAGCTTGCAGTGAGCTGAGATCCGGCCACTGCACTCCAGCCTGGGCGACAGAGCCAGACTCCGTCTCAAAAAAAAAAAAAAAAAAAAAATCTTAAGCAGAAAAAAATTGCATTAAGAATACAGGCCAGGTGCGGTGATTTAAGCCTGCAATCCCAGCACTTTGCGAGGCCAAGGTAGGTAGATCAGTTGAGGCCAGGAGTTCCAGACCAGCCTGGCCAGCATGGTGAAACCCCGTCTCCACTAAAACTACAAAAAATTAGCCGGGTGTGGTGGGACATGACTGTAATCCCAGCTATTTGGGAGGCTGAGGCACAAGAATAGCTTGAACCCGGGGATGCGGAGGTTGCAGTGAGCTGAGATCGCACCATTGTACTCCAGCCTGGGCCATAGAGTGAGACTCTGTCTCAAAAAAAAAAAAAAAAAAAAAAAAATACCAAGGAATTAGGGAGGCAAAGGTGGGAGGATCACTTGAGGCCAGAAGTTTGAGACCAGCCTGGGCAATAAAATGAGACTCCTGTCTCTACAAAAAAATTTAAAAATTAGCTGGGCATGGTGCCACACACTTGTAGTCACAGCAATTTGGAAGGCTAAGGCAGGAGGATGGCTTGAGCCAAGGAGGCTGAGGCTACAGTGAGCTATGATTGCACCACTGCACTCCAGCCTGAGTGACAGAGCGAGAGCCTGTCTCAGAAGAAGAAGAAGGAGGAGGAGGAGGAGGAGGAGAAGGAGGAGGAGGAGGGAGGAGGAGGAGGAGGAGGAGGAGGAGGAGGAGAAGAAGGAAGAGAAGAAAAAGGAGGAGAAGAAGAAGAAGAAATAAGAATAGAGAGGAATTACACAAAACAGCTATAAGGTTGATTTAATGAATATATATACACATTATACACACACACACACACACACACACACACAATTCTGGTCTCAGAAGTTGAAAGAACATGCATTTTTCTCAAGCACACATGAGATGTTGATAAGTCCATAATTAGTCCAATAGAACATATCTCAGTAAATATAAAAGGAAAGCAAGAACAAAAACACTCAAACGCCAGTGAGAAGGTTACTGCAGTCGTTCAAGCCAGAGGTGACAGTAGCTCCTCTCTGTGTGAAGTTGGTGGAGGAGGGGAGGAGAGGTTGGATGCTGGATGCATTTTGAAGGCAGAGCTGACAAGTTTGCTAATGGTCTGGGTACACACTGCAATGGAAAAAAGAGCAGTCAAGGATGACAACAAGAGATCTGACCTGAGTAGCTGGAAGGATGGATTTGCATTTCAGAGATGGAGGTGTCTGGGAGAAGGGGGAGGGAGCAGGTTGGGGTGGAGGAGGCTAGAGCTCCGTTTAGGGGCATATTAAGAATGGGATGCCGGCCGGGCGCGGTGGCTCAAGCCTGTAATCCCAGCACTTTGGGAGGCCGAGATGGGCGGATCACGAGGTCAGGAGATTGAGACCATCCTGGCTAACATGGTGAAACCCTGTCTCTACTAAAAAAAATACAAAAAACTAGCCGGGCGAGGTGGCGGGCGCCTGTAGTCCCAGCTACTCCGGAGGCTGAGGCAGGAGAATGGCGTAAACCCGGGAGGCGGAGCTTGCAGTGAGCTGGGATCCGGCCACTGTACTCCAGCCTGGGTGACAGAGCCAGACTCCGTCTCCAAAAAAAAAAGAATGGGATGCCTGTTAGACCTACAAGTAGAAAAGTCCAATGGGGCCATCCGTGGGACATGAATCTGGAAGTCGGGGGGAGGTCTGGTCTGGAGATGAAAATTTAGAAATTACCATTCTAGGCCAGGCACAGTGGCTCACACCTGTAATCCCAGTACTTTGGGAGGCCAAGGCAGGTGGATCACCTGAGGTCAGGAATTCGAGACCAGCCTGGCCAATATGGTGAAACCCCATCTCTACTAAAAATACAAAAATTAGCTGGGTGTGGTGGCACGTGCCTGTAATCCCAGCTGCTCGGGAGGCTGAGACAGAAGAATCACTTGAACCCGAGAGGCGGAGGTTGCAATGAGCCAAGATTTCACAGTTGCACTCCAGCCTGGGTGACAAGAGCAAGACTCCATTGAAAGGAAGGAAGGAAGGAAGGAAAGAAGGAAGGAAGAAAGGAAGGAAGGAAAGAAGGAAGGAAGGAAGGGAGGGAGGGAGGGGGAAAAGGAAAAGGAAAAGGAAAGAAAGGAAAAGGAAAGAAAGGAAAGAAGGAAAGGAAAGAGAAAGAAGAAAGAAAGAAAGAAGAAAGAAAGAAGAAGAAAGAAAGAAAGAAAGAAGAGAAAGAAAGAAGAAGAAAGAAAGAAAAGAAAGAAAGAAAGAAAGAAAGAAGAGAAAGAAAGAAAGAGAAAGAAAGACATTACCATTCTATAAAGGATGGATAACATCATTGCTATGATTTGGGTGCTTGATGCCTCCAAACCTCATGTCGAAATTTGCTGTTTTTTTTTTTTTTTTTGAGACGGAGTCTTGCTCTGCCACCCAGGCTGGAGTGCAGTGGCCAGCTCTCAGCTCACTGCAAGCTCCGCCTCCCGGGTTCACGCCATTCTCCTGTCTCAGCCTCCCGAGTAGCTGGGACTACAGGCGCCTGCCTCGTCGCCCGGCTAGTTTTTTGTATTTTTTAGTAGAGACGGGGTTTCACCGTATTAGCCAGGATGGTCTCGATCTCCTGACCTCGTGATCCGCCCGTCTCGGCCTCCCAAAGTGCTGGGATTACAGGCTTGAGCCACCGCGCCCGGCTTTTTTTTTTTTTTAAACAGGGTCTTGCTTTGTTGCCCAGGCTGGAGTGCAGTGGAATGATCATGGCTCACTGCAGCCTCAAACTCCTGGGCTCAAGTGATCCTCCCACCTCGGCCTCCCAAGTAGCTAGGACTACAGGCATGCACCACCACACTCAGCTAATTTTTGTATTTTTTGTAGAGATGAGGCCTCACTGTGTTGCCTAGGCTGGTCTCAAACTCCTGGGCTCAAGCTATCCATCCACCTTGGCCTCCAAAAGTGCTGGGATTACAAGTGTGAGGACCTCAGCATGTTGAAATTTGATCCTAGTGTTGGAGGTGGACCCTAATGGGTGGTGTGTGGGTCTTGGGTCAGATCCCTCATGAATAGATCAATGTCTTCCCTGAATGGGAGGTGAGTGAGTTCTTACTCTATTAGTTCCCTCAAGAGCAGGGTTGTTAAACAGGGCCTGTCACCTCTCCCCATTCTCTCTTGCTTTCTCTCTCACGATGTGATTTCTGCACACACCAGCTCTCTTTCACCTTCCTCCATAATTGGAAGCAGCACTTTGGGAGGCCAAGGTGGATGAATTGCTTGAGCCCAGGAGTTTGAGGCCAGCCTGGGCAACACAGTGAGACCTCATCTCTACAAAAGTGGCCCTCACCGGATACAACTGCCCAGTTTTGAACTTCCTAGCCATCAGAATCATGAGCCAAATAAAACTTTTTTATTTGGCCTCTGACCAAGCAAGGTGTCTCACGCCTGTAATCCCAGCACTTTGGGAGGCCGAGGGGGGTGGATCACCTGCAGTCGGGAGTTCAAGACTAGCCTGGCCAACATGGTGAAACTCTATCTCTACTAAAAATACAAAACTTAGCTGGGCATGGTGGCACGTGCCTGTAATCCCAGCTACTCAGGAGGCTGAGGCAGGAGAATCACTTGAACCTGGGAGGTGGAGGTTGCAGTGAGCTGAGATCAAGCCACTGCACTCCAGCCTAGGTAACAGAGCCAGACTCCATCTCAATCAATCAATCAATCAGTCGATCAGTCTCCCAGCCTCAGGTATTTTTTTTATAGCAACACAAAATGAACTATGACAGTCATTTAAAGCCATAAGACTGGATGGGCTCCCTCAGGGAGGGAGTGTGGACGGAGAGGAGGTCTAAACGCATGCTGATGTTTAGGGTCAGGATGGTAGAAGAACTCAGAGAAGGAATAGCCAGGGAGTAGGAAGAGAACCAACGGAGATGAGAGGCCAAGATACCAAGAGAAGAGAGTTTCAAGGAGGAAGCGACTTCCTCTGTCAAATACTACAGTTGAATAAGAGGAGCACAGACAATGGGGAGGTGATTGATGACCTCGTCCAGAACAGCTTCCCTGGAGTGTTGAGAACAAGAGCCTGTCTGGAGTGGGTCCCAGAGGAAAAGGAGAACAAAGGCAGACATTGTTCACTGGCAGGGGCATGCAAGGTCAAGCAGGGAACTGGCTTTCTTGTGTTTTTATTTATTTATTTATTTATTTATTTATTTAGAGATGGAGTCTCACTCTGTCGCCCAGACTGGAGTGCAGTGGCACAATCTCGGCTCACTGCAACCTCTGTCTCCTGGGCTCAAGCAATTCTCCTGCCTCAGCCTCCCCAGTAACTGGGATTACAGGCGCCCACAACCACGCCTAGCTAATTTTTGTATTTGTAGTAGAGACGGAATTTCACCATATTGGTCAGGCTGGTCTCGAACTCCTGACCTTGTGATCCACTCGCCTCGTCCTCCCAAAGGGTTGGGATTACAGGCGTGAGCCACAGCACCCGGCCTCTTGTGTTTTTAAAATGGGAAATAGGCTGGGCACTGTGTCTCTCCAGTGACCCCAGCACTTTGGAGGCCAAGGCAGGAGGATCACTCAAGGCCAGGCGTTTGAGACCAGCTTGGGCAACATAGTGAGACCCCTCCATTTCTACAAAAGATAAAATAGCTGGGCGCCGTGGCTCACTCTTGTAATCCCAGCACTTTGGGAGGCTGAGGCGGGTGGATTGAGCTCAGGAGTGTGAGACCAGCCTGGGGAACATGGTGAAACCCTGTCTCTACTAAAAATACAAAAAATTAGCCAGCCGTGGCAGCGTGCGTCTGTAATCCCAGCTACTCGGGAGGCTGAAGTAGGAGAATTGCTTGGGCCCAGGAGTTCAAGCCTGCAGTGAGCTATGGTCACAGCACTGCACTAGAGCCTGGGTGACAAAGCAAGACTCTGTCTCTAAAACTAAAAACAAAATCAAGAACAGAAGATGGAAAATAGGCTAAACGAAGGATCCAGTGGCAAAAGGAAATCTCAGTATGCTGACTGTCTTTACTTAAAATTGTGATATTATGTTTATTATAGATGTTTTGTGGTGATTTTTTTAAAAAATTGCATTAAAATATTAATTATTAACATAGCCACAAAAAAAGTATGCTGATTAATAACATTTTTGGTGCTTCTTTAGATGTTATATCTGAGACCCTGGAGGAAGAAGTAGTAGAAGGAGAAAATGGAATATTTGAGGGAGTTTTCCTAGTATAAACAGGCACTGGGGGCCAGGCACAGTGGCTCACACCTATAATCCCAGCACTTTGGGAGGCTGAGGTGGGCGGATCACCTGAGGTCAGGAGTTCAAGACCAGCCTGGCCAACATGGCAAAACCCCATCTCTACTAAAAAATACAATTAGCCAAGTGTGGTGGTGGGCACCTGTAGTCCCAGCTACTCAGGAGGCTGAGACAGGAGACGTATGAACCCAGGAGACTGAGGTTGCAGTGATCCGAGATCACACCACTGCACTCTAGCCTGGGTGACAGAGCAAGACTCCGTCTCACAAAACAAAACAAAGCAAAACAAAACAAACAAACAAAACAGGAACTGGGGATGGGCCCCTGGGTCTGGCAGCCTAGAAGGGACACACAGGGCCTATGATGATTGGCAGGAGCAACCGCAGGCTGACAGGGACCTCCCCAGGCTCTGCCCACTGGTCTATGCACCCTCCCTGCCCTTCTCCAGCTGCCTGGCACGGCTGAACATGCAGGGACATGGTATTGTCATGAGGTCTTATAAGAGCTGCCATGGACACTGATGGGGAGAGTGACCACGCAGGAACAGTCATTCTAGAATTAGCCTACAGAATTGACTAAGGAAGGCAGTAGTTACCATGGCAACATTATGGTTTACTGGATGAACTAAAGGTGGTTTTTATGGGTGACTGGGTAATTGACCATCGCCCAGAGCCAGCAGGCAGCATTAGCAGGGGACAGAGCTCCCTCTGGTGGGCCTGGATGGCAAAGATGGTTCAGAGTGGATGGTGCTGTGGGCACTGGGAGCACAGGTATGTCCAGCAATTGCGGAACAGGCAGAGGAAGAGAAGCCAGCAGGGCAGAGGGAAGGGGGCAGAGGAGGAGGGGGAAGGGGGGGGTCGACCTAGAGAGGTGTGAGTTTTGAGAAGGAAGTGATCACAACTTCAAATGTCAGAGAGGTTTATAGGATAAAGGGTAAAAAGAGGCTACCTGGGCTGCCACACATATTTTGCTATCACTAGACATCCGATCCTGAGGCGTTGGCACTGGGAGAAGAGGGATGGGCCTAGGATTACAATTTTACTTTTTTTTCTTCTTTTCTTTTTCTTTCTTTCTTTTTTTTTTTTTTTTTTTTTTTTTTTTGATGTAGAATCTCACTGTGTGGCCCAGGATGGAGTGCAGTGGCGTGATCTTGGCTCACTGCAATCTCTGCCTCCCAGGTTCAAGCAATTCCCGGGCCTCAGCCTCCAGAGTAACAGGCTGCAGGCAGGCACCACCATGCCCAGCTAATTTTTGTATTTTTATTTATTGTATTTTATGTATTTATTTTTTGAGGTGGAGTCTCGCTCTGTCGCCCAGGCTAGAGTGCAATGGCACGATCTCAGCTCAATGCAACCTCTACCTCCCAGGTTCAAGCAATTTTCCTGCCTCAGCCTCCCAAGCAGCTGGACTACAGGTGCCCACCACCAGGCCTGACTAATTTTTGTATTTTTGTAGAGACAGGGTTTCACCATGTTGGCCAGGCTGGTCTCAAACTCCCGACCTCAAGTGATCCACCTGCCTTGGCCTCTCAAAGTGCTGGATTACAGGCATGAGCCACCATCCCTGGCCTAATATTTTATATCTTAAAATTAGCTTCATTGGGCTATAATTTATATAAACTAAAAACCATCCATTTAATTATATAGTTCAATGAGTTTTGACAAGTGTACATAGTCGAGTAATTGCCAACACAATCCTGATACAGTACAATATAAAAATAAGGAAATTGACATTGGTCCAATACTATTAACTAGACTACAGATCTTATTCAGATTGCAGTAGTTTTGACATGCACTCATGTGTGTGTGCATGTATGTGTGTGTGTGTGTGTGCACGCGTAGTTCTATGCAATTTGTAAAAATTTTTTTTTATTTTTTTGGCTGGGTGCAGTGGATCACACCTATAATCCCTGAACTTTGGGAGGCCAAGGCTGATGTCAGAAGTTCAAGACCAGCCTGGCCAACATGGTGAAACCCCATCTCCACTAAAAATACAAAAATTAGCTAGGTGGGTGCCTGTAGTCCCAGCTACTCAAGAGGCTTGAACCCTCCTGGATTCAAGAGGAAGGAGAATCTCTTGAACCCAGGAGGTGGAGGTTCCAGTGAGCCTAGATCATGCCACTGTACTCCTATTTTTTTCTTTTTTCTTTTCTGCTTTCTGAATGATTTCCTTAATTAAAACCTTCCAATTACTATGGTTTCAGGCCAGGCGCGGTGGCTCACACCTGGTAATCCCAGCACTTTGGGAGGCCGAGGAGGGTGGATCACGAGGTCAGGAATTCGAAACCAGCCTGGCCAATATGGTGAAACCTCATCTCTACAAAAAATACAAAAATTAGCCGGGCATGGTGGCACGTACCTGTATTCCCAGCTACTCAGGAGGCTGAGGCAGAAGAATTGCTTGAACCCAAGAGGCAGAGGTTGCAGAGAGCTGAGATCGAGCCCCCACATTCCAGCCTGGGTGACAGAACGAGACCTTCTCAAACAAACAAAAAACTGTAATGGCAGATTTGAAAGACACAATAGAAGGGTTGGAAGGTTTTTTTTTTTTTTTTTGAGACGGAGTCTGGCTCTGTCGCCCAGGCTGGAGTGCGGTGGCCGGATCTCAGCTCACTGCAAGCTCCGCCTCCCAGGTTCACGCCATCCGCCTCCCAGGTTCACGCCGTTCTCCTGCCTCCGCCTCCCAAGTAGCTGGGGCTACAGGCGCCCGCCTCGTCGCCCGGCTAGTTTTTTGTATTCTTTAGTAGAGATGGGGTTTCACCGTATTAGCCAGGATGGTCTCGATCTCCTGACCTTGTGATCCGCCCGTCTCGGCCTCCCAAAGTGCTGGGGTTACAGGCTTGAGCCACCGCGCGCGGCCGGGTTGGAAGGTTTTAATTAAGGAAGTCATCCAGAAAGCAGAAAAAAAAAAAAAAAAAAAAAGGCTGGGCGCGGTGGCTCAAGCCTGTAATCCCAGCACTTTGGGAGGCCGAGGCGGGCGAATCACCTGAGGTCAGGAGTTTGAGACCAGCCTGATCAACATGGAGAAACTCCGTCTCTACTAAAAATACAAAATTAGCTGGGTGTGGGGGCACATGCCTGTAATCCCAGCTACTCGGGAGGCTGAGGCAGGAGAATCGCTTGAACCTGGGGAGCGGAGGTTGTGGTGAGCAGAGATCGCGCCATTGCACTCCAGCCTGGGCCACAAGAGCAAAACTCCGTCTCAAAAAGAAAGAAAGAAAGAAAGAAACAGGAAAAAGAAAAGAGAAGAGAAAATATGAAATGAGAGGACTCACTCAGGAGGCACAACCCTGAATGGTGAGAGCTCAGAAGAGAAAACAGAGGGGAGAGAATTTCCACAAAATCCTTGAGAAAATTTCCCACACCTCAAGGCCCATGTTGGCAGATTTTTTTTTTTTTTTTTTGAGATGGAGTCTCACTGTGTTGCCCAGGCTAGAGTGCAAAGAGTACAGTGGCACAGTCTCACCTCACAGCAGCCTCTGCCTCCCAGGCTCAAGGGATTCTCCTGCCTCAGCCTCCCCATTAGCTGGGTTACAGACGCCCCGCCACCACACCCCGCCAATTTTGTATTTTAGTAGAGACAAGATTTCACCATGTTGGCCAGGCTGGTCTCGAACTCCTGACCTCTGGTGATCCACCCACCTCAGCCTTCCAAAGTGCTGGGATTACAGGCGTGAGCCACTGTGCCCAGCCATGTTGGCAGATTTAAGAGCCACTACATGCCCAGCAGGACGCACTCACTGTGAAATTCCGAACACTGGGATCAAAGAACATTCTGGAAGCTTCCAAAGGGTACTGGATCCTGAGAGCTCATTGCTTAGCACTTTGGGAGGCTGATGCGGGAGGACCACCTGAGGGCAGGAGTTCAAGACCACGCTGCCCAGCACAGCGAGACCCTGTCTCAATAAGAAATAATAACAAATAAAAATTATTTTAAAAAGAATTCTGTGGGCTGGTTGTTAAATCAGTGGTGGTGTGCATGATGACCTCAGCCACAGTGGGAGTATTTACACCAAGTTTACATTATGAAAATTGGCAAAAGCTAAATACAAATCAGGTTCTTTTTTTTTTTTTTTTTTTTGAGACAGAATCTTGCTCTGTAGCCCAGGCTGGAGTGCAGTGGCGCGATCTCGGCTCACAGCAACCTCCGCCTCCCGGGTTCATGCCATTCTCCTGCCTCAGCCTCCCGTGTAGCTAGGACTACAGGCACCCGCCGCCATGCCCAGCTAATTTTTTTGTATTTTTTAATAGAGACGGAGTTTCACCATGTTAGCCAGGATGGTCTCAATCCCCTGACCTCGTGATCCACCCGCCTCGGCCCCCTCAAAGTGCTGGGATTACAGGCGTGAGCCACCGCGCCCAGCCAGGGTTTTTTTTTTGTTTAAGAGGAGGGGACAGTTTACTAACAATTACTAAATCAGTAAGTAAATTACAGCAGATAATTTATGAAGCCATTAATTCTAAAAACTACAAAGAATATGTAAAATCCTAGAAAATATTTTGTCAGTTGGGCATGGTGGCTCATGCCTGTAATCCTAGCACTTTGGGAGGATGAGGCAGGCAGATCACCTGAGCTCAGCAGTTTGAGACCAGCCTGGCCAACATGGTGAAAACAATTTTTAATGTCTCTACAAAAAAATACAAAAATTAGCTGGGCATGATGGCATATGCCTGTAGTCCTAGCTACCCAGAAGGCTGAGGCAGGAGAATTGTTTGAGCCTGGGAGGAGACAGTTGCAGTGAACTGAGATCGAGCCACTGCACTCCAGCTTGGGCAACAGAGCAAGACCTTGTCAGAAAAAAAAAAAGAGAGAGAGAGAGAAAGAAAAAGAAAAGAAAATATTTTGTCAAATGACAACATTACAACAATTCTAGTTATAGTCTAGTGGGCTTTCGCCATTCATGAAGGGAGCCGCCTACCATTCTACGAAATAAGCTGACATCTCACACTGTAACTGCAGAACAGTGAGTTTTGTAAGGAAGGAACAAGGAAACAGAAGAATAGAAAAACAAGCTAATTGGTTAACCTTAGGTTACTTTACGTTGCTTTTTTGGAAGGTTAAAGCAACAGGGACCTCCTTATTATGTTCACTCAAGTCGACTGGAATCCCTTGTTTTCAAGAAAAACTGGTCTGTTTGGGAATCTATCTGCTTCCTCAAACTCTCGGTTTGATGATGTGGCATTTAGCATGAGTGACTCCATTTTGGTTTGGTCTGGTTGGCAGGAGTCTAATGCAGGAGTTCAGTCCACACAATAGCCTCCCATAATTTTGTTTGTTTGTTGTTGTTGTTGTTGTTGTTGTTATTATTATTATTATTGAGATAGAGTCTCACTCTGGTGCCCAGGCGGAAGTGCAGTGGTACGATCTTGACTCATTGCAACCTCTGCCTACTGGGTTCAAGTGATTCTCCTGTCTCAGTCTCCCAAGTAGCTGGGATTATAGGAGCGTGCTACCACACCCAGCTAATTTTTGTATTTTTAGCAGAGACGAGGTTTTGCCATGTTGGCCAGGGTGGTCTCGAACTCCTGGCCTCAGGTGATCTGCCCACCTCGGCCTCCCAAAGTGCTGGAATTACAGGTGTGAGCCGCTGCCTGTCCTGTTTGTTTTTTAGAGATGAGATTTCTCTGTGTTGTTGTAGGATACAGAGGACTAGAGAGACCAGTATGGGTGAATACAGGAGGATATTTTTCTAAGGTGTGCGCTGGCTCAGTGGATTCACATCCAAAAAGCTGAGCCTTGAGCAAAGACTGAGCAGGATTATTATAAGCAAACTTGGAGAAGCAAAACAAAGACAGTTAATCATATAATGACAGGTCACATAATCTATAGTATAGATGACTTGGCACTCGTGGCCTGGCATAGCTGGTGGCCTTATAACTGCATCAAAAGAAAAAACAAGAACTGGCTGAATACAGACATTTGTCTTTTTTTTTTTTTTTTATCTTCTTCACCTTTGCTTTAGAGGGAGGCTGTCTGGAGCCTATTCCTTTGGTTTCGACTTCTCGAACAGCGTTGTCTTTTAACTGTCCTGGAAGTGAGCTTGTTAGGCAGAGGAAAAATTGTTCTACTTTTCTTTTTAACCTTTACCTTCCCACATTCTGGGCCTTGGCTTTTACTTTTTTTGGAGTGAATGAATGCAGTACTTATTATTACTATTATTTTTAAATTTCTACCTCAATGTTACCCAGGCCGGTCTTGAACTCTGGGGCTCAAGCAATCCTCCCACCTCAGCCTCCCAAGTAGCTGGAACTACAGGCACATTATTATTATTATTTTTAATGACTTGTGACACAGCCCTGGGAGATCCTGAGAACATGTACCCCCTTTCTAATTTTTTATTTTTTCAGCAGAGACAGGGGGTCTCAGTACGTCGCCCAGGATGGTCTCCAACTCGTGAACTCAAGCAATCCTCCCACCTTGGCCTCCCAAAGTGCTGGGATTATAAGCATGGGTCACCCCACCTGCCTCATAATTTTGTTTACCAGTTGGTATAGCGCTAAGTTTTTTTTTGTTTTTTTTTTTGAGACGGAGTCTTGCTCTGTCGCCCAGGCTGGAGTGCAGTGGCCGGATCTCAGCTCACTGCAAGCTCCGTCTCCCGGGTTTACACCATTCTCCTGCCTCAGCCTCCCGAGTAGCTGGGACTACAGGCGCCTACCACCTCGCCCGGCTAGTTTTTTGTATTTTTTTTTTTTTTTTAGTAGAGACGGGGTTTCACCGTGTTAGCCAGGATGGTCTCAATCTCCTGACCTCATGATCTACCCATCTCGGCCTCCCAAAGTGCTAGGATTACAGGCTTGAGCCACCGTGCCCGGCCTAGTGCTAAGTTTTATAGACAAAAAGTATATGTACCCTAAAAATATAATTATGTAAAATACGGACAGAGATGAAAGGGCATACACACGGGAAAGAAGTAGTTAATTGCATTAAAAGGATGATATGAGTGTTTTAAAGTATCCACATTATAATTTAGGATTAAAAACCTCTGCTGGGGGCCGGGCTTAGGAGCCCATGCCTATAATCCCAGGACTAGCCTAGGCAACACAGAAAGACCTCATCTCTACAAACAAACAAACAAACAAAACACAAACAAACAAATGTCTGTGCTGGCCACCCCCTCCAATACCTATAGGACAAAGTCCAAACTTCCCTGCTGGAAGCCTTATAATGGCCTTCCTTGACCATTATATTGAGACCTTACAAGATTCACAACACAGAATTTAATTTTAATTTTAATTTTTTTTTTTTTAGAGATAGTCTTATCTGTCACCCAGGCTGGAGTGCAGTGGCATGATCATGGCGCATGCAGCCTTGAATTACTGGGCTCAAGTGAACCTCCTGCTTCAGCCTCCTGAATAGCTGGGACTTCAGGTGTGAGCCACCAGGCAGCTAATATGCATATATATTTTGAGATGGAGTCTCACTCTGTTGTCCAGGAGTGCAATGGCACAATCTAGGCTCACTGCAACCTCTGCCTCCCAGGTTTAAGCGGTTCTCCTGCCTCAGCCTCCTGAGTAGCTAAGATTACAGGTGCCTGTCACCATGCCTCGCTAAGTTTGGTTTTTTATTTTTATTTTTTATTTTTAAAATAAAAATAAAAGGTTTACCATGTTGACCAGGCTGGTCCCCGAGCTCCTGGCCTCAAGTGATCCTCCCAAAGCACTGGGATTACAGGTGTGAGCCACCACGCCCGGCCTATTTTTCTGTCCTCACCTTGGTTGCCTGTCTGGTCAGTAGCATTCAACAGTGCCGACCCCCTGGTCCTTCTAGAAGTGCAGCATTTCCCGCCGTGGCCTCTGTGACCCTGTCTCTTTTGGATTTCCACCTACCTCTCTGGCATCTATGTCTCAGCCCCTGGAGACCTTTCACCCGGACCCTGAGGTCAGGCTTCCTTCTGTCCTCTCCACTGCTGCCAGAGTGAGATCTCACAGGTTCAGTTTCCTACCTAAATTCCGCCATGTGGATAAAAAGGAACAAACATGCATATGTATGTCATTAATTAACTATGCTAAAATGATAATTGTAGAATAGAAATTGTGGAGATATGGGTGTTCACTTCAATCCTTTCAAGTTCTTCTTCTTTTTTTTTTTTGAGAGGGAGTCTCACTCTGCCACCCAGGCTGGAGTGCAATGGCGCAATCTCGGCTCACTGCAAGCTCCGCCTCCCGGGTTCATGCCATTCTCCTGCCTCAGCCTCCCGAGTAGCTGGGATTACAGGCGCCTGCCACCACGCCCGGCTAATTTTTTTTTTCTTTTTTTTTTGAATTTTATTAGAGACGGGGTTTCACCATGTTAGCCAGGATGGTCTCGATCTCCTGACCTCATGATCTGCCCGCCTTGGCCTCCCAAAGTGCTGGGATTACAGGCGTGAGCCACTGCGCCCGGCCCTTTTAACTTCTTTGTGCTTTGAATTTTTCATAAAATGGGGCAGGGCATGGTTGCTCTCATCTGTAATCCCAGCACTTTGGGAAGCCGAGGCGGGTGGATCACTTGAGGTCAGAAGTTCAAGACCAGCCTGGCCATCATAGTGAAACCCCATCTCTACTAAAAATACAAAAATGAGCCGGGCTTGGTGGTGGTTGCTTGTAATCCCAGCTACTTGGGAGGCTGAAGCAGGAGAATCGCTTGAACCCGGGAGGCGGAGGTTGCTGTGAGTTGAGATCACGCCACTGTACTCCAGCCTGGGCGACAGAGTGAGGCTTCATCTCAAAATACAAACTATTTTTTCATGAAATGTTGAGGGAAATCTCCTGCAATGATTCTTTTGTCTTTTTTGATAAAATGCAGGCTTCTCACCAACACTCTCGTATCCTCTCCACACACATCATCCTAAATGGGGATGCACCCTTGTTGTTCCCAGTACCTGGAACGAGAACATTCTTCTCAGTGTTCTCCAGCCCTCTATGCCCTCTTATTGTTTTATTTTTTAGACAGGGTCTTGCTCTGTCCTCCAGGCTGGAGTGCCGTGGCACCATCATGGCTCACTGCAGCCTTGACCTCCTGGGCTCAAGTGATCCTCCCGCCTCAGCCTCCTGAGTATCTGAGACTACAGGTACCTGCTACCATGCACGGCTAGTTTTTTAATTTTTTGTGGAGACTGGGTCTTACCATATTGCCCAGGCTGGTCTTGAACTCCTGGGCCCAAGAGATCCTCCCGCCTTCTTTAAACTCATCTCATTGATGCCTCCTCCAGGAAGCCTGTGCTGTTCCCTCAGCTTGAGGCTTCTTATCCGATCCCCCACAGCCTCTCCTACAGCTCAGCAAAGGTTTATGAAATGAGGCTTTGCAGGCACCTGCCTGCCAGGGGTGTTAGCAAAGCTGCAGACCCTGCCTGAGGCCATGCATCTAGTTACCCTGGTCTCTGAATCACAGATGAGCTCTCATTTCTTCCCACAAATAAACCCTGTGACCCTCCACCCTCTACTCAGAGAACCTGCCCTCAGGTAGTTCCGTTTATGACATACACACACTTAGCCCTGAGGCTGGACTGACAGGCAGACCTGGCTGGTGGACTCCAGCCCAAGCCTGCCCACTGCTGGGGTGGGGGCCTCCGAGGGAGAGGACAGGGCCTGGTGGGGAGGAAGGCGGGGCCTGAGGCTGTGCGAGGCGAGTCGGTGTGTCCCCGGCTGGGACGGAAGTTGCACCACAAGTACAATTAGTTTCAGTTTTGTTTCTTTTTCAGGCACCCAGCAACAGCGGCCTCCAGGCCCCAGGCCCCAGGCCCCCTTGCCATCCTAGAGGCCAAGATCCGCTCTGGCTAGGTAAGGGGTTGGGGGCGGCACAGCTATAGGAAGGACTGAGCGGAGGGAGTAGGGGGAGGGGAGTGGAGAGAGAGCACGGGAGGAGGAGGAAGGGAGGGGAGCGCGGTGGGGAAGAGGCACCCGGAAGGCAGGAGGAGAGGGCAGGCGGGAAACTGCACCCGCCTCCCTCCGCTCCGTGGCCACAGGTCCCACAAGAAAGACCCCATCCCACTCTCTGAGGTCTCCCGGCCCCAGAAAAGGGGACATTCCACCAAGTCTGCCCAACAAGTAGGTCTCAGCCACTGTGCCAGGAGCTCAGGACTCCCTCCCTCCAGAGGTTTCTGGAATGCGTTCAGCAGGAAAAGCTAAAAGAACAGAACTCCAGGAGATAAGCCAAGGCCAAGTCGATCTGAGGGTGAGCCAGCAGCCGGAAGGGGGCCAGCACTTCCCCTGGGCCTTTTTTCTGCCCGCTCCAGAATCCCCTTTAGAAACTGTTGGATGCAGGAAGTGGGGCCTTCACCACCCACGACACTGCCCCAGGTCTAGCAGAAGACAGGTGTATGGCCAGGAGGGCGCGGTAGTTCATGCCTGTAATCCTAATGCTTTGGGGAAGCCTAGACGAGAGGATCGCCTGAGGCCAGGAGTTGGAGACCAGCCTGGGCAACATAGCAAGACCCCATCTCTACAAAAAGTGATAATTTTTAAAAAATGGCCTGGGTGCCTGGGCGTGGTGACTCACGCTTATAATTCCAGCACTTTGGGAGACCGAGGAGGGTGGATCACCTGAGGTCAGGAGTTCAGGACCAGCCTGGCCAATAGAGCAAAACTCTGTTTCTACTAAACATACAAAAATTAGCCAGGCATGATGGTGCGCACCTGTAATCACAGCTACTTGGGAGGCTGAGACGGGAGAATCGCTTGAACCTGGCAGGTGGAGGTTGCAGTGAGCCAAGATCACACAACTGCACTCCAGCCTGGGCAACAGAGTGAGACTCTGTCTCAAAAAAAAAAAAAAAAAAAAGGCTGGGCATCGTGGCACATGCCTGTACTCCCAACTACTCGAGAGACTTGAGTCTAGGAGTTTGAGGCTGCAGTGAATTATGATCACGCCACTGCACTCCAGCCTGGGTGACAGAGGGTGACCCTATTGCTAAACAGTAAAATAAAATAAAATAAAAAGAAGGCAGGTGTATGGGGCTTGGAGGATTAAAGCCCCCTAAACTACTGCAAGATTCTATCCTAACTGGCAGGACCTAGGCATCTCTGCCCACTGGGATCCCCATCTGTGTCCTTACTGCCTGCCCCTCGCACCCTGGCACCCCATACAGCAGGACCCCGGTACCTGCGCACACAGGAGGGCTTGCACCACATTTGCCACAAGGCCTGTGAACTGGGGACGCTGAGGATTCAATTATTAGCTAAGGCCAGGGACTCCTGGTCTTGTCATTTCTCGCAGGTCTGATCCAACAAGTAGCACTGACATTTTTACGTTTGCTGGATGTACACACGGAAGTGGAGGAAGAGGAGGAGAAGGAGGAGGACAGCTCCTTCGCTCAGGAGCAAGTGGCCCAAGTCCTCAGAAGACTAGAAGGAAGTTCCTGGCCATTCAGGTGAGACCTTAGGTTCCTTCCCGGCCATTTGGGTCAGCCCCTAGCCCTGGGGATCCCGTGGGGGTTGAGGACAGTGGGGGGTGGGGCAGGGTAGAAGCTAGATGGTGAGCTGGTGAAGGTGCATTCTCAACTCTGATCCTGATGCCTCTGCCTGCAGCATGGTTTCCCATGGGTCCTCGCCCTCCCTCCTAGAGGCCCTGAGCAGTGACTTTCTGGCCTGTAAAATCTGCCTGGAGCAGCTGCAGGCACCCAAGACACTGCCCTGCCTGCATACCTACTGCCAGGACTGCCTGGGCCAGCTGGCTGATGGCAGCCACATCCGCTGCCCCGAGTGTCGCGAGACCGTGCCCGTGCCACCTGAGGGGGTGGCCGCTTTCAAGACCAACTTCTTCGTCAATGGGCTGCTGGACCTGGTGAAGGCCCGAGCCTGTGGAGACCTGCGTGCCGGGAAGCCAGCCTGTGCCCTGTGTCCCCTGGTGGGTGGCACCAGCGCCGGGGGGCCGGCCACGGCCCGGTGCCTGGACTGTGCCGACGACTTGTGCCAGGCCTGTGCCGACGGGCACCGCTGCACCCGCCAGACCCACACCCACCGCGTGGTGGACCTGGTGGGCTACAGGGCGGGATGGTATGATGAGGAGGCCCGGGAGCGCCAGGCGGCTCAGTGTCCCCAGCACCCCGGGGAGGCACTGCGCTTCCTGTGCCAGCCCTGCTCGCAGTTGCTGTGCAGAGAGTGCCGCCTAGACCCCCACCTGGACCACCCCTGCCTACCTCTGGCCGAGGCTGTGCGTGCCCGGAGGCCAGGCCTGGAGGAGCTGCTGGCCGGTGTGGACAGTAACCTGGTGGAGCTGGAGGCGGCGCGGAGGATGGAGAAGGAGGCGCTGGCCCGGCTGCGGGAGCAGGCGGCCCGGGTGGGGACACAGGTGGAGGAGGCGGCTGAGGGGGTCCTCCGGGCCCTGCTGGCCCAGAAGCAGGAGGTGCTGGGGCAGCTACGAGCCCACGTGGAGGCTGCTGAAGAGGCTGCTCGGGAGAGGCTGGCAGAGCTCGAGGGCCGTGAGCAGGTGGCCAGGGCAGCGGCCGCCTTTGCCCGCCGGGTACTCAGCCTGGGGCGAGAGGCTGAGATCCTCTCCCTGGAAGGGGCGATTGCACAGCGGCTCCGGCAGCTGCAGGGCTGCCCCTGGGCACCGGGGCCGGCCCCCTGCCTGCTCCCGCAGCTGGAGCTCCATCCTGGGCTGCTGGACAAGAACTGCCACCTGCTTCAACTGTCCTTTGAGGAGCAGCAGCCCCAGAAGGATGGTGGGAAAGACGGACCTGGTACCCAGGGAGGTGAGGAGAGCCAGAGCAGGAGAGAGGATGCACCGAAGACGGAGAGACAGGGTGGGGTCCAACCCCAGGCCAGAGATGGAGCCCAGACCCCAAAAGAGGAAAAAGCCCAGACAACCCGAGAAGACGGAGTCCAGACCTTGGAGGAGGACAGGGCCCAGATACTCCACGAGGATGGAGGACCCCAGCCCCACAGGGGTGGCAGACCAAACAAGAAGAAAAAGTTCAAAGGCAGGCTCAAGTCAATTTCCCGGGAGCCCAGCCCAGCCCTGGGCCCGAACCTGGACGGCTCTGGCCTCCTCCCCAGACCCATCTTTTCCTGCAGTTTCCCCACGCGGATGCCTGGGGACAAGCGGTCCCCCCGGATCACTGGGCTGTGTCCCTTCGGCCCCCGGGAGATCCTGGTGGCGGATGAACAGAATCGGGCGCTGAAATGCTTCTCCCTCAACGGCGACTACAAGGGCACCGTGCCGGTCCCTGAGGGCTGTTCCCCTTGCAGCGTGGCCGCCCTGCAGAGCGCCGTGGCCTTCTCCGCTGGTGCACGGCTCTATCTCATCAGCCCCGATGGCGAGGTGCAGTGGCGCCGGGCCCTGAGCCTCTCCCAGGCCAGCCACGCGGTGGCGGCGCTGCCAAGCGGGGACCGTGTGGCTGTCAGCGTGGCGGGCCACGTGGAGGTGTACAATATGGAAGGCAGCCTGGCCACTCGGTTCATTCCTGGGGGCAAGGCCAGCCGGGGCCTGCGGGCACTGGTGTTTCTGACCACCAGCCCCCAGGGGCATTTCGTGGGGTCGGATTGGCAGCAGAATAGCGTGGTAATCTGTGATGGGCTGGGCCAGGTGGTTGGGGAGTACAAGGGGCCAGGCCTGCATGGCTGCCAGCCGGGCTCCGTGTCTGTGGATAAGAAGGGCTACATCTTCCTGACCCTTCGAGAAGTTAACAAGGTGGTGATCCTGGATCCGAAGGGGTCCCTCCTTGGAGACTTCCTGACAGCCTACCACGGCCTGGAAAAGCCCAGGGTTACCACCATGGTGGATGGCAGGTACCTGGTTGTGTCCCTCAGTAACGGGACCATCCACGTCTTTCGGGTCCGTTCTCCGGACAGTTAAAGGGGCTATGACTAGGGTGGGAGGGAGTGGGGAGGAAGAGGGCAGGAAGGAGGCAGAGCTGTCCATGGGAGGTGGCGGCCGAGGACATTTTCCTGAAGGGCAGGGGTTGGCAACTTTGCAACATGGAGTGCCAAGCTGCTAACCCGTCCTCTAGTGTATGAGAATAGGGACCAAGGGTGGTGGCGTGACCGTAACTCTCAGAAGCAGAGGAGGCAAGTGGGTGGTGGGGGATGCTGGGGGTTCACCTGCCTCTTGCTTTTTGTGGCTGGCTGCTGCCACCACTACCGCTGCTATATAGTTTAGGTTTCTGAGGTTTGTGAGCCTGTCCTGATTTGCATTCTTCAAAACCATTCCTGATAGAGTAGCTGAGGGAGAGTCTTGGGGCAAATAAGGGCCCAGGGTGGGTCAGGCATGTGCATTGTGGAACAGAGCTGAGACCCTGGCCCCCCTCGGACTGGCACAGGGTCCTACAGAGTCAGAGGAAGCCTGAGATTTCAAATGGGCAGTAAATGGCCTCTTCTGCCAGCCACAGGCAGGAAGCTCCTGTAACCACGGCAGCCACCAGTGGCAGTACAGGGTGGGCTTGCAGGAGGGCTGCAAGTGCAGGCAGCAGCTAGGGCCAAAGAGGTGTTAGACTGAAAGGCTGTGAAGAGAATAGGCTACTGGAAAACCAAACCCAGCAGAATTAATGTCCAAAAATCCACGTTCTCCATCGCTTCTCAGCCTTTGGCTAAGATTAAATATTAAAAAAAAACAAAAAACAAACAAACAGACTCTGCCAGGCGCGGTAGCTCATGCCTATAATCCCAGCACTTTGGGAGGCTGTGGCAGCAGGATTGCTTGAGGCCAGGAGTTTGAGACCAGCCTGGCCAACTAGACCCCATCTCTACAAAAGATTAAAAATTAGCTGCGTGTAGTAGCATATGCCTGTTGACCTAGCTACTCAGGAGGCTGAGGTGGGAGGATCCTTTGAGCTCAGGAGTTTGAGGCTGCAGTAAGTTATGATCACACTGCTGCATTCCAGACCCTGTCTCGGAAAAAAAAAACACACAGAAACAACAGAAAAAGCAGGTTATCCATCACTTCTCAGCTAAGATCAAGTGTGAAAAAAATGAAAAAAAAAAAAACAAGTTCTGAGTATCAGAGCAGGGGAGCCCTCCACGCAGCCGCAGAGCCAGTCTGAGGGAAGAGGTACACAAGATAGAAAAATCTCTAGGCTCCAACGCTTCTGTTTCGGTGCCTTTCCATTTCCCGGAGTCTATGTGTTGCCTTCTCTTCATTTTCCAGCAAAATTCCTTTTGAGATGTGTTGGCCTTCACTTGGCTGAACTAGGGGGTGAAGGAAGCTGTCCTCTGGGCCGCTGTTGCTGGGGAAACAGCTAAACCCTGCAGGCCAAGGGGAACTTGGGGGTGCCAAGAAAACCCGGAAGGTGCAGTAGGGCTGCGATGAATAGAGGCATCAAACCAGAAGGGAGGAACCTGTCGGAGGTGGGCTGTGACCACCGGACCTTTTCATAACTGGTGGCAGTGGTGGAATTGAGGAGGCAAGTAGGCTTGGAGAATGTTTTTAGCCAGGGGGTGCTGAGAGATGGCAGAAGGGGGTCTTAACGTAGGGACTGCGGACAGTGGGGCATTCGTGGGAAGCAGAGGGATTTTGGACAAGTCCAGATGGAACGCGCAGGGCATGGGTAGAGGGAAAAGAAAGTCCCTTTCCGGGAAAACCATTTCTTGTTTTTTGAAACAGTGGGGGACATCATCAAAGTCCGGGCGGGCACATTCAATTACCTAAAAATTACAAAGGTAGGCACAGCAAAGAATAATGATGATTATAAGAAAACCAAGGGCCAGGTGCAGTGGCTCATGCCTGTAATCCCAGCACTCTGGGAGGCTGGGGTGGGTGGATCACCCGAGGTCAGGAGTTCGAGACCAGCCTGGCCAACATGGAGAAACCCCATCTTTACTAAAAATACAAAAATTAGCTAGGCGTGGGAGTGGGTGCCTGTAATCCCAGCTACTTGGGAGGCTGAGGCAGGAGAATCATTTGAACCTAGGAAGCAGAGGTTGCAGTGAGCTTAGATTGCACCATTGCACTCCAGCCTGGGTAACAAGAATGAAACTCTGTCTCAAAATAAAAAAAAGAAGAAGAAGAAGAAGAAAGAGAGAAAGAGAGAAAGAAAGAAAGAAAAAGAAAGAAAGAAAACCAAGAAGCTGGGAAAACCGTGTAGATTTGATTTGACGAGGATAAGCTAGGTCTGTAATACATGCGGTGACTAGAGCAGTATTTGGTCAAAGAACCACATAAGCTCTGCACCCTGGAGGAAATGTATGCAGGCAAGGATTAGTAAAATGAAAAATGATAATAATTTTAAAAAGGGAAAAAAAAAGGCCCAACGCAGTGGCTCACTCCTGTAATCCCAGCACTTTGGGAGGCTGAGGTGGGTGGATCACCTGAGGTCGGGAGTTCGAGACCAGCCTGGCCACTATGGTGAAACCCCATCTCTACTAAAAATACAAAAATTAGCCAGGCATGGTGGCGCATGCCTGTAATCCCAGCTACTGGGGAGGCTGAGGCGGGAGAATCACTTGAACGTGGGAGGCAGAGGTTGCAGTGAGCCAAGATTGCACCATTGCACTCCAGCCTGGGTGTCACAGTGAGACTCCATCTAAAAAAAAAAATAATTAAATGTGCTTGCGTTGGTCAAAAATAAATGTTAAAAATATTTTGTGGAGAAATAGACTCCTGGCACTATAAAAATGATGCTTCCTGGAGAATAATTTGGCAAGACTTTGCAAGAATGACAAAAATGATTGTAAGAATAGGTTGTCTCACTTTGGGGAATACATTCCGGGAAAGTAATGTAAGAGAAAAACTATTTGCATACAGACATTTGAGGCTGCTCTCTATATTACAGTCAAGAACTGGAAACTGTTCAGCTGCGGGGTGACAGCTAACTAGATTGTGATTTATTAGAAGAATGAGCCTTTCTTTATGTATGACAACTATGAAAACTATTGAGAAGAAATAGTTATGTGATACAGTCATAATCCTCAAAAACGGAGAATCAGGAATTATGATCAAATAGTAATAGTAACGAGGGAAACATCCGTCTGAATAATTACTGAGTAGAAATAGGTTTGGAATTTGTAAATAGTCATTGATTTGGGAGATTGGGGTTTTTTGTTTTGTTTTTCGTTATTTTGTGCTATTATCCATACGTGTACCTTTCTACTTCAGTTTCTATTATCCATTACATAGCATACATGCTTGAATATTTGCTTCAAGGAAATACACCTTTATAAGTGATACTCAATAACTGCTGGGTTTGAGAATGAAGGTGTCAGAACAAATGAGATTGTCCTATGAGAGAAGGGGCAGGAGCCAGGGAGAAGGATCCCAGCTGGCTGGTTCTCAGCCAGGAGGCAGGGCCATTGGGGCAGGGTGGCAGACCAAGGAACTGCTCTGGGAAGGTTTGCAAAGGTCAGGTCCCCCCTGCCAGGTGATCGAATTATCTTGGAGTGTCTGGAAGTTTTGTTGAGTTCACCAAATAACTCAGACCAACTGGAAACCAAGTGGAGTTTCTAGGAGACCAACTAGAATAGGAATCAGCTACATGTGGGGGTGTCGGGGAGAGGGGGGTGCGGGGAACGGCGTCCGTCTTCATTGCAGCTCTGTCTGCAGAGCCAGCACTGTGATAGCTCATAGTAGGTGCTCAATGAATGTCTGTGAAGTGAATTAATATCTAGAAAGGGATGAGACAATGATAGGACTCTTTCCAAAGCTTTCCCACCTCCAAAACCTCAGCTTGTGGGGAATCTCCAGTAGGGGGCACTGTGGACACGGTTCATCATCTGCCTCCCAAGGCTGGGCTCTGCGTCAAAAAAAAAAAAAAAAGAAAGATAAGACTGGGCCAGGCGCAGTGGTCTCTCCTCTTCTCTCAGCACTTTGCGTGGCCAAGGCTGGAGAATGGCTTGAGGCCAGGAGTTCCAGGCTGGGCAACATAGCAAGACCCCATCTCTACAAAAAAATTTTAAAATTAGCCAGAGGTAGTGGCATGCACCCGTAGTCCCAACTGCTCGGGAGGCTGAGGTGGGAAATTGCTCAAGCCCAGGAGTTCAAGGCTGCAGTGAGCTCTGATTGTGCCACTGCACTCCAACCTGAGTGACAGAGCGAAACCTGGTTTCCTAAGGGGGGAAAAAAAAGAAAAAAAGAGGGAGAGATGAGATCGAGATGTCCCGCTTCTGTGCATGTGGAACATGGGGTAACCAGGAACTGTGTACTGTAGGGGGGATCGCACTCCTTGGGGTGGAAACAGCAGCTCTCCAGAGTTGCATGGAAGCCATGGGCAGTGGTCCTGCCTGGTGAAATGATTCTGGCCACTTGGCCCACCCAGGGGGCACAGCAGGAATAGAGACCTTCAGAAATGAAGCGTCACCTGGCTGCAAGAAGATAGTCCCACAGGTGCCCTAGAGATGGGGACGCGAAGTGGCTTCTGAGGAAGCTGTAAGAATCCACAGGGCATTGTAAGATGGAGGGAAATATTAAGTTTTCTTCGTAAAGAGGTGAGGGGGTGAGAGCAGCAGAGGACACTGGAAAAATGAGAGACATGGATGGGAAGTGCTGCCTTGAGCATAATTTGGAGGTAAAGTCTCCAACACTGTAATTGGGTGGCCTGGGGACCTGATAGAAAGCCCTGCTTAGGACTAAGGCAGAGTTCCTAGTTATATCGCAGATGCAAAGAGACCAGGAACACGCTTGTAATCCCAGCACTTAGGGAGGCTGAGGTGGGTGGATGACCTGAGGTCAGGAGTTCGAGATCAGCCTGACCAACATGGTGAAACCCCATTTCTACTAAAAATACAAAAATTAGCAGGGCGTGGTGGCGGGTGCCTGTAATCCCAGCTACTCGGGAGGCTGAGGTGGGAGAATCGCTTGAACCCAGGAGGCAGAGGTTGCAGTGAGCTGAGATTGTACCACTACACTCCAGGCTGGGCAACAGAGTAAGACCCTGTCTCAAAAAGAAAAAAAAAAAGAGAGAGAGAAATCGGGAACATCATGAAAGATACAGCAAAATGTTTCACCCCAGCCCACTGCACCACACCTGGGATTGTGACAGTTAACTTGATAGATTGTTCCTTTTCCTGTTCGGAACTGACTAGGTTGTGCATGGATGGACCAATGAAAAGAAAATCCTGTTTGGGTAGAGAGGAGGGAAGTAGGAAACCTCTTTCATATTCTTGGTGCCAAGAAATGGGAAGAGAATGAGGGAGCAGAGATCTGGGTTGAGTGCTGGCTCTGCACTAAACAGCTGTGTGATCTTGGCCTAGTTCCTTAACCTCTCTGAGCCTCAGTTTGTACATCAGGAACATTGGGATGATGACATCCACATGCCCACTTCACAGAGCTGCTGTGAGGACTGGATGAGAAATGTAGAGAAGTATTTTGGACACCATAAAGCTCAAACCCAAGGTATCGGTTAGGAAAAGGTTCGACTGACTTGTACCCACCTGATACCCCTCCATCAGCATAAGCATGTATGAGGATGTTAGGTACATGTGTTGTGTGGTGAAAGCTCTGGAACACCGGAGTAGAGCTTCCTGCAAATCAGCTTCTCCTTTAGAGGAGACCATTTTGTTTTGCTTTCCAGCCGTTACTTGAAGAAACCATATCTGAAGTCACAACAGTGACTTCAGGAATAAAAGGGACCAACGGCCAGCTTGCTGAAATGTAATGCCATTCCTAAAAGCCGGCTAAGAATCAGACCGTATTAGTTAAGGACCCATAACCATAGACATTTAGAAAAAGTGAAAAATGGCAAGAGTAGCCCAATCTTTTGAGAGTCTAGAGAAAATATCATTTAGAAAGGGAGTAACTCTCCTTCTATTATAGCCTTATTATTACGGTATCTATAAAGCAATGCCATATTCTAAATCTGCAGAAATAAAATTCTAAGGGGCGAAAGTCCAAGGCAGAAGTCAAAAGTTTTGCAAGGAAATTGATGAGGTTGGTGACCTGAGCTGGGCAGGATTGGACAGGTAAGTGCCAAGATCAAGGTCTCTGATTGTCTCTCCTTGAAAGGTAAGCAGAGAACTAGGACTATCCCATAAATTAAGTGGGAGATTGGAAAGGAGTGCAGACTTCTGTACTGGGGACAAAGTCTTGGATGAGCTGGGGTAAAGAACTGCCAGAGAGAGTGAGTACCCAGGGAGACATTGTTAGCAGAGAAAGGCCAAGTTCAGATGCAGACTTGGGAAAGTAGGTAACTTGACAGAAGGAAGCGAAATTAGACTACCCAACTGGATTGTGAATGCAGTTTATGAAATGGATCAGGACAGGAGCCAAAATAGATTTTCTAGAAACAGCAGACTCCTGTGATTGGAGCAGTGTGTAAAGTACAGCAACATCAGACACGATCTCACCTGAGGTGCTGGGTGAGAAATCTTAGGGACCAGATAGAAGAGGGCCTGTGTATAAAGAGATTAGGAAGGAGGTTTGGGAGGGCAGCCTGACTTGTCTCCAGAGAAAGTTGGAACTGGTTGGCTTAGCGACCAAGAGACACTGGGTTGAAGATGAGGAATCAGGGCGTCGATGCCTAGTGACTGAGCACCAGCCCAGCCCATTTCTCTACATTGCCATGGGGTAAACCCAGTGTGCTATAAACTCTTCAATTCTTTTGGTTATGGATTTTGTATCTTTCCTGTGTTTCTTAATAAAGTTCTTCTGAAAAAATGGGAAACTTTCTCAGATGGGAATTTTGTATCTTTCCTCTGTTTCTTAATAAAGTTCTTTTGAAAAATTGGAACCATTTCTCAGAAAGGTTTATGGATACAGGGAAACTTTTTTTTGAGACAGTTTCGCTCTTGTCAGCCAGGCTGGAGTGCAGTGGCACTATCTGGGCTCACTACAACCTCCACCTCCCAGGTTCAAGCGATTCTCCTGTCTCAGCCTCTCAAGTAGCTGGGATTATAGGTGCGTGCCAACACACCCAGTAATTTTTGTATTTTTGGTAGAGACGGGGTTTCACCATGTTGGCCGGGCTAGTCTCAAACTCCTGACCTCAGGTGATCTGCCCGCCTCAGCCTCCCAAAGTGCTGGGATTTCAGGTGTGAGCCACCGCGCCCAGCTGGATACGGGGAACCTTTAACAACCAGGCCCAGATAGTGAAGGAAATCAGGTCATCAACACCACCCAGTGGAAGGTAGCTCCCAGGGTGGCCACACAGATTCCTTGCGGACATTGCAGAATCATGCCAACCTGGGTGGGAACCAGCCAACCCTGGGTGGGAACCAGCAGGTGATCTGGCCCGTGCTGACCTGTGCAGGGCTCCGCCTGGGCACATGCAGCTGTGATGTGCAGGACGTGCATGAGGGACTCCAGTCATGGTGGCTGTGCCCACCACATGGGGCTTTGTCTGTTTTTTGGTTTGAGGGGGCCAAACAAGCATCTGTGGATATCTTCCCTTTTTTATTTTTTTAATTGATTTTTTTTTTTTTTGAGATGGAGTCTCTGTCATCCAGGCTGGAGTGCAATGGCGCAATCTCAGTTCACTGCAACCTCCGCCTCCTGGGTTCAAGCAATTCTCCTGCCTCAGTCTCCCAAGCAGCTGGGATTACAGGCACCTGCGACCACGCCTTGCTAATTTTTGTATTTTTAGTAGAGACGAGGTTTCACTATATTAGCCAGGCTGGTCTTGAACTCCTGACCTTGTGATCTGCCCACCTTGGCCTCCCAAAGTGCTGGGATTACTGGCGTGAGCCACCGCACCTGGCCCACTTCTTTTATTTTTTATTTTGTTTTTTGAGACAGGGTCTCACTTTGTCACCCAGGCTGGAGGGCAGTGGTGCGATCTCGGCTCATTACAGCCTCAACCTCCAGGGCTCAAACGATTCTCCTGTCTCAGTCCCTCAAGTAGCTAAGATTACAGGCACCACCATACCTGGTTAATTTTTTTATTTTTTTTGTAGAGATGGGGTTTCGCCATGTTGGTTAGGCTGCTCTCGAACTCCTGGGCTCAAGCGATCTGCCCACCTCGGCCTCTCAAAGCACTGGGATTACAGGCCTGAGCTGTCACATCTGGCTGCATCTGTGGGTACTTTCCAGCATATGGCATTTGGGGTCCTCCCTGCAGGGGCGGGGGTTCTAGGAACATCTGCCTACTGGCCAAACCCACTCCCCTAACCTGATATCCAAGAGCCCCCAAAAAAGGCTTCTTCCTCTCCCCTCCAAGTTTTCCCAAAGAGGAAGAGGAATGATCTCAGGAGATCAAATACAGGAGATCCAATAGCAGTGGCTGAGATCTTGCCGTCGCCTGCTACCTATCCATTAACTCCCGGAAGCCTTCACATTCTGTTATGGATGAGAAAACCAACCGAGGCTTGGTGAGGCTTGCTTAGAATAAGTCGATTTCGATTTAGACTGAGAATTGTCTGACTCCAAAGCTGCCCTTCCTAGCATCCAATGCCCAGTTCTCTGCCTTCTCAAGCAGCTCAAATCCTGGCCGAGTCGCTTGAGCCTATCTGTATCTCTGTTTCCTCATTTATAAGACGAGTGAGTGGATGAAATAAGATCTGAGATGCTAAGCCAGGCACAATGGCTCATGCCTGTAATCCCAGCACTTTGGGAGGCTGAGGCGGGCAGATCACCTGAGGTTGGGAGTTCAAGACCAGCCTGACCAACATGGTGAAACCCTATCTCTACTAAAAATACAAAATTAGCCAGGTTTGGTGTCACATGCCTGTAATCCCAGCTATTCGGGAGTCTGAGGCAGAAGAATCGCTTGAACCCGGGAAGCAGAGGTTGCAGTGAGTCGAGATCGCACCATTGCACTCCAGTGTGGGTAACAACAGCGAAACTCCATCTCAAATAAACAAACAAAAAAGATCTGAGATGCTGCCCCGTGCTAATAAACCAGGACCCTGTTCCTATTAGGAGAGGTCTGGAATTTTGACCTAAGTGGGGTGCTCAGAGACACCCCAAGCACCCTGCTGGCATTCTGTTCAAGGCCTCCAAGACAGAGACTGAGACAGAAACGCAGTGACAACAGGGGAGGGAATGCTTTGAATGACTTGGCGGGGGAGCAGGGCCCTCGGCTGCCGGTGACAGTCTGAATAAGAATTCTGCAATTCATCCTCTGATGACTCAGCCAGTTGGACCGGCGCCTCTGCCAACCCTGGGGAGCATGAGTCAGCAGCTGAGGGGGCCGGTGGCAGGAGAGATCACTGTGGTCCATGTGAGCGGTGACTGTAGGGAGAACGGCCTGTTCCCAGCTCCTAACCCCAAGGCGGAGCATCTGCCTCTGTGGTCGGACACACACGGGCCTCGGGTTCTTAGCCATGTGGCCAAGCCTCCTCCCTCAGACCTGATCTCTCCTCCTTTGCACTGGTGCAGTCACAGCCCCAGAAATGCAGGGATCACTTCTGCTCCCCACAGCCTTGGTGAGCAGCAGTGTCTGCAACAAGAGACTCTGCTCCTCCCTCCTCTTCACTGTTTCGGTGGGTTAGGTTGGCCTCCCAAGGACAGCAACGAAGCCCATGCCGGAGAAGAGAAGGAGGGAGATGGCGCAGGCCAGGTACATGGCTGGGCAGATGGCCACGGCGTCCCTCCCTGCTCCTGGGGGCTGGGGAATGGGTCTCTCGGGGCTTGATATTTTTGCTCAGGGACCAACTCAGAAAACATCTCTTCACACTTGGAAATAGCCGTATCTATGTTGCCTCCCGTGATCGTAGGTTAGGGATAGTCCATCCACTTATTAGAAGAAAACAGCCAAAGCAAGCCAAGATGCAGCAGACCCCTGAGTCTAGAGAGAGGCTGGCGGCACGAGGCGGCGGAGTGAGGCGCACACACAGACCTCACCCCCTTCAGCAGTGCCTGCCTGTCATGCCTGTCAGCTCTGATCACCATCTAACTTTTTTTTCTCTTTTTTTTGAGACAGAGTCTCTGTCACCCAGGCTGGAATGCAGTGGTGCAATCTCAGCTCACTGCAACCTCTGTCTCCCGGGTCCCAGTGATTCTCCTGCCTCAGCCCCCCGAGTAGCTGGGATTACAGGCTCACACCACCAAGTCCAGCTGTTTTTTCTATTTTTAGTAGAGACAGGGTTTCACTATGTTGGCCAGGCTGGTCTCGAACTCCTGAACTCTAGTGATCCGCCCGTCTCAGCCTTCCAGAGCGCTGGGATTACAGGCATGAGCCACCACACCCGGCCTCACTGTCTAATTTAGATTGTTCACATGCAGCTTTCTCTGCCTACAAAACCCTTCAGGGGGACAAGGGCTTCTAATTCATAGTGGGCACTCCATAATCAGGTATTTTGGAGATATCTGTTGGTTGAAATAACAAGTGAGTGAATGTATGCTAAAACCTAGTCATTTTCATTCAGATCGCATATACCTTCC
This sequence comes from Trachypithecus francoisi, assembly GCF_009764315.1. Classification (NCBI taxonomy): domain Eukaryota; kingdom Metazoa; phylum Chordata; class Mammalia; order Primates; family Cercopithecidae; genus Trachypithecus; species Trachypithecus francoisi. The sequence goes on from NW_022681469.1 coordinate 116,043,544, forward strand.
AGGGCAGGCAGTAACTCTATTGAGGGCGTGAGGCCCTTCTGTGAAAGAGATTTATTATATTATTCCTTTCCTTGGAAGGGAGGCATGAGTAAGAATGAAGTTATTCAAGCGCAGTGGCTCATGCCTATCATCCCAGAGCTTTGGGAGGCCAAGGAAGGAGGATCGCTTGAACCCAGGAGTTCGAGACCAACCTGAGCAGTATAGCGAGACACCATCTCTACAAAAAGTTTAAAAATTAGCTGGGTGTGGTTGTGTGTACTTGTAATCCCAGCTACTTGGGAGGCTGAGAGCAGGAAGATCACTTGATCCTGGGAGGTGGAGGTTGCAGTAAACTGAGATTGCACCACTGCACTCCAGCCTGGGCAGCAGAGCAAGACCCTGTCTCAAAACAAAACAAACAGAAAGATAATAACCCCTCCCTGCTGGGCTTTTTATTTTTCCATATCTCTCTAACTTTCTAACATACTCTACCCTTTCATTATGTATTCTGCTTATTGTTACTGATTTTCAACCCCTGTAGAATGCAAGCCCCATGAGGATGGGGGACTGTGTTTTGTTCACTGATAGGTCTGGAATAGTGCCTGAACTATAGTGCATGCTGAATGCATGAATGAGTGAATGCATGCAGGAATGATAGTGGGATGCAGTGTACATTTCCTCCCAGCCAGGCGCCTTTCTGCCTGCCGTGCACACCACATGGATTCTCTTTTAGTTCTCTCAGCAATTCTATTTTCACTCCCATCCCCATTTTATTTATTTATTTATTTATTTATTTATTTATTTATTTATTTTTGAGATGGAGTTTCGCTTTTTCACCCAGGCTGGAGTGTAGTAGTGCGATCTCGGCTCACTGCAACCTCCACCTCCTGGGTTCAAGCAATTCTCCTACCCCAGCCTTCCAAGTAGCTGGGATTACAGGCATGTACCACCATGCCCGGCTAATTTTTGTATTTTTGGTAGAGACGGGATTTCACCATGTTGGCCAGGCTGCTCTGGAACTCCTGCCTCAAGTGATCCACCCGCCTCAGCCTCCCAAAGTGCTGGGATTACAGGCGTGAGCCACTGCTCCTGACCATCCTCGTGTTAAAGATGAGGAAGGTAGCTAGATATGTTGGCTCATGCCTATAATCCCAGCACTTTGGGAGGCCGAAGCCAGTGTATCACTTGAGCCCAGGAGTTTGAGACCAGCCTGGGCAACATGGCGAAATTCCATCTCCACAAAAAATACAAAACTTAGCCAGATGTTGTGGCGTGTATCTGTAGTTTCAGCTACTTGGGAGGCCGAATTGGGAGGATCATCTGAGTCTGGGAGGTTGAGGCTGCGGCGAGCCATGACTACACCACTGCACTCCACGCTGGGCTACAGAGCTAGACCCTGTCTCAAAAACAAAGAAATAGGCAGGGTGCGGTGGTTCACGCCGGTAAACCCAGCACTTTAGGAGGCCAAGGTGGGAGGATCACAAGGTTAGGAGTTCAATACCAGCCTGGCCAGTATGGTGAAATCCTGTCTCTACTAAAAATACAAAAAAAATTAGCCAGACGTGGTGGCAGACGCTTATAATCCCAGGTACTCGGGAGGCTGAGGCAGGAGAATTGCTTGAACACGGGAGGTTGCAGTGAACTGAGATCGCACCACTGCACTCCAGCCTGGTGACAGAGTGAGACTCCGTCTCAAAAACAAACAAACAAAAAAACCATGAGGAAGGTGAGGCTAGAGAGATTATGCAACAAGGTCACCAGTTAACTTCACCACACCCTGGGGGTCTGCACGAGAGACTTTCCAGGAATGCCACACCCCACTTAATCTTCCCAGTGTTTTTCTCTATCTCCCTGCCCACCAACTTCACATGTGACCTCAATTCCATGCCACAAAATATAGCTCTGCCCTGAGGTACAGTTTCCCCTCAGCTAAGATTTCTTTCTGGCAGGAAAACAGGGAGTTCTCAGAGACACAGGGGCAGCGTAGGACCACGCAGGTGAGGTGGAAGGAGAGTGGGTCTGGGTTCAAGATGGCCTGAGGCTCCCGGACCTGGCACCCCCTGCCTTCCACCTGCAGAACTGGTCTTCAGAGGAAGGTGTGTCTTGGAGCAGTGGGGTTTTGGGGTGGGCAGAGCTGTCCCTACAAGCTCAGCTCCAGACAGCAGAAATGTGAACAGAGGTCGGGTGTGGTGGCCCACGCCTATAATCCCAGCACTTTGGGAAGGCGAGGTGGGCAGATCATTTGAGGTCAGGAGTTCAGGACCACCCTGGTCAACATGGCAAAACGTCATCTGTACTAAAAATACAAAAATTAGGCTGGGCACAGTAGCTCACGCTGTAATCCCAGCACTTGAGGTCAGGACCAACCTGGCCAACATAGTGAAACTCCATTTCTAAAATACTAAAAATACTAAAAATACAAAAATTAGGCTGGGCGCAGTGGTTCATGCTGTAATCCCAGCAGTTTGGGATGCCACAAGGGGGTGGATCACTTGAGGTCAGGACCAACCTGGCCAACATGGTGAAACCCCATTTCTACTAAAAATACAAAAATTAGCCAGGCCCAGTGGCACATACCTGTAATCTCCACTACTCGGGAGGCTGAGGCTCGAGAATCGCTTGAACCGGGAGGTGGAGGTTGCAGCAAACTGAGATCGCGCCATTGCACTCCAGCCTGGGCATCAGAGTGAGACTTTGTCTCAAAAAAAAAAACCAAAAAACAAAAAAAACAAAAACAAAAAATTGGCCAGATTAAGTGGGGCGTGGCTTCCCCGGAAACCCTCACGTGCAGCCTTCTCCAAGGCTGACAAAGTTGTCCCAGGCCGGCCACGTGGCTTTGATCTCTCCCCCACTATTTGCTGCCATGTGATCCCTGGAGAAAAGAATGGAGACGCTTGAATATCAGCAGCAGGCGGCAGGATGCAGATCCTCCTCTCCTCAGGAAGACATGCGCGGGCGTCTCCACCCACGGGAGAGCCTGTGGAGAGAGCTCCTGGTGTCTCCTGTGGGGGTCCTGCACTTGGCCAGGGAAGGGCCTCCTCTTTGGTGTTTTTTTTTTTTAATGTTTATGTTTATTTTTTGAGATAGGATCTCGCTGTGTTGCCCAGGCTGGAGTGCAGTGGTGCGATATCGGCTCAAGGCAACCTCCACCTCCCGGGTTCAAGCGATTCTCCTGCCTCAGCCTCCTGAGTAGCTGGGACTACAGGCCTCTGCCAGCATGCCTGACTAATCTTTGTATTTTTAGTAGAGACAAGATTTTGCCATGCTGCCCAGGCTGATCTCAAACTCCTGACCTCAGGGGATCCTCCAGGCAGGAGGAGCACTTGAGCCCAGGAGTTTGAGACCAGCCTTGGAAACATAGCGAGACCTGGTGTCTACAAACAAATTTTTTTTTTGAGAGAAAGTCTCACTCTATTGCTCAGGCTGGAGTACAGTGTCGAGATCTCAGATCACTGCAACCTCTGCCTCCCAGGTTCAAGCAATTCTCCTGCCTCAGCCTCCTGAGTAGCTGAGATTACAGGTGCCCATGACCATACCTGGCTAATCTTTGTATTTTTAGTAGAGATGGGGTTTCACCATTTTGGCCAGATTGGTCTCAAACTTCTGACTTTAAATGATCCACCCTCCTCGGCCTCACAAAGTGTTGGGATTATAGGCATGAGCCACTGTGCCTGGCCCGTCTCTACAAAATATTTAAAAATTAACAAAGCATGGTGGCGCGTGCCTATAGTCCCAGCTACTCAGGAGGCTAAGGTGAGATGACCGTTTGAGTCTGAAAGTTTGAGGCTGTAGTGAACTATGATGGCATCCCTGCACTAAAGCCTGGATGACAGAGCAAGACTGTTTCTTAATAAAAAATTAGGCCAGGCACGGTGGCTTATGCCTGTAATCCCAGCACTTTGGGAGGCCAAGGTGGACGGATCACCTGAGGTCAGGAGTTCGAGACCAGCCTAGCTAACATGGTGAAACCCCATCTCTACTAAAAATACAAAAATTAGCCAGGCATGGTGGCACTCACCTGTAATCTCAGCTATTCAGGAGGCTGAGACAGGAGAATCACTTGAACCTGAGAGGTGGAGGTTGCAGTGAGCCGAGCTTGCACCACTGCACTCCAGCCTGGGCAACAGAGCAAGTCTCTGTTGCAAACAATAATTAATAAATAAATAAATAAATAAATAAATAAATAAAACAAGGCCAGGGCAGGGTGTTGGATGATCCTAATGACTGCTGTAGTCTAGCAATGACAATCAGAGACATCCTCACCACTTGGGGACACATCTGTCCCATGGCCTGGGCAGTGACATTTTCGGGACAGGATGCCAACTCTTCTGAACAATTGGAGATCCAGCACCAAGCATGCTCTCTCTCGATTCCCCCCTTTCTGAAGCCTGCAGAACACCCTCCTAATGCCCACCGAACACCCTCCTCGAACTGGCGTTTTCCTTCAGACAGACAGCGATGCTGTTGCTTCTCTAAGCTGCCATCAAACAATTGCATCGGCTCCTCTGAGGTTCCTCCATGGTCTCCTTAATTGGATTTGGAACATTTGCAGACAGACAGTCGCCTAAGGTAATTTCTAGAAGGCTAATATCCTCTCCTAAACTGAGTTTCTTCCTAATTAAGTTCTCAGAAGGCCATGTTCACTTTGGAGCACTTCACTGTTGGACCCAAGGACCATGCCTTGTTAAGTGCAGTATTCTGTTTGTTCGTTGTTGGCTTGTTTTGTTTTTGTTTGTTTGCTTTAAGGTGGGGTCTTGCTCTGTCGCCTACTGGAGTGCAGTGGTGCTATCTCAGCTCACTGCAGCCTCCGCCTCCCTGGTTCAAGCAATTCTCCCACCTCAGCCTCCTAAGTAGCTGGGATTACAGGCATGCGCCACCATGCTCAGCTGATTTTTGTATTTTTATTAGAGACAGGGTTTCACCATGTTGGCCAGGCTGGTCTCGAACTCCTGACCTCAGGTGATCCACACTCCTCAGCCTCCCAAAGTGCTGGGATTACAGATGTGAGTCACCGTGCCCAGTCTGTTTTTGTTTTCTTAGAGACAGGGTCTCACTCTGTCACCCAGCCTGGAGTGCAGTGGTGTGAGCATAGCTCACTGCAGCCTCCAACTCTTAGGCTCAAGCAATCCTCCCACCTCAGCCTCCCAAGTAGCTGGGACCACAGGTGTGCACCACCACGCCCAGCTAATTATTTTATTTTTCGTAGAGGAGGGGTCTCACTGTGTTACCCAGGCTGGTCTTAAACTCCTGGGCTCAAGTGATTCTCCTATCTCAGTCTCCCAAAGTGCTGGGATGACAGGCATGAGCCACTGCACTTGGCCCATATCATGCAGTATTAAGGGGTATAGGAGGAAAGTGTAGACCCAAATAGTTCCTAAACCCTAAATCACTTACCATCCAGTAGGGAAAGCAAAATGAATACTTGGCAGTATTATTAGTAGAGACAGGGTTTCGACATGTTGGCCAGGCTGGTCTCAAACCCCTGACAGTGGAAAGCAAGCCAGTGCTGAACTCTGTGTGTGATGCTGTGGGTCCTATTGCAAGAATTTTCAGGTTCAAAGGACAGACAGCAGAGGGTGGCTTTGGGGGAAAGGTGGAAGCCCTAGAAGACTCTGCGGACTGCAGATCTGCAAAGGAGGGGCAACATTCCAGAGATGAGTGTGTGTGGCGGGAGACTGGCTGCAAAAGACCCCCAGAAGTTGAAGTGGGGGCAGCGAGTGGACCTGCCTAATTGCAAGAGATGGGTGGCAAAAACAAAAATCAGATCGTGTGATGGGAGGAGAGGAACAGATGTGGCAAATCGAGATGTGCCCCCAACCCCGCATTTACAGGTAACTTCCCAGTTTCCCCTGTCACCCACACAGCTTCTGCTCCTCTCCTGCAGAAGAGGCACAGGGAGCCGGGCGCAGTGGCTCATGCCTTTAATCCCAGCACTTTGGGAGGCCGAGGCAGGTGGATCACTTGAGGTCAGGAGTTCGAGACCAGCCTGACCAACATGGTGAAAACTGTCTCTACTAAAAATACAAAAATTAGCCAGGTGTGGTGGCGCATGCCTGTAGTCCCAGCTACTTGGGAGGCTGAGGTAGGAGAATCACCTGAACCCAGGAGGCGGAGATTACAGCGAGCAGAAATCACGTCGCTGCACTCCAGCCTGGGCGACAGGGCAAGACTCTGTCTCAAAAAAAAAAAAGGCCGGGCGCGGTGGCTCAAGCCTGTAATCCCAGCACTTTGGGAGGCCGAGACGGGCGGATCACGAGGTCGGGAGATCGAGACCATCCTGGCTAACACAGTGAAACCCCGTCTCTACTAAAAATACAAAAACTAGCTGGGCGAGGTGGCGGGCGCCTGTAATCCCAGCTACTCGGGAGGCTGAGGCAGGAGAATGGCGTAAACCCGGGAGGCGGAGCTTGCAGTGAGCTGAGATCTGGCCACTGCACTCCAGTCCGGGCGACAGAGCGAGACTCCGCCTCCAAAAAAAAAAAGAGGCACTGGGTTTGTTGGGAAATGTGGGGCGCCCTGGGGAGGCCCTGCAATTAGTACAGCCCTGACAGATGCCTGTTACACAAACACAAACACACACACCCACGCATGCACGCTCATTCATCCGGCCAGCGGAACTAATGGTCTACTAGACAGGAAAGCCTGTTGGAGAGAGAGGGTGGGGAATCCCGCCCAGGCCAAGGGGGACAGCCCTGCTGCCCTCCACCTGCTGCAGAGCTGCTGACCGGCTCTGATTCAACCTGGAAAACCAGCCCTGTGTTTTGGACACAATGCGACCTCTTACCCGTGAGCCCCTCGGGATTCTCAGAAATGGCAACAGGTGGGGGGTGGGGGGGGGTTCCCGTGTCTGAGGCTTTCCTTCTGGGCTCAGCCCCCGCCTCCACCCCCATTTCCCTGATGAGCTACTACCAAAGACAGACAAGAGCAAATGGAGTTTGGCATATCAGTTCCTGAAAGGATGGGGACTTGAAGACAAGGTCCCCTGGGCCCAGTTCCCAGAGTTTAGGTTCAAGAACGAGACGCTAGATCCACCCAAAGCAGAACAGCTTCTGTTAGCTCTAAATCAGTGGCTTAGAAATTGAAGGGGGCTCCCAAACCTCCTAGACCCTAAAACTCCTCTGTTGGTCTCTCTGTAGTTCCCCTGGTGTCCCCTGTCTAGGAGCAAGGCCACGGACACACGACAACTGCCTCTGCTTCCTGAGATGCTGATCTTTGAACCAAGCTGGCCAGCCCAGGGCTGAGGGGCTCAGGAGGAGGGAGAGGTCTCTGCCTGCAGGGCCCCAAGCATCTGCTGTCCCTGGCACGACCCGGGTTGTCTGGGTCTGGGGCCAGCCTCCTAGGGGGAATGAGCTGGCAGGCTGGGTTGCACCCAGGGAGTGTGCCTGGAGGGAGACAGCCGTTGTGGTTCAGGCTGTGAATAACGGGAGCCTCATCTCCGCCCCAGAGCTTCAGGGAAGGGAACAGCTGGCACAGGAGTGACTAAGAGAGCAGGTCCAGGCGGGCAGGTGATGTGCAGTGAACAAGAAAACAGGAGGCTCCCCCAGGTTCCCTCACACGGAGAAAATCCCACGGCCTGTCCTTTGGGGTCCTCCATGTCCAGACCCTCCAACCTAGTTTCTGCACATAACTCTGCTACTCCAGGCTGAGACGTCCTCCCAACCAGCCCCCCACCAAGCCCCTCTGCTCTATGCCAAGGTCACTGGACCCTTCCCTGTCTGCTCCAGGCCTCCCACATCCCCTCTCTAGGGGCCTAATCTGATCTCATGTGTCACTCAATAGCCCCTCAGTGTAAATCTCCTTAAAACCCATTTTTTGTTTGTTTGTTTGTTTGAAACAGGGTCTCACAGCCAGGCACAGTGAGAATTGCTTGAACCCGGAAGGTGGAGGTTGCAGTGAGCCAAGATTGCGCCACTGCACTCCAACCTGGGTGACAGAGGGAGACTCCATCTCAAGAAAAAATAAAAAATAAAATTAAATAAATAAATAAATAAATAAAAATGGGTATTGGGACCAGATGTGGGGGCTCACGACTGTAATCCCAGCACTTTGAAAGGCTGAGACTGGAGGATCCCTTGAGGCCAGGAACTGGAGGCCAGGGGTTGGAGACCAGCCTGGACAACATGGCAAGACTCTGTCTCTGCCACACACACACACACACACACACACACACACACACACAGAGTAATAATACTAATAATTAGCTGGGTGTGGTGGCGTGCACCTGTAGTCCCAGCTACTCTGGAGGCTGAGGTGGGAGGGTAGATTGAGGGCAGGAGTTCGAGGATAGAATGAGCTATGTTCATGCCACTATACTCCAGCCTGGATGACAGAGAAAGACTCTGTCTCTTAAAATAACAAAATATGGTATTGGTCCTATTCTCACCTGAAAGATGAGGAAACAGACAGATAGAGGAGTTGCTGTCCTGCTCAGAGTCACTCAGCTAAGACAGAGACTGGCTCCAGCAGCCCCAGCTCTTAACCAGACTTCATCCTGTTTCTCAGGATCTCAGCTGTTCCCCCCACGTGACCCTTGCATGCCTGTCCCCCATTCCCAACCCAGGATAGCTCAAGCCCCTCACCGTGTGTCCCACTGCTCCCTATAAGTCCCTTCATTGGCCTCTTCCTTCAAAACTTTTTTTTAAGAGCCAGACTCTCACTCTGTTGCCCAGGCTGGAGTACAGTGACATCATTTTGGCTCACTGAAGCCTCCACCTTCCGGGTTCAAGTGATTTTCCTGCATCAGCCTCCTGAGTAGCTGGGATTACAGGCACCTGCCACCATGCCCGGTTAATTTTGTATTTTTAGTAGAGATGGTATTTCACCAAACTGTCCAGGCTGGTCTCGAACTCCTGAGCTCAAGTAATCCACCCACCCTGGCCTCCCAAAGTGTTGGGATTACAGGCATGAGCCACCATGCCTGGTTGTCAATCACCCATTTTTCAGTTGTGTGAAAATGAAATAGAATAATGAGTATGAAACAGGGCCTAGCAAACAGCAACTGCTATATGTATCTTAGCCCTGTTATTGCTGCAGTTTGGGGATGGGAACTTCAAAAAAGAAAAGGCAAGCAGGGCCGGGTGCAGTGGCTCACGCCTGTAATCCCAGCACTTTGGGAGGCCGAGGTGGGCAGATCACCTGAGGTCAGGAGTTTGAGACCAGCCTGACCAACATGGTGAAATCCCGTCTCTACTAAAAATATAAAAATTAGCTAGGCATGGTTCGGGAGGCTGAGGCAGGAGAATCGCTTGAACCAGGCAGGCGGAGGTTTGCGGTGAGCCAAGATCGCGCCATTGCACTCCAGCCTGGGCAATAAGAGCGAAACTGTCTCAAAAAAAAAAAGGGGGCCGGGCGCGGTGGCTCAAGCCTGTAATCCCAGCACTTTGGGAGGCCGAGACGGGCGGATCACGAGGTCAGGAGATCGAGACCATCCTGGCTAACACGGTGAAACCCCGTCTCTACTAAAATATACAAAAATTAGCCGGGCGAGATGGCGGGCGCCTGTAGTCCCAGCTACTCGGGAGGCTGAGGCGAGAGAATGGCGTAAACCCGGAGGCGGAGCTTGCAGTGAGCTGAGATCCGGCCACTGCACTCCAGCCTGGGCGACAGAGCGAGACTCCGTCTCAAAAAAAAAAAAAAAAAAAAAAGGGCAAGTAGACCCTGAAAGCTGAAAAACAAATGGTTTCACAGATCAAAAGCCACCTAAACAAATTACAGAAGCAACCACAAATCCAGACGAAGGCGGTCATGAATTTTCAGACTCCTTGCATCAATCCTCCCTCCAGCCCTGCCAGCATGGAAGGCTGGGCTGGGGATCTCAGGGGCACTGTGTCATTTCTTTTGCCCCTTCCAGATGGAAGCTTATTTTCCAGCCTTGGGAGAAGGCTCATTCCTGCTCTGCTCAAGGCTAGCCTGGTCTGGGCCCTGAAAGAAAAGGAAATTTTCCCCTGTAGCACCACAGAGGGTGGCCCTAGACTGGCCTCTTTCACCCCTAATGGAGCTTTCCACAAGCTCTGGCTTCTGAAAATCCTGCCCTAAAACCTGGAGCCCACTGGGCATGGTGGCTCATGCTTGTATTACCAGCACTTTGCGAGGCTGAAACAGGAGGATTGCTCAAGCCCAGGAGTTTGAGACCAGCTTGGGCAACATAGCGAGACCCCATTTCTAAAAATTTTTTCTTTTTAATTTTTGGGTGTGCTGGGCATGCTGCCGTGCGCCTGTGGTCCCAGCTACTAGGGAGGCTGAGGAGGGAGGATCACTTGAGCCCTAGAGCTTGAGGCTGCGGTGAGCCGTGATTATACCTCTGAACTCCAACCTGGGTGACAGAGAGAGACCCTGTCTCAAAACAAAAATAGAAAACAAACAAACAAAAAAAACCTAAGGCGGTCTTATTTGGTGGCCAGCAGCTGACTGGCCATTGAGGGCTGTGGCCATCACAGCCTCAGCCACTGCGGAACCTCTTTAGCTGGATCCTCCTCCAGTTCTTCCCTTGATCCCCCTGACTTTGGCAGTGGAATCCTGTTCCTCCCCATAGGAGCATATCAGCCTTGAAAGGCCAGAAAACAGTGCAGGGATACATTTCTTCCAGCTGGTCCAAGGCGGTGCCTCACCCAGCACTCCAGCCCTGCCTGGAAGACGCTAGCTGCTGTGGGCTTCCCCAGGCCTGGGTTGTTTACCCCACTTGGGGCAGGAAGGCCCTGTCCCTTCCCTTGCCCCGTGGGGATGACTCTATTCCCTACGCATTGTTTCCCTTCCGCTGGAATTTCTGTTCTTGAGGACTTCGTGTTCTACCCCTCACATAACGGTTTCCTCCTGTCCAGACAGGGCTGGCCACCAGCCAGGACCTTGACCATTCGTGCAGAGGACGGGGGCCGAACACAGCAAAGAGTTGAAGCAGGAAGAGGGAAGCTGGAATTCTTCCTGGGTCAGGGGCCTGCGGTGCATTCACTGTGGATGGGACTTCAGGCCCAGGCCACCACGCCTGAATATATATATATATACACACACACACACACACACACACAAAAATATATACATATATGTGTGCGTGTGTGTATATATATATATTTGTATTTTTTGTGGAGACGGTGTCTCACTATGTTGCCCAGGCTGGTCTCGAACTCCCAAGCTCGAGCGATCCTCCTGCCTCGGCCTCCCAAAGTGCTGGGATTACAGGCATGAGCCAATGCACCTGGTCCCCAATACCCATTTTTTTAGTTTAGCTGTATGAAAATGAAATAAAATAATGGTATGAAACAGGGCCTAGCAAACAAACAGCAAGTGCCCTGTACATACTAGCCCTGTTATTGCTGAAGTTAAGGGAATGGGACTTCTAAAACTCTAAAGAAGGCCGGGCGCAGCGGTTCACACGTGGAATCCCAGCACTTTGGGAGGCCAAGGCAGGCAGGTCAATTGAGGCCAGGAGTTTGAGACCACCCTGGCAAATATGGCGAAACCCTGTCTTTAGTAAAGATACCAAAAAGAGCGGGTCGTGGTGGCACATGCCTGTAATTCCGGCTATTTGGAAGGCTGAGGCAGGAGAATCCCTTAAACCTGGGAGGCAGAGGTTGCTGTGAGCTGAGATTGCACCACTGCACTCCAGCCTGCGTGACAGAGCAAGACTTTGTCAAAAGAGAAAGAGAGAGAGAAAGAACTGTAAAGAAAAAGCAAGCCAGCTGGACGCAGTGGCTCATGCCTGTAATCCCAGCACTTCGGGAGGCTGAGGCGAGTGGATCACCTGAGGTTAGGAGTTCGAGACCAGCCTGACTGATATGGTGAAACCCCGTCTCTACCAGAAATAAAAAAATTAGCTGGACATGGTGGCACGTGCATGTAGTTCCAGCTACTTAGGAAGCTGAGAGAGAAGAATTGCTTGAACCTGGGAGATGGAGGTTGCAGTGAGCCAAGTTTGTGCCACTGCATTCCAGCCTGGGCAACAGAGGGAGACTCCATCTCAAAAATATAATAATAATAATAATAATAATAATAATAAAAGAAAAAGTAAGCTGGCCGGGCGCAGTGTTTCACACCTGTAATCCCAGCACTTTTGAAGTCTGAGGCAGGTGGATCACTTGAGGTTAAGAGTTTGAGACCAGCCTGACCAACACAGTAAAACCCCGTCAACTTCATCTCTACTAAAAACACAAAATTAGCTGAGCGTGATGGTGCACGCCTGTAATCCCAGTTACTTAGGAGGCAGAGGCAGGAGAATCACTTGAACCCGGGAGGCAGAGTTTGCAGTGAACTGAGATCGTGCCACTGCACTCCAGCCTGGGTGACAGAGGGAAATTCTGTCTCAAAAAAAAAGAAACAAAAAGAAAAAGCAAGTGGTCCTTCCTTTCTGCAGTGGAGCAGTGTGAGTCCATGGAGCAAATCCAGACTGGACAGATGAGGAAGTTCCACACAGATGGGGCACACCCTACCACTTTGAATTTCATACTCCCAAATCGGGTTCTCCTGCCATTTGCTATAAGACCCTCCCAGCTAATGAGGAAGGCAAAGAGCTCAGACGGACAGGTAACGGTTGAGGCCAACCTCCAATGTCATCACGGGGCAGGGGGTGGTTCTGCCCCATACCTGTGCCAACTCTCCTGCCCATGGCATTCCCTGTGGGGTTTTGCGAGGTGGGGAGAAGGGGGAGATGCGGTGGGGTTGGCGATGGCCTCCCCTCTCCTGTCTTAGCCCCTAGCCTGAGTGCTGATTCTGGGAAAGAGCCTGAGTCTGATCCCTGAGGTGCTCAATACACCCAGATCATCCTGCCCTCCCAGACCCAGAGCAGAAGGGGCCCCAGAGCCCTTTGTCAAGTCTTAGCTGCTCATATCTGCCACCTCAGCGCCCCCTCACCCCATCAGCCCCAGTTCCCTCCCCCAGGCACCCGGGAAGGCAGTGCTGTTGTGTGAATAACAGTTACTCGTCCTGCCTGCATCAGCCGTTACTCACACAGTCCCGGGAGTTCCTGACACAGATGGGGGAGGGGGGCACAGAGGGGACTCATCAGAGCCCCCCAGGAGGGGACTCAGGGGAGAGCATGTCATAACTCTTAGATGGGCCTTCGGGCCCTGGGAGTAGTGGAGGCATCAGGATTGCAGACTAGAGGGGTCGGCTTTGGATTCGAGTTCGTTGTTTGCTTCATGTCTTTTTAATTTGTTTTTATTATTTATTTATTTATTTATTTTGAGACCACTCTGTCACCTAGGCTGGAGTATGATGGTGTGATCTCGGCTCACTGCCACCTCTGCCTCTTGGGTTCAAGCAATTCCCAAGCCTCAGCCTCCCGAGTAGCTAGGATTACAGGCGTGTGCCACCATGCCCAGCTAATTTTAGAATTTTTACTAGAAACGGGGTTTCACCATGTTGGTTAGGCTGGTCTTGAACTCCTGGCCTCAGCCTCCCCAGTAGCTGGGACCACAGGTGTGCACCACTGCACTCAGTTAATTTTTTTAATAAATATATTGTAGCTACAGGGTCTGGCTATGTTGCCCGGACTGATCTCAAACTCCCTGCCTCTAATGATCCTCCAGTCTTAGCCTCCTAAAGTGCTGGGATTACAGGCGTCAGCCACCTCACTCAGCCTAGATCCAAGTTCTTACTGTGGTATGAATGGCCTCGTTGGGCCTCCTTTTCCACAGTTCTTACAGGCCAGTGCCAGACACAGGCCACAGCCCTTGGTGGCCTTCCCTGTCCAAGCAGGGCCTGGTGCAGCGCCACCTGGTGACTGTCTGGAGTTTCATCACCTTAGAGCCTCATTGATGAACCCCCTTCTAGCACAGGAGACCCTCAGGAAACCAATGGACTCAAGAAAAGACATATTTTTTTAAATAAGTACTTTTTTTTTTTTTTTGGAGACAGCGTTTCGCCCTGTCACCCAGGCTGGAGTGCAGTGGGGCAATCTCACCTCATTGCAACCTCTGTCTCCCAGACTCAAGCAATTTTCCTGCCTCAGCCTCCCGAGTAGCTGGGACTACAGGCGCCCGCCATCACGCCCGGCTAACTTTTTTTTTTTTTGTATAGAAATGGGGTTTCACCATGTTAGCCAGAATGGTCTCCATCTCCTGACCTCGTGATCCACCCGCCTTGGCCTCCCAAAGTGCTGGGATTACAGGAAGAGCCACCGCGCCCAGCCACTATTTTTGCAACCTACTGATGACTTTCTATGGATGGATGCAGTTGGGCTTTTCATTCATACCATCCATTGAAATCCGAATGCCACTGTTATGGAATTGGCATCATTATTCCCACTTTACAGGAAAGAAAATTAAGACTCAGAGGAGAAATGGGAGTTGCCCAGAATTTCCTGCTTGTACATGTGCCCTGTCAGCCTCTTTCTCCAGAGACGGGTTCTAGAAGGTAAAGAACCTGTTCATGATCACCCAGCTCACTGGAGCCAGAGCTGTATGGTCACGGTCATGACCACAGGAGAAGTCTGTGTCCAGAGCAGGTTGGATTTGAATCCTTTTTTTTTTTTTTTTGAGATGGAGTCTCGCTCTGTCCAAGCAGGGAGAGGCCAAGCGAGGTGGCTCCCCCTTGTAATCCTAGCACTTTGTGAGACCAAGACAGGCAGATCACTTGAGGTCAAGAGTTCGAGACCAGCCTGGCCAACATGGCACAACCCCGTCCCTACTAAAAATACAAAAATTAGCCGGGTGTGTTAGCGTGGGCCTATAATCCCAGCTACTCGAGAGGCTGAGGCAGGAGACTCCCTTGAACCCGGGAGGCGGATGGTGCAGTGAGCCGAGATTGCGCCATTGCACTCCAACCTGGGTGACAGAGCAAGACTGTCTCAAAAAACAGAAGGAGGAAGCCGAGTGTGGGCAGCCTGGGAAAGTCCTCCTACGCGGCGTTCAGTCTGCACTGGAGTAGAGGGCGTTGCTCAGGACAGAGACTACTGTGCAAGTTCCTGAGACAAGGCGTGTCTGTCCTATGCATCTGTTAAGGTCCCATACAACCATCCCAGAAAAGATGCTAAGATGCCCCACTCCATGCTCTCATTGGCTGTGTTGGAGGAAGGCAGGAGGCAGCCATACCATGTCTCCCCGGTCTAGGCCAGGGTCCCTGCTCTCCTTCTCTCCCATACCTCACTGCTCTCCCAGCCCTCCAGCCACAAACCTACACAAGGGGTTCTGGGATGGGCTCTGGGCCCAGACAGATCCAAGCAATCCAGCAGCCCAGCTGCATGACAGTGGTGAGGACAGCTGAGGGAGCCCAGGGTGACTCAGATGAAGAGACATGCAAGAAGCCTGCTCCCATATGGAGGGGAAGCTGGGGAGATAACAATGGCCAGTGACTCTGGGCATGCTGGCGTCCCACGGTGAATTCCATCTGCACTGTATCAGCCAGACGGCTTCATCCCTGGGACCTCCACCCCTACCCATCCCCCAATGACCTTGGGTCACCGTCTCTCTGGACACCTGCCCAACTCAGTAGGAGCTCAGTCATATAGTCATATCCAGAGCCAGAATGGAGACTAGAAAAAGAACTTTTGTGTCCAAGCCAGGCATGGTGGTGCGAGCCTATAGTTCCAGCGACTCAGGAGGCAGAGGTGAGAGGATCACTTGAGCCCAGGAGTTCAAGACTAGCCTGGGCAATATAGTGAGACCCGATTTCTTTTTTTCTTTTTTTTTGAGATGGAGTCTTGCTATGTTGCCCAGGCTGGAGTGCAGTGGCAAGATCTTGGCTCACTGCAACCTCCACCTCCCAGGTTCAAGCAATTCTCCTGCCTCAGCCCTCCCGAGTAGCTGGGACTATAGGCACGCATCACCACACTCGGCTAATTTTTGTATTTTTAGTAGAGACGGGGTTTCACTATATTGGCCAGGCTGGTCTCAAACTCCTGACCTCATGATCCACCCACCTCAGCCTCCCAAAGTGCTGGGATTACAGGTGTGAGCCACTGCTCCCAGCCTAGTGAGACCCCATTTCTAAAAACAATGTTTTAAATTAGCTAGGCCTGGTGGTGTGCGCCTGCAGTCCCAGCTACTTAGGAGGCTGAGGCAGGAGGATGGCTTGAGCCCAGGTGGTGATGGCTGCAGTGAGCCGTGATCGCGCCACTGCACTCCAGTCTGGGTGACAGAGCAAGAACCTTTCTCAAAACAAACAGGAACAACAAAAAAAAAGCAGAACGTATCCAGAGAAAGGCATAAAGAGAGACACAGGAATGTAGAGAATGAGGAGCAAGTTCTGGTAAAGATGAACGAAAGTGAATCAGAGTCAGATAAGCCACATATGTGGGTAAAGAGAAGTGGATGGAGGGATGGAATCTGGCCAGTGGCCCGGAGGCGCCCTGCAGGCCTGCATTGCCTCATCAGCCTGACGTAATTGGCTCCATGGCCACATCTACCCCAGAAGCCCGGTGCTGCACCATTCCCTGTCGTTGAAATTCCCCTTGGTGACCACATTGGAGGCACGTTTCTTTTTTTTTCCCCCCCCATTTTATTTATTTATTTATTTTTCATTTCATTTTATTTTATTTTATTTTATTTGAGACAGAGTCTCGCTCTGTTGCCCAGGCTGGAGGGCAGCAATGCAATTATGACTCACTGCAAGCCTCAAACTCCTGGACTCAAGCGAATCTCCTGTCTCAGCCTCCCAAGTATCTGGGACTACAGGCACATACCACCATGCTTGACTCATTTATTTATGTTTTGTAGAGGTGGGGGTCTCCCTGTGTTGCCCAGGCTGGTCTCGAACTCCTGGCCTCAAGCGATCCTGCCACCTTGGCTTCCCAAAGTGTTGGGATTACAGGCGTGAGCCACTGCGCCCAGCTGGGGAGGCTCATTCTTGTCTGATGGTGAAAGGACATTTGGAATACCCACATTACATAAGGCCCAGCACTAAGCGCCCTCAGGAAATAAGACACTTTGATGGCCACATAAGTTTAAATACAGAAATAACTGTAAGAGAAGGGAGAATGCAAATGTATAAACGTGATTAAAGCTAAAAATTAGCTGAGTGTGATGGTGCAGCTCCTCAGGAAGCTGAGGTGAAAGGATTGTTTGAGCCCAGGAGTTGGAGGCTTCAGTGAGCCCTGATCACACAACTGCACTCCAACCTGGGCAACAAAGTGAGACCCTATCTTTAAAAAAAAAAAAATCGGCCGGGCGCGGTGGCTCATGCCTGTAAACCCAGCACTTCGGAAGGCTGAGGTGGGAAGATCAGTTGAGCTCGGGAGTTTGAGACCAGCCTGGCCAACATGGTGAAATCCTGTCTCTACTAAAAATCCAAAAATTAGTCAGGCATGGTAGTGCAGGCCTGTAGTCCCTGCTACTCAGGAGGCTGAGGCACGAGAATCGTTTGAACCCATGGGGTGGAGGTTGCAGTGAGCCAAGATCATGTCACTGCACTCTAGCTTGGGTGAATGAACGAGACTCTGTCTCAAAAAAAAAAAAAAAAGATAAAATTGGCTATGGTAGAACATACATTTTTTTAAAGTGATTAAAGCATTATAGGTGTCATGGGGAATCGATAAGAGATGGGAGAAAGGCCGGGCGCGGTGGCTCAAGCCTGTAATCCCAGCACTTTGGGAGGCCGAGACGGGCGGATCACGAGGTCAGGAGATCGAGACCATCCTGGCTAACATGGTGAAACCCCGTCTCTACTAAAAATACAAAAAAACTAGCCGGGCGAGGTGGCAGGCGCCTGTAGTCCCAGCTACTCGGGAGGCTGAGGCAGGAGAATGGCGTGAACCCGGGAAGCGGAGCTTGCAGTGAGCTGAGATCCGGCCACTGCACTCCAGTCCCGGCGACAGAGCGAGACTCCGCCTCAAAAAAAAAAAAAAAAAAGAGATGGGAGATGGGGCTGCAGGGGCCTAGTCTGGAAGAGTGGGTCAAGCTCAGCTCTATTTTGGTAATCAAGTCCCCCTCCTCCCTGGTACGCTCGGACGATAAGGATACACTTGGAACAGCAGTGGGGTACATCCATGACCTGCAGCCCGAGGGGAATATCTTCCTGGGATCTGAAACCTGTCAAGTCAGCCAGTGGGAGCATGTTAGGACCAGGGAGACAGCAGAAGGATCTGGTATGAAATGGAGGAGAGGGGCTGCCAGGCATCCCCTCGGGTAAGCAGCCAGTCCACTTCCGAGGCATTTAAGGCCCACGCTCCGCTAAATGCTGAGAGATGTAAAAACAAACACCTAAAACATCCATCCCGCAAGGAGCTTGCATTATATCAAAATGGACAGCTCAGTCTGTCTGGGTTCCTGTCCTGGCTCTGCCGCCCACCAAGAGCAGCTGCCACCAGGGAGAACCTAGAATGTATCGGACATTTGGCAGACGATGTTTTACGTAATTCTCATTGCAACCTTGAAAGATAGGAATCATTATCTGTCTTTTACAAATAAGAATACTGAGGCTATGATCCCTCAATCATAGGGAAGGAAAGAAGGGAGGGAGGGGGAGGGGGAGGAGGACGGGAGGAGGAGGGGGAAGAGAAGGAGAAGAGATTAAGTTTTACCTAGTCACATAGCCAATGTCAGATCCCTAACTAGCGGCCGGGTCCGCCTGATCCAATGACCCCTATTCTCTCATTTATGGTATAGTCACTGTGTGGCTTCAAGCACAGCGGACCTCTCCGGACCTAAGTGCCCTTGCTTGCAAATTAGAAGAACTAGGTCAGGGCCAGGCATGGTGGCTCATACCTGTAATCTCAGCACTTTGGGAGGCTGAGGCAGGTGGATCACTTGAGCTCAGGAGTTCGAGAACAGTCTGAGCAACATGGCGAAACCCCGTCTCTACCAAAAATACAAAAACTTAGCCAGGTGTGGTGGTGTATGCCTGTGGTCCTAGCTACTGGGAGGCTGAGGTGGGAGGATCACTTGAGCCTGGGAGGTAGAGGCTGCAGTAAGCTGAAATGGCACCACTGCACTTCAATCTTGAGCCCAGGAGTTTGAGACTAGCCTGGGCAACATAGAGAGACCCCCATATCTGAAAAAAAAAAAAAAAATAGGCGGGGCATGGTGGCTCACATCTTTAATCCCAGCACTTTGGGAGGCTGAGGAAGGTGGATCACTTGAGGTCAGGAGTTCAAGACCAGCCTGGCCAAAATGGTGAAACCCCATCTCTACTAAAAATACAAAAATCAGCTGGGCGTGGTGGTAGGTGCCTGTAATCCTAGCTACTTGGGAGGCTGAAGCAGGAGAATTGCTTGAGCCTGGGAGGTAGAGGTTGCAGTGAACCAAGACCGTACCATTGTACTCCAACCTGGGCAAGAAGAGTGAAACTCTGTCTCAAAACAAACAAACAAACAAAAAATTAGTGGGGCATGGTGGTGCACATCTGTAGTGCCAACTAGCAACTCCTCGGGAGGCTGAGATGGGAGGATCGCTTGAGCCTGGGAGGTCAAGGCTGCAGTGAGTCATGATTGTGCCAAGGCTGGGAGCCATGATTGTGCCAAGGCTGGGAGCCATGATTGTGCCACTGCACTCCAACCTGGGCGACAGAGTGTGGCCCCCACTCAAAAAAAAAAAAAAATGCAATTGTGGACAAGCAAGGGCTACATTGGGTGAGGCAGCACCAGTTAGAGTGTTCAGGAATTTAAAGAGAAATGGCCAGCCAGGGGCTGGCAGGGGAGAGGGGACACAGCAGGAGAGGAGGGGGAAGTCAGGCACAGAGCCAGGGTAAGGAAGGGCCCCTGGACAGGCTGTCCCAGGGCCACCATCTTAAATAAAAGGCAGTGGAGGGCCAGGCACAGTGGCTCACGCCTATAATCCCAGCACTTTGGAAGGCCGAGGCGGGTGGATAATGAGGTCAGGAGATCGAGACCAGCCTGGACAACATGGTAAAACCCGTCTCTACTAAAAATACAAAAATTGGCCGGGCGCGGTGGCTCAAGCCTGTAATCCCAGCACTTTGGGAGGCCGAGACAGGCGGATCACGAGGTCAGGAGATCGAGACCATCCTGGCTAACATGGTGAAACCCCGTCTCTACTAAAAAATACAAAAAAAAACTAGCCGGGCGACATGGCGGGCGCCTGTAGTCCCAGCTGCTTGGGAGGCTGAGGCAGGAGAATGGCGTAAACCCAGGAGGCGGAGCTTGCAGTGAGCTGAGACCCGGCCACTGCACTCCAGCCTGGGCGGCAGAGCGAGACTCCGTCTCAAAAAAAATAAAAATAAAAAAATTAAAAAAAATAAAAATAAAAATACAAATACAAAAATTAGCCAGGCATGGTGGTGCATGACTATAATCCCAGCTACTCAGGAGGCTGAGGCAGGAGAATCGCTTGAACCTGGAAGGCGGAGGATGCAGTGAGCCAAGATCACGCCACGGCACTCCAGTCTGGGCAAGAGAGCAAGACTCCATCTCAAAAGAAAAAAAGAGACAGTGGAGACACCTAGTACTGGTTCCCTCCTAGAGAGGGGCAGAGAGCCGAGCCCAAACACAGGCTATTTTTGGAGTTGTGTTGTTTGGAGAGCAACCAAGCCAGAAATAGTGCTGTTAGCAAGACCCTGCCTTCTCCCACCCCCGGCTCTCCCAGTGAAATCACCAGGAATCAGGGAGGCCGGGCCCCACATTCCTGGGAGCCTATGTAATGGGCAGTGCTCTCTTCCCTACCGGAAGGGCTCGGGAGCTGAGCACTTGACTGTAAATGGGATTCTGGGATTCCAGAGGGACAGAGGGACTGAGTCAGAGACAGCAGAAAAGAGAGAGAGAGAGAGTAGAAATGGGGGGCAACCTCCTGCAGTGGAGAAGAGGGGACAGGAGGGAAGGTTTGGGGAGAAAGGTTAGGCAGGAGGTCAGAGAGAAGAAAGCAGGAAGCAGGAGGCTCAGAGAGAGAAAAGGAAAGTGAAAAAGAGAGCAGGGAAGACAGAAGCAAAGAGGAAGAGCAGAGATCGGGCCAGAAGGCAGGAGGTCAGGGGACGATGGGTGGTGGGAAGGCCAGTGTCCACCCAGGGCCCACCAGTGGGTGGGGGGCAGAGGGACACTCATGGAAAATCTGAGCGTGATCTACAGTCACAAACCATCTGCTCAGGACAGATGGAGACATCTTTCCCAGTAGGCTGGAGACAGAACTTTCCCCTGAAATCCACAGCCCGGTAACTCACTCTCTTATCTCTGACCCTCCGGAAGCCAGAGATCTAGCTATTTCAACAGCACGGACTTTTCTCTCTGTGCCCGTGTGACCCCTTACAAAAGAGCCCAAGCTGGAAAGAAAGGATTGGATCAAGGAAGAGAGAACTTGGGATTCAGGGGAAAAGGGGAAAGTGGTAACCCCTTGAGTCAGACTCTGAGGGGTCGGCTGGGAAGCAGCCCGCAGGCAGCTGGACCCTGGGATGGAAGGGCTCAGCGCCTAAGGCAGGCAAGAGAAGGCAGGGCCACGTGCATGAAGTAGAGGCAGGGGTCATGGCCAAGTCTGGGTTTTATTTATTTATTTATTTATTTAAGACAATCTTGTTATTTATTTGAGACAATCT
This sequence comes from Trachypithecus francoisi, assembly GCF_009764315.1. Lineage (NCBI taxonomy): Eukaryota > Metazoa > Chordata > Mammalia > Primates > Cercopithecidae > Trachypithecus > Trachypithecus francoisi. The sequence goes on from NW_022681469.1 coordinate 116,064,925, forward strand.
TGCTCTGTCTCTGAAGCTGGAGTGCGGTGGTGCAGTCTCAGCTCACTGCAACCTCCACCTCCCGGGTTCAAAAGATTCTCCCACCTCAGGCTCCCGAGTAGCTGGGACTATAGGTGCGTGCCGCCATGCCCGGCTAATTTTTGTATTTTTTTAAAATAGAGATGGGGTTTCACTCCAAGTCCGGGTTCTAGAGCAGCTAGGCAACCCCAGCTCATCAGAGTCAAGGGAGAAATCGGAAACTTCACATGGACCCGGTAACACAGGTTCTGCCTCTGTTTCTAATACACATCCTCCTTATGCCTACAAGTTTCCACCGATTTGGGTAAAGACTCCTTAGCAAGTCAGTCACTTCTGAGTCCAAAGTAAAACGCTCCCCACCCTCCACCCCAGTCAGGACTAGAGCTGTTCCCCAGCTCTCCCGTGCTCAAGGATAGAATGTCCTTTTTGCTCTTTGCCTTGTCCTTTGAGACAGGTCTCTCTTTGTCCCCCAGGCTGGAGTGCAGTGGTGCGATCATAGCTCACTGCAGCCTTGAGCTCCTAGGCTCAAGCGATCCTCCTACCTCAGCTTCCCAGGTAGCTGGGACCATAGGCACACGGGTTAATTTTTTTTTTTTGGTAGCGATGGGATCTCACTGTATTGCCCAGTCTGGCTCAAATTCCTGGGCTCAAGTAATCCTCCTGCCTCAGCCTCCCCAAAGACTGGGATTACAGGTGTGAGCCACCACACCCAGCTGGGGTGTCTGTTTTGGATCAGCATCAGGATCATCCAATCAGTCTATCAGTGGGGACTAAATTGTTGACTGCTCCTGCAGAGCACTTCCTGTCCACAGAAAATAGCAGAGACCTGGCAAGGCATGGGACAATGGCTCCTGGTATGACAGGCAGAGGAAGGGATGGAGGCTAAGCTGCAGGCTGGAGAGGCCGGTATTGACACCTGAGGAGGCCACATCTAGCGATGTCTAGACCCATTGATCTTTCAAGTCCTTGAGGCTTGGTACTCCCTGATCCCTGTTCCCCTCTGATCCTTAAGGTCAGAGAGCAAAGCCTTGGGGGGTACCATTTTTTTTTTTTTTTTTTGAGACGGATTCTTACTCTATCACCCAGGCTGGAGTGCAATAGCATGATCTCGGCTCACTGCAACCTCCACCTCCCAGGTTCAAAAGATTCTCCTGCCTCAGCCTCCCAAGCAGCTGGGATTACAGGCACGCACCACCATGCCTAGCTAATTTTTGTATTTTTAGTAGAGATGGGGTTTCACCATATTGGCCGGGTTGGTCTTGAACTCCTGGCCTCAAGTGATCCACCTGCCTTGGCCTCCCAAAGTGCTAGGACTACAGGTGTGAGCCACCACACCCAACCTTGGGGTGCTTTTGAGGACAAGAGATAAGTTTGGGACTGAGCATGGTGGCTTATACACTTTGGAAGGCAAAGGTGAGAGGATTGTTCCAGCCCAGGTGTTTGAAACCAGCCTGGTCAACATAGCAAGACTCTGTCTCTATAAGAAAAAATAATCATTAGCTGGGCGTGGTGGTGCTTGCCTGTAGTCCCCGCTACTTACTTGCTTGAGCCCAGGAGTTCAAGTCTACAGTGAGCTATGATCACACCACCGCACTTTAGCCTTGGTGACAGAGTGAGACCCTGTCTCAAAAAAAAAAAAAAAAAAAAAAAAGATGGCTATGGGGCTGGACTTATCTTCATCCAAGAGGTCAGGGCAGTTTATTCTTCCTCACCGCTAACCACACTCTCAGGGACTCCAAACCACAACTAAGAAAAGGAAAAAGACATAAACAAGAGGCAGTTTCACAGGAAGAGTTCTCCTAATGTGTCTGTGAGCCTAACTTTCCGACCGACCTACCAAAGTTCTCCGCTCTTTGCCCGCCAGCTGTGAGAAAACAAAGCCTAAGGCAGATTAAAAAGCAGGAGGACTGCTTAGAGTGGTTGCCCTTGGTATCTGTTTACTGAAAAAATCCAAAACAAACATCCGACGCTTCCACCCACTGAAACTTCCTGTGACTCTGCTACCAGCTGTCTCCATGGATTCTCCCAATTAAACCCCACCATCTACACAAAACTCGACTGTGTGTGGACCCCAAGTATGCCATCTCTCCGATACAGGACCCCCTGGGCAGCACCCTGGCCTCCCTTACATCCACAACATCTAGACCACATGGCCAAGGGTGCCTGACCCTGTCAAAACCCCAAATGCGGCCAGGCACAGTGGCTCATGCTTGTAATCCCAGCACTTTGGGAGGCTGAGGCAGCCGGATCACAAGGTCAGGAGTTTGAGACCAGCCTGACCAACATGGTGAAACCCCCGTCTCTACTAAAATACAAAAATTAGCTGGGCATGGTGGTGAGCACCTGTAATCCCAGCTACTCAGGAGGCTGAGGCAGGAGAATCGCTTGAACCCAGGAGGCGGAGATTGCAGTGAGCCAAGATAGTGCTACTGCACTCATCCTGGGCAAGAAAACAAGACTCCATCTCAAAAAAAAAAAACAAAAAAAGAAAAACGAAAAGCAAAATCCACTAGTCTAGTCCTACATGCTCACCCACCGCTAGCCAGTTTCCACCCTCTACAGCAGAGGTCCCCAACCTCTGGGCCAGGGGCCGGTACTGGTCCATGCCCTGTTAGGAACCAGGCTGCATAGCAGGAGTTGAGTGGCAGGTGAGTGAAATTTCATCTGTAGTTACAGCCACTCCCCACCGCTTGCATTACCACCTGAGCTCCACCTCCTGTCAGATCAGCGGCAGCATTAGATTCTCATAGGAGCTCGAACCCTGTTCTAAACTGTTCATGTGAGGGATGTAGGTTGCACGCTCCCTATGAGAATCGAATGCCTGATGATCTGTCATGTCTCCCATCACCCCAGATGGACCGTCTAGTTGCAGGAAAACAAGCTCAGGGATCCCACTGATTCTACATGATGGTGAATTGTGGAATTATTTCATTATATATATATTACAATGTGATAATAATAGAAATAAAGCACACAATAAATGTAATGCACTTGAATCATCCTGAAAGCATCCCACCCTGGTCTGTGAAAAAATTGTCTTCCATGAAACCGGTCCCTGGTGCCAAAAACATTGAGGACCACTGCTGCTCAGAATCTATCAGTCACTCTTCCTCCCCTCACCCCCTTGCCCTAGAAGCACACCCTGCAAACCCGCCGTGAATTGACACTCTTCTTCTATCCCTCTTCCCCTCGTGTCTGTGTCTGGAGGAAGAGGATAAAGGACAAGCTGCCCCAAGTCCTCGCGGGCAGCTCGAAGAAGTGAAACTTACACATTGGTCTCCTGTTTCCTTGCCAAGCCTTTACCACGGTAACAACCCCTGGTTCCGTTCAGCCACCACCACCCCACCCAGCACACCTCCAACCCCAGTCAGACAAGGTTGTTGACACAAGAGAGCCCTCAGGGGCACGGAGAGAGTCTGGACACGTGGGGGAGTCAGCCATGTATCATCAGAGGCGGCTGGGCACATGGCGGGGATGAGGGAAAGACCAAGAGTCCTCTGTTGGACCAAAGTCCTAGACAGACAAAACCTAGACAATCACGTGGCTGGCTGCATGCCCTGTGGCTGCTGGGCTAGGCCCAGGAGGAGGGAGGGGCGCTGTTTCCTGGAGGTGGCCCGGGGCACCGGGTGGACAGCCCCGGGGGAAAAACATCCACGTTTTGATGGAGGTTATCTTTGATAACTCCACAGTGACCTGGTTCTCCAAAGGAAAAGCAGGCAACGTGAGCTGGTTTTTTTTCTCCAAGCTAAACACTAGGGGTCCTGGGCTCTTTGGGTGCTCCAATATGGCAGACGGTCAACCTGGCAGGACATCCGGGAGAGACAGACATAGGCAGAGGGCAGAAGGGTCAAGCGAGGTCCTCAGGCCAAGGCTATTGGGGTTTGCTCAATTGTTCCTGAACCCTCTTACACACGTACACGCACAGAGCAGCACGCACACACACACACACACACACACATACATGCCTCAGCAAGTCCCGGAGAGGGAGGTGTCGAGGGAAGGGGGACCCGCTGGCTGTACAGACCGACTCCCAGAGCCAGCGAGTGGGTGGGGCTGGAGTATGAGTTCATCTATTTCCTGCCCACATCTGGTATAAAAGGAGGCAGCGGCCCACGGAGGAGCACAGCTGTGTCTGGCTGCAGGGCCAAGAGCGCTGTCAAGAAGAGCCACACGCCCCCCTCCAGCAACTGAATTCCTGCAGCTCAGCAGCCGCCGCCAGGGCAGGTCGAACCGCCAATCGCAAGGCACCTCTGAGAACTTCAGGTAGGAGAAAAGCAAACTCCCTCCAACCTCTTACTTCGGGCTTAGAAGTAAGGCAGAGAACTTGCCTCCCCAGAGTCCCCTCCCTCCATCATCCCCCGCTATTCCTCTATTTTCTTTTTCTCAGACCTGCAGCCTTGAGTCGACCCTATCCTGGGGTGACTGCAAGAGAACAGGGAGGATGGTCAGGCCCCACCAACAACCCCATCACCCAGAAACAAGAACCTTGACTCTCTCGGTCCCTCTGCATCAAGATACTTACCCACTTCCCACCTCATGCCTGCTAACTTGAATGAAACAATCACTGGGAAAGCATTATAAGAGAATTAAGGCCAGGTACTGTGGCTCATGCCTGTAATCCCAGCACTTTGTGAGGCTGAGGCAGGCAGATAACTTGAGCCCAGGAGTTTGAGACCAGCCTGGGCAACATGGCAAAACCCTGTTCTCCCAAAAAAAATACAAAAATTAGCTGGGCATGCTGGTGTGCCTGTATTTCCAACTACTTGGGAGGCTGAGGTGGGAGGATTGCTTGAGCCAGGGAGGCAGAGGCTGCAGTGAGCCAAGATTGAGCCATTGTATCCAGCCTGGGTGATGGAGCAAGACACTGTCTCAAAAAATGAATGAAAGGAAGAAAGAGAGAAAGAGAAAGAGGAAGGAAAGAAAGAGAGAGAGAGAAAGAAGGAAGGAAGGAAGGAAGGGAGGAAGGAAGGAAAAGAAAGCAAAATGTAAAGGCTCATGCAAATCAAAGATGTTTTGATAACTGATAATTGAGCCTGGGCTAAATCCCCCCTGTGCTGCAAAGGCAGCGGGACACAGAGGGAAGGGAGATGGACTGGATTCCAAGATTCCCATAGGGCAAGATGACCAAAGACTCTCTGCCACTGCCCGGGGATAAGTCAGTCTGAGTGAGATGGAGCGGGATGGGCTAAGAATCTGAATGTGTCATGGTCTGTTCCTGCACCTTGCCCTAGTGTTCACCCACCACCTGCTTGCAGGAAACAAGAAGAGCAGGGCCCACAGCTGGCCAGCTCCCCTCCCCTCCCGCCTGTCTTCCAGAAAGATTCCTTCACCAGCCCTCTTTCCATTGCTCTAGGATGCAGATGTCTCCAGCCCTCGCCTGCCTAGTCCTGGGCCTGGCCTTCGTCTTTGGTGAAGGGTCCACCGTGCACCATCCCCCATCCTATGTGGCCCACCTGGCCTCAGACTTCGGGGTTAGGGTGTTTCAGCAGGTGGCGCAGGCCTCCAAAGACCGCAATGTGGTTTTCTCACCCTATGGGGTGGCCTCGGTGTTGGCCATGCTCCAGCTGACAACGGGAGGAGAAACCCGGCAGCAGATCCAAGCGGCCATGGGATTCAAGATTGATGGTGAGCCACGGGACACTGGGGGAGGTGGGAGGCATGCAAAATAGACCAACCAGAAGCCAAGGAAAGGCTGGCTCTGGCTTAGCCAAGCCAAGCCCCATACAGCTGTGCTGCTGGGGCCACCCCATCTTCTTCCCACTACACTCCAAGTCACTGGACCCTTGAATCGCCAAGGGTGTCTGGCCAGTGGATTTACCGCTTATTCACCACCGCATGATCTTATCCTCATTAAGCCTCAGTTTGCCCATCTATAAAATGAGAATCATAAAAATGCCAACCACATAGGGCTGTCCTAAAGAATTCGTGGGCCGGGCACGGTGGCTCTCAGCATTTTGAGAGGCTGAGGCGGGTGGATCAGGAGGTCAGGAGATTGAGATCATCCTGGCTAACATGGTGAAACCCCGTGTCCACTAAAAATACAAAAAAATTAGCCGGGCATGGTGGCGGGCGCCTGTAGTCCCAGCTACTCAGGAGGCTGAGGCAGGAGCATGGCATGAACCCGGGAGGTGGAGCTTGCCGTGAGCTGAGACCGTGCCACTGCACTCCAGCCTGGGCAACAGAGCGAGACGCTGTCTCAAAAAATAAAGAAAGAAAGAATTCATGGAATTACACTTGTGAAATGCTTAGCACAGCCATCACTATAAGAAAAAAAATCTAAGGCCAGGCATAGTGGCTCGTATCTGTAATCTCAGCACTTTGGGAGGTTGAGGCAGGAGGATCACTGGAGGCTAGGAGTTCGAGGCCAGCCTGGGCAATACGGTGAAACCACCTATCTACTAAAAATATAAAAATTAGTCCAATGTGATGGTGCACACCTGTAATCCCAGTTACTCAGGAAGCTGAGGCACAAGAATCGCTTGAACTCAGGAAGTGGAGGTTGCAGTGAGCTGATATCGCACCACTGCACTCCAGCCTGGACGACAGAGTGAGACTCTGTCTAAAAAAAAAAAAAAAACAGGAAGAAAATATTTAGGGTTCACAACTTAAGAACAGAGAAAAATATTCTAGCCCAAAGAGAGGGTTGGGATCTGAGATGTTTGAAGAAAGGAAGAGATACAGAAAAGAGATTTTGTCCTGGAATGAAATCTCCCTCCAGAGAGCCCTGGGAAAGCACCGTAGCTCCCATTCATCAGGGTGGAGCCTCTTGTGGGGGAAGTGGGCTCCGCTGGGAACCCTGGATTCAGCACGAGCCTGACATGTCCTCTCCTCTCTGCCCCTGCGCAGACAAGGGCATGGCTCCTGCCCTCCGGCATCTGTATAAGGAGCTCTTGGGGCCGTGGAATAAGGATGAGATCAGCACCACAGACGCGATCTTCGTCCAGCGAGATCTGAAGCTGGTCCAGGGCTTCATGCCCCACTTCTTCAGGCTGTTCCGGAGTACAGTCAAGCAGGTGGACTTTTCAGAGGCGGAGAGAGCCAGATTCATCATCAATGACTGGGTGAAGACACACACAAAAGGTGAGCAGGCAGGGAAAGGAAGCCCGTTCCTCGGGCCTCAAGAGAAAGGGAATTGGGAAACAAATCCATACATCCCAGTTGGGTGCAGTAGTTCACACCTGTAATCCCAGCCCAACACTTTGGGAGGTCTAGGTGAGAGGATGGCTTGAGGCCTGGAGTTTGAGACTAGCCTGGCCAACATAACAAGACCCCATCTCTACAAAAAATTTAAAAACCAGCCGGGCATGGTGGTGCATACCTGTAGTCCCAGCCACTTGGGAGGCTGAGGTGGGAGGATCACTTGAGTCCAGGAGTTCAAGGCTGCATTGAGCTATGTTTGCAACACTGCACTCCAGCCTGGGCCACAGAACAAGACCTCATCTCTAAAAAAACAAACGAAAACCAAATCCACATATCCCAAACAATGCTCCTTTTCAGCATTCTCTTCTCCTTTTTAAAGCATCTCTTCTGGGCTGGATGCTTTAAGAACCAAATCTTAGGCTGGGCACGGTGGCTCACACCTCTAATCCTAGCATTTTGGGAGGCAGGGGTGGGCAGATTGCCTGAGCACAGGAGTTCGAGACCAGCCTGGCCAACATAGTGAAATCCTGTCTCTATCAAAAATACAAAAAATTAGCCAGTTGTGTTGGCACCTGCCTATAATCCCAGCTGCTCAGGAGGATGAGGCTCAAGAATCACTTGAACCCGGGAGGCGGAGGCTGCAGTGAGCTGAGATCGTGCCACTGCACTCCAGCCTGGATGACAGAGCAAGACTTTGTCTCCAAAAAAAAAAAGGAACTAGGCAGGTTCATTTAAACCCCTGACTGCATCCCTTTGACATACATCCAGTTGAGGACTGTGAACTCCGGGAAACATCTAAAAGGCTTAAAAATTTTGTCTAGGCCGGGCTCGGTGGCTCATGCCTGTAATCCCAGCACTTTGGGTGGCCGAGGCAGGCGGATCACAAGGTCATGAGATTGAGACCATCCTGGCTAACACGGTGAAACCCTATCTCTACTAAAAAATACAAAAAATTAGCTGGGTATGGTGGCAGACACCTGTAGTTGCAGCTACTCGGGAGGCTGAGGCAGGGGAATGGCGTGAACCCGGGAGGCGGAGCTTGCAGTGAGCTGAGATCGCGCCACTGCATTCCAGCCTGGGTGAGAGTGCAAGACTCCGTCTCAAAAAAAAAAAAATTTTGTCTAACTTCAGCCGGGCATGGTGGCTCACACCTGTAATCCCAGGACTTTGGGAGGCCGAGGCAGGTGGATCATGAGGTCAGGAGTTTGAGACCAGCCTGACCAACATGATGAAACCCCATCTCCACTAAAAATACAAAAATTAGCCAGGCATGGTGGCGGGTGCATGTAATCCCAGTTTTTCAGTAGGCTGAGGCAGGAGAATCACTTGAACCCAGGAGACGGAGGTTGCGGTGAGCCAAGATTGCGCCACTGCACTCCAGCCTGGCGACAGAACGATACTCCATCTCAAAACAACAACAACAACAAAAGTTGTCTAACTTCCTGATCTTCCTGATCGTTGGTTTTCCCACAGGTATGATCAGCGACTTGCTTGGGAAAGGAGCCGTGGACCAGCTGACACGGCTGGTGCTGGTGAATGCCCTCTACTTCAACGGCCACTGGAAGACCCCCTTCCCCGACTCCAGCACCCACCACCGCCTCTTCCACAAATCAGATGGCAGCACCGTCTCTGTGCCCATGATGGCTCAGACCAACAAGTTCAACTATAGTAAGTCCAAGAGCCCCTTCCCCACAGCCCACAGCAACTGCATCTCATTCCTGGGGTATCCCAAGGAATGCCCAAATTGTTGCCCTCCGAGGGAGGAAGACCACAGGGAATGCTCCCCTGTAAGGGAAGAGAGACCCTAGAATATACTCCAGCTTTGACAAAGATTCCCCAAGCAGGAGACGTCAGGATAATGGGAAGAGAAGACAGGAGGTTTATCCCATGAAGGATGAAGCTGAAATCCAGAAATTCCCTCAGGGCCACATTTGTCCACCTGACTCCAGGGTCTTCTCTTCATGTGTTGCTGGTGTGATTACCTGGGGATGAGAAATCCTGCTGGGGGAGTTGAGGTTAAGGGGATGAGGACTCCAGGTGCGGTGGCTCACGCCTGTAATCCCAGCACTTTGGGAGGGCAAAGCGGGCGGATCACCTGACGTCAGGAGTTTGAAACCAACCTGGCCAATATGGTGAAACCCCGTCTCTACTAAAAATGCAAAAATTAGCCAGGAGTGGTGGCATGCGCCTGTAATCCCAGCTACTCGGGAGGCTGAGGCAGGAGAATCACTTGAGCTTGGGAGGTGGGGGTTGCAGTGAGCCAAACAAAATTGAGCCACTTCACCCCAGCCTGGGCGAAAGAGTGAAACTCCGTCTCAAAAAAAAATTAAAATAAAATAAAAAAAGGATGAGGACTGGGATGAATTGGTGGCTGGGTGTGAGGAAAATGGAAGTGAAGGAAGGCCTAAAGAGACAGAGAAGTCCTGGCGCGGTGGCTTACGCCTATAATCCCAGCACTTTGGGAGGCTGAGAAGGGGGATTGCTTGAGGCCAGAAGCTGAAGACCAGCCTGGGCAACATAGCAAGACCCTGCCTCTACAAAAAAAATTTTTTTTAATTAGCCAGGCTTGGTGACATGCATCTGTAATCTACTCAAGAAGCTGAGGTGAGGCCAGGCGCGTTGGCTCACGCCTGCATTCCCAGCACTTTGGGAGGTCCAGGCGGGTGGATGACCTGAGGTCAGGAGTTCAAGACCAGCCTGGCCAACATGGTGAAACCCCATCTCTACAAAAATAAAAAATTAGCTGAGCATGATGGCAGGTGCCTGTAATCCCAGCTACTCGGGAGGCTGAGGTGGGAGAATCGATTGAACCGGGGATGGGGAGGTTGCAGTGAGCCGAGATTGCGCCATTGCACTCCAGCCTGGGTGACACAGTGAGATTCCTTCTCAAAACAAACAAACAAAAAACAGAAGCTGAGGTGGGAGGAACATTTGAACCAGGATTTGGAGGCTGCAGTGAGCTATGATTGCACCACTGCACCAGTGTGTGACAGAGTGAGACCCTGTTTCTTACAGATACACACACACACACAGAGAGAGAGAGAAACTAGAAGATACTGAATTGGCAGAAGAGAAGGGAAATAGAAATTAAAATACTGAATAGGGGAGCAGTGAACAGGGGATCTCCAAAAGCCATGAAGGAGAGAGAGCCTGGCTTCCAGAAAAAGTGGAGAAGCCAGGAGAACTAGGTGAAAATCCAGTGCTGGGTTGCCGTCAGTGAGAGCTGGAGCCCATTTCCAACGAGCCATCTTGCTGTCTTCACAGCTGAGTTCACCACGCCCGATGGCCATTACTACGACATCCTGGAACTGCCCTACCACGGGAACACCCTCAGCATGTTCATTGCTGCCCCTTATGAAAAACAGGTGCCTCTCTCTGCCCTCACCAACATTCTGAGTGCCCAGCTGATCAGCCACTGGAAAGGCAATATGACCAGGCTGCCCCGCCTCCTGGTTCTGCCCAAGTAAGTCACAACTGCTATCTCTCCCACCCACCCACCCACCCCTCTCTCCAGGCTCCCCAAAGTCGCCGCCCCCAGGTTGAATTTCCCCAATCTGTGACGTTTGCAGTGCAGGGACATGCATGTGTGGGAGGCTGATGGGAAACTGTGGCCTGGGTTTGATTATGAGTCTTGCAATCATCCCTCCCCCTGTTTCTGCTGGAGGGCAGGGAACAGCTCTTCCAGACCACACCTCCACATTGACTATCCCCCCAGAATACTCAGCAAAAGCCCCCAAAAGGAGAGCCAGAGAAATGAGGGAGGTGGAGGCCCAATCAGTCCACATCTACTTAAGGTCGCCCCACCAGCACTCCCATCCCCCACCCTTTCAAGTCAACATCCAAACAAATGAAATCACTTCCAAGGACAGAGCAGCTCAAAGTGCAGCTTCTAGCTGGGGTTCCAAGAAAGCAGATTTTTCGAAATCCTTCTGCAGAAGGAAGGAAAGAGATTTTTCGAAATCCTTCTGCAGAAGAAGGCTGGGGCTGGGGAACTCCAGAATTATAGGGAAGCCTCCCACCACGCTCATCCCAAATCTCCAGATGCTACAATGCTAGGCTTGGGGAAAGAGGAGAATGTAGTTGGTTAGCTGGTGCATGCTCTCACTTGCATCCTCTCTCTCTCTCTTCCTCTTTATTTTTTTCCCCCCTCTCTCTCTGGCTCATAAAAATCGAGGTAATTAGTCGTGCCCTGGTGAGAAGCAGAGAGTGCTCAAAGGCCCCCTGCTTGAGTCCTCTTCAGGGTTAGCTCTCAGAAACACAATCTGCAGAACAGATTTTTGTTCCAACATCCTTGCAGGAGAATTTGCCCTTAGCTTCCCCCGCCCCAGCCAGGCTGAATAAAATTATGCTGAAACTACTGTCTTATTTGAGGAAAGTAATTAGTCATAGGTGGGAGGGGATGGGGAGATTGCAGAAGAATGTTCATGAATATTAGGATTTCCAGCAATAAGGGGGACTTTGTAAACAGCTTTAGAAAAAGAACCAGGCCAGCTGGGCGCTGTGGCTCATGCCTGTAATCTCAGCATTTGGGGAGGCCAAGACCGGTGGATCACTTGAGGCCAGGAGTTCGAGACCAGCCTGGCCAATATGGTGAAACCTTGTCTCTACTAAAAATACAAAAATTAGCCGGCCATAGTGGCAAGCGCCTATGAGCCCAGCTACTCCGGAGGTTGAGACACGAGAATTGCTTGAACCCGGGAGGCAGAGGCTGCAATGAGCTGAGATCGCACCACTGCACCCCAGCCTGGGGGACAGAGCAAGACTCTGTTTCAAAAAAAAAAAAAAAAGAAGGCTGGGCGCTGTGGCTTATGCCTGTAATCCCAGCACTTTGGGAGGCCGAGGCGGGTGGATCAGGAGGTCAGGAGATCGAGACCATCCTAGTGAACACGGTGAAACCCTGTCTCTACTAAAAATACAAAAAAATTAGCCGGGCGTGGTGGCAGGCTCGTGTAGTGCCAGCTTCTCGGGAGGCTGAGGTAGGAGAATGGCATGAACCCGGGAGGCAGCGGAGCTTGCAGTGAGCTGAGATCGCGCCACTGCCCTCCAGCCTCGGTGACAGAATGAGACTCCGTCTCAAAAAAAAAAGAAAAAAAGGAAGGAAGGAAGGAAAGAAAGAAAAGGAAAGGAAAGGGAGAGGAAGGAAGGAAGGAAGGAAGGAGGGAGGGAGGGAGGGAGGGAGGGAAGGAAAGAAGAAAGGAAGGGAGGGAAGGAAAGAAGGGAGAGGACCAGGCCTCCCTCTCCAACCTTCACCTCCATTCCTATTCTAGCCACTTGATTTGGGGGACACCTGGTAGGGGACGGGGAAAGGTGCAGGCTGCCAGCCAAAGGGGACCCCGGCTTGAGCAGCCTCTTACTGCTATCCGCAGGTTCTCCCTGGAGACTGAAGTTGACCTCAGGAAGCCCCTAGAGAACCTGGGAATGACCGACATGTTCAGACAATTTCAGGCGGACTTCACGAGTCTTTCAAGTAAGAGGACCTTCCTTTGCTTTTTCTTACCCCAGTGGAGTGCGGGGGCCCCTAAGAGGAAAAAGGAACCTCTCCTTGAGAGTGGCAGCTGATCTAATCCTGTATCCACGTCTGTTTCAGACCAAGAGCCTCTCCACGTTGCGCAAGCGCTGCAGAAAGTGAAGATCGAGGTGAACGAGAGTGGCACGGTGGCCTCCTCATCCACAGGTGAGTCTGGCTCAGGTGAGGCTCCATGGGCCTGTCCCCTCCATCACCCTTCAGGATAACTGGTCCCCAGACCCAGGAAGGACCCCGCATCCCTCTCCACAAAGACCTCTCTGCACAGAGCAGCTCTGTCTGTGCTCAGCCATCACCCGTTCCCCACCTGTTTCTCAGCCTGGAAACCGGGCTTGGGACCATGGAACCCTGTTTCCTCACCTGATGGCTCCTAAGTTCCCTGACTGTGAAAAGGCCTCCTAAAGGAAAACCCAAGTTGTTCCCACAGTGGGAAGTAAACTTAAGAAATGTGCTTATCAGGCCGGGCGTGGTGGCTCATAACCTGTAATCCCAGCGCTTTGGGGGCCAAGGCGGGTGGATCCCTTATGGTCGGGAATTCGAGACCACCCTGGCCAACATGGCAAAACCCTGTCTCTACTAAAAATACAAAAATTAGCCAGGCCTGGTGGCGTGTGCCTGTGGTCCCAGCTACTCGGGAGGCGGAGGCAGGAGAATCACTTGAATCCAGGAGGCAGAGGTTGCAGTGAGCCGATATCATGCTGCCGCACTCCAGACTGGGCAATAGAACGCAACTCTGAAGAAAAGAGAGAGAGAGAGAGAGACAGAGAGAGAGAGAGAGAAAAGAAAAGAGCTTATCAATAAGCCCTTAAAGGATTTAGATAAATGTGTGTAAGGGAAGAGCTGATCCACTGCTACTAAGCTCCTGGAGGAAACCAGGTCTCAGAGGATGTCCCTAAACTTTTAAGGTTCATATTCAGGAAAACAACTTCCAGCTGGGCTCAGTGGCTCACACCTGTAATCCCAGCACTTTGAGAGGCTGAGGCAGGAGGATCACTTAAGCCCAGGCATTTGAGACCAGCCTGGGCAGCATAAGGAGACCCTGTCTCTATAAAAATTAGAAAAAAAATTAGGCAGGTATGGTGGCATGCACCTGTAGCCCCAGCTACTTGGGAGACTGAGGTGGGAGGATCACTTGAGCCCAGGAGTTCGAGGCTGTGATGAGCCATGAAGGCACCACTGCACTCCAGCCTGGGCAACAGAGGGAGACCCTGTCTCTAAGAAAAAGGGTGGGGGGTGCCAGTGCCATCATCCCTCTGTTCTAAGGCATTGTCCCTTCTCTTGCAGCTGTCACAGTCTCAGCCCGGATGGCCCCCGAGGAGATCATCATGGACAGACCCTTCCTCTTTGTGGTCCGGCACAACCCCACAGGTGAGCCTGGAACCCATCATGTTCCACATCCTCCCACCCATTCTTTCTCTCAGGAACTAGTCCTGACAGATGCAGACATCTCTCTACCCCTGAGAGGGCTCTGGGCAGGGAATCCATAACCCTACCCTGCTTCCTGTCCCAAGAGGAGGCCACCTTCTATCACCCACAGACAGTGCCGGGCCACCATCCCTGCTCTGTCACTCAGAAAACTGAGACTCCAGACAGCTCACTCATCTGCCCAGATCTCAGTCCTTCCACCCACATCCAGCCCGATGAGCTGTCCCACTCCTTCCACTTCTCAACTCCCACGGTTCTTCCATCCTCAGGAACAGTCCTTTTCATGGGCCAAGTGATGGAACCCTGACCCTGGGGAAAGACACCTTCATCTGGGATGAAACTGGAGATGCATCGGGAAAGAAGAAACTCCAAAGAAAAGAATTTTAGTGTTAATGACTCTTTCTGGAGGAAGAGAAGACATTTGCCTTTTGTTAAAATATGGTAACCCAGATCTGTCTCCAAGACCTCAGCCTCTCCTTGGAGGACATTTAGGTCAAAATCCCTAGTCTCCACCTGGAACCCTGGGAGACTACTCCCTTAAGGTCTCCAAACCAGACGGTGACGACTGCGGGACCATCTGGGGCACCTGCTTCCGCCTGTCTCTCTGCCCACTCGGGTCTGCAGACCTGGTTCCCACTGAGGCCCTTTGCAGGACGGAACTACGGGGTTTACAGGAGCTTTTGTGTGCCTAGTAGAAACTATTTCTGTTCCAGTCACATTGCCATAACTCTTGTACTGTCTGCCACGGTGGAGGAGGCTGGTGACAGGCCAAAGGCCAATGGAAGGCCTTTCATCTCAGAGTCCATTCTGGCACTGGCCACCCCTCCCCAGTACAGGGGTGCTGCACGTGACAGAGTGAATGTCCCCCATCACGTGGCCCAACCCCTCCTGGCCTGGCTGTCTCCCTCCCCAGAAACAGTGTGCATGGGTTATTTTGGAGTGTAGGTGACTTGTTTACTCATTGAAGCAGATTTCTGCTTCCTTTTATTTTTATAGGAATAGAGGAAGAAAGGTCAGATGTGTGCCCAGCTCTTCACCCCCCAATCTCTTGGTAGGGAGGGGTGTACCTGAATATTTATCATATCCTTGCCCTTGTGTGCTTGTTAGAGAGAAAGAGAACTATTAAGGAAAATAATATTATTTAAACTTGCTCCCTAGTGTTTCTTTCTGGTCTGTGTCACCGTATCTCAGGAAGTCCGGCCACTTGACTGGCACACACCCCTCGGGACATCCAGCGTGATGGAGCCCACACTGCCACCTTGTGGCCACCCAAGCCCCTCGCGCCCCTCTTGTCCTCGTTTCTTTCCCCTTGATGGAAATTGACCATCCAATTTCAGCCTCCTTCAGGGGACCAAAAGGACGGAGTGGCGGAGAGAGACTCAGACGAGGACAGAGTGGCTTCCAATGTGTTCAATAGATTTAGGAGCAGCAATGCAAGGGGCTGCATGACCTACCAGGACAGAACTTTCCCCAATTACAGGGTGACTCACAGCCGCATTGGTGACTCACTTCAATGTGTCATTTCCGGCTGCTGTGTGTGAGCAGTGGACACGTGAGGGGGGGTGGGTGAGAGAGACAGGCAGCTCGGATTCAACTACCTTAGATAATATTTCTGAAAACCTACCAGCCAGAGGGTAGGGCACAAAGACGGATGTAATGCACTTTGGGAGGCCAAGGCGGGAGGATCACTTGAGCCCAGGAGTTCAAGACCAGCCTGGGCAACATACCAAGAGCCCTGTCTCTTTAAAATATATATTTTAAATATATTTAAATATATATTTCTAATATCTTTAAATATATATGTATATATTTTAAAGACCATTTATGGGAGAATTGCACATAGATGTGAAATGAATGTCATCTAATAGAAGCCTAATCAGCCCACCATGTTCTCCACTGAAAAATCCTCTTTCTTTGGGGTTTTTCTTTCTTTCTTTCTTTTTTGATTTTGCACTGGACAGTGATGTCAGCCACATACAGGATCCACAGGGGTGGTGTCAGATGCTATTGAATTGTGTTGAATTGTATGCTTTTTCACTTTTGATATATAAACGTAAAAATGTTTCAAAAAATAATAAAATAAATAAATATAAAAAATATTTTGGGACAGTCACTGCCCTCACCTTCTCCATTTCACACCATACAAGAAATCAGAAGCCTAGGCCGGGTGCTGTGGTTCACGCCTGTAATTCCAGCACTTTGGGAAGCCAAGGTGGGTGGGTCACCTGAAGTCAGGAGTTTGAGACCAACCTGGACAACATGGTGAAACTCCGTCTCTACTAAAAATACAAAAATTAGCTGGGCGTGGTGGCATGTGCCTGTAATCCCAGCTACTCAGGAGGCTGAGGCAAGAGAATCACTTGAAGCCAGGAGGCAGAGGTTGCAGTGAGCTGAGATTGTGCCACTGAACTCCAGGCTGGGTGACAGAGCCAGACTCCCTCTCAGAAAACAAACAACAACAACAACAAACTCAGAAATCAAAATTCTGTTGGTCCATAGACCTTATGGGTGGAAGGGAACTTCCTACATCCAGGTTGACCCAACATGGGGGTGTCCATGGAATGGTCACCTCAGCTCTGCCACAAGCCCCAAGGATACATTGATTCTCTGCCCCTGCGAATCATCTTCAGAAAGGAAAAAAATACTCCCCTGCCATAAACTTTCCACTTATCCAGATGGGCCCGCTCATAAGTCACCGTCCCTGTGGGTTCCCAACTCTGTTCACCCCACTTCCTTCCAGCACCAAATGCTTCCCACTCCCCATTCTTCAAACCCAGCTCAAGTTCCAGTTCCTCCACCTAGGAATTCCCATGGATCCAGCCAATATCATTACTATCAGGCCTGGAGCAGTGGCCCACGCCTGTAATCCCAGCACTTTGGGAGGCTGGGGCAGGAGGATTGCTTGAGGCCAGGAGTTTCAGACCAGCCTGGACAACAAAGTGAGACCCTTCCTCTAAGAAAAGAAAGAAAGAGAAAGAGAGAGAGAAGAAAGAAAGAGAAAGAAAGAAAGAAGAAAGAAAGAAAGACAAGAAAGAAAGAAAAGAAAGAAAGATAAAGAAAGAAAGAAAGAGAGAGAGAGAGAGAAAGGAAGGAAGGAGGGAGAGAGGTGGGGAGGGAGGGAGGGGAGAGGAGAGAGGGGGGAGGGAGGGAGGGAGGGAAGGAAGGAAGGGGATCAAAACATCATCACTCTCAACTTGACACTGAGTTTTCTTCTCCCTGGTCTGTAACAGTGCTTGGATTGTGGAGTGTTCTTTAGCTTTGTGTGTGTGTGTCTTACCCTCCCCAAACCCATCAAGGTATCAGGTTTCTTGAAAACAAGGCTCTCTTGTTATATATACTCTAGCATCTTCCTGAAAATGGCTTCCTGAAAAGTCTTTTATTATCTTCCTGCAGCATCTTAAAGGCTCTTGGGAGAAGCACACTTCCCTCCATTAGTTTCTGTTCAAATATTCAAAAATAATTTTTTAAACTGAAAAAAGACCAATAACCATCTGTCAAACTCGTATACTGTCTAACTCCAGAAACCTGAAGATAGGATTCAGAGATGTGACCCTCTGAACACCCAGCTCATTTCTATTGCTTTTTAAACTTTTTTTTTTTTTTGTACAGACAGGTTTCACCATGTTTTGAACTTCTGGGCTCAAACAATCCTCCTGCCTCGGCCTCCCAAATTGCTGGGATTACAGGTGTGAGCCACCATGCCCAGCTTGGCCCAGGTATATCTTTCAACCTCCTTATACCCTGTAAATATGACTAATTCCAGGCCCTAGGCTAGTGGCTGAAAAGTTACCCGTCTGTAACAGATTTGCTTGGAAAGCTAAACAGCCTCCTTTTGCACAAAATGCTTCAAAAAGCGGAACAAATTAGCCCCAACTCTGCAGTATACAGTTCAAAAACTGCCCACCCATGCTGAGATGGCTCTAGAGGAAAAAGAGTTCTTCAAAAAGCCCCCTCACCACAGAGGAGGCTTGTTCCAGGAAATGCCCCATGTAACAGACTGTCAGCTATTGTGAGGATAAAAATGATGTAGACTCACCGCACGAGACTTGCCCAGCCCTGTTTGACTTTGCCTGGCCCTGTTCCTTGCCTGTTCTAAGTTTGTCTTCCCTTCTCTATTGCTTTTTGTTTGTTTGTTTTGTTCTTTTTTTCTTTTAAGACAGGGTCTTGCTTTGTTGCTGAGGCAAAAGCGCAGTGGCACAATCTCAGCTTATTACTGCCTCCATCCCCTGGGCCCAAGCCATCCTTGCACCTCAGCCTCCCGAGTAGCTGGGACCACAGGTGTGCACCACCAAGCCCTGCTAATCTTTGCATTTGTAGAGATGGTGTCTCACTGTGTTGCCTGGGCTGCTCTCAAATGCCTAGGCTCAAGCAATCCACCTGTCTCGGCCTCCCAAAGTGCTGTGATTACCAAGTGCTGGGCCACCATGCCTGGCCCGCTATTCTTTAGGGATGAGAAATTAACAAGATCTGCCTCCAGCCACCATTATTGTAGATTTCTTGTAAACCTTAAACAGTGGAATTATTTATCTGCTCATGTGTGGGCAAAGAGTATGAATGCTGTAAATCCCTTGATGGTAAAAATATTCTATCAAAGGAAATTTGTCAAGGAGACACCATCTGTTTTTGAAATCATTTTTTAGGTGGTTTCTCAAGTAAGGTTTGTTGAAATAATAGTAGCAAGTGGCCAGGCACGGTGGCTCAGGCCTGTAATCCCAGCACTTTAGGAGGCCAAGGTGGGTGGATCGCCTGAGGAGAAAAGAAAGAAAGAAAGAAAAGAAAGAAAAGAAAGAAAGGAAAGAAAGGAAAGAAAGGAAAGAAAGAAAAGAAAGGAAAGAAAGGAAGAAAGGAAAGAAAGGAAGAAAGAAAGAAAAAAAGAAAGAAAGAAAGAAAGGAAAGAAAGAAAAGAAAGGAAAGAAAGGAAAGAAAGGAAAGAAAGGAAAGAAAGGAAAGAAAGGAAAGAAAGGAAGAAAGAAAGAAAGAAAGAAAGAAAGAAAGAGAGGGGCCGGGCGCGGTGGCTCAAGCCTGTAATCCCAGCACTTTGGGAGGCCGAGACGGGCGGATCACGAGGTCAGGAGATTGAGACCATCCTGGCTAACACGGTGAAACCCCGTCTCTACTAAAAATACATAAAAAACTAGCCGGGCGAGGTGGCGGGCGCCTGTAGTCCCAGCTACTCGGGAGGCTGAGGCAGGAGAATGGCGTCAACCCGGGAGGCGGAGCTTGCAGTGAGCTGAGATCCGGCCACTGCACTCCAGTCCGGTCGACAGAGCGAGACTCCGCCTCAAAAAAAAAAAAAAAAAAAAGAAAGAGAGAGAGGGAGGGAGGAAGGAGGGAGGGAGGAAGGAGGGAGGGAGGAGGGAGGGAGGGAAGGAGGGAGGGAGGAAGGAAGGAAGGAAGAAGAAAAGAAGGGCTCAGACGTGGTCAAGTATAAAGGTGCTGGCTGGGCGGTGGCTCATGCCTGTAATTCCAGCACTTTGGAAGGCCAAGGCAAGTGAATCACTTGAGTCCAGGAGTTCGAGACCAGCCTGGGCAACATGGCGAAACCTTGTCTCCACAAAAAAATACAAAACTGAGCTGGGCGTGGTGGCGGGAGCCAGTAGTCCCAGCTACTCTGGAGGCTGAGATGGGAGAATCGCCTGAGCCAGGGAGGTCGAGGTTGCAGTGAGTCAAGATCATGCCACTATACTCCAGTCTGGGGTGACAGAGCAAGACCCCGGCTCAAAAAAGAAAAAAAAGGAAAGAAAGAAAGAAAAGAAAAGTGCTGCCCTCACGTGCCAGTCATCAGCAGCTTCTGCGTTGCCACCAGCCGCCTGGCCAGCCTGAACACTCGCTTGCTGAACGGGGTCTTTGATCCCCTCGCCACCAGAGGTCGCTTTCGCTCCAGTGGAAAGCTCTTCCCTGAAGCAAAGCAGCTGTGGCTTCCACCAAAATCTTGCCAAGTTGGAACTCCATTCAAATTAATGAGTATTTATTTAAAAGCTGACCTTTACACCGGGTACTGGGAAGCACTAAAAAGAAAGTGTCAGCTATTCTTCTTCTTCTTCTTTTTTTTTTTTTTTGAGACGGAGTCTCGCTCTGTCGCCCAGGCTGGAGTGCAGTGGCGAGATCTCGGCTCACTGCAAGCTCCGCCTCCCGGGTTCAGGCCATTCTCCTGCCTCAGCCTCCCAAGAAGCTGGGACTACAGGCGCCCACCACGACACCCGGCTAATTTTTTTTTTTGTATTTTTAGTAGAGACGGGGTTTCACCATGTTAGCCAGGAAGGTCTCCATCTCCTGACCTCGTGATCCACCCACCTCGGCCTCCCAAAGTGCTGGGATTACAGGCGTGAGCCACGGCGCCCGGCCAGCTATTCTTAATAGCAAATATCTAAGGACAAAGGACATCAAAAAGCTGGGCAAAAAAGCTATGCTGACCAGGTGCAGTAGCTCATGCCTGTAATCCCAACATTTTGAGAGGCCAAGGTGGGAGGAGCACTTGAGGCCAGGAGTTTGAGATCAGCCTGGACAACATGGCGAAACACTGTCTCAACTAAAAATCAAAAAACTTAGCCAGGCACGGTGGTGCACGCCTGT
Organism: Trachypithecus francoisi; assembly: GCF_009764315.1. Taxonomy (NCBI): domain Eukaryota; kingdom Metazoa; phylum Chordata; class Mammalia; order Primates; family Cercopithecidae; genus Trachypithecus; species Trachypithecus francoisi. The sequence goes on from NW_022681469.1 coordinate 116,085,605, forward strand.
GATCCCAGTTACTCCGGAGGCTGAGGCCAGAGGATCACTTGAGCCCTGGGAAGTCGAGGCTGCAGTAAGCTGTGATTGCATTACTACATTCCAGCCAGGGCAACAGAGCGAGACCCTGTCTTGAAAAGAAAAAAGAAAAGAAACGGAAGAAAAGCTATGCAAGTCACTGCAAAAATAATTGAAAGGAACACTGTATAAATGATCACTATAGTCTGGACTAGAATGTAGACTCATTAGAGGAGGGGCTATTTGAAACCATAAAGGATAAATCAGATGGTTTGCGTCTATAGGGAGGGAATGGCAGGGCATTCCAGAAAACAGCATGAACAAAATCACGAAGGAAAACGTATAGCAAGGCAGATGCAAGGGACACTTCAGAATGAAGTCTCAGATCTCCAGCTGGTTTCAGCCTGTCCCCTCGTCCCTCCTCTGATAACCCAGCCATTCCTCTCCAGGCTCTCTCCCAATCTAGTCCAGCAAGTCTTCCCTACGGCCCTTGAATAAGCCACAATTTCGTGTTACCTGCCTCATGTCCCAGGCTTACAGCTCACAAGGCTAGAAAAAGGCAGTGACATCAACCACAGTGGGAAACCAAGAGGGGATAATTTCAGGGGAAGGAAGTGGCAGCATGTTTTCGGCAAGTGAAGTTTGAGATGACAATGGAATACTTACTTTATTTCATTTTATTTTTTAAAAATGGAAACTGTCTGGGTGCAGTGGCTCACACCTGTAATCCCAGCACTTTGTGAAGCCTAGCAGGTGGATCACCTGAGGTCTGGAGTTTGAGACCACCCTGGCCAACATGGTGAAACCCCATCTTTACTAAAAATACAAAAATTAGCCTGGCATGGTGGCGGGCACCTGTAAACCCAGCTACTCAGGAAGCTGAGGCAGAAGAATTGCTTGAACTCTGGAGGCGGAGGCTGCAGTGAGACGAGATCACGCCATTGCATTCCAGCCTGGGCAACAGAGTGAGGCTCCAAAAAAAAAAAAAAAAAAAAAGGAGGAGGAGGGGAAGAAAGGAAGAAAAGAAGAGAAGGAAATTGGGCAATTCAGGAAATCACCAGGACAGCCAGAGAACCAAACTGGAGGGAGGTCTCACACTATCACACTAGGAACAATGCCCCACATCATACCTGTGCCTCTGCCTGTCCTGCGGACACAAGACACTGCCATTAGCACCACTCTACTGCCACCCTAGGAACTTGATCCTGTCCTTCTGCCAGGGCCTTAACTACCCTCCATCTCCTAATGCCCACCCCAGTCTCTCCTGGAGCAAAGTCTGGCAGGTGCACAGATGGGCAGAGTCCAGCTGACATGCCCATGCTATGCCCAGAAACAATGCTGCAAAAGTGAGTATCTGGAAATTGCAAATGCTACTCTGGGAGGTTGGTCTATCTCCTCCCTAGATTCATAAGACAGGGGATTCCCACACTCCAAGAAGCGGGGTTAGAACCTGAGTGCTGAAAGAATGACAAACATCAACCACAGAGAGTGTTCCAGCCAGGTGTGGTGTATGGGATTACGCCTGTAATCCCCACACTTTGGGAGGCCGAGGCAGGAGGATCACTTGAGCCCAGGAGTTTGAGACCAGCCTTGGAAACATAGAGAGACCTGGTGTCTACAAACAAATTTTTTTTGAGACAAAGTCTCACTCTATTGCTCAGGCTGGGGTACAGTGTTGAGATCTCAGATCACTGCAACCTCTGCCTCCCGGGTTCAAGCAATTCTCCTGCCTCAGCCTCCCAAATAGCTGGGATTACACGTGTGCACCACCACACCCAGTTAATTTTTTTTTTTTTTTTGAGGCGGAGTCTCGCTCTGTCGCCCGGACTGGAGTGCAGTGGCCGGATCTCAGCTCACTGCAAGCTCCGCCTCCCAGGTTGACGCCATTCTCCTGCCTCAGCCTCCCGAGTAGCTGGGACTACAGGCGCCTGCCACCTCGCCGGCTAGTTTTTGTATTTTTAGTAGAGACGGGGTTTCACTGTGTTAGCCAGGATGGTCTCGATCTCCTGACCTCGTGATCCGCCCGTCTCGGCCTCCCAAAGTGCTGGGATTACAGGCTTGAGCCACCGCGCCCGGCCTCAGTTAATTTTTGTATTTTTAGTAGAGATGGGGTTTCACCATGTTGGCCAGGCTGGTCTTGAACTCCTGACTTCAAGTGATCCACCCACCTCAGCCTCCCAAAATGCTGGGATTATAGGTGTGAGCCACCGCACCCAGCCCTACAAACAAATATTTAAAAATAGCTAGGTATGGTGTTGCGTGCCTACAGTCTCAGCTACTTGGAAGGCTGGGGCAGGAGGATCACTTGAGCCCATGAGTTTAAGGCTGCAGTGATCATGATCACACCACTGCACTCCAGCCTGGGCAACAAAGCGAGACCCTGACTCTAAAAAAAATGGAAAAAAAAAAGGTGGGGAGGAACATGGATCATAGACTCACAAAGATGAGAGGTTTCAGAAGCCATCTGGCCACCCTCTCAACCACCACAGGAACCACCTCTATAACCACATGAGTAAAGACATAGGGAGGTGTCAGTGTGGTTTATAGGATGACAGTACAAACACCATTCCTAATGATGAAGAAAAATCTCACCTCTTCGACCAGGTGCGGTGGCTCAGGCCTGTAATCCCAGTACTTTGGGAGGCCGAGGTGGGTGGATCACTTGAGGTCAGGAGTTCAAAACCAGCCTGGCCAACATGGTGAAACCCCATCTCTACTAAAAATACAAAAATTAGCCAGGTGTGGTGGCGTGCACCTGTAATCCCAGCTACTGGAGAGGCAGAGGCAGGAGAATTGCTTGTACCCAGGAGGTAGAGGTTGCAATGAGCTGAGATCACGCCATTGCACTCCAGCCTGGGCCACAAAGCGAGACTCCATCTCAAAAATAGAAGAAGGAGAAGGAGAAGGAGAAAGAGAAGAATAAGAATAAGAATCAGAATCTCACCTCTTCCATGTTTCCGTTTATACAAGTGGCACCACTAACCCTCCAGGATTTTTCTCCTTTCCTCTCTACTTAGATGATGATCAACTTCAGATCACCAGTTCCTTTAAGGGATCTCTCTAATCTGTCCCTCCCATTTCATCCTGGAACCAGGATTCCCAAAACTCTCAGATAATCTTTCAGCTTTCCTGTTGTCCTTTCAAATTCTCCCACATATGACTATAAGATCAATTTTTTTTTTTATTCTGAGACAGGGTCCTGCTCTGTCACCCAGGCTGGAGTGCAGTGGAAAAATCATGACTCACTGCAGCCTCTACCTCCTGGGCTCAAGCGATCATCCCACCTCAGCCTCCTAAGTAGCTGGGACCACAGGCACGTGCCACCATGCCTGGCTAATTTTGTTTATTTTTTTCTAGAAACAGGGTCTATGTTGCCCAGGTTGGTCTCAAATCCTGAGCTCAAGCAATCCTGCCACCTCAGCCTCCCAAAGTGCTGGGCTTATGAGCATGAGCCACCATGTGCCTGGCCAAGATTAACTTTCTTAACACTGTTTTCACCAAGTTATTCACTAGTTCACATAGCCATAATGACTCTCAACTGACAACTGCATCAAATCTCAATTCAGCTCCATGCACAAGCTGTATCGGATCCACTAACTCATAGATCCTCCACATTCATCATTCGCTAACAATGAAGAAATCCAAGTCGGGTGTGGTGGCTCATGCCTGTAATCCCAGCACTTTGGGAGGCTGAAGCAGGTGGATCACTTGAGGTCAGGAGTTCAAGACCAGCCTGGCCAATATGGTGAAACCGTCTCTACTAAAAATACGATAAAATTAGCCAGGTGTGGTGATGCATGCCTGTAGTCCCAGCTACTCAGGAGGCTGAGGCAGGAGAATCACTCGAACCTGGGAGGCAGAGGTTGCAGTGAGCCAAGATCGTACCACTGCACTCCAGCCTGGGAGACAGGGCAAGACTTTAGTTTCAACCACTTGAATTCTATGACTCCCTACAAGCAAAACCCGTATTTCTTTTTCACTTGTAACTTATTTAATTTTTTGAGACAGGTTCTTGCTCTGTCATCCAGGTTGGAGTGCAGTGGTGAGATATCGGCTCACTGCAACCTCCACCTGCCAGACTCAAGCGATCCTCCCACCTCAACCTCCTGGGACCACAGATGTGTGCCACCATGCCTGAGTAATTTTTGTATCTTTTGTAGAGACAGGGTTTTGCCAGGTTGCCCATGCTGGTCTTGAACTCTTGGGCTCCTGCAGTCCTCCCACCTCAGCCTCCTGAAGTGCTAGGATTACAGGCGTGAGCCACTGTGCCTGGCTGCAAAACCCACATTTCTAACAATTCTCTCACGAAGCCTATCTTCCCTGCAGTTACGCATATCACATTGAGGCAAGGAATTTTAAAGAGTGTCGGCTTTCCAAGAAGTGTAGGAGTTGATATCTCTAGAGCTTCCAAACTTCTGCAAGCTGCTGCCTGGCCCTCTGCTTTTTCTTTTTCTTTCGTTCTTTCTTTTTGAGATGGAGTTTTCTGCTCTTGTTGCCCAGGCTGGAGTGCAGTGGCGCAATCTCGGCTCACCGCAACCTCCACCTCCCCGGTTCAAGCAATTCTCCTGCTTTAGCCTCCTGAGTAGCTGGGATTACTGGCAGGTACCACCACACCTGGCTAATTTTGTATTTTTACTAGAGACGGGTTTTCTCCATGTTGAGGCTGGTCTCAAACTCCTGACCTCAGGTGATCCGCCCGCCTCAGCCTCCCAAAGTGCTGGGATTACAGGTGTGAGTCACTGTGCCCAGCTTTTTTTTTTTTTTTTTGAGGCATAGTCTTGCTGTGTAGCCCAGTCTGGAGTGCAGTGGTGTGATCTCTGCTCACTGCAGCCTCTGCCTCCTGGGTTCCTGCGATTCTCCTGCCTCAGCCTCCTGGGTAGCTGGGATTACAGGTGCCCACCACCATGCCTGGTTAACTTTTGTATTTAGTAGAGATGGGGTTTCACCATGTTGGCCAGGCTAGTCTCCAACTTCTGACCTCAGGTGATCCTCCCACCTCAGACTCCCAAAGTGCTGGGATTACAGGCATGAGCCACCAAGCCCGGCAGCTAAGGTGGAGGCAGAGGAGAAAAGGAAACAAAAGCAAAAGGAAGAAGAAAAAGTAAAAGAAGAAAGAAGTTGGGGCCGGGCACGGTGGCTCACACCTGTAATCCCAGAACTTTTGGGAGGCCAAGGTAGGCGGATCACTTGAGGTCAAGAGTTCGAGACCAGCGTGGCCAACACGGTGAAACCCCCATCTCTACTAAAAATATAAAACTTAGCGGGGTGTGGTGGCAGGTACCTGTAGTTCCAGCTACTTGGGAGGCTGAGGAAGAAGAATTGCTTGATCCGGGGAGGTGGAGGCTGCAGTGAGCCGAGACTGGGCCACTGCACTCCAGCCTCGGCAACAAGAACGAGACTCCATCTCAACAACAGCAACAAAAAAAAAAGAAGAAGAAGAAGAGGCTGGGAAGAGGAAATGATAGGTACCATTATGAAGTGTTTACAGATACTTTCTATAATTACCTCTAATCCTCAGAACCACCTTGCAAGATATGTACTGTTGTCCTCTTTTTTTTTTTTTTTTTTTTTTGAGACAGAAGACTGAGTCAGGAGGCTGAGTCAGAAGAATCACTTGAACCTGGGAGGTGGAGGTTGCAGTGAGCCGAGATTGCGCCACTGCACTCCAGCCTGGGCAACAGAGCGAGACTCCATCTCAAAAAAATAAATACATAAAATAAATAAATAAATAAAGTGGAGACAGGAAGTGAGGCCTTACCAACAACTGCATCACGTGCTACTCAAAAATAACAGCACATTAGTTGCCAACAATGATCTATCATTAACTTTTCTGCATGACAAAATTTAAGATTTTCTCTTATCCTTCTATCCAGACCTCTTTGCTTTATCACTTGTGCTAGGGAAGCAGGGGCCTCAGAGAGCCAGTCTAAAACCATTTTAAGTTCAGCTCCATCTTGATTTCCCTTGAAATTAACAAGGCACATTCCTTGTCAGTCACAACCCATAGCTGTTTACAGTTGGGGAAACAGTTTAAAGATACCTGCAAGGACAGACTCCTCCAACTACAGAAAATCCAGATGCCCCAATACCCATAACAATATATGCTTTTAAGATAATTATAGTTCTGGCTGGGGGTGGAGGCTAAGGCAGGAGGATTGCTTGAGGCCAGGAGTTCGAGACCAGCCTGGCCAACATAGCGAAAACCCCCTCTCTACTAAAAATACAAAAATAAGCTGGACGTGGTAGCACATGCCTATAATCCCAGTGGTGAGACCCCATCTCTACAACAAAATATTTTTGTAATTAACTGGATGCACTGGTTCATGCCTGCAGTCACAGCTACTTGGGAGGCTGAAATGGAAGGATGTAACTGTAATCCAGCTACTAGGGAGGCTGAGACACAAGAATGGCTTGAACCCAGGAGGTGGAGGTTGCAGCGAGCTGAGATCACACCACTGCACTCCAGCCTGGGCGACAGATCAAGACTGTCTCAAAAACAAAAAAAAACAAAAAAAAAGGAAGAAAGATAATTATAGTTTTGCTTTAATGTACTTACCTACTAGAATGTCAAGGATAGTTAAATCAACAGAACAATAAATTTTGTCATGCCATTGGCCCATCTGCACATTGACTCGGCTTAGTTTAGTCTCTACAAAAACAAGACTCCTATATAAGAAAAACTTGGCGGGGCGCGGTGGCTCACGCCTGTAATCCCAGCACTTTGGGAGGCCGAGGCGGGCTGATCACGAGGTCAGGAGATTGCGACCATCCTGGCCAACAGGGTGAAACCCCGTCTCTACTAAAAATACAAAAAAATTAGCCGGGTGTGGTGGTGGGCACCTGTAGCCCCAGCTACTCGGGAGGCTGAGGCAGGAGAATGGCTAAACCAGGGAGGAGGAGCTTGCAGTGAGCCGAGATCGCGCCACTGCACTCCAGCCTGGGCGACAGAGCAAGACTCTGTCTCAAAAAGAAAAAAAGAAAAACTTAAAGGTCAGGGGCGGTGGCTCATGTCCGTAATCCCAACACTTTGGGAGGCCGAGGAGGTTGGATAGCCTGAGCCCAGGAGTTCCAGACCAGGTTGGGTAGCATGACAAAACCCTGTCTCTACAAAACATACAAAAATTAGCTGGGTGTGTGGGGGGGGGGGGCACGCCTGTAGTCCTAGCTACTTGGGAGACTGAAGTGGGAGGATCGCTTGAGCCCAGGAGGTGGAGGCTGCAGTGAACTATAATCATGCTACTACACTCCAGACTGGGCAACAGAGTAAGACTCTGTCTCAAAAAAAGAAAAAAAGAAAAAGAAAGAAAGAAAAGAAAAAATTAAGACAGTGTGTTCCTCTGTTTGCTTTCTGAGGACGCCCTACTCCGTAAGGGGACACCTTTCAATAAACTCTCTCTTCTCATAGCACTCTGCGGCTTGCTTTGAATTTCTTCTGCATGAGATCCAAGAATCCTCTCTTGGGGTCTGGATCAGGACCTCTTTTTCCAGTAACACGTAGACACACACACACACACATTCAGTTTAAAAGCCCATATTACAACGTACATCCACCTCATCTTCACACTGAGATTTGGGTTACATCGGTCCCTTTTTGAGTTTTGACCCAAGTTAACCTTTTAAGACACTCTTTATTTCTTCCCCTTTTGCCTCAATTCACGTTCCTCCTCCTTCTCCTTACATGCCTTTTATAGCAGCCTCTCTTTTTCTCTTTTATTCATTTTCTACACATTTCTCTTACTTTAAGATCAGAAGTCAGGCGCGGTGGCTCACGCCTGTAATCCCAGCACTATGGGAAACCCAGGCGGGAGGGTCTCTTGAACCCAGGAGTTCGAGACCAGCTTGGGCAACATAGTAAGACCCCCGTCTCTACACAAAAAAATTTAAAAATTAGCTGGGCATGATGGTGTGCGTCTGTAGTCCCAGCTACTCAGGAGGCTGAGGCGGGAGGCTCGCTTGAGGCCAGGAGTTCAAGGCCGCAGAGAATCATGATCTCACCACTGCACTCCAGCCTGGGTGAGGCGACCAGACCCTGTCTCTAAAAAGAAAAAAAATAAATAGAGGGGTGTATCTATCACGCTCTCGATAGATATTTAGCTCGAGTTCTATACTTTTTTCATGACCGTTTGTCTTCCTGTTTTCCAGGTCATTACTCCTCCCCTACACTTAATTCCCACCCTGCTCCCTCTTCACAGCCCACGCCCCTTCCAGGAGTCCTGCCTGCTGCCTCGAACTCCAATGATCGTCCCATTCACCTCTCACCCCTTTTCCCGCCTTTTTGTCCCACAAGGCTTCAAAGCGCGAGGACCTCATTGTCCTCCTCCCCCATCCTCCAACCAGCCCACAGGACAGCCGAGTTACCATGACGACCGGGCTCCTAGAAGCTGCAGTCAAGGACCTGGTTGCCATGGTTTCCGCTTCTCCGCCTCCAGCCCCGCCCGCGCTCCCCGCGGCGTCGGCGCCTGCGCAGTGTGTGGCGCGCCGGGAGTCAGAGCCTGGGCGGGACGGGGCGGGGCTTCGGCCGAGAGGGAGGGAAGCCGGAGAAAGGATAAGAAAGGGAGTGGGACTGGCGCCTACGGTGGCCGAAGTGGGACGCGCCGAGCCGGAGGCTGCAGGATGGTAGGCTGTGCGAAGAGGGAGGGGAGGGGGAAGCGAGGGGCGTGGGCTGCACCTGCGGGGGTCCTCGGGGGCCGCCCTCGGGGTGAGCCGCTCTGTCTTCCCTCTGGTCCTCAGAGGCCTCCCTTGCCTCGGCTGGTGGGCGAGCCGGGCTCGGGAGGAAGAGTGGGAGGTGGCATTCGGGAGAGGGGCGGGGAGGGGGTGCATTTGCAGGGCGAGCGTGGGCTGACGAAGGGGCGGCGGGGCCGTCCCGAGCTGGGAGAGGCGCTCGGGTCTTGGCTCCCTGGGGTCCCTCGATCCCCGCCGCAGGGAAGCAGCCTAAAGCAGAGGGTTGCGGGGGTCGCTTTGCGGAGGGAGGGAGTGGGGGTCATCGGTCACCGAGAACCCCTTCCCGGGCGGCACAGGCGAGAGCGGGGACCCGGGTGGGGAGAGAGGTGTAGGAGGGGAGTTTCCGGGTCGGAAAAGGGAGCGCCCTATTGGGTTCGTGGCGGTGCTTGCCTAGAGGTTGGGCCCAGGTAAGGAAGCGAAGTGGACTCGTGGTTTTGCTCCGGAGGACCCAGGCTTTGGGATCCCGGGCTCCAGGGCTCTCTGCCCCTAATCCCACTCTTTCCGGAACCCAGGCCTTCCATCTTCCTGCTCGCTCCCCACCCCCCTATCTGAGCGGCGCACGAGGCTCCCCGGCGCCCCTCTTTTCCCCTCCACCAAAAAAATCAGTTCTCCTGAATTCTGATTTTTCACCTACTAAGCTATACAGTGCCACACGCCCAGGGATTCCAACCCTGGGCATGTCCATGAATAGGAGAGCTGCTGGGGGAAGGAGAAGACTCCAGGATGTGGCCCAGACCCCCTGGAACTGGGAAGCTGAGGTGCACTGGGCAGTGAGGGCTCTGTCTTCCATCCCACTTGACCCAGCTTGCTGTCTGTTCTGCAGACATTCTTTAGGGGAACCCCCTGGGTGGTGGGGCCCTGAGGGAGATTGGTCACCTGGTGTCTGGGGAGGAGTGGGCGCTTAGCAGGAGGCACCCTAAAAGGGAGAAAAGTTAAAGACAAATGTCAAAGACATCTGGGTGCCTGCAGAGAGGAAGGTGGGATTTGGGCATCTCCATACCCTGTGTGGTGTTGGAAATACATACTGCAAAGGAGGATACCCCTGGGCTTAGGCCTGGCACTGGAGAGTGGTGTGTTTGGGAGATCATTAAGATCTTATGGCTATGATGGGGTGGAAAATTGAGGTAGCTTCTCCAGGGACAAAATGCCAGATTTCAGCACGGTGGTGGGTAGAGAGAGGGTGGAAGAGAACAGGCATTTATTTGGCATTGGTTACTGGTTTCTTGTCACTGTGCTAGGCATTCTACTTGCCTTTAGAAAGCAGAACCAGTAAGCAAGAAGTCAGAGAATCATGGTAATAATAATAATAACTAACAGCCGGGCGCAGTGGCTCACACCTGTAATGCCAGCACTTTGGGAGGCCGAGGTGGACGGATCACTTGAGGTCAGGAGTTTGAGACCAGGGCCTGGCCAACATGGTGAAACCCTGTCTCTACTAAAAATACAAAAATTAGCCGGGTGTGGTGGCTCATGACTGTAATCCCAGCTACTCAGGAGGCTGAGGCAGGAGAATCGCTGGAACTCAGAAGGTGGAGATTGCACTGAGCAGTGATTGTGCCACTGCACTCCAGCCTGGGTGACAGAGATGACAGAGAGAGACTCTCAAAAATATTAATAGTAATAGCTAACATGTTATACTGCCTGCCTGTGCTAGGGACTTGCATATATCAACTCATTTAGTCTCAACAACTGTGCAAGGCAAGTACGATGTCCATTTTGCAGATAAGGAAACTGAGGCCCAGAGACTTACAGTAGTAATTGGCCCAAGGCCCTGCGTAACTAGTAGAGCCAGGATTTGAACCCAAATGATGGACTCAGAAGCTCTACTTCCCCCTGCTGGTGGAAACACCCAGTGTTGAGAGCAAGGGGCTGGATGTTGGAAGAAAGTAGAGAAGAATTAGCCAGGATGAGTTTGGGGAATGTGTGTTTACCCTGGGTTCTGCCCTCCCATCCCCCGCAGATGCGGTTCATGCTGCTATTCAGCCGGCAGGGAAAACTGCGGCTGCAAAAATGGTACCTGGCCACTTCGGACAAGGAACGGAAGAAGATGGTGCGGGAGCTTATGCAGGTTGTCCTGGCTCGCAAGCCCAAGATGTGCAGCTTCTTGGAGTGGAGGGACCTCAAAGTTGTCTATAAGAGGTGACTCCCCATCTACTTTCAGATCTGCCTAGATTCGAGTTGGGCAGTGGGTTAAAATGGCTGAGAAATGGTCGTCCCTTAGGTCAGGGAGACCTGGGAGCTGAGGACCTCGGGAGGACAGTGATGAATGTCAACTTCCTTTTTTACCCCCGCAAACTCTTCTTAAAGAAGTTTTTGTTTACCACTTGGTTTTGCTCATGCGCAACACCTGCCTCACTCACGTGTCCCTTTGGGCCCTATCTTGCCCCACCACACATGTCCCTTGCAGTCAAAGTTCTGCCCTACTTTTCCTAACACACACGCGCACACACCCTTTCCAGTTCCTTCTCCTCTGAGCAGGTAAATTACTTGGCTCAGGTTTTTGCTGAGTCAGACTTAGGAGGTCAGAGGGCAGGAAGGAAAAAGCGTGCGTTCTTTGCATGTTTTTAGGACAGCACAAAGAGGCAAGTGAGTTACTCTTTACATGCCCTGGGGCCACCCCACCTGTGGCCAGCCAGGGCACAGACCACCCCCAGGCTGGTGGGAGGTTTGAGCCCAGAATGCCTGGGTCCTGAAGCAAGCTTGTAGCATGTCTCATGCATTCCTCTCCGCAGATATGCCAGCCTCTACTTCTGCTGCGCCATCGAGGGCCAAGACAATGAGCTCATCACACTGGAGCTGATCCACCGATACGTGGAGCTCTTAGACAAATACTTTGGCAGTGTAAGTCTCCTCTGCCCACCAGTTTCCATTCCCAGCAATCCCCTTTGGTAATCTACCAAACTTTGAGGCCCCTCCAGTCTCTCCTCTGGAAGTCTCAGGGGAGAGGTGAAGTTGGAGCAGTAAGAACAGTAATTAATTTCCCTTTTTAAGCTTTAAGCCTATTAACCATGTCCCATAATCGTCCCTGAGTGGGGAGAGTGGGGGCAGGATCAGGCAGTTAATCTCCACTTAGAGCTTAGCTTGGACTTTTCACACAGAGACCAAGTTCAGATTTTTTGTTTAGTTTAAATTTTTATTTTTTTTAGAAACAGAGCCTCACCTGTCACCTGGAGGAATGCCTCCTATGGCTGGAGTGCAGTGGCACAATCATAGCTCACTGCAGCCTTAACCTCTGGGCTCAAGCCATCCTTCTGCCTCAGTACCCTGAGGAGCTGGGACTGCAAGTGCACACCACTACGCCCAGCTAATTTTTGTATATATATATTTTTTTTAGATATGGGGTCTCGCCATGTTGCCCAGGCTCGTCTCTGGGGCTCAAGTGATCCTCCCACCTCAGCCTCCCGAAGTCTGGGATTACAGGGGTGAGCCACTGTACCTGGCCCCATATTCAGATTTTTATCACTGGTTCTTTATCTTGGATTTGCATTGGAATTTTCTGGAGAATTTTTGTGAATAGCAGTGTCCAGGTTCTACTATCAGAGATTCTGAATTAACTTATCTGAGGGACAGCTCAGATCTTAGATGGGGCGTAGTAATAACTCCATAATTTGTGTCCCACTTAACAATTTATAAAGTGCTTTTGGGTCCTCTTGTTTGCTCCTTATCCCATCCTAGCAGTAGGTGTTGGTATCTCCATTTTTGAGGCCAGAAAACTGAGACTTAGATGTTTAAGGACATGTTTAGCTAGATGGTTAGTGGCAGAGCCCTGCTTGGAACTCAAGTCTTCCACCCCATGGTCCAGAATTCTCTCCTTCCCTGCCCCATGGTGTCGAGGAAGCGGGGCTACCGCAACCTTTGGTGGGAACAACGTCACAGATTTTGTGGGGAAGGCAAGGGGAACCACAGGCAAGGGTAGATAAAGCAATTAATGTTTCATGATCAGGAGGAAAGAGGCAAGAGGAAGAGGGAAAAAACTGATCCAAGGCAAGGTGCAGTGGCTCATGCCTGTGATCCCAGCACTTCGGGAAGCCGAGGCAGGTGGGTCACTTGAGGCCACAAGTTCGAGACCAGCCTGGCCAACATGGCAAGACATTGTCTTTACAAAATATTTTAAAAATTAGCTGGGCATGATAGCGTGCACCTGTAGTCCCAGCTACTCAGGAAGCTGAGGCAGGAGGATCACTTGAGCCGAGGAGTTCGAGGCTGCAGTGAGCTATGATCATGCCACTGCACTCCAGCCTGGAAAACAGAGCAAGAGACCCTGTCTCTAACAAAATAACGAAACAAAACAAAAAAAGTGAAAAAGCTGAACCAACTACTAAGGCTTGGGGGTTGAGGGCAGAACCCAAGGTGGGAGGCATGGTCTAGAAAAGGAAGTGGCTCCAGTTGCCCCTCCATGCTCAACTCAGCCTCTCCCCGCCCTCCCAGGTGTGCGAGCTGGACATCATCTTCAACTTTGAGAAGGCCTACTTCATCCTGGATGAGTTTTTGATGGGGGGGGATGTCCAGGACACCTCCAAGAAGAGTGTGCTGAAAGCCATCGAGCAGGCTGACCTACTGCAGGAGGTACGGGCCAGGGACAGTGAGGAGGAGGAGGAATCGCACAGTGGTGGACAGGGCCTTCCCTCCCCTGGACGCCCTGCCTGCCCTGCCCATCGTCGCCAAGGGCCCCCCCTCCCTGTGGTATCTGACCCCCACTACGCCCAGCTCTCCAGCTTACCCTCAAGCCCTGACCCCATGGGGTGGGAGGTAGGTAGGGTGGCAGATAGTCCACCGGTGCACCCCTCATTCCAAGCTCTGTCCTTCCCCCAAGCGCCCAGATGTCTCATGGCCACCCAGTCTCCTTTCTCCAATTCTCTGAGCAAGGCTTAACGCCAAGGGGTTAAGGGTTTGCTTTGGAGTTAAGGGTTGCTTGGAGAATTGGAGAAGGGGAACCTGGTAGGTCATTCTTTTCTTCCCTGGTTTCTTCTCCCAGCCCTCTTTTTTTTTTTTCAACACACACATACTCCAAAGCCTCTGCGTCTCAGGAGGAAAAGGCTATGGGGATTTGGGGGCTGGGGCAGAGGGCACCTGGATGTTGGTTCTCCCTGCTCCCTGGTGCCCCCGCTCTCACCCCATTACTGCCTGCCCCCTCTCTGCTGTGCCATCACCGAGCCCTGGTGCAGGGAGATGAGTCACCGGAATCTGCAGTGATGAGCGAGCCCGGCCGGAGCTGGCTCTGAGGAGGGGGAGAGATGGGGGGCGAGGGGGGGGCTCATCTCTGCAGTGGGAGAGAGGGCAGAGCTGAACTTGCCACCTCACTGGTTGAGCTTCACCTTCCCACACACTCGCATATATGTGCCCTGGCACACACATATGGCCTGGCACACACACCCACCGTGTCACCAGTGTTGCGCTCAGACCCTAATGACGTATCTCCCTGCAGCCTGGTTCACCTTCCCTCAGGGACCTGGCACTCACCTCCCACTGCCTCACCTGACTCTGAAAAACAGGACCCAGCCATCTGTACCCCCCAGGGCCCCAGAAAGATCCCCCCACCTCCTTGTCCCGGCTTCACTGCCTTTACTCCCAGGTGTCAAGGCGGGGCCCCTGCTCACCAAGCTCCCAGCTTTGGGCACTCTGGGTGGTGACGGACTCAACCTGGACCCCACCTGCCACCGTTGGCTAGCCTGGGGCTGGCCCTGGGAGGCTGGTGGGCGCCCCCTGAAGGGCTCGCTGGTCCAGCCTCAAGCTCACATAGACTTCTCTCCCCCTCCCCCGTGTCTGTGCCTCCCCCGTCTGACTCTTCCTCGTGACTGCTGTCTTGCCCACCCTGTCGGCCTCTCCTGGTGTCTCTGCGTCACCCTCTGTCTGTCTCTGCCTTAGGAGGATGAGTCGCCACGGAGTGTGCTGGAGGAGATGGGTCTGGCATAGCCCCCGCTGGGCTGGGGCATGGCGATGGGGTCCTGGCAGCATGGCGGGAACGGCTGCTTGTCCTCTGCCGAGGGCCCTATTCTTGGTGGGACTCGGCTGCCCCTCCTCTGCTGCCTCACCTTCTTTCAGAGTGAGCTGTGGGCTCAGGCCCTTCAAACATTCCCTCCCTCCACCCCCTACCTCCACTTTCCCCTTTACCCACCGAAGGTTTTAGGAGCTAGGAGGCAGGAAAATGTGACCCAGATGGGGGTGCTATTTGGCTTTTATTCCCTGCCTTTGCAGAACTGATATCACCCCAGACGTCCTCCCCTCCCTAATAACTGTAAATATATAAATATGTCAGGTTAAAGGGAAAAGGTTTTCAGGGCACTTCTCTTCCTCTCTGCCCCATAACCTACCTCCACCCTCCCCCTAGCCAGCCAGGGCGGCTTCTCTGCCTGGGAGGAGAGCCTGGTCCCCCTCTTTCTCCTTGGCTGCAGTGGGGCCTCTATCCAGTGCCAGGGAGGAACAACATAGTTAATTTTTTTCTAACCTTGCCACTTTGAGGGAAGGAAGGGTTGGGGGAAGGGCGAGCTTTATGGGACCCTGGTCCTGGCCCTGTCCCTCTTTCACTCCAGTTCTGGGTGAGGCAGGAGCTGGGAGGGGCGGGGAGGGGGAAGTGTCTGCCTTTATTTCCTTTCTTCTGAAATAAAAGGAAAAGCATTTCTGGACTTTGCTGGCCTCGGGCTCTATGAAGGAAGGCAGGGCTGCTGGCATCATCGGGAGGCCAAGGGGATCCTGCCAGCCTTGGGAAGAAAGGGAGAGCACACAGTTAAATGGGAATTTCAGATACACAAATCATTTTGGGGATAAATGTGTCCCAGCAATGTTTGGGACACACTTAACTCTAAAATTTCATCCGTTGTCTATATGGAATTTCAAATTTCCATTTCCTGTGTTTTATCTGGCCACCCTACCTTAAACGGATTTTTATGCCCAATGAGTCTCCAAATAGGCTGCCCCCAACTCCCTGAGCTGCCTTTACGGAAGGAGGAACAACTCTTCAGGATGCGGGTCTGTTATGGGCGATTTCATTTGCCCAGTTTAGTTTTATTTGAATCAGTTCACAAGTACTTGTGATTAGAAAAGGCTTAAGATGGGAGGCCAAGGTGGGCAGGTCGCTTGAACCCAGGAGTTCCAGACCAGCTGAGCAACATGGCAAAACCCCATCCCTACAAAAAAATGCAAAAATTAGCTGGGCATGATGGTGCACACCTGTAGTCTCAGCTACTCAGGAGGCTGAGGTAGGAGGATTACCTGAGCCCAGGAAGTCGAGGTTGCAGTGAGCTGTGATTGCACCACTGCACTCCAGCCTGGGCGACAGAGTTAGACCCTGTCTCAAAAAAAAAAAAAAGTTAAGAAGTGGCTTTAGCCAGGGTGTCTCTGTGGCTGCCACCCCCTCCTCCCCGTATTTCTTGCAAAGTACCTAGGACCAGGCATTTAGGGAGCAGTGGAGGGAGGCGGGTGGGTGAAAACAGGAAACTCTGGCATTACCCGTGTGGCCCCAGGATCTTGGGAAGAAGGAGCCGAGTGGCGCCCAGAGCTGTGACACCTTGTGCGGGTCGCCTTTTTCTTTTGAATCAGAGGTGGCTGGACTCATCGCAGACAATTGGCTCTTTTATTGCATTCCGCTGGGCCTCTCTCTGTCAAGCCCTGGGGAAAGATGACTTTCCCACCATCCCCCAAGCTGGAAGTGGAATTTCGGGTTTTTTAATGGGTGCAAGCCATATCCTCCTCTGAAAACAGTTTCAGACTTTCCCCTCTTACCCCTCGCCTTAGTTTGGGGGCAGGAAGCAGGAGGACATGGGGACTGTGGCTGGCGCTTCCCTCACCGCCCCTTGGGAAGGACCACACAGGCCCAAGGGGACGGGTGAATAACCGAGAACAAAGTCCTAATAAAATAGTCACTTTTATTTCTTAGCAAAACTATTTCCTCCGTGAGGGGTATTTACAACAGAGAAAGGAAAGAAGGGGTGAATTCACAGCGACTTGGAGAGGTTGGAGGGGCTCGTGGGAGGCCCGAAGGGCTGGAGACAGACACACTTCACACGATTAACTGGAACTTTTTCCGGTTTCGGACGGGGACGTCCCCAGAGGGACTTGATGGGGCCGGGGCCCCGCGTGGGGAGGGAACTCGCACAAACCACCCGCCCTCCTGGGCTAGCCCCGGGTCACCCGCGGGTGAGCTCTGGGAGTTCGGGCTCTGGACCCGGGAAGGGGGTCTGGCAGGTCCCGGCGCAGCCCGGGGACGGGGGCGGGGCCGAGGGGCGGGGCCGGGTCGCATGCAAACACCGAGGGGGAGCGGGCGACACGGAGGGGGGCGGCGCGCGCGGCGGGGGCGCGCGGGGGCGGGGCCGGGGGAGCGGTCACGGGCGCCGGAGCAGCACGTGCTCGATGTAATTCTCCAGCTCTTCCTGCTCCTGCAGCCGGCGCTCCTCCGCCTCCGCCTCCTCCTGTGCGCGCCGCGCCTGGGCCTCCCGGCCCGGATAGTGGCGCGAAGGCGGCAAGGCGTGGTGGTAGTGGCGGCGGCGCAAGGCCGAGGGCGGCTGCAGTGTCCGCGGCCGGATGTAGTTGGGGAAAGGGTGATATGGCCCTGGCGGGTACACCTCGTCCTCCTCCCGATCCCAGGGAGGGAGCACCTCGTTCCAGTCCGGCAGCTGGTCTCTGGCGGGGGCGGGGGCGGGGGCGGGGGCTGCGGGGAGCGGACGTGGGGGGGGCGGGGGCGGCACGGGGGGGCGGCACGGGCTCAGGAGGGGCGTTCTTCTTCCGCTTCCGCTTCTCTTCCACTTCCTCGATGATGCTGACCACGTCGTCCGCTGGCAGGTGGAGTTTGGTGGACAGCTCAATGAGGCTGTCGATCGTCTGCGGGTCCATCTCCTCGTCGTCGTCCTCCTCCCCGCCCTCCTCTGCCCCCTCGGCCTCCTTCCGCCGGTGGCCCGGCGTCTCCTCCTGGGAGCGCTTGTCCTCGGCGCCGGCTTCCCCGTCCTCCTCCTCCGCGAACAGGAGCGCGTTCTGCCGCGCCCTCTCCGCCTCCTCCGCCTCTGCCTCCGCCTCCGCCGCCTCCTCATCCTCTTCCCCCACCCTCTCCTCCCCGCCGCGTCTCTCCTGCTCCGCCTCCTCCTCCTCCCTTGCACTCTCTCGCTCCTCTGCCGCCTCCTGCAGCCCCCGACCCCCGAGGCCGCGCTGCCGGGCCCCGCCCTGCAGCAAATACTGAAGCAGCAGGTCCGAGGCGAGGTCGGCCAGCCGCTCTTCCTGCGCCGCGGCCTGCCGCGTGGCCTCAGCCTGCCGCCGCCCGGCCTCCACCTGCGCCAGCCCTTGCTGGAGAAGGCGCTCGCCCGCCTCGGAGCCGCCAAGAAGTGCGCTCTCCGGCCGGCGCGCCTTGGGGAACGGGGCGGCCAGACCTTGGTACGCCTTGGACAAGGGTGCCAGTGCCTCGCCTAGGTGTGTTTTGGGGGAGGACACTCCTTCCCCGAACTTGTGGGTTTCGGGAAGGGGCCCGCTCTCGGGCATACGCGCCTGGAATTGCGAGGGGGCCGGGGGCGGCAGGGGCGCGCGCTCCGGGACACGCGCCTGGAACTCTCCCCAGGAAGCGCGCCACACGCGCTCTGGCCCCGGGCTCTCCAGATTCACTCGGGTCAGCGTGTGCGTGCGGGTTTCCGTCTCTGCTGCCGCCGTCTCCTGCTGGCGCTTGGCGCTACTTGGACTGAAATCTCGCAGTTCCTGGAGCAGGGACGCTAGCGCCTCGAGCTCTTCGGAGGGATCGCTCGCCTCGGGCCCATTCTCCGGAGTCTGAGGGCGAGGCGGAGCCGCGGGCTCCGGGCTCTCCGGCGCCGGGAGGCTGTGGGTCTGGCTGCGCACGGTCTCGGTCAGCAGAGCTTCAGCTGCTTCTTCCGCCGGCCCCTGCTGGGAGCCGCTTGGTGCGGGGGGCGAGGCAGGGCGGTCGAGTGCCTGCAGCAGCACCGCGGCCAGCGCCCGGGGATCCACGCCCTGGAAAAGCTCTCCCTCGTCCTGCGGCTCGGGATTCCGAGCGGCTCGGACCTCTGGGGCGCTGCCATCCTTTGGCCCGGGCACTGCGTCCCCGGCTACCGGCTCTTTATGCTCAGAGCTGAGGGGAGGAGGCTGCGCCTCAGGGCGACCCGGGGGTGCTGCCCCTAACCCCTTGATCAGCAGAAGGCAGAAGAGGGCCGAAGCCGATAATCTGAGGGCTTTCATGACCAAGGGGCTGCCGGAGACTGAAAAATAAAAGGGACCAAAAAAAGAGGATTTCTGTAAGAATTCCCCTCTCTAGGTCTACGTTCCCTTCCCCCACCTTTCAGCAGGAAACCCGGGGCTTCCCTGATCCCCCAAACCTTACCCAGAAGAGTAACGTTTAGGAGCAAAGGAGGAAGATGTGCCGATCTCTGGAGCCGTGTAAATGGGAAAATAACCCCCGAAGCCCTCGCTTACCCAGGGCCTCCTCGCCCCCTTCCCTGAGCCATCTCACTGCCATCGCCCACGTACTAAGCAGCAGCAATATGGGGGAAAAAAAAATCTCTGCTCCCTCCCCGTAGGACTCCCCGGATGGTGCGTGGGCGACTTCAGCAGCGAGAGAAAAAGCTGAGACTCCCCCGTTTACCGGGGACCCTTACCAGGGGGCTCCTACTGTGTTTGCAACACCCGCATCGAGAGGAGAGAGAACCCTCCCTCACGCCCACGGCTGCCGAGGGTTGAGGGACGGACAGCGGAGTATTTACCAGCTGGTGTCACGATGCGAGAGGTGGAGAGGAGGGTCGGGGCGGGGTGGGGACAGGGGAAGATCGGGACGCGTCCGCCTCGGCTCGGAGCGGTGGCCGGGATACGAGCGACGGTCGAGGTCTGGCGTCCCGTGGGCTGGGCTCAGCTGGGTCGGCGCGGCTTCGGGCGGCTCGTTCGCTCCGGCTTCAGCACGCTGGACAGCGCCCGCGCCTCCACCGCCTTATAAAGGGGAGCGCGCGGGGTCACGTGGGCGCGCCCCGCCCCATTGACGTCAATGTTCATTCATGGGGAAGCGGGCGGGCGCCCGGAGGAGGGAGGACGCCCTATGATTGGAGGGTGCCTGCCTCTCCCGGCCTGCGCCTGCGCGCTGGGGCCTTCGGCTGAAGGGGTGTGCGCTAGCGGAGCTCCGGGAAATGAATGAATGAATGAATGAATGAAATGCTGAAGCGGGCAGGGCGGGGGTCTATGAATGAATGAAGGAGGGACGAGGAGAAAAGGATGAATGAATGAATGGGAGAATGAATGGAAGGGTGGATGCAGAGGCGCTGTAAGGCGGGAGGGTGGGTTGCAGAACAACTTGGAGCTGCTGGATGGTGCCCGCGTTGCTGAGTGGAATAGAAAAAGGGCAGCCCCAGCGTCTGACTGGGCACCAGTGGGAGATCAATACTGGGGAGGGGAAGGATAAAGATTCAAGAGCCGAAGAGGGGGCCGGGCTCCCTACCCCAAGACCACCCGCCCAAGGACGGCATGAACCTGAGCGCGGAGGGACAGATCTGCGCGCCTGCGGGCGCTGTCCGCGGATCAGCGGTGCGGGTGGCAGACCCCTGGCAGGGTCAGATGGGTGGATCTTGCGGTTTTGGTAATCCCATCGGGAAGGATCCGAGTTGGAAGAGAAGGGGGAAAGAATGAGCATGTGTGTGCCTCTGGGTCGTGTCTGTTTCACGACCCGTGCTGTGTCTGGAGAAAAAGGTGTGTCTGTCCTTCTGTCCCCTGACTGCCGCTTGTGTCAAGGCCCCCTTGGCCCATCTCTTCCCACCCTCCCCCGTCGCTTTCCCTCCTGCCGCTCCCCTCCCCCAAGGACGTTTGGAGGGCGAGACCAGACCAGGTGGGGAGGGGGTTGCGCAGGTGGGGGGGTGACTCAACTCCAGCTCTCTCCACCGCTTAAAGGGAAGGTTTGAACGCGATGGGAGGGGGGCCTGCAACGTCAGAGATAGCCCCTCTCTGCCACCAGCCCCTTCGACCGTATCTCCTGCCAGAGAGGTTGGGGCTGGGGGCTTGGACAGCTAGAGGTTCCGGGGGTGGGGGGCGATGACGCACAGATTTGCGCAAAGAGAATCCATCAGCGAGCTGGGTCCGGTGAAGGGAGACCAGCCGTGGGCGGGGGTGGGGGGGAGGACGGAAATGGGGAGGGGGCAGGGGAGAGGAGAGGGTGGCAAGGGGGGCAGCCACTGCAGGAATGAAGGGGAGGGAGGGAGGAAGCCTGGAGGGGGCTGCGGTGCTGGCAGAGAGCGGTGCGGGGGCGTGGGCAGGGAAGGGGGGAATGACAATGACACACGCCAGACACACACGAACTGCGGACACAGGGGTGCTCGTGGGCACACGCAGGGCACCCGCACCCTGAGACTCTGGAAACCGAGGTCAGGGCTGTCTGTCAGGGGCTTAGAGACTCTTTCAGAAACGGTCCTCGCCCCCCTCCTCACCTCTTCCTGGCACTGACCCTCCTTCTAACCTCCCCCTCCCTACACACACACTCACGTGCTTTCTCTCTATAACCAGCAGTGGCTTCTCGCTTCCATCAGTGGCTCGACTTTCCCAGAAGAAAGCCCATCAGCTCTGCGGGGAAAGAAATGGGGAGGAGTGGAGAGGGAGAAAAGAGAGAAGAGATGGCAGGGGAGGAGGAAGGAATGAAGGGATCTGGAGCAGGTAGAAGGAGCAAGCTAAAGGAGAAAAAAAAAAACTGAGAACCAAGGTGACAGTGGAAATTCCAAAGAAAGGAGGGAAAAGAGGGGATAGGAGACCCTGAGGCAATGCCTCCCATCCCCACACACAACTAGCCACAGCCTCCCCTCCTTCCTCTCCCCACCCCCCATCTCCCCTTCATCTTCCAGCCTGGATACCGAGAGCAGTGGGATGGGGAGGGGGTCACGTTACCTTCCTGAGGAGGATGAATCAGAGAGAGATGGCTCAGACATCTGGAGAGGGGGAGGGGAAGCCATCCAAGAGAGAAGGGAGAGGGGAGGGAGCCAGCCAAGGGGGCTGACTGAGTAGCTGATGGGGATTAGAGACCAAGTTGCAAGAGAAGAGGAGACAGGCACCTAGAGAAACTGTATTTGGCTGTGGGCTTGTGTGTGCACACACACCTGCGTGTACATGTACATGGCTTGTGCATGTGTGTTTATGTGTGTATGGAGATGAATGAGATACATGGCCAGGAGCGGGGAGAAAAATAAAGGGAATGGGGGGAAGCAATTGTGCATTTAATCAGATCAAGAGTGGATGGGCATGTTAGTGTTTCCAATTTAACTGTGATGTTCTATTCTGGTCTGTGTGGCTGTGTTTGTGTTTGCTTCCAGGTGTGTGTGCATGTGTGTGTGTGTGTTGGGGGGTTCTTATCTCTTCTGGATGCCTGTATGCCCGTGCAGTTTGGAGTCTTTGAGCACACCCAGTTCTGGGCATCCGCTGGTGTCCAAAAAGTCAACCTGGCTTGGTGGCACACAACAGTGTGTGTGTAAGCACACACATGCCCCCACTCCCCATCCCTCCCTTCCTCCACTTAAGTTCAAAAGCCCAGGAGAACTTCTCAGAAATCAGCATCCTCAAGGCTCCAGTCATCCTGTGGTGAGGGACAGGGTGGATGTGAATGCCTGGGGCACCAAAGGCTTGGAGATTCCACAATCTGGGTCTTGACTCTGTCTGCATGGTCTCTGGACTCATTCTGTTTCTGCTTCTCTCCATCCCAGTTCCCTACTGGGTCAGCTCATTCACACATTCCCCCCTTCTACTGGGGGTGAGCTGTGCCCTTCATACCCTGCTGCCTCTAGGGGCTTCTGGACTGGGCACAGGTTCTTGGGATGGGGAAAGGAGGGAGACAGTAGAAAAAGAAAGAGAACTGAAGAGAGTGGGAGAGACAGAGTGCTGGAAAAGGCAGAGCCGATATGGGGACCTGGTTGGGGATGCCTGGTATTGGCTCTGACTTGTTTGTGTGAATCCATCATCTCTCTTTGTATTTGTTTCTGAATATCCCTCCAAGAGGGTAGCTGGAGAAGATGGGATCCAGCATCGTAGGAATCCAAGCTGAAGATATGGAAAACCAGGAGAGTGAGCAAGAGCACTGGGTCTTTTCTCTGAGAAGGTCTGGGAGAGAAAGAGAGAGCAGGGGCTTGTGGACCCCGAAGCTCACCGTTCCCCTCTTCTCCTCCCCCTCCCCCCAACCGGTGACTCACCTCTGCAGCCTTTAACTGCGTCAGCCATGGTGGAGGGGCAGGCAGGAAGGGGGCACTTTATGAGAGGGGAAGGGGTCTCCACTTTGAACTTACAGAAGATGTGAAGCCCCCTGAAAATTGCCCCATTTAAAATCTTGCCCTATCCCCTCCCCATCCCAGAGCTGGGGAGTCCTGGGGAAGGGACTGAGGGGTGGGCTGGGGGCTATGGGAGGGTCTGGAATGATGAGTGATGGGAAGGGGGTGCCCACCCTGATTTTTAGTCCCGAGGTCCCACTCGCCCTCAGACCCCCACCCACTCCTGAGTGGGGGAGGGGAGACCCAGCAAGCGGGGGAGGGCAACGCCGCAGAGATGAGTCACCAAGAGAGAGAGAAAGAGACAGAGATGGGGAGAGACACGAGGAGAGAGCCACTGGAGAGACACACACACACACACACTCAAATACACACAGAGACACACACACCATCAAGGTGGTACCCACCAAGAGAAAGAAAACCACTTCAGTCATCCTGAACCAGCCTCTTGCAACTTCCACCTGTCACACACACAACACACTGTCCTACAGAATCACACTGAGATTCGGAGACACACCCACTTACACAAACACAATGTCACACCTAGCCTAGCAGTTACCCAGACCTAGGCTGGAGATGTGTGCAGGGCAATGGAGATGTGCTCTAAGTGTTCTCATTCATTCCTTTTACCAGGTGGAGGGAGGGGCGCCAAAACCCTCAAGGAATGCGACTTCAGAAATCCAAGACGCGGTTGCAGGGACTCACAGGCTGCGCTGTGCACACTCGACAAGACACACAAGTCGCCTGCCTCCCCGTCCACACGTACATAGTAACATATCAAGCATCGTCCTCATCAAAAAAACAAACAACAGCAAAAAACCACTTGAGGTACCTGATTCTGGGGTACACCAGGCACGTTGTCCCGAATCCATCCCACCCAGACACCCCCTGACTCGTGCACACATGTACAGAAACGCAGGCACACAAAGACGCCCACGAACACACTCACACGGACGAAAACCACCTTGTGCTGCCTCGCCCGCGTCCGCGCACGTCCTGGCGCCCCCGCGTGTTACTTTGGGGGATCGCAGTCTCCGCAGATCCAGAGCAGGCTCGCGGGGGCGGTGCCCAGGCTCTCTCCACCTCCTCCACCCACCACGGGTTGCCCACCTAGAAAAGGGGAAAGCAAGCCCGGCTGGCCACGGGCGAGTCTGGAACTGGAGGTTAGAGGCCTGGATCCTGGCTGATGGAAGCTGGTCTTGGATGCCAAGAGGGACTTGGATGCCACAGAATTTGGGTAGCAGCCGACTCCCAGGTCCAGGGAAAAGCGAGGCCCAGGGCAAGTCAGGATGCCGCGCCGCTGCCCACCTCAGTCCTGAGCAGCGGCTTCTTTCCCCGGCTTGGCAGGGGTAGGGTAGGGGCGCACAGCCCGCAGCCCTCCCCAGAACCCCTCCCCAGCTCCCCCTTCTCCCTGGGGAGTCATTAGCCCCATTGCCACAGGGCTTAGAGATCCTCTCTGATACAGGCTGCTGGGGAAAAGGGAAGATAATGTGTCTCATTCCTCTTCACTGGGAAGTGAAACAGACACAGAGGGTGGCCAAAAGGTCCATTTTATTGTCATACAGTCATGGTCACCTTGACAAGGAGGGTGGCAGCGTGGCCAGGCACAGGAGGCAGCCAAGCAGAGCAGCACAGTAGCAAAACCAGAGCTGGGGCAAGTGGCGAAGCGGCGGTTGCCCCTCCTCCCCCACCTTGTCTACATTCTTCCACCTGCTGGTGTCCACCTCTGCCCACATCTCGGATCCCATCCCCAGCGAACCCCGAACTCACTGCCAACATTCTCCTAGCACCTATGCATTGCTCAAGCTAACATCATCACACAGAGTGAAGTTCTAGGTCATGCTCTAGGCTTGGGACACCTGGGTTCTTTTCGCTGGGAGGCTCCTAGCTACTACGAATGACTTAGAAGTCACTTTGATCTTTCCCAGCCTTCTGTTTTCTCCCTCTGCCTTTGATGTGGGGAACCAGTATTGGAGACAGCACTGTGCAGATGCAGCTGTTACTACTTGCAATTAAATAGAAGACTCTCAAAGTTCTAAAAGCATAAATGATCCAGAGGAAGGGAGTGGTGTCCAGAAATACCAGGAGGTGGGGATTCCAGTTGCACTAGAAGGTGGCCTGGTTGGAACCAGGAGACAACCCCTATGCCAGGCTGAGGGACCTGCCCTCCACTGTACCAAACTCTCCAGCCAGAACCACACCACCCCCGCGCCAGGGTGAGCTGGAGCACGGGGGAGCCTGCGAAATAGCAACGTTGTGCAAAGCTGGAGGGAACCCCAGTGAGAGAGGCAGGCTCAGAAAGTGCATCACCAGATGAACAAGGACTCAAACGGGGGAGCAATCTAAATACATTCCATTTTACAGGATCTCTCTCTCTCTCTCTCTCTCTCTCTATTGCACACTGGGCTGGTGATAGGAAGAGAAACAGGGACAGAAAAATGGGCACTGTGGTGTTAAGCGTCGTAGAGATCCAGAGAGGATGAGGATGGGAGGCTAGAGAGAAGTGGGGAGAGGGCACTGATCTCTGGCACCAGAGCAGATCTCTGGCACTTGAGGAGGGGGAGGGGCTTGAGGTAGAGAGGGCAGTGCGGGGCCAGTTTTTAGGGCTTTAGAAAGGGCAGGAGGAAGAAAAGAAACGTGGATTGGCATCCCACACACTCCTGAGCACTTCCACCCAGGAGGGGGCAGAAGGGAGAAGCCAGGAAAGGGGGAGTTCACGCCCGGGCTGAGGTGATGGAGAAGGAAGGAAGGACTCTGAAGCCTGTGCAGGGACCAGTTCTTTGGGAAAAGGGTGGATAATAGAAACTCAAGGCCCCCACCTCCACCCCACACCCAATAGTCCACAAGTTCAGGTCAGGGAATGGGCAATGGTGTTTGGGGGAGCTAGAGGCAAGATAGTAAGGGGAAAAGGGACAGAGTGGGGGGACCTGAGCCGGTAAGGGCAGGAGAGCAGGACTCAGAGGGAACTTCCCAGGGTACGCAGCGTCGGAAATGGCAGGGAAGAGGCTGGTGGGGGAAACTGTGGAAGGGGGCGGGTCCAAAGTACTTCTCTTTCCTATTCCCCGCCAGAGGAGAGGCCTCAGATGTCGGCCTCCAGCAGGTACTGTTCAGTATAACCCTTCACCAGCTCCAGCCCCAGCCCGGCCTGGCAGAAGTCAGCCAGCTGCGACCACAGCTGGGGCTCCAGGAAGAGCTGGCACATGACATTGAGGCCGGCGAGGCGCGGGGCCTGGCGCTGCAGGTGCCACAGCAGCTGGCTCTGCACCTGCGCGCCGTCGCTGCCGAAGGCGTCGATGTTGAGGTAGCGCCAAGTGCCGTCCCCTCCGTGCGGGATGGGGAAGGGGCGCGTGCACAGCGTGAGCACGCGCGGGCGCGCGCGGCTGTCCACGCGCCACTCCAGGCCCTTGGCCGCCAGCAGGCGCAGGTTGCTCTCGCTAGGCCGGTAGGGCTGCCAGTCCTGGATGATGGTCCCTCCCGGAAGCACGTCGCGCTGCACGGAGGGCGACAGCAGGAGACGTGCCACGTCGCCGCCTGCCTCGGACACGGCCTCGGTGGGCAGCGGCGAGAAGGTGCCGGAGGTCCGCAGAGCCGCCAGCCGCGTGCCCAGCCCGGCCAGCAGCGCGGACGCGTTGAATCGGACCAAAAGGACGCCCTGCGGGGGGCACGAGTGAGCGCGGGGCGGGCGCGGGAGGGCTAGCGAGCCCGGCGCCTCTCGGCAGGCATCTTCACTCCCAAGTTCACGCCCACGGGCTCCCACCTGCGTCCCTCCGGAGGAGCGACCGTGAGGGCTCCGGGCCGCGTGGGGTATGGGAAAGCCTGGGTTTCAAGGGTACCAGACAGGGACCAGGGGCACGGGCTCCCAATACGTGGATCCCCAAGAAGAGGTGGGATCAGTATGGAGTAGCCAGGGAACCGAGGGTGCGGGTCCCCGAGACTCCAGGGACATGAAAGCCAGGGAGGCCGATCAGTCAGTAGGACTGGAGAGGCGCAGAGGGAGGACAAAGGCTGAGAGGAGGATGCTTGGGTCCCTGAACAGAGGCAGGATCCTAGGGGAGGCAGGGTGCCCGAAGTTGGGAAGCGAGGACTAGGGTTTCAGGCTGGGAGTCGGGAGTTTGGCTTCCGCTGGGTCAAAAGGTCTGGTGAGGACTGGGAGTCCCAGGGCAAGGCTCAGGGGCCGCGCCACTCGGTAGAGCCCAGAGAGAAAGCAAGCCCGTGTTCTGCTGGGGGCGGGGAGGGTCTCCTGGTGTGCCCCAGCAACGAGGCCCAGCCATCCGAGCTCCCGGTCCTTCTCACCTGCTTGGTGATTAGGCGGTATTTCTTCAGCTCCCGGGGGCCCAGCTGGTCGTCCCGGGTGAGCCGTGCCACCTTGACCCCCGGGTGCTGTCGCTTGACCAGCTGCGAGCAGAAGCGCTGCAGCAGCCCGGCCACGCCCTTCCCGCGCTCCCAGGGCGCCACGCGCAGGCCCTCCACCAGCGCCGTCTCCCCGGCGTCGATCACGTTCACCGACTCCAGCGCGATCTGCGGACCGAGGCCGTTAGCAGGGGGCCCTCCCCGCCTCCGCCCCTGCCAGGGCTGTCGGCTCACTGGGCTCTCCACTTCCCACACGCTGAGCACTCCGTCGTCACCACTCGGGCACCAGGCCAGGCCTGGGTTGGCACGGCCCTTGGGCCTCAGATTACAGAGCCGGCAGAACAGTCATTCGCCGGGGCCTCGTCCACCATTTTTTTTTTTTTTTTTTTTTAAATTTAGGACAGGGTCTCCTCACCCAGGCTGGAGCGCAGTGGTGCGATCACAGGTCACTACAACCTCAGACTCCTGGGCTCAAGCGCTGCCCCCCACCCCCAAGCGTTTCTAGTAGCTGGGACCACAGACACGCACCCCTACTCCCGGCTTTTTCTTTATTTTTATTTTTTAGAGCGGAGGTCTCCCATGTTGCCCAGGCTGGTCTGGAACTCCTAGCCTCAAGTGATCCTCCAGCCTCGGCCTCCCAAAGAGCTGGGGTTACAGGCATGAGCCGACGCGTCCGGGCCCTTCTACCTGGTGAGATGCTCCAGCTCCTAGTGTGTCAAGTCCTGGACCGCTAGCCACGCCCCTTCTCTGGCTCCTTCACCCGGGAGTTTGCCACGCCCCACTTCCTCTTAGCTTCTCCCCCAGCCCAACTCTAAGCTCTTCCTGCTCCCACCCCTAGCCTACCCTGTCTCTCCTGCTCCCCACCTCTTTTGCTTTTACCCCCAGAAAAATCCTCCAGTGGATCCTCAAACTTTCAAGCGCTCACCTGTCCCTCTGGTTCCTCTGCTTTAGGAGTCCTCCACCCCACCCTCACTGACATAGCCCCTGGATCCGCGCTGCAAGCCCTGCGCTTCCTCAGCATCCGGACGAAGGCTGGGGAGAAGCTCTCATCCTCCTCTTCCTAAGGTCCACGCACCCGCAGGTGGCTTCACCCCATGTCACCTGGGCCCTGCCCCCGGGCTCACCACGCCTCCGTTGCGCTTGGCCAGCACCACCGTGCGGTCGGGGTCCCGGAGCCAGCTGTGGTAGCGGCTGGGAAGGTAGTCCAGGCCGCCGTAGATGCCCCCCGAGATGGCCAGCACTTCCTCAAACTCCCGTTCCGTGGCTACCACGAAGTCCAATGGCTCGGCCTCAGCCTCAGGCCCCGATCCGGACCCAAGCTCGGCCCCCGACAACTCGGCCTTGGCCTCAGGCCCTGACTCGGCCCCCCGGGGCTCAGCCTCAGCCTCAGGCCCCGATCCGGACCTGGGCTCGGCCTCCACCTCCTGTGGCCGGGTTTCAGAGCTTGGCTCTGCATCTTGGGCAGCCTCCTTTTCCGGCTTAGTGACCTCTGAGGTGGCTGTGCCACAGCTGGCTTCCAGCTTCATGACCCTGCAGAAAAAAGAGAATGCAGCACCTGGATTAGAGCCCTTCATTTCCACATCTGGGCCCCTGCACACAAACGATCCTAATGCCCCTTCCTACACAAATACCCTTTCTTTTTCTTTTCTTTTCTTTCTTTCTTTTATTTTTATTTATTTATTTATTTTTTGAGACGGAGTCTCCTTCTGTTGCTCAGGCTGGAGTGCAGTGTCGCGATCTCGGCTAACTGCAATCTCTGCCTGCCAGTTTCAGGAGGTGCCTTCACCTCCTGAGTTTCTGGGACTACAGGCACGGTGCTGCCATCGCTAATTTTTGTATTTTTAGTAGAGATGGAGTTTCACCATGTTGGCCAGGCTAGTCTTGAACCCCTGATTTCAGGTGATCCTCCCACCTCAGCTTCCCAAAGTGCTGGGATTACAGGCGTGAGCCACCGCACTGGCCCCTTTCTTCACTTCTTCTTATTTTTAAATACAGATAGGGATCTCACTATGTTGCCCAGACTGGTCTCGAACTCCTGGGCTCAAGATCCTCCCACTTTGTCCTCCCACAGTGCTTGGATTACAGGTGTGAGCCACTGTACCTGGCCCACAAACACCCTTTCTTTTCTGCTGTCCACACAGACCCTGGGAGTGGAGGGCTCCCAGCTCCCTCCCTCTTCCCATCAGCTTCCAGAAATCTCAGCTCTACCCACTCCACTCTTACGGGATGCTCCCTAACAGTCAGAAACTCAGAACCCTGTGAGCTCCCCATAGACCAGCCCCAGATCTCCTCCAGGCCCAGCCAGCAACCAGGGTCCCAGGCAAAAGAAAAAAGGCATTTGGGGGTAGTTAAAAAAAACCAAAAAACAAAACAGGAAGGCCGGGCACAAAGACTCATACCTGTACTCCCAGCACTTTGGGAGGCCAAGGCAGGTGGATTGGTTGAGTCATGGAGTTTAAGAACAGCCTGGGCAATATAGTGAGACTCTGTCTCTACAAAAAATACAAAAAAATTAGCCGGGCATGGTGGTGCGGTGGGCCTGTAGTCCCAGCTGCTCTGGAGGCTGAAGTGGGAGGATCATTTGAGCCAAGGAGGCAAAGGTTGCAGTGAGCCATGATCATACCACTGCACTCCCGCCTGTGTGACAGAGAGAAACCCTGTCTAAAAAAAAGAAAAAAAAAAAAAAAAAGAGGCACACTCCTTCAAGGATCCCATAACCTCTCTAAGACCTCTGCAAGGACAACATGAGAAAGAAACTCCCCTCTGTACACAAGAAAGTTCCCAGAGAACAGTGGATGATTCACCCCCACCCCCATTTCCTGCCACTGCCAGTTACAATCCCAGCCAGGGCAAAGGGAGGAGGGTGTAGATCCCAAATATCCTCCATATTGCTGCCCCAGTTCCCCGTCCCCCCACCTCCACCTCTTGACATACACATTCAAATATAAGCAAGATAGACAGCTCCACTAGAAAATGTCAAGGCAGCCTAGCACGGTGGCTCAGCCAAGGTGGGTAGATCACCTGAGGTCAGAAGTTTGAGACCAGCCTGGCCAGCATGATGAAACCCCATCTATTGAGGACCGCGCTGGGGGTGGTGAAGAATGAACAGACACAAGAGACAAAGACAAACAAGAGAACATGGAGGCCGCGCCTAGAGCCTCCGCCTCACTTTATTTATACTCCATAAACCCCACGTCAGCAAAAATAACACAATGCAAAACAAACTTTTTGCACCCAGATGTAACCTTCTGCTTAGTTCCTTGTCTCTAAGCTCTTTCTTATTTGTCTGCCTTCTTGGCGCCTACTAGAGTTTATTAAAAGTTCAACTAGAGATACTGTCCTTGACTACTGGAGTTCATTAAAAGTGCAACTAGCTAGAGATACTGTCCTTGAACCTTATCTATTCTTAGCATATTGTTTCCAATGGCCCCTGCACCCATCTCTACCAAAAATACAAAAATTAGCCGAGCATAGTGGTGGACGCCTGTAAGCCCAGCTACTAGGGAGGCTGAGGAACAAGAGTCACTTGAAGCCGGGAGGTGGAGATTGTAGTGAGCCCTAGCCGAGGTTGAGCCACTGCACTCCAGCCTGGACAATGGAGTGAGACTCTGTGTCGAAAGAAAGGAAGGAAGGAAGGAAGGAAGGAAGGAAGGAAGGAAGGAAGGAAACAAAGGTTGAGCCATTCCTTCTAAGCCAATCAACCCCCACCCCCCACCCTCCTTTCCTTCCTTCTGCCCCTCTTCCCCATAGGGAGACTTGGGCTCTGTCCACTCCAGGACTAGGAACCATTTGAAAAGGGTTCTGTCCGAGTTCCATCAAAATGAAAGAGAAAGCCCCCTATCCAAGTCCCAGCGACTTCTATTTCTGGGCCTGTCTCTTCCAGATCAGCCAAATCGACCAATCAAATCCCCCCTCTCTCTTTCAGCCAATGGTAATGCTCACCTCAGATAACCTACATTAAGCCTCATTAACCAACATCCCAAGGGCAAACAGACCAGCTACTCTGTGGGGGTGATATTGACTTAACTGGAGTTTTTTTTTTTTTTTTACAAAAGCCTGACCTAGGTTCCTAGGTTTGGGGAAGGTTGACCAGCAGTGGGACCAAGGAGTGGTTTGCACTTCCAAGTCATAAACAGAGCTTGCCTAAACGCGATATGCTTGCTATACAAACCACGCTTCAAGAAAAGAGTTCCATCTCCCTCTTTGTTTTCTGATTCTTTCTCATCTGATTCCAATACCTGGAGGTTACCTGGATATGGAGCCAGAATTATCAGAGGAGAGGAGGAAGCCAAGCTCAGAGGATTTAGATCCCCTGCTGGGGCCATTAGGGACCATCAAGTTTCAACCCATTGTTTTCACAATCAAGGAGATTACCCTTGATTTCACAATCAAGGAGATTAGCCTTGCCTGAGGTGACTCAGTCTGGGTAAAGCCAGGCTAAAAGTTAAGTTTCCTTGGCTTCCAGGCCAGGGGAGAAGACCTCTTATTATTATTGTTGTTGCTTGTTTGTTTATTTTATTTTATTCTTTGAGTCAGAGCCTCGCTCTGTCGCCCAGGCTGGAATGCAATGGCATCATCATAGCTCACTGCAGCCTCAACCTCCTGGGCTCAAGTGATCCTCCCACCTTAGCCTCCCGAGTAGCTGAGACTACAGGCGTGTGCCACTACACTTGGCTACTTTTTTAAATGTTTAATTCTTTTAGAGATGGGGTCCCACTATGTTGCCCAGGCTGGTCTTGAACTCCTGGGCTCAAGCAATCCTCCCACCTCCGCTTCCCAAAGTGCTGGGATATTAGGTGTGAGCCACCATGCCCAGCCAAGATCTCTTTGTAGTGTATCTGGATCTCTGAACTCAGCCTGAAGAGCAAGGAGGGTAACTACTGGGTCCTTGAACAGGAGTTGAAGGGCCCAGGTGGGATAAGATGATGAAGAACCAGAGATGGGGTTGCTGGGAACTCCCTCACTGTCTGGCCCACACGGTCAGCAATCCCTATGCCAACACACAAGCCTCCATGCCTGGGACCAACCCAAGCCCCAGACCTCTTGCACCGCACTCTGGGGACGATGCGACCCAAAGAAGAGCAAGTTAGCTCCTGACTCCATCTGCAGCTCCAGGCAACATGAACCAGCTGTCCATGGCTCACAGGAAAATGCAAGCTGGTGGTTCAGTGGTGCCTCCAGCAATACCCTCGCTGCCTCCAAAGGTGATGAGGTGTGAGCAACGGGTAGACTGGAACCCACCTGACTCATTCACGACATTCGGCTCCAGTATCCTTCCCTTGCTTACAGTGGGGAGACCTTTTTCAAATGGTATGTCTACATCTCAGATAAGGTTGTTTGTGGCGGGAGGAAAGGGTAGGGGTGGATGTGGGGAGTTCCCAGAGTCACCGGGAAGGAAGAACTTTCCAATGCATCCCCCATCTTTCAACCTAGGCACCACCTCTACCCTGTTGCCTTTTTGGGGACATGAACAAAGCTTCCCAGGTCCTTAAATCTTGGAGGAAGTGGGTAATAAAACAGGTCAGGGATTCCAGACCAAGCCAAACCTGTGGGCTGGCCTGTAACCCTTGCTTCACACGCTGACCGCTTCCTACCCTCCAGTCCAGCACCCTCCAGCCTGGCTTCATGGAACTCTTAACTCTCATCAGATGTCTAGGCAGAGGTGGAGGCAGCTGGTGAGTCCAGGGCACTGTGGGGGATGTAGTCCAGTTATCTCCTGGACCAAGTGCCCTCCTAAAAGAGGAATAGCATTTCTTGGCCCAGCAAGGTGGCTCATGCCTTTAATCCCTGCACTTTGGGAGGCCGAGGGAGGCGGATCATCTGAGGTCAGGAGCTGGAGACCAGCCTGATCAACATGAAGAAATCCTGTCTCTACTAAAAAAAAAAAAAAAAAAAAAAAAAAAAAAAAAAAAAAATTAGCCCGGCGGGCTGGCGCATTCCTGTAATCCAGCTACTCAGGAGGCTGAGGCAGGAGAATCGCTTGAACCCAGGAGGCAGAGATTGTGGTGACCCGAGATCGCGCCATTGCTCTCCAGCCTGAGCAACAAGAGTGAGATGCCCTCAAAAAAAAAAAAAAAAAAAAAAAAAGAGGGACAGCATTTCTTTCTTCATCCCTATCCCCACATCCTTGGGGACATTCTTTAAATCTGATAAATATGAATGATTGCTTTGGGGAGGGGGTGATCCGAGTCATAGCTCGGCATCATCGGAGTCAGAGCTGGGAATGCCGGGAGCCCACCCACCCGCACCCCACTCCCACCGCACCCCCACACACCTGAAATATCGATGCCCTTGAGGCCGATGGCTTCTTGACACTGGGGGAGGGAGGAGGGAGGGAAGGGAGAGCCCAGTCGCCGGGGAGGCGGAGACAAAGAAGGCGACTGCACAAAGCGCCCAAAGATGAGAGCGAAAAGAACGCGAATGGAGGCAGAGAGCAGACAAAAGCAGACAGGAGATGCGGCCGCAGGGGACAGACCGGGAAGCGGGAGGAGGCTTCGACACTGAATCACAGACATGACACCTCGTGACTCCGGGCCCAGCAGATTAAAAAAAAAAAAAATCCTAGCACGCACCCCCTCCCCTGGGGCACTGTAAATAGAAAGGAGCGTGACACACCCCCTTCGCCCTGGGGTGTGGAGGGCGGAGATCCGGGGGCGGAAGGGGTCAAGGGGAAAAGAAAGTCAGAAAAAAAGCTGGAAAAGAACAACCTTGGAAACAGAGACAAGGAAGAGGCGATGAAGTGGGGGCGGGAGGGAAGGCCTAGGGAGTGGGCAGAGGCAGGGGCTGAGGAAGATGGCCCAGCGAATGGGGGTGGGGGCCCCAGAGGGCCACAGTCGTGGAGGACAGAGGCTGTCCTGGAGGGTCTTCCCGAATGAGGGTCAGCCCTCTGCCTCTATCCCGGAGTGGGGGCTTGGGCTTGGGCGAGAGGAAGACTGCGAAGGGAGCGGTCTGTTTGGCAGGGGTTCCCCTGGGCACCGGACCCTGGAGACCGGTGGGAGCGACATGGCAACAGAGGGAGGCGGGGGAGCACTTCTGGACACCTGAAGCGCAGCCTCTGACTCAGTTTTCTGGGTCACCGGACTGGGAGGGGTGGGCAGAAGGAGGCGCAGCCTGTTGGTCCCCCTGGGGGGCGGTGGCCTTCCGCTGCCCCATTCCGCGGTGAAGGAGCACGCTAGCCCCCTCCCCACTCCCCAGGCCCGGCCGCCCCCCTACCTCGCCGGACCCGGAGCTGGAGCCAGGGCGGAGATGCCGCAAAGCCAATCGGGGCCGGCGGCGGGCGCAGACACCCCCGGTGCCAAGCGAGAGGTCCCTTTGGAGCCCCCAAGAATCAAAGGAGGATGACGCTCGGGGACTCCGCCGCGCTGTCGGAGCCCGACTCGAACGTCGAAGGTCAGCGCCGGGGCTGTGCAGCAGCTCCGTTGGCGACGCGGGCCGGGGCGCCCAGCGGTTCAGGGGTTCGGGTGGCACGCGTGGCTCCCGCGGCGACGCTTCGGCGGCAGCTTAGAGGGGCGGAGACCCCGGCGACACGGGAGAAACCCGGGACGGATCCGGAGTGGACTCGTGCCCTGCTGGCGGGGCCGGGGGTCGGGGTGCGCCCTGGGCAGCTGGGTGGCCTTCAAGCCCTACTGGCGAGACTCTGCCCCGTGTCCCGGCTGGGGAGTGGGACTGGGGATCGGGATGTCTCGGGTTTTGGTGGTGGTGATGATGAAGTTGCTGGCTTAGTTATCTCCCCACCCCACGCCCAGCACCTCTGTTCTCTGTCCGGGGGTCCCCCATTGCCCCGAAATCCCCCTCCTCCAGGAGCCACGCCTCAATGAAATCTCCTGTCTCCATTGTAAGAGCGGCTGGGAAGGGGACTCCGAGCCTTCGTCCCCGGAAACTGATCGAGGGAATCAGAAATCTTAGAACACCGGGAAGGCGAAGAGACATCAAGAGACAGAAATTGAGAGGCCAAAAAGGGCAGAGCGAGGCCAAGACCTCTCCATCTTCTCACCACTGTGTGGGTGCCCGAGCACCCTGGTCCCCCAGGTGCACAAGGCCCCTCAGTCCACAAAGTACCCCGCGGGGCAGCAGGCAGAAAGACCTCCAGGTACACAGTGCACACCCAGGCACATTCACACAGACCTCTGCACGCAGGAGGCTCTACACCCCATGCTGATCCTGGTAGCTGGCGAGGAAGACGGAAGTGTGGAGTTGGTACCCGGGTGGGTGCCCCTGACTCTAATAAGCTGGTGGCCCAGGCTCTTAACTCCTACAAGGTTCTCCATCCCACCTATAAAGTGAAATTAAGGCTGGGTGCGGTGGCTCATGCCTGTGATCCCAGCACTTTGGGAGGCCAAGGCGGGAGAATCACTTGAGGAGAGGAGTTCGAGACCAGCCTGGCCAACATGGTGGAACCCCTTCTCTACTAAAAATACAAAAATTATCCTGGCCTGGCCGGGCGCGGGGGCTCACCCCTGTAATTCCAGCACTCTGACAGGCTGAGGTGGGCGGATCACCTAAGGTCAGGAGTTCAAGACCAGCATGGCCAACATGGCGAAACCCCGTTTCTACTAAAAATACAAAAATCAACCGGGCACAGTGGTGTGCACCTGTAATCCCAGCTAGGCGGGAGGCTGACGCAGGAGAATCGCTTGAACCCAGGAGGCAGAAGTTGCAGTGCGCCGCGATCGTGCCATTGTGCTCCAGCCTGGGCGGCAGAGCGAGAATCCAACTCAAAATAAAATAAAATAATAAGTAAATAAAGTGAGATCAGAACACCTTCAGTTCTACCCTGTAAGGAACCAAGAAAGTGATGGACAAAGTAACTGTAAACTGGATGATGGACATAGCAACTGATGGAAAGATGATGGAAAGTGATGGACGTAGTAACTGTAAACTGCTTTGGAGATGCAGGGAAAAATGTTAAGGACTTTCAAGGTCTGCTGGAGTCCTCTCTCCAGGGGCTGCCCAGCTCTCATGCTCCCCCTACCCTCTCCCCAACCCTGAAATTCATTGTTCACCCATCTTATTCCATTTTTTCTTTTTTTTTTTTTACTTTCCGAGGTGATAACTTCATAGCCAGGCAAACTGATCCCATTGGATGTGCCAATGTGATAAGAAGGAAGGTCATGTTCCTGGAATC
The DNA here is from genome assembly GCF_009764315.1 of Trachypithecus francoisi. Taxonomy (NCBI): domain Eukaryota; kingdom Metazoa; phylum Chordata; class Mammalia; order Primates; family Cercopithecidae; genus Trachypithecus; species Trachypithecus francoisi. The sequence goes on from NW_022681469.1 coordinate 116,122,007, forward strand.
CCACATACAGGAATTCCAACCGAGGGTTAAAGGGCTAAACAGGAATAACACCAAGGGTTAAAGGGATGAGAATTAGGACTTCTAGGCTGAGGCACGGCGAAAGGCAACTGACAAGTTATTCAACCTTTTTATAATAGGACTTCCCCCAGTTCTGATTTCTGAAAGGGCTAACACACTGTGCGTCTCACCAAACTGCAGATTGCAGTTAAGGTGCCATATGCTTCACAATGGGAAAGAACTTCAAAAAGTTACAGATTTCAAGGAAAAAATCACTAGTGGCCAAAGGGAGAGACCATCATGTGCTAATCCCGCCCCTTTCGCTAGAAGCCACACCTTCCACCAATAGAAACTCTTGGATTGGTCCAACACTCACACGCTTCCAGTTCCATCAGCCAATCAGAATCAAACGTTTCCCAACGTTTCGGCCCCTCCCCTTAATCCTAGCCACTCAGAAGCAACTTGTCACTGTAAGTCCCGCCTCCAAACCGCTCACTGGGCCAATGGAAAGCCATCTTGTTCCAGGCTTCATTCTCAGACATCTAGGAGAGCCGGTTTCCCTCTCAGCAAGAGAACAAGTGGCTTTCGGCTTCTTAAGTGCTCAGAGGATGCAGGGAGGCGGCCTACTCTGGGATGGAGGAGAGATCTGGCTGAGAGGAGAGAGCCCTGGAGTGGCTGGCCTCGGTTCCAGGACTACCCTCTACCCAGTACTGGTGGTGATGTGGTGAATGTTTACTAAGCACTGTAGCTTAATCTTCATAACGCTGTAGGGAGGGGGGATTGTTTAGCCATTTTACAGAAGAGCAAAGTAGCTTCTGAGAAAGCTATGGACTAGATCCCATAGGATTTATTTTATTTTATTATATTTATTATTTTTTTTTTTTTGAGACGGAGTCTCCCTCTGTCGCCCAGGCTGGAGTGCAGTGGCGCGATCTCGGCTCATTGCAGCCTCCGCCTCCCGGGTTCAAGCGATTTTCTGGCCTCAGCTTCCTGAGTAGCTGCACCACCACGCCCAGCTAATTTTTTTTTTTTTTTTTGAGACTGAGTTTCACTCTTGTTGCCCAGGCTGGAGTGCAGTCTCTTGATCTTGGTTCACCGCAGCCTCCGCCTCCCGGGATCAAGAGATTCTCCTGCCTCAGCCTACCGAGTAGCTGAGATTACAGGTATGCGCCACCACGCCCGGCTAATTTTTGTATTTTTAGTAGAGACTGGGTTTCTCCATGTAGGTCAGGCTGGTCTCAAACTACTGACCACAAGTGATCCTCCTGGCTCAGGCCTGTAATGCCAACACTTTGGGAGGCCGAGGCAGGAGGATCTCTTGAGGCCAGGAGTTTGAGACCAGTCTGGGCAACATAGTGAGACCTTGTCTCTACCAAAAATAAAAAAATTAGCCGGGCACGGTGGCATGCACCTGTGGTCCCTGCTACTCAGGAGGCTGAGGCGGGAGGATCGCTAGAGCCCTGGAGTCTGGAGTTACAATGAGCTCTGAAGGTGCCACTATGCTCCAGCCTGGGTGACAGAGGGAGACCCGTCTCTCTCTCTCTCTCTCCCCCCCCACACACACACACGTATATATGTATATACACGTGTATCTATATGTATATGTGTATATATATGTGTATCTACGTGTGTGCGCGTGTATATACATACATATATACATATATACATATATATACATACATATATACATACATATATATATATACATACATATATACATATATACATACATATATACATACATATATACATATATATACATACATATATATATATAGAGAGAGAGAGAGAGAATAAAGCACCAATCAAGTATTAGTGCCATTAATACTGGAGATAGGCTGCGTGCCGTGGCTCACGCCTGTAATCCCAACACTTTGAGAGGCCAAGGCGTGTGGATCACTTGAGGTCAGGAGATCAAGACCAGCCTGGGCAACATAGCAAAACTCCTTCTCTACTAAAAATACAAAAATTAGCTGGGTATGGTGGCATGTGCCTGTAATCCCAGCTACTCTGGAGGCTGAGGCAGGATAATCACTTGAACCCGGGATGTGGAGGTTGCAGTGAGCCGAAATGGTGCCACTGCACTCCAGCCTGGGCAACAGAGCGAGACCCAGTCTCAAAAAAAAAAAATTTTGTTTTTAAGAGACAGGATCTTGCTCTTTCGCCTGGAGTGGAGTGCAGTGGCACAATCATAGCTCGCTGCAACCTCAAGCTCCTGGGCTCAAGAGATCTCCCACCTCAGCCCCCTGAGTAACTGAGACTACAGGCACATGTCACCATACCCAACTAATTATTGTATTTTTTGTAGAGGCAGAGTCTCGCTATGTTGCCCAGGCTGGTCTTGAACTCCTGGCCTCAAGCCATCCTCCTGCCTTGGTCTCCCAAAGTGCTGGAATTACAGACATGAGCCACCTCTCCAGGCATAATAAGCCACCTTGAATCTTCATACTCAGCAAGCTGAAAGCCTTGGCATCTCAGGATTCTGGTGGACTTCTTCCTCTGGATTTTTGCTTTTGAGTGTTTTCCTCTTAGACCCCGCTTCTCCCTGTCCCACTGTGAAATCAATGCTAAGTCTTCTGCCATCCCCCTTATCACACCCTATCCAGTGACCTCTCTCTCTTGACAATTCCCCAATCTACAAACCAAGTCTTGACCTCCCAGGCTGTCTCCAGCTATCTACGGAACATCTGTGCTGTGATGAGAGCAGTGAAATAAAAGATGTGAATGATTTACAGGAAATGACCTGAACCTGGATCCCTCATATGCTTTTTTCACTTTTTATTTTATTTTTAAAATTTTTTGTAGACACGGGGTCTTGCTACATTGCCCAGGTTCGTCTCACACTCCTGGCTTCAAGTGATCCTCCCACCTTGGCCTCCCAAAGTTCTGGGATTACAGGCATGAGCCACCACCTCTGGCCAATACCTTGTATGCTTTACAACCCTCACAATCAGCTCCTCTTGCAGACAAAGGAAGGAGACCAGAGATGAAAGGGTTAAGTAATTGCCTCCCCCCCCCCGCCCCAAGTCACAGAGCCAGTGAGCGCCTAAAAGGCTTACTCAGAATGATAGACTAAAAGGAATCATCTAGATCATCCCACAAGGCAGATATCAGAGATGCCACACTCTCCTGGTGAGTCATGAAGTCACGGCTTTCTCAGTCTCAAAGAGGACATAGCACCCAACTTCCAGTAAGGATTAAATAAAGTAATGTGTGTAAAGTGCCTGGCAGAGCATTCCTGGCACAACATTTCAATTGACGGTAGGTATTATTATCCAGCCAACTGGAGCAGCAATTCTCACATGGGGTGTATAACAGCCTGTACTTTGGAATTCAGGCATAACTGAAGCCTCTTGTTTATTCTGCAGGCAGGACTGTCAGGGCTCGAGGAACACCCACAGGAGCTTCAGGAATCAGACAAGAAGAGAAAGAGGGAAAATCACTACATGTGATCATGAACTGTTTGATTTTTGGAGACAGGGTCTTGCTCTTTTGCCCACGTTGTAATGCAGTGGCACAAACACAGTTCACTGCAACCTCAAACTTCCGGGCTCAAGCAATCCTCCCGTCTTAGCCTCCCGAGTAGTTGGCAGCACAGATGCACACCACCACGCCCGGCTAATTTAAAAAAAAAAAAAATTTTGTAGGGCTGGGTGCGGTGGTGGCTCAAGCCTGTAATCCCAGCACTTTGAGAGGCCGAGACGGGTGGATCACCAGGTCAGGAGATCGAGACCATCCTGGCCAACATGGTGAAACCCCGTCTCTGGCCAACATGGTGAAACCCCGTCTCTACTAAAAAATACAAAAAACTAGCCGGGCGAGGTGGCAGGCGCCTGTAGTCCCAGCTACTCGGGAGGCTGAGGCAGGAGAATGGCGCAAACCCGGGAGGCGGAGCTTGCAGTGAGCCGAGATGAGGCTACTGCACTTCAGCCTGGGCGACAGAGCGAGATTCTGTCTCAAAAAAAAAAAAAAAAAAAATTTTGTAGAGGCAGAGTCACACCATGTTGCCCAGACTGGTCTTGAACTCCTGGCCTCAAGTGATCCTCTCGCCTCGGCCCAAAGTGCTGGGACTACAGATGTGAGCCACCGCACCCAGCTATAAACTATTTATTTATTTATTGAACAGAGTTTCGCTCTTGTTGCCCAGGCTGGAGTGCAATGGCGCTATCTTGACTCACTGCAACCTCTGCCTCCTGGGTTCAAGCAATTTTCCTGCCTCACCCTCCCAAGTAGCTTAAATTACAGGCATACACCACCACATCTGGCTAATTTTGTATTTTTAATAGAGAAGGGGTTTTACCATGTTGGTCAGTCTGGTCTTGAACTCCTGACCTCAGGTCATCCATCCACCTGGACCTCCCAAAGTACTGGGATTACAGGTGTGAGCCATCATGCCAGGCTATAAACTTCTTTTAGAACAGGGATGATGTCATAGTTATTTTTATGCCGCTGGTACTTAGGTACTTAGTTCAGTTCTTGGCACATAGTAGGTGCTTAATTCGTATTTATGAATGCATGAATGCCTCCAGCCTATGTCTGCAGTTGGGGACAGTGAGACCAGACTGATTACTTATGTCAGGTCACCCAGTTGACCTGAGATAAAGATAAAACCTGACTTTGGTATCCCTGTTTTTTGTTTGTTTTGGTTTTTGAGATGGAATCTCACTCTGTTGCCCAGACTGGAGTGCAGTGGTGACATCTTGGCTAACTGCAACCTTTGCCTCCTGGGTTCAAGCCATCCTCCTGCCTCAGCCTCCCGAGTAGCTGAGACCACACCCAGCTATTTTTTTTTTTGTATTTTCAGTAGAGATGGGGTTTCACCATGTTGGCCAGGCTGGTCTCGAACTCCTGACCTAAAGTGATCTGCCCACCTTGGATTCCTGGCCTGTTTTTTTTTTTCTTTCTTTCTTTTTGAGAGTCTTCCTCTGTCCCTCTGTCCCTCTGTCGCCCAGGCTGGAGTGCCATGGTGGCGGGATCTCAGTTCATGGCAACCTTTGCCTCCCGGGTTCTCCTGCCTTAGCCTCTCAAGTAGCTGGGATTACAGGCACCCGCCACACACCGAGCTTTTTTTTTTTTAAGTAGGGACAGAGTTTCATCATATTGATCTCACATGTTTCATCACATTTAGTAAAGATAGGGTTTCATCATGTTAATCATCACCCGATCTCAAGTGATCCGCCTACCTGGGCCTCCCAAAATGCTGGTATTACAAGCGTGAGCCACTGTGCACCCTGATTCTCAGTATCCTAATCCCAAACCAGTCCACAGCCCAGCCTCACACTACACTTCTGAAGGTTAGAAGTGTGACTATTGTGCTTGGATATACGTGAAGTTTCACATCTGTGCTCCCCCAGTCGTCAGCTTCCTCTTTCCCATGCACATAAACCAATACTGGCTACAATGTCTGCTCATTTATTCAGCAAGCATTATTGTCATCTTCTAAGGGCCTGGTTAATTCCACTTCTTCTTACAAGTAGCTCACTTTAGCTGGCTATTAAACATACACTGTTTTGGGCCAGGTGTGGTGGCTCACGCCTATAATCCCAGCACTTTGGGAGGCCGAGGCAGGCGGATCACGACGTCAGGAGATCGACCATCCTGGCTAACATGGAGAAAACATGTCTCTACTAAAACTACAAAAAAATTATCCGGGTGTGGTGGTGGGCGCCTGTAGTCCCAGCTACTCGGGAGGCTGAGGCAGGAGAGGCAAGAGCCCAGGAGGCGGAACTTGCAGTGAGCCAAACTCGTACCACGGCACTCCAGCCTGGATGACAGAGTAAGACTCTGTCTCAAAAAAAAAAAAAATACAGTTTGATTTTTTATTATTTAATTTAATTTAATTAATTATTATTTTTTTTTTTGAGATAGAGTTTCACTCTTGTTGCCCAGGCTGGAGTGCAATGGCACCATCTTGGCTCACCGCAACCTCCGCATCCCAGATTCAAGTGATTCTCCTGCCTCAGCCTCCTGAGTAGCTAGGATTATAGGCATGCACCACCATGCCCGACTAATTTTGTATTTTTAGTAGAGACGGGGTTTGTCTATGTTGGTAAGGCTGGTCTCAAACTCCAGACCTCAGGTGATCCACCCGCCTCAGCCTCCCAAAGTGCTGGGATTACAGGTGTGAGCCACCATGCCTGGCCTAGGCTAGACCAGCCTGGGCAACACAGCAAGACTCTGTCACTACAAAAAATTTTAAAAATTAGCCGGGTGTGGTGGTGCACACCTGCAGTCCCAGTTACTCAGGAGGATGTTGTAGGAGGATCTCTTGAGCCCAAAAAGTCAAGGCTGCAGTGAGCCCTGGTCATGCCACTGCACACTGCAGCCTGGGTGACAGAGCAACATCCTATCAAAAAAAAAACAAAACAAAAACAAACAAACAAAAACACTTTTTTATCTAGAGAATATTTAACATACACAAAATCAGAGAGAATACATATTTCAAAGCATCACTTGGTATATGATAAATATATATAATTTTAGCCGGGTGTGGTGGCTCATGTCTGTAATCCCAGCACTTTGGGAGGCTGAGGCGGGTGGATCACTCGAGACTAGCCTGGCCAACACGGTGAAACCCTGTCTCTACTAAAAATACAAAAATTAGCTGGGCATGGTGAGGCACACCTGTAATCCCAGCTACTTGGGAAGCTGAGGCAGGAGAATACCTTGAACCTGGGAGGTAGAGGTTGCAGTGAAAATTTACAGGACAATCTCATTTCTTCCACAAATAAGTTGGAAGAACAGACAGAGAGAGATGGAGAGGAAACCTATGGATTAAAAGAAAATTAAGGCTGGGCACGGTGGCTTACACCTGTAATCCCAGTACTTTGGGAGGCCGAGGCAGGTGGATTGCTTGAGATCAGGAGTTTGAGACCAGCCTGGCCAACATGGTAAAAACCCATCTCTATTCTACTAAAATTTTAAAAATTAGCTGGGCCAGGAGCGGTGGCTCATGCCTGTAATCCCACCACTTTGGGAGGCCAAGGCGGGCAGATCATGAGGTCAGGAGTTCGAAACCATCCTGGCCAACATGGTGAAACCCCGTCTCTACTAAAAATACAAAAATTAGCCAGGCGTGGTGGTGCGTGCCTGTAATCCCAGCTACTCAGGAGGCTGAGGCAGGAGAATGGCTTGAACCCGGGAGGCGGAGATTGCAGTGAGCCAAGATCAGGCCATTGCACTCCAGCCTGGGTAACAGAGTGAGATTCCATCTCAAAAAAAAAAAAAAAAAAAAATCAGCCAGCCGTGGTGGCATACACCTGTAATCCCAGGTACTTGGGAAATTGAGACAGGAGAATTGCTTGAACTTGGCAGGTGGAGGTTGCAGTGAGCCGAGATCCCACCATTGCACTCCAAACTGGGTGACAGATCGAGATTCAGTGAAGAGAGAAAGGAAAAAAGAAAAGAAAGAAGGAGAGAAAGAGAGGAAGGGGAAGGCAGGGGCGGGGAAGAAGGGAAGGAAGGAAAAAGGAGGGAAAGGAAAATTAAAAAAAGAGACTCCTGTGGCCAAATGTGTGGGATTTTTTTCCCCACACACCAAGTAAGCAATCAATTCTGCAGCCTGGTGTCTCAACCCAGTCCAATCTGGACACTACCTGGAGGTAGTGACAGATCCCACAGGTGGAGGCTCAGTCCTACAAGACTGTCCCTCACTACCAATGCCACTCACAAGCCTCAGGTCATTCTACCTGCACTTTTGACTGACTGGCTATATACTGGGGGTCCCATGACCCCCTGTTGAGTTCGATTAATTTGCTAGAGTGGCTCACAGAAATCAAGGAATCACTCACTTATATCACTTGTTTATTATAAAGGATATTACAAAGGATACAGATGTGCCAGGTGTGGTAACTCATGTTCGTAATCTCAGCACTTTGGGAGGCTGAGGTGGGAGGACTCCTTGAGGCCAGGAATTGGAGACCAGCCTGGGCAACATAGCAAGACCCCATCTCTAAAAATAAAACAAACAAACAAACAAACAAAAACAAAGGATACAGATTGCCTGGAGGCAGTGGCTCAAGTCTGTAAGCCTAGCACTTTGGGAGGCCAAAGAGAAAGGATTACTTGGGCTCAGGAGTTCGAGACCAGCTTATGCAACATGATGAAACCCTGTCTGTACAAAAATTACAAAAAAAAATTAGCCGGGCATGGTGGTGCAAGCCTACAGTCCCAGCTACTTGAGAGGCTGAAGCAGGGGGATCGTTTGGACCAGGGAGGCGGGGGTTGCAGTGAGCTGTGATGGTGCCACTGCACTCCAGCCTGAGCGACAGAGTGAGAGCCTGTCTCAAAAACAAAAACAAACAAACGAAAACAGAGCTGGGCTCATGCCTGTAATCCCAGCCCTTTGGGAGACCAAGACAGGAAGATCACTTGAGGCCAGGAGTTCAAGACCAGCCTGGCCAACATGGCCAAACCCCATCTCTATTAAAAATATAAAAATTGCTGGGCGCGGTGGCTCAAGCCTGTAATCCCAGCACTTTGGGAGGCCGAGACGGGCAGATCACGAGGTCAGGAGATCGAGACCATCCTGGCTAACACGGTGAAACCCAGTCTCTACTAAAAAATACAAAAACTAGCCGGGCGAGGTGGCAGGCGCCTGTAGTCCCAGCTACTCGGGAGGCTGAGGCAGGAGAATGGCGTAAACCCGGGAGGCGGAGCTTACAGTGAGCTGAGATCTCGCCACTGCACTCCAGCCTGGGTGACAGAGCGAGACTCCGTCTCAAAAAAAAAAAAAAAATATATATATATATATAAACCAGACGTGGTGGCACATGCCTGTAATCCCAGCTACTTGGGAGGCTGAGGCACAAGGATTACCTGAACCCGGGAAGCGGAGGCTACATTTCAGCCTGGGTGATAGAGTGAGACCCTGTCTCAGAGAAAAGAAAACAAAACTATACAGTTGAAGATGTGCCTAAGGTGAGGAACGGGGAGTGGGGTTTGGAACTCCATGTCCTCCCAGCGTGCACCACCCTCCAAGAACCTCCACATTTTCACCTATCCAGAAGCTCACCAAACCCAGTCCTCTTGGGCCTTTTATAGGGGCTTCCTTGAATAGGCATGATTGACACCTGTGTGGAAATGTGACTGAAAGCCGGGCGCGGTGGCTCACACCTGTAATCCCAGCACTTTGGGAGGCCGAGGTGGGCGGATCACTAGAGGTCGGGAGTTCAAGACCAGCCTGACCAACATGGCGAAACCCCGTCTCTACTAAAAATACAAAATTAGCCGGGTGTGGTGGCACATGCCTGTAATCCCAGCTACTCGGGAGGCTGGGGCAGAAGAATTGCTTGAACCTGGGAGGCGGAGGTGGTGGTGAGCTGAGATAACGCCATTGCACTCCAGCCTGGGCAACACAAGAGCAAAACTCTGTCTCAAAAAAAAAAAAAAAAAAAGAAAGAAAGAAATGTGATTGGACAAAAGGGGTACGACCTAATACTAACAGACCGAGTGGGAAAACCCAGCCAGGCCTGTCTGTTCAGATTCTCCTCGGCCTCTCTCTGTGTAGTGCTCCTTCCTCCAGGGAATGGGGCAGGACCCCTTCTGAAATGAGGGTCTCATAACCCACAAGCGGACAAGGTAGGTCAGAGCATCTCTTAATAACCAGCTTCAGACAGAACGGCGGGGGAAGATTCCAGTATATTTTTAGTTTCTATGGCCTGCCTAGGTGAGAAAAAGGAGCAGGAGAGAGGAGGCCAGGAGGAGGTCAGAGACAGAGAGATTGTGTTTTCTGAAGCCTGCTTCTGAGCTCAAAAGTGCCCCCACGTTCTAACAAAAGACCGTCTTTCACTTTTATTGCTCTGAGGCTGTTCCGAAGTTGCTTTGGGAATTGAGGACATAGGCCAACTACTCTAACAAGAGAAGGGCTGATTGTTTTAGTTACTTAGGAAATAACAAGCGCTTTGGGAGTTATGAGCCAAGAACCTCAGACCCATATATAGGATCTATAAATGGATATATAGATAATAGCACAGTGCCCTTAAAAAAGAGACCTGAGAGAGACCCTCCTCCCTTCTCCGTGTGAGGTTAGGGCGAGAAGATGACACCTGCGATGAAGTGAACCCTCTCCAGACGCCATTTCAGCTGGTGCTTTGATCTTGGACGTCCCAGATTCCAAAACTTTGAGAGAGAGAGAGAGATTTTTTGAGACGGAGTTTCGCTCTTGTCCAGGCTGGAGTGCAATGGCGCGACCTCGGCTCACTGCAACTTCCGCCTCTCGGGTTCAAGTGATTCTCCTGCCTCAGCCTCCCAAGTAGCTGGCATTCCAGGCATGCGCCACCACACCCAGCTAATTTTGTATTTTTAGTAGAGATGGGGTTTTGCCATGTTGGTCAGCCTCTTCACTCTTGTTGGCCGGGCACGGTAGCTTACTCTTGTAATCCCAGCACTTTGGGAGGCCAAGGCAGGTGGATCACTTGAGGCCAGGAATTCGAGACCAGCCTGGCCAACATGGTGAAACCCCGTCTCCACAAAAAACAACAACAAAACAAAATTATCTGGGTGTGGTGGCACACCCCCGTAGTCCCAGCTACTTGGGAGGCTGAGGCAGGAGAATTGCTTGAACCCAGGAGGTGGAGGTTGCAGTGAGCCGACATTGTGCCACTGCACTCCAGCCTGGGCAACAGAGCCAGACTCCGTCTCAAAAAAAAAGAACCCATGGATTGAAGCATGTTTAATGTGCTTCAATCCAATGCAGTTGCCTTTCTTTCTTTTTTTTTTTTTTCAGATGGAGTCTTGTTCTGTCGCCAGGCTGGAGTGCAATGGCACAATCTCGGCTCACTGCAACCTCCGCCTCCTGGGTTCAAGTGATTCTCCTGCCTCAGCCTTCTGAGTAGCTGAGACTACAGGCACACACCACCACACCCAGCTAATTTTTGTATTTTCAGTAGAGACGGGGTTTCACCATGTTGGCCAGGATGGTCTCGATCTCTTGACCTCATGATCCGCCCGCCTTGGCCTCACAAAGTGCTGGGATTACAAGCGTGAGCCACCGCGCCCAGCCTGAAATTGCCTTTCTTATTGATGCTCAAGTTATTTAATTTTTGGACAAATTGCTGCTTCAAAGCAACACAGAGGGCCAGGTGCGGTGGCTCACACCTGTAATCCCAGCACTTTGGGAGGCCAAGGAGGGAGGATTGCTCCAGCCCAGGAATTGAAGACCAGCCTGGGCAAAATGGTGGAACCACTGCACTCCAGCCTGGGTGACAGAGCTAGACTCTGTGTCAAAAAAACAAAATAGCAAAACAACCAAAAAGCACAGAAAGTCGTGATAGATTTTTTTTTTTTTAATGGAGTCTCACTCTGTCATCCAGGCTGGAGTGCAGTGGCACAATCTCTGCTCACTGCAACCTTCGCCTCCTGGGTTCAAATGGTTCTCCTGCCTCAGCCTTCCAAGTCGCTGGGATCACGGGCACCTGTCACTATGCCCAGCTAATTTTTGTATTTTTAGTATAGATGGGTTTTCGCCATGTTGGCCAGGCTGGAGAAGGTCGTGATAGATCTTTTTTTTTTTTTTTTGAGACGGAGTCTCGCTCTGTCGCCCAGGCTGGAGTGCAGTGGCCAGATCTCAGCTCCCTGCAAGCTCTGCCTCCTGGGTTTATGCCATTCTCCTGCCTCAGCCTCCCGAGTAGCTGGGACTACAAGCGCCCGCTACCTCGCCCGGCTAGTTTTTTATATTTTTTTAGTAGAGACGGGGTTTCACCGTATTAGCCAGGATGGTCTCGATCTCCTGACCTCGTGATCTGCCCGTCTCGGCCTTCCAAAGTGCTGGGATTACAGGCTTGAGCCACTGCGCCCCGCCTGTGACAGATCTTTAAGCAGAGCTATGCGGATGGCGAGGAGGGCCCTGGACCAGCCCGGCAGGTTGGCAGGTTGGGGAAGGTGTCTTGGAAATGGAACCTAAACTGAGTCTTGAAAGATAAGAGGGGCTGGGTCCCTCAGGTGGGAGGGGACAGCCTGAGTAACGCCCAGGGCTGAAACACAGCCAGCTTTGCAAGAACAAGCAGCTCCGGGTCGCCTGCTCTGGGTGGGGCCGCACCTTGGACCCAGCCTGTAGGCGGAGTCTGGCTAGCTCCTCCCAAGGACTTCAAGGAAGAGAGACAGATTTGCCTTCTGTGTAGAGACCGCCCTCTGGTGGCCACATGGAGGATGGCAGGAGAGAATAGCCCTGAAAGAAAGCGACAGGCTGAGCTCATAACGCTGCGAACGCTGCTGCTTCTTCCTCTTTTTTAAAAGACAGGATTGTGCTCTGTTGTCCAGGCTGGAATGCTGTGGTGCAGTCTTGACTCAGCCTGTAACTCCTGGCCTCAAGCGATCCTCCCACCTTGGCCTCTCAAACTCTGGGATGACAGATGAGTACTACCACACCCAGCCCATCCTCAGTGTCTGGAAAATGTGCCCACTAGAGAAATCTATTGGCCGGATTGTGACTGGTTGAATGCTCCCACAGCAGGAAAGAGGGAAGGACAAGTGGCCACGTCGAGGCCTGCCTGTACTCCAAGGGTATCCAGGCTGAGGTTACTCAAACCCAGAGCTGATTTATTTTTATTTTTTGACAGAGTCTCACTCTGTCGCCCAGGCTGGAGTGCAATGGTGCTATCTTGGCTCACTGCAACCTCTGCCTCTGGGTTGAAGCGATTCTCCTGCCCCAGCCTCCAGAGTAACTGGGATTAGAGACACCCACCACTATGCCCAGCTAATTTTTGTATTTTTGGTAGAGACTGGGTTTCACTATGTTGTTGGCCAGGCTGGTCTTGAACTCCTGGTCTCAGGTGATCCTCCTGCCTCGGCCTCCTAAAGTGCTGGGCTTACAGGCATGAGCCACCGTGCCTGGCCTGAACGAAACATTTCTATGCTCCAACTTAAAATGAATGTAGAACTTATTATCTGAGAATGACCCAGGGAAGTCATGGGACTGCCCAGATTTTCATCCAATAAAGAGAAAGTTCTTCCCACAAATAAATTTTATAGGATGGTGGACGCAAGTACAGGACATTCCAATTACATTCCAATGAGTTATTCTTGATGAAGTCCTGAATACACAAAGCCAGCCAGCAAATAGGATCGACCAAAGTCGGAGGATACTGTGACCACCCCAGGGCTCTTTTTGTTTGTTTGTTTGAGACGGATCTCGCTTTGTTACCCAGGCTGGAGTACAGCGGCACGATCTCAGCTCACTGCAGCCTTGACCTCCTAGGCTCAAGAGAGTCTCCCATCTCTGCCTCCCAAGTAGCTGGGATGACAATCATAAGCCACCACACCTGGCTAATTTCTAGTGTTTTTCTTTTTTCTTTTCTTTCTTTCTTCGTTTTTTTTTTGTTTGTTTGTTTGTTTTGTTTTTTAGCTGGAGTTTCGCTCTTGTTGCCCAGGCTGGAGTGCAATGGCGTGATCTTGGCTCATCACAACCTCCCTCTCCTGGGTTCAAGCAATTCTCCCGCCTTAGCATCGTGAGTAGCTGGGTCTACAGGCGTGTACCACCACGACCATTTAATATTGTATTTTTAGTAGAGACTGGGTTTCTCCATGTTAGTCAGGCTGGTGTGGAACTCCCGACCTCAGTTGATCCTCCCGCCTTGGCCTCCCAAAGTGCTGGGATTACAGGCATAAGCCACCGCACCTGGCCCTAATTTCTAGTATTTTTCATAGACATGGGGTTTCACTGTGTTGCTGAAGCTGATCTCAAACTCCTGAGCTCAAGTGATTCTCCCACCTCAGCCTCCCAACATGCTGGAATTACAGGCATGAGCCACCATGTCTGGCCATACCAGGGCTCTTAGACCATTTAGTCTCACCCCCTCACTTTACCAGTACCATGCCTATAAGGATGATAGTGGTGAGGATGATGACACAAACGCTGACTGGCTCCTATTTTGTGCCAGTCTTTGTTCTAAATCTTTAGATCTTAATTAAGATTTAATCTTCATTTAATCTTCAAAACCATCTGTAATTTTGAGCCAAATGCTAAACTCAAATACTGAGCAAAAAAGAAAGAAAGAAAAAAAAGAATGCTGTCTTTTTTTTTTTTTTTTTTTTTTTTAAGAGTCTCACTCTAGGCCGGGCGCGGTGGCTCAAGCCTGTAATCCCAGCACTTTGGGAGGCCGAGACGGGCGGATCACGAGGTCAGGAGATCAAGACCATCCTGGCTAACACGGTGAAACCCCGTCTCTACTAAAAAAATACAAAAAACTAGCCGGGCGAGGTGGTGGGCGCCTGTAGTCCCAGCTACTCGGGAGGCTGAGGCAGGAGAATGGCGTGAACCCGGGAGGCGGAGCTTGCAGTGAGCTGAGATCCGGCCACTGCACTCCAGCCCCGGCGACAGAGTGAGACTCCGTCTCAAAAAAAAAAAAAAAAAAAAAGAGTCTCACTCTATTGGCTAGGCTAGAGTACAGTGATATGATCTTGGCTCACTGCAACTTCTGCCACCAGGGTTCAAGCGATTCTCCTGCCTCAGCCTCCTGAGTAGCTGAGACTACAGGAGAGCACCACCATGCCCAGCCAATTTTTGTATTTTTAGTAGAGATGTGGTTCCACCATGTTGTCCAGGATGATCTTGATCTCTTGACCTCATGATCCACCTGCCTCAGCCTCCCAAAGTGCTGGGATTATAGGCATGAGCCACAGCGCCTGGCCGTGAGCTGTGTTCTTAACTCTATCTTTCCTTCACTGGCGATGGTACCATTTCCCCGTCCTGTTAAGTGTCCTTGACTGCTCTTACCTTTAGCTCTTGGAATTCCGCCATCTACCCTAACTTCACCTCCACCTAAATCCTGCCCACTCTTCAAAGACTGCCCCTCCACAGATCCTCCCTCCTAACTCCACCTCAATGCCCAACAGCTCTTTGCTAAGCAGATGCCTTTATTTACGGACAAAGAAGTAAACAGGCAAAAGGAAGAGGCTTGTCCAAGGTCATGCTGCAGACTGAACTCTCACTGGGAGGACAGTTCAGGGTCCTGATACCCGATCTAAGGCAGCAGCTTTGCAGCACATCAGGATGGGGGCGAGTCATGCCTGGCCATGTTCACTTCCAGAATGATTATAGATTTAACAACTTTTTTTTTTTTTTTTTTTTGAGATGGAATCTCGCTCTGTTGCCCAGACTGGAGTGCAGTGGTGCGATCTCAGCTCACTGCAACCTCTGCTTCTTGGGTTCAAGCGATTCTCCTGCCTCAGCCTCCTGAGTAGCTGGGATTATAGGCATGAGCCACTATGCCCGGCTACTTTTTGTATTTTTAGTAAAGAGGGGGTTTTGCCATGTTGGCCAGGATGGTCTTGTACTCCTGACCTCAGGTGATCCACCTGCCTCGGCTTCCCAAAGTGTTGGGATTACGGGCATGAGCCACCACACCCAGCCTACTATAGCTTTAACAACTCTTTTTTTTTTTTTTCAAGATTGAGTCTTGCTGTGTTGCCCAGGCTGGAGTACAGTGGTGCGATCTCAGCTCACTGCAACCTCCATCTCCCGGGTTCAAGCAAGTCCGCCTCAGCCTCCCAAGTAGCTGGGATCACAGGCACATGCCACCATGGCTGGCTAATTAGCAATATTATTTTTTAATTTTTGTAGAAATGAAGTCTCACTATGTTGCCCAGGCTGGTCTTCAACTCCTGGGCTCAAGCGATCCTCCCTTCTCGGCCTCCCAAAGTGCTGGGATTACAGGCGTGAGGCACTGCGCTGGGCCCAGAACTACCTTTTATTGGAGGCATGGAGTCCACAGTGGATGGAGATCTCAGTACCTTAGGCTCAGGGGCTCAGCATAAGGCTGCGGCCAGGCCTAGATGAAGGTGAGGCAGGTGGAAGCGGGGACCCCACAGCTTTCCTTGTGCTCCTCAAAGAGCTGCTCCAGGGCCTTCATGTAGAGGGCATGATAGTGATTGACTTCCTCCTCGGTGGGGCGGAGGCGCTGGGGGACCGGGATGGGGCGGCCCACTGCAGGGAGAGGGAGACATAGGTGGGCGAGGGGTCCCTGATACCCACTCAGCGGCTGGTGGCTATCCCCCCAGAGGTGGGCACTCACCCACAGTGGTGATGGGCACAGCAAAGGGCAGCAGGCCCCAGGAGGTAGCTGAGAAGAGACCACGACCCCAGAAGATGCAAGGAGAGAAGCCCATGAGCTTCTTGAAGGTGAGCTGGCACCAATGCTGCCAGGAGCCTGTGGCAAAAGCCTTAAGTCTAAAGATGTCATTCTCCCCAAAGGAGTACACGGGCACCAGGGACGCCCTGGGAAGGAGCAAGAGAGAAGAGGCGGCTCAGGCTGCTGGACTGCTCCGAGATGGGCACCCCCAGGGGCTGCAAGTCCCTCCCACTACGTCCAGATGCTACCTTCCAGGGCCATTCAAAGCATATGACTATGGCTACAAAGAAAAATCTAGAAGATAAGACTCACATTTCTTTCTTGTTCTTTTTCTTTGTTTTAGAGAGAGGGTTTTGTGACTAACCACAACTGTAATCCCAGCACTTTGGGAGGCCGAGGGGAGGATCATTTGAGGTCAGGAGTTGGAGACCAGCCTGGCCAACATAGTGAAACCCCTGTCTCTGCAAAAATATAAAACTTAGCCAGGTGTGGAGGTGCGTACCTGTAATTCCAGCTACTACAGAGGCTGAGGTACAAGAATCGCTTGAACCTGGGAGGCAGAGGTTGCAGTGAGCCAAGATCGCACCACTGCACTTCAGTCTGGACAGAGTGAGACTCTTTCTCAAAAAATAAATAGCTATAATCCCAGCACTTTGGGAGGCTGAGACGGGTGGATCACGAGGTCAGGAGATCGAGACCACCCTGGCTAACATGGTGAAACCCCGTCTCTACTAAAAAATACAAAAAGGGGCCGGGCGCGGTGGCTCAAGCCTGTAATCCCAGCACTTTGGGAGGCCGAGACGGGCGGATCACGAGGTCAGGAGATCGAGACCATCCTGGCTAATACGGTGAAACCCTGTCTCTACTTAAAAATACAAAAAACTAGCCGGGCGACGAGGCGGGCGCCTGTAGTCCCAGCTACTCGGGAGGCTGAGGCAGGAGAATGGTGTAAACCCGGGAGGCGGAGCTTGCAGTGAGCTGAGATCCGGCCACTGCACTCCAGCCTGGGTGGCAGAGCAAGACTCTGTCTCAAAAAAAAAAAAAAAAAAAATATATATATATATATATACAAAAAACTAGCCGGGCGAGGTGGTGGGCGCCTGTAGTCCCAGCTACTCAGGAGGCTGAGGCAGGAGAATAGCGTAAACCCAGGAGGCGGAGCTTGCAGTGAGCTGAGATCCGGCCACTGCACTCCAGCCCAGGCGACAGAGTGAGACTCCGTCTCAAAAAATAAAAAATAAAAATAAATAAATAAATAAATAGCTAGACGCGGTGGCTCATGCCTGTAATCCCAACACTTTGGGAGGCCCAGCTGGGTGTATCACCTGAGGTCAGGAGTTCAAGACCACCCTGACCAATATGGTGAAACCCCATCTCTACTCAAAATACAAAAATTAACCGACGTGGTGATGTGCACCTGTAGTCCCAGGTACTTGGGAGGCTGAGACAGGAGAACTGCTTGAACTCAGGAGGTAGAGGTTGCAGTGAGCCAAGATCACATCATTGCACTCAAGCCTGGATAACAGAGTGAGACTCCATCTCCAAAAATTAAAAAAATTAAAAATTAGAAAATTTAAAATAAATACATAAATTAAATTTTTAAAAAAGAGACAAGGCCTTGCTCTCTTGCCCAGGCTGGAGGGCAGTGGTACAATCATAGCTTGATGCAGTCTCAACCTGCTTGGCTTAAGTCATCTTCCCACCTCAGCCTCCCGAGTAGCTGAAACTTCAGGCGTGCACACGTGGCTAATTTTTTTTTTTTTTTTTTTAGAGAATGAGGTCTCCCTACATTGCCCAGGCTGGTCTTGAACTCCTGGCTTCAAGAGATCTTCTTGCCTTGGCCTCCCAAAGCACTGGGATTGCAGGTGTGAACCACCACACCCAGCCAGGACTCACTCTTCTTGAATTGTGTAGTGGGCCTTCTCATAGTCATTTTCTCTTTCAGTCTTTGCAATAACAACATTGTGGTAAGGTAGGTATCAGCCCTCTTCACAAGTAAAGAAACAAGTCTGGCCGGGCATGGTGGCTCATGCCTATAATCCCAGCACTTTGGGAGGCTGAGGTGGGCGGATCACTTGGGGTCAGGAGTTCGAGACCAGCCTGACCAAAATGGTGAAACCCCATCTCTATTAAAAATATAAAAATTAGCTCGGTGTGGTGGTGGGCGCCTGTAGTCCCAGCTACTCTGGAGGCTGAGGCAGGAGAATCACTTGAACCCGGGAGGCGGAGGTTGAAGTGAGCCGAGACCACGCCATTGCACTCCAGCCTGGGCGACAGAGCCAGACTCCCTCTCAACAACAGTAACAAAAAAGGAAACAAGCACAAGGTTTTGCTTTTGAGATGGGGTCACAGAGGGAAGACAGGGCTTCTGAGCCCGAGGGCCCTGCTATTTGCATTATGGTTTTGTCTCCACGGAGGTGGAAGGGAGGCTGGGGTAAGCAGACCCCATGTTTGGCATGGAGTCATGCCCTGGAGAGCCCACGTGGGCCTCGGTGCAGGGCACGGCGCTGGTCTCTGGGCACCCAGATGTCCCCTGCAGGGACCTAGATGTCTGGGGACTGAGAGAGGGCATAAACCAGCAGAGAACTGACTCAGGTGGGGCCTGCCCGCGCACTCACCCGTGTCTCAGCGCCAGGCGCACGAAGCCTTTGCGCTTCTGGAGCGTGAGGCAGTGCTCCCCGGGGACTGAATACAGGGCCTCGTGCGCACCCCCCACCATGATGACCACGGCCTGCCCGAGCTGGGGCTGGGACAGGATGAAGTCCAGGCTCTGGCGGCTTACGGGACAGAGTCCTGTGGGCAGGAGGAGGTGGAAAGTAGTCATCATCTGCCTCCACGGCACCCCCGCCCCTCACCCAGCCTTTAGTTTAAAGCCCCCTATCCCCATCTCCAAGGCAGGGAACCTACCCAAATTCTCACTGCAAGTCTGGCCAATGCTCAGGCTGGCCCCTGTCCTGCGTGGGGAACTTATTATGCTGGCGGGAGGGGGGGGGGGTTCCAGAGGGGCTGGGGAACATCTGGTTAGGAGTCGCCTCATCCCATTTGGCTCACCAAAAGACATGATGTAGTCGCGATAGACCGGGAGGTAGAAGAGGCCAGCCAGCACGGCCAACCAGGGCCGGAGCCCTGGGAAGAGCTGGGAGAAGCCATTGCTCTCGGTGGAGAAATTACAGAGGAAGCCTGTACACATGATCCCATGAGGGTGGGCGCCTAGCACGTAGTTCTGATCCGGGGGCAGCTCTGCCGTTTTCACCAGCTTTGGGGTGTTGAGCAGGATGAAGGGAGGATGGAAGGCAAGACACCGGTTGAAAAGAGGGGCCCTCCACCCCAACAGAGTTCCGAGTTAAAGTTTCTTCGGATAGGGTCAAGGGCCCAGGTTTTTTGTTTTTGTTTTTGTTTTTTTTGAGACAGAGTCTCACTCTGTAGCCTAGGTTGGGGTGCAGTGGTGTGAGTTCGGCTCACTGCAACCTCCACCTCTGGGTCCCGGTTCAAGCTATTCTCCTGCCTCAGCCTCCTGAGTAGTTGCAATTGCAGGCACGTGCCACCATGCCCAGCTAATTTTTGTATTTTTAGTAGAGACGCAGTTTCACCATGTTGGCCAGGTTGGTCTTGAACTCCTGACCTTGTGATCTGCCCACCTTGGCCTCCCAAAGTGCTGGGATTATAGGCTTGAACCACCGCACCCAGCCTCTTTTTATTTTTATTTTTTATTTTTAGAGACAGGGTCTCACTCTGTTGCTCAGGCTGGAGTACAGTGGTGCAGTCATGGCTCACTGCAGCCTCTAACTCCTGGGCTCAAGCGATCCTCCCACCTCAGCCTCCTAAAGTGCTGGGATTATAGGTATGAGCCATGGTGCCCCACCAAGGGCCCGCTCTTGAACATCATCCACTCCCAGGCCAGGCGCGGTGGCTCATGGCTGTAATCCCAGCACTTTGGGAAGCCAAGGCAGCTGGATCACTTGAGGCCAGGAGTTTGGGACCAGCCTGGCCAACATGTTGAAACCCTGTCTCTACTAAAACTACAAAAATTAGCCAGGCATGGTGGCGGGCGCCTATAATCCCAGCTACTAGGGAGGCTGAGGCATGAGAATAGCTTGAACCCAGGAGGTGGAGGGTGGAATGAGCTGAGATTGCACCACTACCCTCCAGACTCGGCAACAGAAGGAGACTCGGTCTTAAAACAAGGCTGGGTGTGGTGGCTTATGCCTGTAATCCCAGCACTTTGGGAGGCCAAGGCAGGCGGATCACGAGGTCAGGAGATCGAGACCATCCTGGCTACCATGGTGAAACCCCGTCTCTACTAAAAATGCAAAAAAATTAGCCGCGCATGGTGGCGGGCGCCTGTAGTCCCAGCTATTCGGGAGGCTGAGGCAGGAGAATGGCATGAACCCGGGAGGCGGAGCTTGCAGTGAGTCGAGATCACGCCACTGGACTCCAGCCTGGGTGACAGAGCGAGACTTCCTCTCAAAAACAAAACAAAACAAACAAACAAACAAAAAACTACCATCCATTCCCTGTCCCCTGCCTGAGCTTAGGCAGTGGGGAGCTCAGGCCCCAGCACAGGGAAGGGCTCCTAGGTGTGGGAGATGGGGAGAAGGAGGAAGCAGTGTTTCTTCAGGGTGACCCATCACCTTGACAGGATAATAATCCCTTAGTTGTCTCCAAATTGCGTGGTTCCTTATCCACTCCGAACGCCTTCCACCTGCAGACAATGAGATACTGGTGGAAGAACCCCTGGAGCCACTTCCCCTTACCCCCCATGTCCCCACCATTTCTGGCTACCTGGGCCCCCGTCCGGAGCTCACCTTGGTTGGGTGTGTCCCAGTCCACGTAGAGCCACACCAAGTAAACAACAGAGAAGGTCCAGAGTGATGTGAAGAGGAGGACGAAGACAAGAAGGGAGAAGAAAGGGCCTGGGTGAAGGGTGAGGAAGAAAAGAGTTCACTTCTGAAACTCCATCATTCTCTCCAGCTGCTCCCTTCCCTTCCTCCCCTTCAGAACAACCAGCTATCTCCTCTGGCCCTCTCCCAGACCAGTCACCTGGTCATTGTCCTTAGGCATGCAAGCCAGCAGCCCAGCCACTCTCCCTCCAAGGCCTACTCCCCTGGCAGACCCCAGGCACCCGTGCCTCCCCTGCTCTCACCCATGAAGAGGAAAGTGAGCACATATTGGTAGGCGCCCACTGCTTCTAGATGCTGCTTCTGTAGGGTTTTGGAGGTGGTGGGGGGCGATGGGGCTGTGGCAACTCCCATTGCAGAAGCTCCCCTCTTCCAGCAGGACCCCAGAACCCGGAGGACAAACGATGAAGGCTCGGATGTGGACCTGGGCAGACTTTCTCCGTACAGTAGCCCAACCTTGGGGTCCTGGCTAAGTCGCAAATCACCTCCCGGAGTAGCGTGTGTCCCCAGGTATGTGAGTGGGGAGACCTTTGGATTCAGAGCCCCAGATGTCTCCGGGTTTTTTCTCAGCCTGATCTTTGAACTTCCTGTCAGTCACCAGCCTGGGCTGGCTGCTGGGTGGGGCTGGGAGGCGTAAAGGGTGTGCAAGGGAGAGGTGACACCTGAGTGTCCCAGGAATTGATGTTGGAGTGGACAAGAGTGATCTGGCTAGCCCACCCATTGGGTCCCAGGCGCTGGCAGGGGCCAGGAGCCCTGCTGAGACTATTTGACCTCTAGTTAGGGGGCAGGGCCTGGTCCACATCTCCAGGAATTTCAAGGTCATCACCCCTGCCTGGACCTCCCCCGCTGTGCAAATACACACACATAGGCTGTAGGTCTGTTTCCCACCTTTAATTTTTTTCTTTTTTCTTCTTCTTTTTCTTTTTTTGAGATGGAGTCTCACTCTGTCACCCAGGCTGGAGTGCAGTGGCTCGATCTCGGCTCACTGCAACCTCCGTCTCCTGGGTTCAAACGATTCTCCTGCCTCAGCCTCCCGAGTAGCTGGGATTACAGGCGCCCCACCACATCTGGCTACTTTTTTTTTTTTTTTTTTTGTATTTTTAATAGAGACGGGGTTTCACCATGATGGCCAGGCAGGTCTCGAACTCCTGACCTCAAGTGATCCACCCGCCTCCGCCTCTCAAAGTGCTGGGATTACAGGGGTGAGCCACCGCGCCCCGCGGCCAGTCTTTAATTTCACTCCCCCACCCGCAGTCACCCAGGGTACAGGCGAGGCCAGGCGGTGGGGCGCGCCTAGGTGAGGACCAGGTGCCTGTCGGCGGAGACACCATAGCGCGCCTTGTGCGCCTCGAAGAGCTGCGTGAGTCGCTCCACGTAGCGTGCTTGCAGCGAGTCCACCTGGGCCGGGCTGGGCTGGGGGCTCTGCTGCACCGGAATCGCCGCCCTCACAGCGGGCGGGACCGGAGGCGATCGGGGCTGGGATCCCCGGTCCGCCCCCTCCCCTCCCTTCCTCCTTCTCTCCCTTCCGCCCGCGGGGATCGGCGGGGACAGAGTTCAGGGCTGGCGCGGTGGCCAAAGGCCAGTGTGGGTGGCGAGGCACCAACGCGGGACGGGGAGGGAGCGGGCACAGGGCAGGAATCGCGGGACCGAGGCTGGGGCTCACCGACGGTGCGGGTGGGCGCGCGGAAGGACAGCTGGAGGCCCTGGCGGCCGGGGAACAGCGGCAGGGCCACGCTTAGCAGCGGATGCAGCGCCTCCTGCGTTCTCCGCACCCACCAGCCCGGAGGGTTCGGGAACTGCTGGAAGAGCTCGTTCTCCCTGGAGAAGACAGGCACCAGGGAGGCCGCGGGGGAGCAGGGCGCGGCTGACTCCTGGCCCCGGGGTCCGCGGGTGGCACCCCTCTCCTCCTCCCCGGCCCGGCATCCCTGGCGTCCCCACTGGGCCACGCTCGGGTCCTCACCCGAGTTCCAGAACTGAGGTAACGAAGCCCTTCTGATTCCGAATCCGAAAGCTCAGTGCTCCGAGTTTTGCCACCAGCGCCTCCAGGGGCCCTGGACGGACACCTGGCCACCCCTGAGGCAGTACTGGGCTTGACAGAGGAGACCAGACCTGGGGGGAGGGCAGAAGCTGGGGGACTCAACGCCTGGGTCTTATTTATTTATTTATTTATTTGGGGATGGAGTCTTGCTCTGTTGCTCAAGCTGGAGTGCAGTGGCCTGATCTTGGTTCTCTGCACCCTTGACCTTCAGGGCTCAAGTGATCCTCCCACCTCAAGCCTCCCAGTAGCTGGGACCACAGGTGTGTACCACCACAAATGGCTAAATTTTTGTTTTTGTTTTTTGTTGTGTAGAGATAGGGTTTCCCTGTGTTGCCTAGGCTGGTCTTGAACTCCTGGCCTTAAGTGATCCTCTCGCCTGGGCCTCCCAAAGTGCTGGGATTACAGGTGTGAACCACCACACCCAGCCAAAGCCTGGGACTTGGAAAGAAGAGCGGAGAGGACATGGGGAAGAGAGAACTGGGCCCCAGAGCCCCCCAGGAGGAGGATGGTGGGGCGGGAGACAGCAGCAAGGTCCCCCTCTTCTCACATGATGGAGTCCCAGAAGAAGGGGAGATGGAACCAATATGATGTAGTCCCAGAAGAAGGGGAGATGGAACCAACAAGGCAGCATGAGCGGGTGTGGCCGGAGCTCCGGGAAGAGGCAGGAGAAGCCCGTGGGCTCTGTGCAGAAGTTGGCGAAGGCTCTCACGACCAGGACCCCGTGAGGGTAGAAGCCAAAGAGGTAGTTCCAGGAGGGGTCCAACTCTGCAGTTTTAACCAGCTGGGGAGCAGAGGGGAGCACCCCACCCCAACAGTGAGATTGCAGTTTGGGAGATGGTGGTCCCAAGAGTCTATTCTGAAGCTCCAACTGCACCCAGTACCCCACTGCCCGAGGTCCTCACCAAGAGGGGGAAGTAGTTACGGAAATGTCTTCAACCTGCCCAGTTGCAAACCCAGGCAGATCTTCGGCCTCCAGCCCTGGGTGTGCTTCTATCCTGATAGAGCCAGACCAGGTAGAGGACCACCCGCATCCAAGCCCGGCCGAGGAATGCAAGGAGCCAGGCTGCCGGGCGCACCTGGGCTGGAAGACGGGGCAGGGGGAGCTCACAGTACAGGTGTGTAAACCTAAGTCTTCCCTCTGCCCCCTTCCATCCCACCTGCTCCCCAAACTCCCTCCCTTCACCTCCTCCCTCGGGGTAAACGAAAACAGACCACCAGCTGCTGGGGCCCTGCCCAGATTCCCAGGCCTTGGGGACTCACGCAGCCCTAAGAAGGAGAAGACCCATTGCAGGACAGCAAACACTTGGAGACCCCTTTGGAGAAGGCTGGAGGAGGCCGCCATATTCTGGAAGAATGTCACACAGGGGTCACCCCCATCTCTTAAGCACACCTCCTTTTGGCCCAACACACTGGCCCTGACCCTTGACCTTGGTCCCGCCCCCATTTTCCGCCCCCTTGGCTGCTCTGCACACTGGAGCCCATGCTCCCAGGGAAGGAAGGGCTAATCACTACCTGGGCTCACAAGGCTATGATCAATGGGACCAACAGAGATGACCAGGGGTGTGGCCCGGAGCCTGGGGGAGGTGTTTGAACTCTGCAGAGGTCAGGGGGCTGGTCAGTTTCGGTGGCTCAGACCTATTGTTTTTTGTTGTGTAGAGATGGGGTTTCACTGTGTTGCCCAGGCTGGTCTTGAACTCCTGGCCTTAAGTGATCCTCTTGCCTGGGCCTCCCAAAGTGCTGGGATTACAGGTGTGAATCACTACACCAGGCTTCTGGGACTTGGAAAGAAGAGCGGAGAGGACACGGGGAAGAGAGAACTGGGCCCCAGAGCCCCTCAGGAGGAGGATGGTGGGGCGGGGGACAGCAGCAAGGTCCCCCTCTTCTCACATGATGTAGTCCCAGAAGAAGGGGAGATGGAACTAACATGATGTAGTCCCAGAAGAAGGGGAGATGGAACCAACAAGGCACACTTTGAGAAGCGAAGGATAACTTGAGCCCGGGAGTTCAACCAGCTGGGGCAACAAAGCAAGACCCCATCTCTACCAAAAAAAAAAAAAAAAAAACTCAAAAAACATTAGCCAAGTGTGGTGGCACATGCCTGTAGTCTCAGCTACTTGGGAGGCTGAGACGGGAGGATTGCTTGAGCCCAGAAGGTTGAGACTGCAGGAAGTAAGCCATGATTGTACCACTGCACTCCAGCCTGGGCAATAGAGGCTGTCTCAAAAAACAAAAACAAAACAAAATAAAACCAAAACACACACACACACACCAGGACCCTCTGGGAAGGAGAGAGGTGGTTTGAATGGGGTGTCCTACAAAAGGCAGGGCTCCTGCATGAATCAAAACAGCCTGAAAACCTGCTAGTCACCAAGGCTGGTCCCTGAGGCCCAGGACATGCAAGAGCAGCATAGGCCTCTGTGGGAAAACACTTGCCAAGAGGTGTTTTCTTTCTTTTTTTTTTTTTTTGAGGCGGAGTCTCGCTCTGTCGCCCGGACTGGAGTGCAGTGGCCGGATCTCAGCTCACTGCAAGCTCCGTCTCCCAGGTTTACGCCATTCTCCTGCCTCAGCCTCCCGAGTAGCTGGGACTACAGGCGCCCGCCACCTCGCCCGGCTAGTTTTTTTGTATTTTTAGTAGAGACGGGGTTTCACTGTGTTAGCCAGGATGGTCTCGATCTCCTGACCTCGTGATCCGCCCGTCTCGGCCTCCCAAAGTGCTGGGATTACAGGCTTGAGCCACCGCGCCCGGCCGAGGTGTTTTCTCCTGTCCCTACTCGGCTCACCGCCATCCACAGGACATGGGACAAGGGTAGTGGGGCCCAGGGTGAGATGGGTTCCAAACTCTGGCCAGAATGATGCTCAATCCCATGGAAAGGTAACCAACCAGATAATCAGCTCCACCTAGCAGGAAGGAAGGCTCCTTAAAGGAGGTTTTCCCTGAAGACTAGAGAGGAGGAAGAAAAGGGATTCCAAGTCAGCCACGGAGGCTCACATCTGTAATTCCAGCACTTTGGGAGGCCTAGATGGGAGGATCACTTGAGGCCAGGTGTTCGACACCAGCCTGGTCAACATAGTGAGACCCCCCCATCTCAAAAAAGTCAAGATAAGGCCAGGCGCGGTGGCTCACACTGGTAATCCCACCACTTTGGGAAGCTGAGGCGGGCAGATCACTTGAGGTCAGGAGTTCAAGACCAGCTTGACCAACATGGTGAAACCCTGTCTCTACTAAAAATACTACAATTAGCTGGGTATGGTGGCAGGCGCCTGTAGTCTCAGCTACTCGGGAGGCTAAGGCAGGAGAATTGCTTGAGCCTGGGAGGTGGAGGTTGCAGTTAGCTGAGATTGCACCACTGCACTCCAGCCTGGGTGACAGAGTAAGACTCCGTCTCAAAAAAAATAAATAAAAAGGCTGGGCATGGTGGCTCACACCTGTAATCCCAGCACTTTGGGAGGCTGAGGCGGGCGGATCACCTGAGGTCAGGAGTTCGAGACCAGCCTGACCAACATGGAGAAACCGCG
Source organism: Trachypithecus francoisi (assembly GCF_009764315.1). Lineage (NCBI taxonomy): Eukaryota > Metazoa > Chordata > Mammalia > Primates > Cercopithecidae > Trachypithecus > Trachypithecus francoisi. The sequence goes on from NW_022681469.1 coordinate 116,148,523, forward strand.
TCTCTACTAAAATTACAAAATTAGCTGGGTATGGTGGCACATATCTATAATCCTAGCTACTCGGGATGCTGAGGCAGGAGAATCACTTGAACCTGGGAGGTGGAGGTTGTGGTGAGACAAGATTGCGCCATTGCACTCCAGTCTAAGCAACAAGAGCAAAACTCCATCTCAAAAATAAATAAATATAAAAATAAAAAGTAAATAAAAAGAGGATTTTAGATGTGGATGCTGAGATGTTGGAGGCAAGAGATGTCTTATGAGAGGTGAACAAGCCTGTTTGATGTGTGTGTGTGTGCGCGCGCGCATGTGTGTGTGTGTGTGTGTGTGTGTGTGTATATATATATATATTTTTTTTTTTTTTCGAGATGGAGTCTCGCTCTGTGGCCCAGGCTGGAGTGCAGTGGCACGATCTCCACTCACTGCAAGCTCCGCCTCCCGGGTTCATGCCATTCTCCTGCCTCAGCCTCCTGAGTAGCTGGGACTACAGGTGCCCGCTACCATGCCCAACTAATTTTTTGTATTTTTAGTAGAGACGGGATTTCACTGTGTTAGCCAGGATGGTCTCAATCTCCTGACCTTGTGATCCGCCTGCCTCGGCTTCCCAAAGTGTTGGGATTACAGGCGTGAGCCACCGCGCCTGGCCTATATATATGTTTGAGTCAAGGTCTCACTCTGTAACCCAGGCTGGTGTGCAGTGGCTCAATCATAGCTCACTGCAGCCTCCAATTCCTGGGCTCCAGTGATTCTCCCACCCAAGCCTCCTGAGTAGCTGGGACTACAGGCGTGTGCCACCATGCCCAGTTAATTTATTTTTATTTATTTAGAAACTGATGTTTGGCCGGGCGCGGTGGCTCAAGCCTGTAATCCCAGCACTTTGGGAGGCTGAGGCGGGCGGATCACCTGAGGTCAGGAGTTCGAGACCAGCCTGACCAACATGGAGAAACCGCGTCTCTACTAAAATTACAAAATTAGCTGGGTATGGTGGCACATATCTATAATCCTAGCTACTCGGGATGCTGAGCAGGAGAATCACTTGAACCTGGGAGGTGGAGGTTGTGGTGAGACAAGATTGCGCCATTGCACTCCAGTCTAAGCAACAAGAGCAAAACTCCATCTCAAAAATAAATAAATATAAAAATAAAAAGTAAATAAAAAGAGGATTTTAGATGTGGATGCTGAGATGTTGGAGGCAAGAGATGTCTTATGAGAGGTGAACAAGCCTGTTGATGTGTGTGTGTGCGCGCGCGCGCATGTGTGTGTGTGTGTGTGTGTGTGTGTGTGTATATATATATATTTTTTTTTTTTTTTCGAGATGGAGTCTCGCTCTGTGGCCCAGCTGGAGTGCAGTGGCACGATCTCCACTCACTGCAAGCTCCGCCTCCCGGGTTCATGCCATTCTCCTGCCTCAGCCTCCTGAGTAGCTGGGACTACAGGTGCCCGCTACCATGCCCAACTAATTTTTTGTATTTTTAGTAGAGACGGGATTTCACTGTGTTAGCCAGGATGGTCTCAATCTCCTGACCTTGTGATCCGCCTGCCTCGGCTTCCCAAAGTGTTGGGATTACAGGCGTGAGCCACCGCGCCTGGCCTATATATATGTTTTGAGTCAAGGTCTCACTCTGTAACCCAGGCTGGTGTGCAGTGGCTCAATCATAGCTCACTGCAGCCTCCAATTCCTGGGCTCCAGTGATTCTCCCACCCAAGCCTCCTGAGTAGCTGGGACTACAGGCGTGTGCCACCATGCCCAGTTAATTTATTTTTATTTATTTAGAAACTGATGTTTGGCAGGGCGCGGTGGCTCAAGCCTGTAATCCCAGCACTTTGGGAGGCCGAGACGGGTGGATCACGAAGTCAGGAGATTGAGACCATCCTGGCTAACACAGTGAAACCCCGTCTCTACTAAAAAATACAAAAAAACTACCCAGGCGAGGTGGCGGGCACCTGTAGTCCCAGCTACTCGGGAGGCTGAGGCAGGAGAATGGCGTAAACCCAGGAGGTGCAGCTTGCAGTGAGCTGAGATCCGGCCACTGCACTCCAGCCTGGGCGACAGAGCGAGACTCCGTCTCAAAAAAAAAAAAAAAAGAAAGAAAGTGATGTTTATTTTCCACCAACTATATTTCCATGTTGCTTAAGAACCCATGCAAGGGCTGGGCACAGTGGCTCACGCCTGTAATCTCAGCACTTTGGGAGGCCAAGGTGGGTGGGTCACCTGAGGTCAGGAGTTCCAGACCAGCCTGGCCAACCAACATGTGAAACCCCATCTCTACTAAAAATACAAAAAGCAGTCAGGTGTGCTGGCACACGCCTGTAATCCCAGCTACTCAGGAGGCTGAGGCAGGAGAATCGGCTTGAACCTGGTAGGCGGAGGTTACAGTGAGCCAAGATTGCGGCACTGCACTCCAGCCTGGGCGACAGAGTGAGACTCCATCACAAAAAAAAAAAAAAAGAGCTCTTGCAAGAACAGCTTAAGACCATTCAGTGGTTGCTCCTACCCATCCAGTGGCCTTAGCAGTAGGAGCTGCAGACCAGTCTTCCGTGGCAGGCTGAGTGCTCCAGTCTTCAGTAGGGAACTGCTGGATAGTCACAGAGGGCACGTGCACATCTTCAGACCAGTCTGCAACCTCAGGATGAGTAGCAGTGAACTCAGGAGCTGGAGCAGTCCATTCACCCTGAAATTCCTCCTTGTCACAGCCTTTTCAGCAGCAGCCTGCTCTTCTTTTTCAATCTCTTCAGGATCTCTGTAGAAGTAGAGATCCGGCATGACCTCCCACGGGTGTTCACAGGAAATGGTGCCACGCATGCACAGAACTTCCTGAGCCAGCATCCACCACGTCAAACCCACCGAGTGAGCTCCCTTGTTGTTGCTTGGGATGGCAATGTCCACATGGCGCAGAGGAGAATCCGTGTGACACAGAGCAAGGTAGGTAGGTTAACATAAGATGCCTCTATGAGAGGCTGCCGATCAGCCCTGGGGTGAATAAACATAAGCCGTGGTTCCCAGAAGGCTGCCTGGATCTGGTTAGTGAAGGTTCCAGGAGTGAAGCGGCCAGCAATTGGAGTGGCTCCAGTGGCAGCAGCAAACTTCAGCACGGCCCTCTGGCCAGTATTCCTGGAGGATGTGACACTGACATCAGCGGGGTTTTTAGTGGCAACAATGCCACGAGCTGCCAGAAGCAGCTTCTCCCAGGTCCTCTTCAGAGTTAGGATGTAGGTGCCATCACTTTCCCTTTTATACATGTACTGTTCTATCTCTAAGTCAAGATTGGTGCCACCTAAGTGGGTTCCTGCTGCAAGGAAATTAAGGACATCTTCCTCCTTCATTTGCAGGAGGGACATCAAGGGCTCCGGATGCTGTGAAACTTTAAGTTACAACAGGAATCCAGAACAACGCCAGATGGACCCCTCTGTGGGTAGCGTGGAAAACTTTTTTTTTTTTTGTCTGTTTTGAGACGAAGTCTTGCTCTGTCGTCTAGGCTGGAGTACCGTGGCACAATCTTGGCTCACTGCAGCCTCCACCTCCTGGGTTCAAGCAATTCTCCTGCCTCAGCTTCCCGAGTAGCTGGGATTACAGGCATGTGCCACCACGCCCGGCTAATTTTTGCATTTTTAGTAGAGATGGAGTTTCATCATATTGGCCAGGCTGGTCTCAAACTCCTGACCTCAAGTGATCTGCCTGTCTTGGCCTCCCAAAGTGCTGGGATTACACGCATGAGCCACCATGCCTGGCGTATTTTTTTGAAATGGAGTTTCGTTCTTGCTGCCCAGGCTGGAGTGCAATGGCGCGATCTCAGCTCACTGCAACCTCTGCTTCCCAAGTTCAAACGATTCTCCTGCCTCAGCCTCCCAAGTAGCTGGGATTACAGGCATATGCCACACCTGGGTTTTTTTTTTTTTTTTTTTTTTGAGACAGAGTCTTGCCTTGTCACCCAGGCTGGAGTGCAATGGTGCGATCTCAGCTCACTGCAACCTCTACCTCCTGGGTTCAAATGATTCTCCTGCCTCAGCCTCCCAAGTAGCTGGGATTACAGGTGCCCGCCACCATGCCCAGCTAATTTTTGTATTTTTTAGTAGAGATGGGGTTTCACCATGTTGGCCAGGCTGGTCTTGAACTCCTGACCTTGTGATCCACCCCCCTTGGCCTCCCAAAGTGCTGGGATTACAGGCATGAGCCACTGTGCCCAGCTTAATTATGTACTTTTTTTAGTAGAGAAAGGGTTTCACCATGTTGGCCGGGGTGGTCTCAAACTCCCAACTTCAGGTGATCCATCCACCTCAGCCTCCCAAAGTGCTGGGATTACAGGTGTGAGTCACCGCGCCCAGCTAATTTATTTTTTGTAGAGATGGAGGTCTTGCTATGCTGTCCAGGCTGGTCTTGAACTCCTGGCCTCCAGTGATCCCCCACCTGCCTCGACCTCCGGAAGTACTGGGATTACAGGTGTGAGCCACTGTGCCCAGCCTGGGAAGTCCTTCTTTTGGTCTGTGCCCTCTCACACTCTCTCCAGCTCAGGCAATACAGGGGAAGGGGAAAGTGGGAGCCAGGGAAGCTTCCAGGTTCCCACGAGGGTCTAACATTCTGCCTCTCCTTTTTCCTCTCATCTTCCCTTTTCAGGGTCTCTCCCCTCTATGCTGGTGGCAGGAGGGGAGATGGGGTTAATGGGCAGACAAATGGACTCAAGACTTACAAACTGTCCTTTAATGACAGTGAGGTTGAGGAACATTAATAATTTATCACGCGGGGAGTCCCCAGAAGCCCTGTTCCCATGAACCCCTGTGGGCGGAGGAGAGAGGTGGGGACTCTGGGTGCTTCCTGAGAAGGCCGTGTGTTGGGAGCAAGATGACATATTCAGTACAGGCACACAGAACGTGCACTCAGGAAGCAGGGAGTGAGAGAGACCGATCCCCCGACTCCCAGGATGGGGGCAAAGCCCCCTAAAAAGGCACAGTGGCAGGGCAGGTTTGGCAGAGTGGTTGAGTGTCAGGGGTCGACAAAGGACACCATGATGTAGCGTGTGCCCCGGGTCGTGGGCAGCCCCTCGTGGTAGTGGGTGAGGCGGCCGGGGTGCAGGAGTGCCCAGCCCTTCCTTGGGGACGAGATCACGCAGTCGTAGCGCAGGAAGCGGCAGCCGCCTCCCTGAAAAGAGGAGAAAGGAAATATGGAGTGAGCAGACATGGGGCCTGGGGAGCAGGCAGATACAGGGGGCAGGGCAGCCAGGCGAGGGGGCACGGTGCGGTGACAGACCAGTGCGACAAGGGAGATGGCAGATATGGGGGGCTGGGGTGCCCGTAGACAGGAAGATCCAGGGGAAGGCTGAGGCCGCCTGCCCAGAAGAGATCTAGGAGCTGACACCCACAAAATCACTGGGAAATGGGCAGGGCGGGGAGCTGGGGGTGCACGCAAGGGCTCTAGGTGGGGACCCGAGGGTCCTGAGGTGAAGCATGGGTGGGTGGTGTGGCTGGGGCGCACCTCATAGTCCAGGCCCTTGTGGTTGAGGGCGACGTTGAGGGTGAAGGTGGATGAGTCATGGTGTGGCCGCAGAGATGGCTGCTCATCTGGTCGGTAGCGAACCACAAAGTTCATCACCGCCCGCGCCTGGGAGAGAGGAGGGAAGACGCTGCGGGGACGGCTGCGAGTGCAGGATTTTTTTTTTCTTTTGTATTATTATTACTATTATTTTTGAGACAGTGTCGCTCTGTCACTCAGGCTGGAGTGCAGTGGTGTGATCTCGGCTCACTGCAACCTCTGCCTCCTGGTTTCAAGCAATTCTCATGCCTCAGCCTCCCGAGTAGCTGGGATTAGAGGCATCTGCCACCACACCCGGCTAATTTTTGTATTCTTACTAGAGACGAGGTTTCACTATCTTGGCCACGCTGGTCTTGAACTCCTGACCTTAGGTTATCCGCCCACCTCGGCCTCCCAAAGTGCTGGGATTACAGGCGTGAGCCACCAACACCTGGCCATTGCAGGGGGTCTTCAGGGAGATGATGGTCCCTGTCCAGGGAGGGGAGGGGCAGCAGGATTCCTGCGTGGGAGGGTCTTGCTGCTCACTGGCATTAGATTAGGGCCAAGCCTTGCCCCGGGTCTCAGCCTGGCTCCCTCCCTCCCCTGGGCTGCCTCCTGCAGCATCTCATTCCCCTGGGAACTAAAGTGCACGGAGCCCAAATGCTGCGGGGGCCAAAAGGGGTCTCTGTGGAGACTTCCAGCCTGGGACTGGGGTGGGGAAGGTGGGGAGGCAGCGGGCAGATGGGCGGCGCACCTTGGTGTGGTAGCCGGGAAACAGGCTCTCGGTCATGGGGCCCACATACGTCCGCAGCAGCTGCAGCCATTGGTCCTCGTACCCCACCTGCTTCATGTGGATGTCCACAGTGGGCACATTCTCGTAGCCTCCAGCCAGCCTTGAATCCTGGGGGTGGCGGGCACTGAGCCACCCACCCCTCCAGCCATGGTGCCCCCCCAAGGGCAGTCCAGCCTCCTTCCTCCTGTGCCCCAGCCTTTACACCTGTGTTCCTCTGTGTGGACCAGTCTTCTTTGCTACTTCTCAGCCTGACTCACTGCTCCTGGCCCTTCAAGTCTCAGCTAAGATGTTACCTGTCCTGTGAAGCCCCTTAGTCCTCCCAAGTCTGGGTCAAGGCTTCCCCGTGGCTTCCACTGCACCCAGGCTGCTCATCGCAGCCTTAGAAGCTGTGTGGCGGCTGCTGCTCACAGCAGGGGAGAGCTTGGCTGGCACGAGGCATTCCTGCAGTGCAAGCTAGGGCAGTGACCCAGAAACTATTTCCTCTTTTCTTTTTTTAGAGACAGAGTCTTGCTCTGTCACCCAGGCTGGAGTGCTGCAGCATGATCATAGCTCACTGCAGCCTCTAACTCTGGGGCTCAAGTGATCCTTCTGCCTCAGCCTCCTGAATAGCTGGGACCACAGGCACACGCCACCATGCCTGGCTAATTTTGTGTTTTAGTAGAGATGGGGTTTCTCCATGTTGATGAGGCTGGTCTCGAACTCTCGACCTCAGGAGATCCACCTGCCTCGGCGGCCTCCCAAAGTGCTGGGATTACAGGCGTGAGCCACCATGCCTGGCCCAAACCCAGCTAATTTTTAAATGTCTTGTAGAGACAGGCACTTGCTATGTTGCCCAGGCTGGCCTCAAACTCCCTGGCTCGAGCAATCCTCCTGCCTCAGCCTCCCAAAGTGCTAAGATTACAGGCATGAGCCACTGCGCCCAGCAGTAAATATTTCTTGAATACATGAATGAATGCAGTTGTGACCCCAGGGTCTGTCTCCCCCTTGGGGTTTTAGTAGAGAAAAACAGGGAGTTCCCCCTCTTTGCTCCCATTTTCCTGATTCCATTGTTCCTTTACCAGATCCCGCACCTCCTCCTCTGGGGAGCCCTCTGCCTTCCTCACCCAGGCCCTTACCTCATGCCGGCCGCCTGACCACTGGCCATAGTGCTCCATCTCCGCCACCAGCTCATCACACATTTGTTCTGACAGCAGTGGGAACCAGTATACGTCCGGGCATGGCTGAGGACAGGGTTGGGGAGAACAGGACTAGCTGACAGCACAGAACGGGGAAGGGGACAGGCAGTGGACAGAATGGGAAGGTTCAGGGAGGAGCAGGGAAGGCTCTGTGAGAGCAGCCAGGGACCTGCCAGGTAGGGCCTGGGGGAGTGGCAAGGCTGAGAGCCGGTATCTGGCACAGCAGAGGTGGCAGAGGGTCCTGGAGCCCCTTGTCCTGGGACAGGGGTTTCCAAACTTCCATAACAGTGCATCCCTCTTTTTTTTTTTTTTTTTTTTTTTGAGATAGGGTATTGCTCTGTCACCAGGCTGGAGTGCAGTGGCACAATCATAGCTCACTGCAGCCTCGACCTTCTGGGCTCAAGTGATCCTCCTGCCTCAGCCTCCCAAGTAGCTGGAACTACAGGCACATGTCACCATGCTAAGCTAATTTTTTTTAATTTTTTTTTGAGACAGGGTCTCGCTGTGTCACCCAGGATGGAGTGCAGTGGCATGATCTTGGCTCACTGCAACCTCCGCCTCCCAGGTTCAAGCAATTCTCCCACCTCAGCCTCCAGAGTAGCTGGGACTACAGGTGCGTGCCATCACATCTGGCTAATTTTTGTATTTTTTTTTTTTTTTTAGTAGAGACAGGGTTTTGCTATGTTCGCCGGGCTGGTCTCAAACTCCTGACCTCAAGTGATCCGCTTGCCTCGGCCTCTTGAAGTACTGGGATTACAGGCATAAGCACCACTCCTGGCCTAATTTTTTATTAAAAAAATTTTTTTTTGTAGAGACAGATTCTCGCTATGTTGCCCAGGCTGGTCTTGGACTCTTGGCCTCAACCGATCTACCCACCTCGGCCTCCCAAAGTGCTGAGATTACAGGCACGAGCCACCACGCCCGGCCCCGTTCTTCTTTAAAGATGTGATTTCAGCCAGGCGCGGTGGCTCACGCCTGTAATCCCAGCACTTTGGGAGGCTGAGGTGGGCGGATCACCTGAGGTCAGGAGTTGGAGACCAGCCTGACCAACATGGTGAAACCCCATCTCTACTAAAATACAAAAATTAGCTGGGCATAGTGGCAGGCGCCTGTAATCTCAGCTACTTCGGAGGCTGAGGCTGGAGAGTCGCTTGAACCTGGGAGGCGGAGGTTGCAGTGAGCCGAGATCATGCCATTGCACTCCAGCCTGGCAACAGAGCAAGACTGTCTCAAAAAAAAAAAAAAAGATGTGATTACATTCGTAACACCAATATACCCAATACACAGGAGAGGAGAGGCCATCTGATCAATGCCAGGTTTGGGATCAAGAGTCCTATCTGCTCGGCCTTTGCCTTCATCTTGCCTGTACAGAAAACCCTCAGACCCCTGGGGAACTCAGTGTGAAAACTTTGAATCCAGGTGGGGGCCCCCAAGAGGCAATGGCCATAAGGGCGGTGGGGGCTGCACGGGCTCACCTGCTCCACGATTCCCTCCCCTTCCAGGGCCCGGCTGTAGTTCTCATGGATGTACTGCTCCTTCCAGTCCTGCGGGAGGGTGGAGGGTACATCAGATCTGTGACCCCCTCGCTCCCAGCCCTCAGGGGACTGACCCCTCCTGCTCAGTGTCCTGCGCTGGCAGCAGCCACCACGTTTGGCGTCTTCCTTAGCACAGGGCGGGGAACCTGTGTGCTCTGGGTGCGGGGGTCCCACTCACGACAGGGTTGTCAAAGATCTGCCAGAGGTCGGGGTGCAGGTGCTCCGTGTCATATCGGGAAGTGGCCAGGAGCCGGCCAAATTCATGCTGATTGCTCAGATGGAGGAAGATGCCCTGTAGTGGGGTGGGGGTGTCCATGATGCAGGCCATGCCCTGAGTCCGGGGGGCTGCCCCCAGGCCACGCCGCACACCCGCGCTCACCTTGTCTCGAAAGCTCTTACAGAAGGCCATGTCCGGGTCCGTGTCACTGCCCGAGAACACGTCCCTCTGGGGCAGCTCCGTCCGCAGGGTATCCCCCCGGATCACATAGGCCTGCGAGATGTATGGCACGTTCCACACGCCCCTGGAGGCACCGACACCGTGGTCAGCTGGGAGGGCGGCCCCCCAAATTCTGCCCAGCTCATCCTGGGAAGTCCTTCTTCCCTTAGAGTATCGCAGTCCCTGAACATAAGGCTCCTGCATGTCCCTTGTCACGCATTGCTTGTCACAACCGCCCCATCTCCCAAAACGCAATCAGTCCCTACCCCAAGCTGTGGCACTTCTTTTTTGTTTCTTGTTTTTGGTTTTTGAGATGGAGTCTGGCTCTGTCACCTAGGCTGCAGTGTAGTGGTGTGATCTTGGCTCACTGCAACCTCCGCCTCCCAGGTTCAAGCAATTCTCCCACCTTAGCCTCCCAAATAGCTGGGATTGCAGGTGCCCGCCACCATGCCCAGCTAATTGTTGTATTTTTGGTAGAGATGGGGTTTCACCATGTTGGCCAGGCTGGTCTTGAACTCCTGACCTCAAGTGATCTGCCTGCCTCGGCCTCCCAAAGTGCTGGGATTACAGGCGTGAGCCACCACGGCCAGCCCTTGTTTTTTATTTTCTTGAGACAGGGTCTCCCTCTGTTTCTAGGCTGGAGTGCAGTGGTGCAAACATGGCTCACTGCAGCCTCAACCTCCCAAGTTCAAGTGATCCTCCCACCTCAGCCTCTGTAGTAGCTGGGACTACAGGCACGCACCACCGTGCCCATCTAATATTTTAAGTTTTTTGTAGAGACAGGATCTTGCTGTGTTGCTCAGGCTGATGTTAAACTCCCAGGCTCAAGCAGTCCTCCTACCTCGGACTCCCAAAGTGGTGGCATCAAAGGTGTGAGCCACTGCACCCGGGCTCGTGGCACCTCTGACTGGTGACCACTCCAAACCTCTGAGAGTGGGGGCCTTGGGTCTATCCGGGCCCTGGGTCGGAGGAGGTGGGGGGCTGCAGGCTGGCGGGACTCACACTCGCTTTCGCTGCACCAGCTCCACGTAGTCCTCGGAGCGGGCATAGTACTCATCGGGGCTCAGGGCGCCCCAGAAGTTGGACCACAGCTTGCCATGGCGGGACAGCATGGGGGCGATCACCTTCCTACAGACAGGCAGGGGTGAGGGCTGGGCAGACGGGAGCAGGCCTGGAGAGCCCGGTACCCAAGGCAGAAGTGGGGTTCCCAGGGCCTGTTGGGGTGCCCTCCGGCTGCGGGGAGAGGAGGTAAGCCACCTGTTCTCCTCAATGAGGATGCGCAGGGTCTGTAGGTTGGTGAGGACAGCATCAGCGTCCAGGCTGAAGTAGAACTCACACTCGGGGTCCTGCCGACACATGTCCCTGGAAGTGAGAGGCGAGCTGAGACAGTGGCGGGTGGGGAGGCAGTGTGGATGGGGGGACTGGTCCATGCCCCCAGGAGAAAAGGAGGGAGGCAGTGTCTATCGTTCCTTCCCCAGGCTCTCTGCTGTCTGGGTGAGCTGGCAAGGGCAGGGGTGACAGCGTGGGGGCTGCAAGGACGCGAATGGGGAGGCCCAGGAGGGGTTGGACGGGTGACAGGTCAGGTGAGGGCCAGGCATCAGGTGGCAGCAACCCCCACCCTGCACCCTCATCCCACCCCCTCCTCCCCCCAAGCACCCGCTCACATGGCCATGTCCCTGGCCTCGCCTGGGCTCAGAGCCTCCTCCGGCCCTACCAGCTTCACAGCTGCGAAGTGGTCCTGGAGCTGTGGCCAGGAGTCAGCGATGTGGGGCTCATGGAAGACCTCCTGGGAGGGGATGACATAGGGGGATGGGCTCAGAGGGCAGGGAGGCGGCACCTGAGGTATGGGGGGTGCAGGAAGATGGGGGTAGGGGCACGGGAGTTCTGATCAGGGCAGGGGAAGGGTCCCTCGGGAGAGGCTCCAAGATGGGGGGAGGCGGTCTCACGTTGTTGTGCAGAAAAAGGGTGACCCTGTCAGGGGGATAGTCCAGGAGCAGCAGCCACTGCAGGAAGCGGGGCAGAAACGGAGTAGGCTGTTCCACAAACACGGCCAGAAACACCCGGGGGGGAGGCTGGAAGATGCAACACACATGGGCTCAGAGGGAAGCCTGGACTTCTCCGTTGCCCCCACCCACCCTCCACCCTGACAGGTGCGGGGACCCAGAAGCGATGGCCCCACCACCACCCAGCCCACTGTCCTTGCGCCTCCTACTCAGCATGCTGCCCTCTCGTGCCCCTTCCCGGCACCCCCACCTCACCTGCCCCCCCGGGAGTGTCCTCCGGTCCCGGTTGCAGAAACCACAGCCTCCCTCAGGAGTCCAGCCGTTGGGGACGTAGTTTCCCAGGTAGTTGAGCTGCAGCTGTTGGGGAGAGACTGAGGCTGAGTGGCTGAGGCCTCCAGGGGTGGAGGTGGGGATCAGGCACCTCTGGTATGGGGGCTGGGAAGGGCTGGCTTCTCAGAAAGGTTGGAGGTGCCCAGGGGTTGGGGCAGGGCAGGGCGGCGGTTGAGACCACTGGTGGAACCTTAGTGGGACCGTTTCCATGGACGACAACGGGGAGCGTGTCATAGGCCACATTCCGGATACGCACACGGTTCCGATCAAACTTTAAAACCACTTCATCTGGGGAAGAAAAAGGCCAGGCTTCAGACTCCCTTTCTCTGGAAGCTGCCAAGCAACATATTTTTCTAAATATGGGGTCCCATATTCTCCAGGGAATAAAGGGACACCAGGGCCATCCTAGAGCGTCCCTCGTTGTGGGGCAGGAACCTTTGGGTTCTGACCAGGCTGCTGGCCCAGAGAGCTCCACTGCCTACTACCTGCGTGATCACATCGCAGCTGGGTGAGGCAGGATGAGTTGAGCTGGGGTCCACCAGGAGCCTCAGCATCCCTACCCCTCCTCATATTCTCCCTCTCTCCCCACCATTTTTTTTTTTTTTTTTTTTTTTTTGAGATGGAGTCTCACTCTGTCGCCCAGGCTGGAGTGCGATGGTGCGGTCTTGGCTCATTGCTACCTCCGCCTCCTGGGTTCAAATGATTCTCTTGCCTCAGCATCCTGGCTAGCTGACACTATAAGCACATACCACCATACTTGGCTAATTTTTGTATTTGTATTTTTTGTTTTTTATTCTGAGATGGAGTCTCACTCCTATCACGCAGGCTGGAGTGCAGTGGCGCGATCTTGGCTCATTGCAACCTCCACCTCCTGGGTTCAAGCGATTCTCCTTCCTTAGCCTCCCAGGTAGCTGGGATTACAGGCACACACCACCACGCCCGGCTAATTTTTGTATTTTTAGTAGAGACGGGGTTTCGCCATGTCGACCAGGCTGGCCTTGAACTCCTGACCTCAGGTGATCCACCTGTCCTGACCTCAGGTGATCAGTCCTGCCAAAGTGCTAGGATTACAGGCATGAGCCACCACACCCGGCCTAATTTTTGTATTTTTAGTAGAGACAGAGTTTCACTATGTTGGCCAGACTGGTCTCAAACTTCTGACGTCATGATCTGCCCGCCTTGGCCTTCCAAAGTGCTGGGATTACAGACATGAGCCACCACACCTAGCCTCCTTTTTTTTGTTTTTTTTTTGAGGGAGTCTCACTCTGTCGCCCAGGCAGGAGTCACTGCAACTTCCGCCTCCTGGGTTCCAGTGATTCTCCTGCCTCAGCCTTCTGAATAGCTGGGATTACAGGTGCCCGCCACCACGCCCGGCTCATTTTTGTACTTTTTTGTAGTAGAGACGGGTTTCTGCTATGTTGGCTAGGCTGGTCTCTAACTCCTGACCTCAAGTGATCCTCCTGCCTTGGCTTCCCAAAATTCTGGGATTATAGGTATGAGGCACCGTGCCTGGCCTCTCTCTGTCCATTCTCCCCATCCCGAGGCAAGTCACCAACCCCTCCACAAGCTGCTTTCCTCACCTGTACAAGAAGCATAACCAGGGACCTTCCCTTTGTTAAACGAAATCACAGAAGTAGGCCGGGCACAGTGGCTCACGCCTGTAATCCCAGCACTTTGGGAGGCCGAGGCAGGAGGATCACCTGAGGTTGGGAGTTCGAGACTAGCCTGGCCAACATGGTTGGAACCTGTCTCTACTAAAAATACAAAATTAGCTGGGCGTGGTGGCGCATGCCTGTAATCCCAGCTACTCGGGAGGCTGAGGCAGGAGAATCACTTGAACCCGGGAGGCGGAGATTGCGGTGAGCTGAGATTGGACTATTGCACTCCAGCGCAGGCAACAAAGCGAAACTCCATTAAAAAAAAAAAAAAAAGCCCCTGGCCTGGTGCCTAGGCGCAGCATGTATGCAACAGATGCCAGACACATTTTTGCCTCCCTTGCTTCTAGTACCATCAGCACAGTGCAACTCACACAACCCGCCACTCAGACACCCAATAAAACCACATAGAGGTGGACTTAGATCAGCCCAGCTCCTCCAGAAGCCTCTCCCAGCTCAAGACCCCTAGCTGCAGAGGCTGCGCACTGCCCACCTGCGGCTGTCTTCCTCCTCACCTAAAGCCCCGTTGAGGTTCTGAAAGATCCGAGATTTATGATCCAGATTAAGGCTGAGTTTCTCCTAAATGGAATGGGATGCGATAGAGTGGTTAAAATGGAAGGAGCAGGAAGGACATCATTTCTCTTTTCTCTCTCTCTCTTTTTTTCTCTTGCTTTGTTGCTTAGGCTGGAGTGCAATGGCATGATCTCAGCTCACTGCAATCTCTGCCTCCCAGTTCAAGCGATTCTCCTGCTTCAGCCTCCCAAGTAACTGGGACTACAGGAGAGTGCCACCATGCCTGGCTACTTTTTGTATTTTTAGTAGAGACAGGGTTTCACCATGTTAGCCAGGCTGGTCTTAAACTCCCGACCTCAGGTGACCCACGAGCCTCGGCCTCCCAAAGTGCTGGGATTACAGGCGTGAGCCACTGTGCTTTTTCTTTTTTGTGAGAGACAAAGTCTCATTCTGTCACTGACGCTGGAGTGCAGTGGTGCAAAACATCCTCAAACTCCTGGGCTCAAGTGATCGTCCCACCTCAGCCTCCCAAGTAGCTGGGATTACAGGCATACACCATGAAGTCTGGCTAATTTTTTTTTTTTTTTTTTTTTTTTTTGTAGAGTTGAGGTCTCAACTATGTTGTCCAGGCTGGTCTTGAATTCCTGGGCTCAAGCAATCCTCCTGCCTAAGCCTCCCAAAGCGCTTAGACATGGGATGTGGGATGCGCCCACTCCTCTGTCTTCCTACCCTCAGTCCTGGGTCTAGGTAGAGCCGTGTGTAGAACAGCTGGTCATCGTCATCATCCTTGTACTTCCACTGGCGCACGATCTGGTGGATGGTGGTGGCAAAGCCGATGAATCCTGGTGGGGAGGGGAAGTGTTGACCCCGAGACTCCCAGGGTCCCAGGGCCTGTCCCCCAGGCCCTCTCCAGCCCTCAGGCACCTTTAACACTCTGTCCCACCGCTCTTGGCCCCTCTGCCTTGGGCACCTTGCCACTCACCACCAGAGTTGAGGAAGCGCTTCCCCGTGCCCACCTCAGGGTACTGCTCCGCCAGCCCCCACTCGGGCCAGCAGAAGCTCTCCGCAGAGAAGAGCAGGCGGCTGCCACTCTGGACGAACTTCTTCAGCAGCTCTGAGGGGCTGCCGGCCAGAATCACATCATAGCTGGGTGAGGAAGGGGAGGATGAGCAGGGGTCCACTGGGAACCTCAGCATCCTTACCTTGCTCCCTATCCCCAGCCCTGTTACCTGTCCACAAACATGATGATCATATCCTCCCGGTCAGCGTATTTCTCCATTTCCTTCTTGAGCCACCGGACCTTCTGTCCTCCACCGACTGTTCGGGCCACATCACCCCCTCGCCACTCCTCTCCCAGGCCCAGGGTCTGTGGAGAAGACGCCTCATGCCAGGCAAAGGGTGGGGAGTTGTGGAGGGGGGGGAGGGAGCTCCTGACCAGGCTCACCGTGGGGACCTGGGCATCCAGACTTCAGCCCACCCCTCCCGCTGGGACCCCCTCCCAGGGGCGTTTCCCTCTCCTCACCCGCACGGTGTAGTTGAAGAATTCTGCAGAGCGCAGGAAACGCAGGTACCCCTCGGTTTCAGCTGTGGCCACAGTCATCACCAGCAGCTTCTCTGTTACCAGAGGGAATTGGCACTTGGGATCCACCGCCCAGCTCCGGGCCCCACGTGCTTTGCTGTCCTCCCTCTCACTCGACTTCCCTCCCTTTCTTCCTTCCCATTCTTAAACTCTTCTCACCCAGGAACACTCTGACCCCAGGGAGGACAGGGTGGGAGTGGCGCCCAGGAATTCCGAGTCCGTTCGCACAGGGAGGCTGGACACCTCAGTTCAGAGTGGTAATGGGCAAGGGGCTTGGCGCGACTCAGCCCCAAGAGCACGCTGGGCGGCGGACGGGCCAGACACCTCCTCGAGCCCCCGACCCTCTCCGGGCCAGGCTGGCAGGCACGTCAGCCTCTGCCCCCTCGGCCACGCGGGGCCTCCCCGGGCTCTCACCTGGGTTGACCGGGTCTCGGCCCCGGGGCCGGTCGGAGGCTGAGGCCGCAGGGGGCAGCAGCAGCAGCAGCAGGAGCCGGAGTCCTCGCCCCGAGGAGGTCATGGTGGGGAGCGGGCCCAGACAGCACCCAGGATCCTGGGACCTCAGCTACGCGCCTGGATCCCAGCTCCGGAGGGGAGCTCCTGGAAGGGGGACCTCGGGCTGCTGTGCAGCCGCCGCGGGGAGCAGCTGGGCTGGGGCCACGCCCTGGAAAAAAGGCGTATCCGGAGGCTGCAGAAAGCTCCAGATGTCGGCGCCGCAGACAAGGCGAGGATTGTCCCGGGCGCACGGGAGGCGGGGGAGGGGCGGCAGCTCGGGCCGGCGGGCGGGAGACAGGGACTCTGGGCCGAGCCCCCCGCTTTACACATGTGGAAGCTGAAACCTGGACAGGGGAAGTGACCCCTGGCGGTGGGTCCGGAGGGACGCGGGGGCGGGTCCTGGCAGCAGCCCTGCCGGGAGAGTGCGGGCGGAAGACAGGGAGAGCGAGGGGGTGGCGGCGACAAGGAGGGAAGAAGCCCAGGAGTCCACCGCGGGACGGAGGCCTGGGGGAACTGGGAGCTGAGCTTTCTGCAGAGGGCCACTAGGAGCCTCGGATTGCCCACGGAAGCCAGTCCGCTGGGATCAAAGCCACTTTCTTTGACAGGCCAGCCCACTTCCTTTTCTGCCCGGGGAGAAGCTCCAGGGTCTGCCTTTGTGATCAGAGCATCTTCACAAGGACCAAAGGAAAATAAGGTTTCTGGTGAGAACACCGTGAGCACATCTTTAAAATGACCCATTCCGTGGCTCCTACAAGATTTTACACCTCCACACTGAGGCCGGAAGTACTTTTGCCCCTATAAAACATGGCGAAAAGCTTTCTTGTCTCCAAGGAAACGCCACGTAATGAATCAAAGCGGTGGCGCACGCGCAGAAGTACAAGCCACCGGAAGTGATGGTGCCCCTACCAAAGTCGTGGGTTTAGTACGCGTGCGCAGCAGTCTCTTCCGACAGTTGTGTTGTGCAAATGGTGGAGAAGAAAACTTCGGGTATGTGAGCCCCCGCGGTTCGCCCCCTTCCCCTTCCCAAGTCCAAACCAGTCCTAGAATTTTCTTACCTAGTCATTCCTCTTTTTTTTTTCTTTTGAGACGTGATCTCGCTCTTTCACCTAGGCTGGAGTGCAGTGACGTAGTCATAACTCACTACAGCCTCGAACTACTGGGATCAAACCATCCTCCCATCTCAGCCTCCCGAGTGGCTGGAGCTGAAGGCATGAGGCACCACGCCTGGCTAATTTTTAATTTGTTATGTGGTAACGGGCTCTCTTTATGTTGCCCAGGTTGGTCTCCAACTGTTGGCCTCAAAGCGATCCTGCCGCGTGGGCCTTCCAAGGTGCTGGGATTACAGGCGTGAGCTGCCGCGCCCGGCCCCAGCTATTCCTCTTAAATCCCTTCCTTAGCCCTCGGGTCCTGGCGTTGACCCTTCATTCACGTTTTATTGATGCCTGCTCCAAACCGGGCGCTGGGGATGAAGAGGAGAAAGATCCCTGTTATCCAAGCATTGGCTTTTTCTGGAAGGGGGACAGAAACGCAGACCTACCACTGTATTTCACTGTGATTTGTGCTATGGCAGAGGGAGGCACAGCGCCTGGGAACAGGGAGGCGTGGCATCTAGCCCAGGGAGGCAGGGGACTGTGAAAGCTTGAAGGAAAAACGAAAAAGCTTGAATTGAATCTTGAAAGTCTAGTTAGGAAAAAAAAAACAAAATACGCCGGGTGCGGTGGCTCAAGCCTGTAATCCCAGCACTTTGGGAGGCCGAGACGGGCGGATCACGAGGTCAGGAGATCGAGACCATCCTGGCGAACACGGTGAACCCCGTCTCTACTAAAAAAAAAAAAAAAAAAAAATACAAAAAAAAACTAGCCGGGCGAGGTGGCGGGTGCCTGTAGTCCCAGCTACTCGGGAGGCTGAGGCGGGAGAATGGCGTAAACCCGGGAGGCGGAGCTTGCAGTGAGCTGAGATCCGGCCACTGCACTCCAGCCTGGGCGACAGAGCGAGACTCCGTCTCAAAAAAAAAAAAGAAAGTCTAGTTAGGATTTCTCTCAGTGGGAACCTCACGTGCAAAGGCAGTAAAACAAGAAAAAACCTAGTCCCTTAGGAAACCAAGTCCACAGTTTGGATCTTACAGAGTGATAAGAAAGGATGGAAAACTGAGGAAAGGTTACATTTTGAAAGGCATTATACACACTGCCCAGGAGTTTGAACTCTGTGGGGAAGCATTGGAGAGCTAGCAAAGGCTTTTTTAAGATGGAGTCTCGCTGTGTCACCCAGGCTGGAATGCAGTGATTCTATAGAGCTCACTGCAGCCTCAACCTCCCATGCTCAAGTGATTCTTCTGCCTCAGCCACCTGAGTAGCTGGAAGTACAGGTGGGTGCAGGCCACCATGCTGGGCTAGTTTTTACATTTTTTGTTGAGATGGGTGTCTCACTATGTTGCCCAGGCTGGTCTTGAACTCCTGAGCTCAGATGATCCTTCTGCCTCCGCCTTCCAAAATGCTAGGATTACAGGCATGAGCCACTGCACTTGGCCCTTTCGGTTTTTCTTTTCTTTTTTTTTTTTTTTTTGAGATGGAGTCTCGTTCTGTCCCCCAGGCTGGAGTGCAGTGGCGCAACCTCGGTTCACTGCAAGCTCCGCCTCCTGGGTTCACAGCATTCTCCGGCCTCAGCCTCACAAGTAACTGGGACTACAGGCGCCCGCCACCACACCCAGCTTATTTTTTGTATTTTTAGTAAGGACAGGTTTTCACCGTGTTAGCCAGGATGGTCTTGATCTCCTGACCTCATGATCCGCCTGCCTCGGCCCCCCAAAATGCCAGGATTACAGGCTTGAGCCACTGCACTTGGCCCTCAGTTTTTCAAAGGCATCGCAGTCTCCCAGCCATTACTTTTTTCATGTTGGCCTCAAGGCCTGAAACACCCTGCTGTCTCCCCTAGCCAGGCCATTCACCAGTTAGGCCTTAACCTAGACTTACCTTCTTCTGGGAGGTCTTCCCTGACTACTCCAAGGCCAGGTTGGGTGTTTCTGTCCTGGGCTCCGCAGCACTTTATACTTCCGTATCCTAGCCTACCCCATGGTGTACTTTCTTTGTTTGTTTGATTAATCATTTGTGTTGGCCACTGGACTGTAAGCTTTTGCATCCCTAGAACGTAGAGCACTGCCTGGCATTTGGAAGGGAGACAGAGTAGTACGGTGATCACAATCATGGTTTTTTTGTTTGTTTGGTTTTGGGTTTTTTGTTTTTTGTTTTTTTTTGAAACAGGGTCTTGCTCTGTCGCCCAGGCTGGAGTGCAGTGGCACAAACACAGCTCACTGCAGCCTTGAGCTCCTGGGCTCAGTCAATCCTCCCGCCTCAGCCTCCTGAATAGCTGGGACTACAGGTGTGTGCCACCACGCCCGGCTAATTTTTGTATTTTTTTGTAGAAACGGGATTTTGCCATGTTGCCCAGGCTGGCCTCAAACTCCTGGGCTCAAGCCATCTACCCACCTTGGCCTCCCAAAGTGCTGAGATAACAGGCATGAGCCACTGCGCCTGGCAAGGTCATGCTTTTTGATGCTGGGCAGTTCTTTGACTTCTGACCTGGACACTTGCTAGCTGTGTGAACTTTGGACACATTTCTTAATCTTTGAATGTTGGTAAGTTGGGGATGGAATGATACTGTCCCGTACAGCTGTTATAAGGGTTAAACGGTTCAAGCGATGCAAAGAGCTGAGCACGGTGCCTGGCTCATAGTAAGTGTCCAACAAGTGATAGCTACTGGGGCTGCTGCTGTTATTGTTATGGTTAACAGGTGGTTAACGAATAAAGAGATATATTATGTAAAATTATCAGAATCTGGCAAACAGCTGATAAGGCAATGAGGAAGAGGTTTTTTGTTTTTTGTTTTTGAGCCAGGGTCTCGCTCTGTCACCCAGGCCGGAGTGCAGTGGCGCGATCTCAGCTCACTGCAACCTCCACCTCCCAGGTTCAAGCGATTCTTGTGCCTCAGCCTCCTGAGTAGCTGGGGTTACAGGCATGTGCCACCACGCACCGCTAATTTTTGTATTTTTAGTAGAGACCAGGTTTCACCACACCGGCCAGGTTGGTCTCGAACTCCTGACCTGAAGTGATCTGCCTACTTCAGCCTCCGAAAGTGCTGGGATTGCATGGGTGAGCCACTATGTCCAGCTGAGGAAAGAGATTTAAAATAACTTCTAGGTTTCTAGTTTGGATGTCTGCATAGACGGTTCTATTCGCTTAGAGAGAATCTGCAGGAGAAGCAGATTTGGATGGGAAATTTTTTTTTAATTTTGAGTTGCAGTGTCCACGGAGCCAGTCGGTGACTTTTTTCTTTTTTTACCTTTTTTTGTTTTGTTTTGTTTTGGGGACAGTCTTGCTCTGCGACTCAGGCTGGAGTGCAGCGGTGTGATTACGGCTTGCTGCACACTGCAGCCTCAACCTCCCAGACCCATGCAATCCTCCCACCACAGCCGCCCAAGTAGCTGGGACTGTAGGCGTGTGCAGCCACGCCCAGCTTATTTTTCAATTTTTTGTAGAGATGGGGTTTGTCTATGCTGCCCAGGCTGGTTTCTAACTCCTGGCATTAAGTGATCCTTTAGCCTCCCAAAGTGCTGAGATTACAGGCGTGTGCCACCATGCCTGGCCTCACCAGGCACTGGCTGCATGGCCAGTTCTGGAGCCTGGGAGCAGGTTCTGGGTTGAGGGAGTCACCCTGGGAGTTATTTGCTTGTGGGTGATCATCAGAGCCCTTTGTTTGGGTTCGAAATCCCAGGAAGAGTGCGTAGACTGAGCAGAGAAGAGGGCCAGCCACCTCCATAGAGGCAGGGAGAGCAGCCGAGCTGGAGCCGGAGGATTGCTAGACATGGAGAAGGCCTGCAGTCTTGTCAAGGAAGCAAGCAAAGGGTCTCTTTCTACTCGATGAAGGTAGTCAGCACCGCCACAGGGTGGACAGGGCTCAGGTCCCAGGAGGTGGAGGAGGAGGAGGAAGGCACGCTGGAGCCCCAGGTGTGGGTGGTCCCCCCATGGATGGCCAGGCAGGTGTCAGATTTTGGGGGTCCAGGAGAGGATGGGAGGTGAAGAAGCAACACTGTCACATGAGTTATTCTGAAGGAGAAGGAGCCGTGAAGCCAAGTAGACATACGAGTGTTACCAGCTTTTTGATGGAAAGGAAAGTGCCGGTTGAGGAGGAGGGGTTGAAGATGGAAGAGGGAAGGGATGGGCTAGAGGTGAAGGCTCAGGTTCAGTGGTGGGACTTAGGGGGCCCCGGGGCAGGGGTGTGCCCACTTGGCATCATGTTTGCGGGTGGGTGGCCTGGAAGAGGAGTGTGTCCAAGCGTGGGTGGCCCCTGGTTCCTTTGAGGTAGGAGGTGAGATGCTGAGCGTGAGGGCCATGTGCATTGAGGGCTCAGGACAACCTGGAAGCCCTAGGGTACCGTGACCTCCCCAGTCTGCAGTGAGCTGTCTCCAGGAGGGGGCTCCTGGAGAAAACAGGCGGGAGAGACTGAAAGGGTCTCAGCTGGCGGGGTAGGAAGCATGGGCCCGGGGGCTGGCCTGGAAGAAGACGAGAGCTGCAGCTTCCACCCTGGGTGCCTTCCTTGCCCTGCCCAGAGCTGCAGCCACACTGCTGTTTCTCAGAAGCCCTGTAACTTTGTGTGCCCTGCCCCATCCAGTTCGCTCCCAGGATCCCGGGCAGAGGCGGGTGCTGGACCGGGCAGCCCGGCAGCGTCGCATCAACCGGCAGCTGGAGGCCCTGGAGAATGACAACTTCCAGGATGACCCCCACGCAGGACTCCCTCAGCTCGGCAAGAGGCTGCCTCAGTTTGATGATGACGCGGACACTGGTGAGGCGGATGGAGGAGGAAGCGGGGGATGGGACTGAGAGGAGGGCAGGAGAGTCCGCCCAACTCAGGCTGCGGGAGGACCCAGGAGCTCCTGGTGCCTCTGCCGGTGACTGGCTCCCATGGCTGTGAGCAACCACACCCCCTTTCTGTGCCTCAGTTTCCTCTCATGTATGTGAAATAAACAAGAGAGACTGGATGAGCTCTGACGTGAAGCCTTAGGCTTGGGGGCATGGAGGTGACGGTCGGCTGGGATTGGAGAATTGCAGTGGAGGGCAGAGGCTGGTAGTGAGGGACCGACTTACAGCCAGGAGGGCAGGGCCAGGTGTGGTGGCTCACGCCTATAATCCCAGCACTTTGGGAGGCTAAGGTAGGCAGATCACTTGAGGTCAGGAGTTCAAGACCAGCCTGGCCAACATGGTGAAACCACATCTCTACTGAAAATACAAAAACAAAATTAGCCAGGCATGGTGGTGGACACCTGTAATCCCAGCTACTCAGGAGGCCAAGGCAAGAGAATCACTTGAACCCAGGAGATGGAGGTTGCAGTGAGCCAAGATTGCACCACTGCACTCCAGCCTGGGTGACAGAGTGAGACTCTGTCTCAAAAAAAGAACCAGGAGGGCACATGGGCATGGGGAGTGATGAACCAGAGAAAGCTGCTGTCTTTCTGGGCAAGTGCCAAGCAACTGATCGCCTTTGACCCCTAGGAAAGAAAAAGAAGAAAACCCGAGGTGATCATTTTAAACTTCGCTTCCGAAAAAACTTTCAGGCCCTGCTGGAGGAGCAGGTGAGAGGAGGGTCGGCCTGGGAGGACCTCACAGGGAAGGGGTGAGCCTGGCCCCAGCAGGTGTTTGCTGCGCGGGTGGGTGGAGGAGTCTTAGAGCCAGCCCCTTGTCTCTGCAGAACTTGAGTGTGGCTGAGGGCCCCAACTACCTGACGGCCTGTGCGGGACCCCCATCGCGGCCCCAGCGCCCCTTCTGTGCTGTCTGCGGCTTCCCTTCCCCCTACACCTGTGTCAGCTGCGGTGCCCGGTACTGCACTGTGCGCTGTCTGGGGACCCACCAGGAGACCAGGTGAGCATGAGACCTGCTGTCCACATCCACTCCCTCCTTCCCACAGCCTCCCCAGACCTCTCTCCCCTCATCCTGGCTTCCTCTCTGTCTGCAGGTGTCTGAAGTGGACTGTGTGAGCCAGGGCATTCCCAGAGAGGAAGCGCCGCTGTACACTGCCCAGCCTTCAGAAAGACAGTTTCATCACCCAATGGAGGGGGAGCTCTTCCTGGACCAAGGGAGGAGCCGCTCATTCACCCAACGAAACTGTGTCTTACCTGTCAGGAAAGACCAACCTCACTCCTGGGAACTGTCTGGCAGGTAGGCTGGGCCCCCAGTGCTGTTAGAATAAAGAGCCTCGTGCTGGAATCCTGCCTGTGTGGTCGTGGTGTGTTTGAGGTGATGGCAATGGGTCACCTGTCTCTCCTGCTCACGGCTCCATCTCTCTTCTTCCTGCCTCCCACTCACCCCTGCCACTGTCCACCCCTCTGTGTCCCTGATCATGAGAGATTCTGTCCCATTCTCCTGCCACCCCCGAGCCCCTGCCCTCCTTGGCTACTTCTCTAAGTCTTTTTGGTTATTGATTTAGTTGTTAAAACTATTTTATTTATTTATTAGAGACAGGGTCTCACGCTGTAACCCAGGCTGGAGTGCAGTGGTGCGGTCTCGGCTCACTGCAACCTTCGCCTCCCAGGTTCAAGGGATTCTCCTGCCTCAGCCTCCCAAGTAACGGGGATTACAGGTGCCCACTACCATGCCCAACTAATGTTTTTGTATTTTTAGTAGAGTTGGGGTTTTGACGTGTTGGCCAGGCTGGTCTCAAACTCCCAACCTCAGGTGATCCACCCGCCTCAGCCTCCCAAAGTGCTGAGATTATAGGCGTGGGCCACCTCGCCCGACCATGATTTTCCTTTGTATTTCTCCAATTGCTATATTTTCAAAGTACAGCTAGGTTCCAGGGATGGGTGACAGGGAGGTGGTGGGAGGACTGTGGAACAGGTGCAGAATGGTACCCCAGAGGGAGCTGGGCCTGTCTTTGTCTTAAGGTACTTAAGCAAAGGGGAGTGGTCGGGTCCTTATCCTTGGTGCTGCCAGACCGAGGGAGCAGTTGTCCTTAGGAAGCCCCTGTTACCAGGAGCTGCAGTGTGTGAAGTTATTAGCAGTACGGAGAACCCAGAAGTTTCTGGGAAACATGGCAAAATTCATGGTGTAGATCTAATGTGTCCAACCTGCAGCCCACATGTGGCCCAGGATGATTTTAGTGCAGCCCAACACAAATTCGTAAACTTTCTTAAAATATTATGAGATTCTTTTGCGATTTTTTTTTTCTTTTAGCTCATCAGCTATTGTTAATGTTAGTGTATTTTATGTGTCTCCCAAGACAATTCTTCTTTTTCCAGTGTGACCCAGGGAAGCGAAAAGAGGGGACAGCCCTGGATTAGAGGCCCCTGGTCTTGGTGGCCCTGGGTGCTGTGACACATGTGAACTTCTTATACCCATACCTTGTCTAAATGAATTGCAAGCTGTAATCTTGTAAGGTCCTTTTGGTTGCTGTACCCTGTTAACCTCATAGCAAAGCAAGTGCTTAGTAAGTATCCATCGAACAGATGGCCTCATTAAGATATTAGAGAGATCCAGCAAAGTCAACGTTAGGCACCATCTTCCTTTTTTTCTTTTTTTTTTTTCTGAGATGGAGTCTCGCTCTGTCGCCCAGGCTGGAGTGTAGTGGCGCCATCTCAGCTCACTGCAACCTCCACCTCCCAGGTTCAAGTGACCTCATGCCTCAGCTTTCTGAGTAGCTGGGATTACAGGCGCCCACCACTATGCCCAGCTAATTTTTGTATTTTCTTGTAGAGATGAGGTTTCACCTTGGCCAGACTGGTTTTGAACTTTTGACTTCAAATGATCCACCCGCCTCAGCCTCCAAAGTGGTGGGATTACAGGTGAGAGCCACCGTGCCTGGCCAGTCACCATCTTAGGTCTTCACTTTTGGATTCTTTCCTGGGGGTCGGCTCAAGTATTTGCCAGGGTTTTTCTGAGGAACTGCCTCCCTGTCTCTGAAGACTTGCAGCTGGGCACACAGTACTGGTTTTGGTGTCAGCTTCATGTTGCGGGGCTGATGTCAGGATTCAGAGACAATCCAGGTGAGGTGGTTTTTCAAGATGGGTCAAAATTCTTTGTCCTCCCATTAAAAAGTGGAGTGTTATGGCTGGGCGCGGTGGCTCACACCTGTAATCCCAGCACTTTGGGAGGCTGAGGTAGGCAGATCACTTGAGGTCAGGAGTTTGAGACCAGCCTGGCCAATATGGTGAAACCCTGTCTGTACTAAAAATACAAAAATTAGCTGGGCATGGTGGCGTGTGCGTGTAGTCCGAGCTACTCTAGAGGCTGAGGCAGCAGAATCGCTTGAACCTGGGAGGTGGAGGTTGCAGTGAGCCGAGATCGCACCACTGCACTCCAGCCTGGGCAACAGAATGAGAACCTGGCTGAGAAAAAAAAAAGACCAGGTGCAGTGGCTCATGCCTGTAATCCTAACACTTTGGGAGGCCAAGGCAGCTGGATCACCTGAGGTCAGGAGTTTGAGACCAGCCTGGCCAACATGGCGAAACCCCATGTATACTAAAAGTACAAAAATTAGCCGGGCGTGGTGGTGGGCGCCTGTAATCCCAGTTACTTGGGAGGCCGAGGCAGGAGAATCACTTGAACCTGGGAGGTGGAGGTTGAGCTGAGATCTCGCCATTGTACTCCAGCCTGGGCGACAGAGTAAGACTCTGTCTCAAACAAAAAGAAAAAAAAATTAGCCAGGCATGATGGCATGTGCCTATAATCCTAGCTACTCAGGAGGCTGAGGCAGGAGAATAGCTTGAACCCAGGAGGCGGAGGTTGCAGTGAGCTGAGATCGCACCATTGCATTCCAGCCTGGGCAACAGAGTGAGACTCCATCTCCAAAAAGAAAAGAAAAGACTATTTCAGGGCTGAACAACACCATCTGTGCTTCTCCGTGGCGTCCTAGGCCGGGATTCCCGTCCAGCTTGCACTGTCAGCACAATCTCTTTGGATTCTTTCCTAACTTAGCTGACTGTTTCATATTTTGTGGTTATAAAAAGAGGCACACTGGTTCTGCTCAATGTAAGATTTCTCTTCCCAGTGACGTACTCCGCCTTCTAAAATGACCTTGAGAGGACAGGGCTGGACCCTGAGGGCCTCTGGATGCTCTCTGATGCCGTCCATGACATTCTCTAGGAAGCTGAGTCCAGGGTCTTTGTACCCCCATTGAAAAATCATTATTCGGTCGGGCATGGTGCCTCACGCCTGTAATCTCAATACTTTGGGAGCCTGAAGCAGGTAGATCACTTGAGGTCAGGAGTTCGAGACTAACCTGGCCAACATGGTGAAACTCAGTCTATACTAAAATTACAAAAATTAGCCAGGTGTGGTGGCTCACGCCTGTAATCCCAGCTATTCGGGAGGCTGAGGCAGGAGAATTGCTGGAATCCAGAAGGCAGAGGTTGCAGTGAGCTGAGATCGTGCCACTGCACTCCAGCCTGGGCAACAGAGCAAGATTCAGTCTCAAAAAAAAGAAAAGAAAAAAGAAAGAAAACCGTAATTCCCCAAGGAGAGCCTGAAACAATTTTGCCAGCTTCCTTCGTGAAGGAAGATTTTTTCCCACCTTGAGAGACACTTGGTCTTTGGGAAATCTGTACTATGCAAGAAGGTTCTAGAAGGTAAACCTTGTGTCATGAGATAGGGGCAGCACCACCCTTTTCTGGGAGCACAGAGGAGGAAGAGGTTGGTGCCAGGATTTGGAAGTCTGGACACGGGGGCGGTTACTCCTAAGAACCTCAATGAGGCTGGGTGCTGTGGCTCAGGCCTGTAATCCCAACACTTTGGGAGGCTGAGGCAGGAGGGTCTCTTGATCCCAGTAGTTTGAGACCAGCTTTGGGCAACATACAGCGACCCCGTCTCTACAAAAAATTTAAAAATTAGCCAGGTATGGTGGTGTATGCCTATAGTCCCAGCTACTCAGGGGAGGATGGCTTGGGCCTGGGAGGTTGAGGCTGCGGTGGGCAGTGATCACTTTACTGCAGTCCAACCTGGGCAACAGAGCAAGACCCTGTCTCAAAAAAAAAAAAAAAAAAAAAGATTGTAATTGTTGTGAGTTAGGAGAGCCAAGAATTCTGGGAAGCAGGGTAGTTTTGTCTTCAGTCTTGGAGAAATCCTGGTTTGAGTACTTACTAGTGGTGTAGCTTGGACAGGTCACTTCACCTCTCTGATTCTGTTGGAGCCATGCTGCAGCTATTGCAAGGATTCAATACACCTAGCCCGGGGCCTGGCTTCCAGTGAGTACACAGCAAATGAGAGCTCTTGATGATACTGCCAAGACCTAAAGCATATTGTTGAGTTTTTCACAGCCAGCTCCCTGGGGACTAACCCCAGCACCTGGCCCAATTGTCGGGTAGTCAGCAGCTTACGTTTCTTTTTTTGAGACAAGAGTGTCACTCTGTCGCTCAGGCTGGAGTGCAGTGGCGTGATCTCGGCTCCCTGCAACCTTCACCTCCCAGGTTCAAGTGATTTCTCATGCCTCAGCCTCCTGAGTAGCTAGAATTACAGGTGCCTGCCCCATGCCCCACTAGTTTTCGGATGTTTTTTATTTATTTTTTGTTTGGTTTTTTTTTTTGAGACGGAGTTTCGCTCTGTCACCCAGGCTGGAGTGCAGTGGCCGGATCTCAGCTCACTGCAAGCTCCGCCTCCCGGGTTCACGCCATTCTCCTGCCTCAGCCTCCCGAGTAGCTGGGACTACAGGCGCCCGCCACGTCGCCTGGCTAGTTTTCTGTATTTTTAGTAGAGACAGGGTTTCACCATGTTAGCCAGGATGGTCTCGATCTCCTGACCTCGTGATCCGCCCGTCTCGGCCTCCCAAAGTGCTGGGATTACAGGCTTGAGCCACCGCGCCCGGCCTTTATTTGTTTTTTTGAGACGGAGTCTCGCTGTCTCCCAGGCTGGAGTGCAGTGGCGCAATCTCCGCTCACTGCAAGCTCTGCCTCCTGGGTTCACGCCATTCTCCTGCCTCAGCCTCCCGAGTGGGACTACAGGCGCCCGCCAGCACGCCCGGCTGATTTTTGTGTGTGTGTGTGTTTTTAGTAGAGACGGGGTTTCACTGTGTTAGCCAGGATGGTCTCAATCTCCTGACCTCGTGATCTCTGCCCGCCTCGGCCTCCCAAAGTGCTGGGATTACAGGTGTGAGCCATGGCGCCCGGCCATTTATTTATTTATTTATTTTTGAGACAGAGTCTCACTCTGTCACCCAAGCTGGAGTGTAGTGGTGCAATATCAGCTCACTGCAACCTCTGCCTCCCTGGTTCAAGCGATTCTCCTGCCCCAGCCTCCTGAGTAGCTGGGATTAAAGGTACCCACCACCACACCCGGCTAATTTTGTATTTTAGGTAGAGATGGGGTTTCATTATGTTCACGAGGCTGGTCTTGAACTCCTGACCTCTGGTGATCCACCTGCCCCAGCCTACCAAAGTGCTGGGATTACAGGTGTGAGCCACTGCGCCCGGCCAGTGGTTTACATTTGTGTTTGCTCCTAGGCTGTGGGTTCTTTGAGGGCACAGGCCCACTCCTGCTTCTAGCAGGGAAGCAGCTCAGTATGTGTTCTGAAAAAGGGCAAATGTCTCCATAACCCTTTGTAGTCACGTGACCACCTGGGAAGAAATCAAAACTCAACCTAGTGACCATATTAAGGCACACAATTAAATGCTCAGTTGTAAAATTGGGCACAGGTTGCTTTTCCTGAAGGGGGAAGGAGTGAGAAGAGGCAGGCTGATGTTGGGAAAAGGAGGTAGATGTTGGGGTGGCACACTGGAGACTTTTGGAAGCGCCTGGATGCGTCAGCAGTTGTAATTGACTTTTGTCTTCCTTCACTGTAGAGAGCACTCTCATGGCCTTTCAGGATTGTAAGACACTTTTTTTTTTATTGTTTTTTGAGACGGAGTCTCGCTCTGTCGCCCAGGCTGGAGTGCAGTGGTGTGATCTCAGCTCACTGCAATCTCCATTTCCCAAGTTTGAGCGATTCTCCTGCCTCAGCCTCCCAAGTAGCTGGGATTATAGGTGTATGCCACCACTCCTGGCTAATTTTTGTATTTTTAGCAGAATTGGGATTTTGCCATGTTGGCCAGGCTACTCTTGAACTCCTGACCTCAGGTGATCCCCCCACCTTAGCCTCCCAAAGTGCTGGGATTACAGGTGTGAGCCACCGTGCCTGGCCCTAATTTTTATTTTTTTAGTAGAGATAGGGATCTCACTATGTTGCCCAGGTTGGTCTTGAATTCCTGGGCTTAAGGGATTCTCCCACCTTGGCCTCCCAAAGTGCTGGGATTATAGGCATGAGTCACTGAGCCTGTCCTGTAGAAGACACTTTTAAAGGCACCTGTCAATGTGCTAATAAAGCAAGTCACATGGCCCCTGACTTCTCCGTGGTGAGTTATTGCACTAGAGACCCCCATGAGACAGGTTTCCCAGTACTGAGCACATGTACAGTCCCTTCCACGTTGACTCTGGCCTTGGCCAGTGGGACATCCGCACACTTTTTTTTTTTTTTTGAGACGGAGTCTCGCTCTGTCGCCCAGGCTGGAGTGCAGTGGCCGGATCTCAGCTCACTGCAAGCTCTGCCTCCTGGGTTTATGCCATTCTCCTGCCTCAGCCTCCCGAGTAGCTGGGACTACAGGTGCCCGCCACCTCGCCTGGCTAGTTTTTTGTATTTTTTAGTAGAGACGGGGTTTCACCATGTTAGCCAGGATGGTCTCGATCTCCTGACCTCGGATCCGCCCGTCTCGGCCTCCCAAAGTGCTGGGATTACAGGCTTGAGCCACCGCGCCCGGCCGACATCCGCACACTTTCTGCAGACGGTGTGGAGGGAGAGGATTGCAGATGGTCACAGACTTGTTGTCCACAGGACCCTTTATATAGGGAGCAGCTCAAAAGGTACCAGGGCTTCTGGCCAGGTGCGGTGGCTCATGCCTGTAAAGCCCAGCATTTTGGGAGGCTGAGGCAGGCAGATTACCTGAGGTCAGGAGTTCAAGACCAGCCTGGCCAACTTGGTGAAACCCTGTCTCTACTAAAAATACAAAAAAACTTAGCTGGCCATGGGACTACGCCTGTAGTCCCAGCTACTCGGGAGGATGAGGCAGGAGAATCGCTTGAACCCAGGAGGCAGAGGTTGCAGTGAGCCAACATTGCGCTACTGCACCACTCCAGCCTGGGTGACAGAGCGAGACTCTGTCTCAAAAAAGAAAAAAAAGCACCAGTGTATCTGGCTGGAGCCCAGCCAAATGGATCCCAGCCCCAATGTGAAGGTGTGTCCGGGCCCAGGAAGCAGCCTGGTGTGATGGTGGAGCACGGTTTATCCAGAGGAAAGGGAGCAATGGGGATGGAAAGGTGGGCTAGGGCCAGGCGGCATGTCAAGTTCATAACTGGGGCTTTCTTCTAGCGGGGCCAGGACCTGCCAAGGCAGAGTGGTCAGTGGTTCTCCAGGAGTGCATTAGGAAAACCGTGCTTGAGATGCCCGGTTGGGGGAACCCTGTAGTGGGTGGGCAGGAGAGGATGAGGGCCTGCCCCAGGACCAGGCAGTAGAGAAGGGAGAGAAGTAGATGGGTGTAAAAAACATCATAGAGGGAGAGTCAGGAGGATTTAGCAATGAACAGAGGAGAGGAGCAGAGGGGAGGGAGAGGTTGTCCATCTGCAGACAGAGATGTCGGCCATGCTGGTGACAGGGATGATGGGGACTGCAGCTCTGTGGAAAGTGATGAATTCGACGTGTCTGCAGCCCACGTAGTAGGAACATACATGTACCTCCAAAGCTCAGGGGAGAGGCACAGGTGGAATGCCGATGCAGATTTCTCCATTCCAGGGGAGAGTTGGTGAGGGCGAATGAATGAGATGAAGGAGAAAGGGGAGGGGGCTGCGGTCAGAATCCAAGGCTCCTCAAGGGACTGGCCACTTGTTCACATGGCAGAGGATAGTGCTGGGATAGGGCTCCATTCCCCACTTCACTGGATACCAGACTTTTTCCTAGCGGCTTCATTGTCCTTTTGTTTTCTCTTTCTTTTTTTTTTTTTTTTTTTTTTTTTTTTGAGACGGAGTCTCGCTCTGTCACCCAGGCTGGAGTGCTGTGGCCGGATCTCAGCTCACGGCAAGCTCCGCCTCCCGAGTTCACGCCATTCTCCTGTCTCAGCCTCCCGAGTAGCTGGGACTACAGGTGCCGCCACCTCGCCCAGCTAGTTTTTGTATTTTTTAGTAGAGACGGGGTTTCACCGTGTTAGCCAGGATGGTCTCCATCTCCTGACCTCGTGATCCGCCCGTCTCGGCCTCCCAAAGTGCTGGGATTACAGGCTTGAGCCACCGCGCCCGGCCTTCTCTTTCTTTTTTATGAAACAGGATCTCCCTCTGTCACCCAGGCTGGAGTGCAGTGGTTCAATCACAGCTCACTGCAGCCTCCAACTCCTGGGGTCAAGCGACCCTCCCGCCTTGGCCTCCTGAGTAGCTGGGACTATAGGCATGCACCACCATGCCTGGCTAATTTTTTTTTTTTTTTGAGGAGGAGTCTCGCTCTGTCGCCCGGACTGGAGTGCAGTGGCCGGATCTCAGCTCACTGCAAGCTCCGCCTCCTGGGTTTTTTACGCCATTCTCCTGCCTCAGCCTCCCTAGTAGCTGGGACTACAGGCGCCTGCCACCTCGCCCGGCTAGTTTTTGTATTTTTAGTAGAGACGGGGTTTCACCGTGTTAGCCAGGATGGTCTCGATCTCCTGACCTCGTGATCCGCCCGTCTCGGCCTCCCAAAGTGCTGGGATTACAGGCTTGAGCCACCGCGCCCGGCCTAATTTTTTTTTTTTTTTAGTAGAGAAGGAGTTTCACCATGTTGGCCAGGGTGGTCTCGAACTCCTGACCTTAAGTGATCCTCCCCTGCCACCCCCCACCTCAGCCTCCCAAAGTGCTGGGATTACAGGCATGAGCCACCACACCTGGTCTCACTGTCCTGTCTTAAGTGGGTGCTGCTCTGTGCTCAGCACCCAGTGGGCCTGCAGCAAACCCACCCACAACCCAGAACTGTGTCTGAGGTGGACACCACCGAGGTGCCCACACACCCCTGCTGACAGACCTCCAGAGGCTCTTCTAGAAGGTACTGTACCTTCCCCAGAGTCTCTGCACCAGTCCTAAGTTAATGTTAAACAGAATTTCAAAAGGCTTATCACTCCTGATAACCATCCACGCTCAGGCCCAGGGCACGCAGCTCTGCACTAGACCGGCGAGGAGAGTGAAAGGAGCAGCTTGGCATCTCAGGCTGGCCAGGGGTCATCTCTGCTATTTCCAGTTTCCTGGAGCGGGGGCTTCCGGGATCTGCTCCTTGGTGACTCTTACCAGCAATTATGTGCCACTCGCGAAGTCACTTGCAACCCCTCTTCTGTTTTGATGTACGACACAGCCCCAAAGTGGTGGACAGGGTGACAGTCTGGGGTCCGAGACCTGAACCTACTCCTGGCACCACCCCCCGCCCCTTGCTTGGCCGGCCGCTTCTGACACCTTCAAGCCCTGAACGATCACAATATACATTTATTAATGCATGTATTTATACAGAATACAAACGTGCGGGGACACTTCCATCCCCTTCACAGCCCAGAACCCAGGGTCAGAAGATGAGGGATCCAGCCTCAGGGGGGGATATGGGACTTCCCAAGAGCAGTTCTTGACCTGCAGGGGCCGCGGGAGTGCAAGACACGGGGGCGTGGCCGAGGCGGGGCTCCGGGAGCAGGGCGCGGCCGGCCCCTGAGGTGACTACAGGGGAATGGGTCCAGGCCAGGACCCCTCTCCTTGGGGCACTGGGAAGGACAGTGGGTCCTACGGGCCAGAGCTGCTACACATACGCGTTCCTGCCGTATTTGCCAAAGCTGCTGTCGCCTTCTTGGTCCGAGGTGGCGACGGGCATCACGGACACCGGAGCCTGGTAGGGCAGCTGGGCGCTGCGGCGAGAGGCCCGGGTCAGAGCCGGGGCGCGGCCCTCATCTCCCCAATCCTGCCCTGCCCCAGCCTGCGCCTCTCCCCGCTCACCTGGCGGCGGCGTCCTCGTGAGAGCCGCAGCAGCAGGCGGAGCAGAGGCAGAGGCCACCCAGGATGGAGATCAGGGAGGCGCTCCAGCCCAGGTAGAGTGCGGGGCCTAGCTCGTACCTGCGCACAAAAGCGACGCATGGGCGTGGGACCAGTGAGGCACCAGCCGGGGGCAGGGCTGAGTCCCATCCGCTGCCCCGAGGGCGGGGTGGGGTCCCCTCACTCACTTGGTTCCGGGGTACAAGGGGTCGAAGAAGTCCCGGGTGATGTTGAAGGCGTACCAGGAGATGGCCACCATCCCGCAGATACCTGGGGACCGGAGGAGGACCCCAGTCCAGGGGGAAGGATAGCGGGAAAGGGGGCTTAGGGGGAGAGGCAGGCAGGGGCTGCCCAGAGTAGGACGGGGGCATCAAGTCCAAAAGCAGCAATTTCACTCAATTCCTTTCTCCCCAGCCCGGTTTATAAGCCTTCCTCCTTCCTGGCGTCAACTTCTCAGGGTAGCCCTTAGGCCCCCAACTCCAGCCCACCCAGCTCATCTCCCACTACCTCCACTTCCTCCTGCCTCTTCTCTCTTGATCCCAGACCTGCCTAGTTCATGCCCACCTCTAGGGCCTTCATCCCATCATCTCCTCACCCAGATGGAGCCTCATCCAAATCCCGCCCACCCTTGAAAGCCCAGCTGGGCCCTGGGAGCCCAGGGTCGTGCTTTCCTGAAGCCAGGAAGACCCCCAGGCTAGCACTACCCTACTCACTAGGGGCTTGTCCTCCTGCAAGCCTCCTGACCTTTCTGGGCCTGTTTTACCTCTGGAAAACAGAAATACCCACCCTACCTTGAAGACTTATTGTGAGGCCATGGATGCAGAAATGTTCTGCAAATTGAAAAGCGGTGGCCAGATGGCATTGTGTTTTTTTGCTGAGATGGGGTCTCACTATGCTGCCCAGGCTAGTCTGGAACTCCTGGGCTCAAGCCAGTTCTCCTGCCTTGGCCTTTTTTTTTTTTTTGGATAGTCTCGTTCTTTTACCCAGGCTGGAGTCCAGTGGCACAATCTTGGCTTACTGCAACCTCCACCTCCCAGGTTCAAGTGATTCTCCTGCCTCAGCCTCCAAGTCAGTGGGACTACAGGTGCCTGCCACCATGCCTGGCATTTTTTATTTTTGTTTTTTTGTATTTTTAGTAAAGACAGGGTTTCACGTTGGCCAGGCTGGTTTTCAACTCCTGACCTCAGGTGATCCACCCACCTCAGCCTCCCAAAGTGCTGGGATTACAGGTGTGAGCTACTGCACCTGGCCCTGCCTTGGCCTTTCAGAGTGCTGGGGTTACAGGCATGAGCCACCATGCCCCATGGTATGGTACTGTGGTTGTGCACTGTGTGTGTGCCACAGTGTGCACCCTAACTCTGCTCCCCAGCCAGGATGTAAGCTCCCAGAGGCAGCCGCTCACTGTCATCTTTCAGGTCCCTCCCACACCTGGCCGTGGCTGGCCCCTACTGGGAGCTCAAGAAACACTGCCGTTGGGCTGATTTGCTGCCAGATTTGGGGAGTATGGATGAGGCAGGGGTAAGCAGGTGTCCATGCAGCAGGGTAGGGAAGGTAAGCATGAGGAGCGGGAATTGGAGATGAGGTGAGGACAAAGCAGCCTGAAGTCTGTGGCAGAGGGGGACCCCCCCCCACCGCCATGCAGAGCCCCGCCCCATCACCTTCCCCCAGTTACCGGCCAGAATGTGGAAGGCCCCTGCAGTGGCTGCCAGCTTGGCTTTCCTGGAGAGCTCCAGGCCCCCAATGTTGGTGCAGCGCAGGCCTGCTATGCCCAGAAAGAGGCCGAGGAAGCCCAGGAGGATGGCGGTGATCATTAGTGCCCGGCAGGCCTGAATATACCCTGGGGGCAGGCACAGTCATCAGCCTTTCCCCCCTTCTCCTCCCCTCTGCAATCCCGGGTTCAAGTGATTCTCCTGCCTCAACCTCCCCAGTAGTTGGGATTACAGACATGCACCATCACACCCAGCTAATTTTTGTATTTTTAGTAGAGACAGGGTTTCACCATGTTGTCCAGGCTGGTCTCAAACTCCTGACCCCAAGTGATCTGTTTGCCTCGGCTTCCCGAAGTGCTGGGATTACAGGAATGAGCCACTGCGCCAGGCCCCCCTCACCTTCTTGCTCTCTTGTACCTAACAGTCCCCAAGTCCTCTCCTTCCCCTGGGCTCCTCCAGCCTACCCAGTTGCAGTCACCCCTCCCTCCTTCGGCATCTGGACCCTTCCCACCCCACTCCCCACTCCTCCCATGCACCTGGCATGGTTTGCTTGTGCTTGGATTACAGGTTTCTCCTGGGCACTCTTGACACCTGAGCTGGGTAACTCTGTTCTGGGGGTCGTCCTGTGCACTGTGGGATGTTCAGAAGCCCCCCTGGCCTCTACCCACGGGGTGCAATCCCCTCCCCACAAGCCATGACAATCATTGTGCAAAGTCGCCTGACTGAGAACAGCTGCCCTATCAGGTTACTCTCACATTACTGGGTATTACAGAAACCACAGCTAAGCATCCCTGTCGCCTTCCCCACGTCTGATTCCACTCCAAGTCCTTCCCACTGTCCTAGCCCAGTGCTGCACATTTTGACCTGGTTTCTTCCTGGAATAACAGGTAGGGGGCAGCAGTGCTGTATAGCAGAGGGTCTAGGGCAGTTTTAGAGACAGGGTCTTGCTTTGTCGCCCAGGCCGGAGTGCAGTAGCACCACCACAGCTCACCACTGCAGCCTTGATTGAACTCCTCGGTGCAGGCGATCCTCCTGCTCAGCCTCCTGACTAGCTCAGGACCACCACAAGTGGTCGAGTTTCGGATCTAGGTGGAATCCTGGGCCCAGGACCCATCCAAGTCAGTCCAGCTCAGTCTTTCAGTGCCTCAGTTTCCCTTTTCTCAGGCCTGAAGGAGACTGTCTCCCTCTTGCTTCCCCCTTCTCCTCCCTTCTCCGTCTTTGATAGTTGCCAAGCATTCCAAGGACCTTGCACCCCTTTCCCGGGTGGGGCATAACCGTTGGTGCTGAAGGGGAAAGGCTGGGCCCCTGCCAGGAGATGCAGGGTGCAGAGTGGGGGGGGGGGGTAGGCAGGAGGGGCAAAGTTCTCCAGGAGCACTTTCTTCCTCCCAGCGACTCCCTCTGGGGCCCACAAGAGTCTGAGTCCCCAGGTGGCTCTGGCAGTCAATGGAGAGATTATCGAAGAGCCTGGGGCACACGGGCTGCATGGCCAGGGGTTGGGGAGCACGGCTGGGAGACACAAGTCAGGTCTCTCTCCCAGGACCACCCCAGCCGTGGAGTCTGAATCCCGGCTCCCCTCTCCTGCCTATGTGACTTGGGGTGGGGTGCTGCACCTTGCCAAGGCTTTTCAGCTTCTGTAAAAGATTCCCTCTACTTCCCCACCGTGGAAATAATGTAGGTGGAAGCACCTAGCCCAAGGTCCGGAACCCAGCCACCCTCTACCCCCGTGTCCTGGGGACTCTGGCACTGTCATTCATGCAGTTCCCAGGGGTGCCTCTCTCAGGTGTGCAGGCTTACAGCAGAGCCCCTTCCTCACAGTATGATGTGTCTGGGAAGTGGGTGTAGGGGCTGCCTCCAATGTCCCTTCTGGCCACTCAGCACTCTGGGCTTCTGGCCCAGATTGTACTCAGCTTTTATAGAGTTTTTTTTTGGCTGGGGGGGCACCAGCCCTGAACACAGTCAGTCCTGGAGAGATGGATGAAAACACAAAGCCTCTGCCGCTGCCTCAGGAGGGGCTGGGAGTAGTGGGAGCACAGGAGACCCACCCAGGCCCCCTAACTGCTCAGAGCAGCTCTGACATCCCCAGGGATGAGCTCTCAAGCCCTGCTTCACACCCAGTGTCACCCTTGGCTCCTTCCCTGCCACACGGTGCCTGGTGAGCGGACTGGCCCTGAGGGACCCAGGAGGGCGTGCAGCGGCACCACACGCAATTCATAGTCGCCCGCGCTTGGTCTCTGGCATGGGGCAGATGGAAAGGAGACTGCCCTGGAGAAACAGTGGGGCGGCCTCATCCTAGCGGGGAGCAGGGAGTGGGAAGCTGCCGCAGCCACAGAAAGAACTGCCCTGGGCCCAAAGAGCTGTCGGCTCGAAAAGACCCACACACCCGCACACACACCGCCTCCTTAAAGCGGACGCTCAACCTGCAAGTTGCAAGATGCCTCCCTTCACAGGGGCCCTTTAGACATTAGCTGGACAAGGAGACCAGTGCCCCCCAGTGAGGCCGGGGAGGCTGTGGAGCCTGGAAGTTGATCAACCTACAAGAATCCAAGATGGGGCCGCCTCCCCCTGCCCACCCCAGCAATCCCATCCCCAACACATGCTCAACTGTACTGAGTGCCTGTGTGTGTTAACATCCCATTAACATTCTGCACTTTCTCAGTCACCTGGGAACTGGGACTCTCACCCTGACCCTACAGGTGGGTGAGATGAGGCTGGTTTCATCATTTGCCCACGGCACAGGGCTGGGAAAGGGGGTCTGATTCCGGTGCCTGCACCTGTAACAGCTAAAAGTGCCACGCTAGCGCAGAGGGCCACGTGTGGCAAGGTCTTCACTCCAGTTCTAGGCAGGGGCCGTCCCCAGCCCTCCTGGCTGCAGGAACCCAGACCCCCAGAGCTTAATCCAGGGCTCCCTGCATCCTCACGGCAGTACCCGCCCTCCCCTGGGGTCTGTGCAGCTTTTCCCCGCCGCCCTCTCCCCCTGGAGCGCTCCCCACCCCATACCAGAGAGGGCCAGCATGGACGGGAACTCCCAGCAGTTGTAGACGCCAAGGGAGTCGGTGGCACAGCTAAACCAGAGGTTCTCGAAGATGGTGTTGGTGGTGATGACGTTCCCGTGCACGGTGGACACTCGCCAGTAGCTGTTTGGCAGAGTCACCCCCAGCATCAGCAGCCCCACGGCTGCCATGAAGAAGCCAAAGGTTTCCACAGCCATCGACATGGTGGGATGCAGGGCCCTGGGGGACTGGTGCCCCAGAGAGGGGGAGGGGCAGAACCCCTAGGGAACTGGAAGGGGCTGCGGCTAAGGAGAGTTGTCTGGACAGGCTGGGGTGGAATCAACCTCGGCCTCTGCCTGTGTCTTCCTCGGGCTCAGGTCCGTCTCCACTTTCTGCCTCCAGGTTTCTGCCTCCCTCCTGCTCTCTGGGTTTTCTCTGCTTCCTGGCAGGTCAGAGGAATGAGCTAAGCCTGCGCGCGGCAGCTGTTGACGAGATGGAGGGAATAACCGAAACGGGCCAAAAGTCCACCCCCTCCCCCCAGCCTCTGGGCTGCCCCGGCTCCCCGCCCCACGAGGGTGGGGGGGCAGACTTACCCTGGAGCCACTGACGATACAGCCAACGAGGGGCCCCCAGGGGAGGTACTGGGAACTGAGGGGAAGCATCTGTCTGACTCAGCTTTCACTGGGGGCCAGAGAACGGAGTAAGAGGGACAAGGAGTGAAAAGATGATAGAGACAGACGTGAGAGCAATAAGGGACAGAGACAGAAAAAGAATGAACAGCAGCCTTCAGTGGAGAAGGATGGAGGGACCGTGAGAACAATCTAAGATACTCGCAGACTGAGGGGTTGGGGCATGTGAGTCTCTTAAGGAAGATGAAGCTGGAATGAGGGGACGGGAGAATGGGAGACCCACAGCTCTGGGCTCCATCCAGCCTGGACTGGAACTCGGCCCCACAATCCATTCACCAGGGAACTCAGGCAGGGAGTGTTAGTCCCCTGAGCCTGCTTCTGCTCTGTCAATGACAGACCCGACTGCTTACTGCATGGGCTATCCTGAGAACTGGGACCAGGGGTCAGGCACAGTGGCTCTCGCCTATAATCCTAGCACTTTGGGAGGCTGGGCTAAGAGGACTACTTGAACTCAGGAGTTCAAGACCAGCCTGGGCAACACACTAAGACCTCATTGGGACCAGGGAGTCAAGCCCCCTGCACATAACCAGCGCTCAGCACCGGGGACTGTCCTGGATGTGAGTGCCGCAGGGCTGAGTGAGGCCACCAGGGAGTCGCTCTCGCCCAAAATTCGAATTTCCTCCTAAGTTGATCTTTGACTCAGCATCGAGCTGGTCCTGCTGCCAGGAGCCTGGAGCGTGATCCTGTGGCTAAGCTCTGCAACCTGTTCCCAGTTATCGGGACTGTCACCCACTCTATTCGTTAATGATGATGGATTAGCAGCCTCTGGGTTCCCATCCCGAGCCAGTGCAGAGCACCTGTCCTAGGGTGGACACACTTATCTCCTGCTCCAGTTCCCTAGGGCTCTGTCCCTGGGGGCCATCAGTGCTGGCTGCACACCTCCCTGGTCCCACGACCCTGCTGGGCTTCTCTGGCCTCCCAGGGCTTCTCTGGCCTCCCCTCAGGTGTCTCCTCCCCACTCCTGGCTGAGTTGGCCTGGGCTGTGGAACGAGAGGTATGCAGTGAAGCAAAACAGGCCCATGCCGAGCCTGGCACGAGGGGGCGAAACTGGCCAGGTGGGGCGGAGTCCTGACCTTCCAGCCCACAGGTGAGAGCTGGGGCGCCCTGGGCTCTGACCCCTCCCAGGACCCCCGCCTACTCCATACCAGATGCAGGATTCCTTCCCGCACCGGGGCCCCCCATCCCCGGAGGAGGAGGTAGGAGGAAGGGGAGGCCACAGGAAGAAAAAGGGAGGGGAGGGGAGGTCGGGGAGGAGGAAGCCACGGGGGCTTGCTGTGGAAAAGTCCACAGAGGCAGCTGAGTAGGTCAGAGGAGAACGCAGGCCTGAAGCCCGGCCTGACCCCGCAGTTCTGCCCACCCCTGCTCCAGTCAGTGCCTCCTCTCACAACTCTGGGACCATAGAAAAGCCCCGTGTCTCCAAGCTGCCCGGCACTCTCAAGGACGTGGCTTCAGGAAAGGGAGGAAGGAGGGGTGTGGGCTCTGGGCTGCGCAGTGGACAAAGAACCCCGTGCCAACCTGGAGGGCAGGGGCAGGAGAGAACCAGGAGTGACACCTCCGCCCCTGTGCCCAGCGTTCGGAACCCTCCCCTCCCCTCAATGCAGACACGGGGGTTCCCAAGCCACAGCCCCGTTTTATTTACACTCATCCCAAAGCACATGATTTGGGGCTGAAGAACGGGTCTCAGGGGAGCAGAAGTTAGTTGAAGGCCACAGAGGACAGAGACAGGGGTGCAGGGGGAGAACAGGGAAGGGACAGCGAGGATGGATGGGCCCTCCCGGAGCGTTCTCCATGGGCTCCCACGCCTCCTTCAGGATTTGGACTTGGACACAGCAAGTCCGATGAGTCCGGCCAGACCCGCCACACCGAGGGCCATGCCTCCCACGATGGCCATGCCCACGAGTCCATCTGGGGAAGGAAAGGGACAGTGTCAGGAGCCCGTCCCCTTCCACCAGCCCTGCTCCTCAACAGAGGCACACCCCTACCTGGAGTCGCAGGGCAAGGGGCTCTAAGGACTGGAAGGGGTGGGGCTGAGGGGCTGCCTGCAGGGGTTCATTTACAGAGAGACCAAAGCGCCCAGGCATGGGGAAGAGCAGGGCTGAACAAAGGGGCCGAGGCTGTCACCTTTCTTCATGGCCTTGTCAATAAGCCGCTCCAGTTCCTTGGCCTGGTTGTTCTGGGGCTCTGTCTGCAGCAACCCGCGGACATACTTTAAGGCCTTCTCGTATTCCTGAACTCGGGGAAACAGGCACGCGTCAAACACACCTCAGTGGTTTTTTTTTTTTTTTTAAATAAGAGGCCGGGCGCGGTGGCTCAAGCCTGTAATCCCAGCACTTTGGGAGGCCGAGACCGGCGGATCACGAGGTCAGGAGATCGAGACCATCCTGGCTAACACGGTGAAACCCCGTCTCTACTAAAAATACAAAAACTAGCCGGGCGACGTGGCGGGCGCCTGTAGTCCCAGCTACTCGGGAGGCTGAGGCAGGAGAATGGCGTGAACCCGGGAGGC
Organism: Trachypithecus francoisi; assembly: GCF_009764315.1. Lineage (NCBI taxonomy): Eukaryota > Metazoa > Chordata > Mammalia > Primates > Cercopithecidae > Trachypithecus > Trachypithecus francoisi. Next base: position 116,189,452 of record NW_022681469.1, read on the forward strand.
GGAGCTTGCAGTGAGCTGAGATCCGGCCACTGCACTCCAGCCTGGGCGACAGAGCGAGACTCCGCCTCAAAATAAATAAATAAATAAATAAATAAATAAGAGATGCGGAGGGCCGGGCACGGTGGCTCAAGCCTGTAATCCTAGCGCTTTGGGAGGCTGAGACGGGCGGATCACGAGGTCAGGAGAGTGAGACCATCCTGGCTAACACAGTGAAACCCCGTCTCTACTAAAAAAAATACAAAAAACTAGCCAGGCGAGGTGGCAGGCGCCCGTAGTCCCAGCTACTCGGGAGGCTGAGGCAGGAGAATGGCGTGAACCCGGGAGGCGGAGCTTGCAGGGAGCTGAGATCTGGCCACTGCACTCCAGCCTGGGGGACAGAGCGAGACTCCGTCTCAAAGAAAAAAAGAAAAAATGAGAGATGCAGTCTTGCTCTGTTGCCCAAGCTGGAGGGCAGCATCGCAATCACAGCTCACTGCAGCCTCAAACTCCCAGGCTCAAGCAGTCCTCCCGCCTCAGCCTCCTGAGTAGCTGGGATTACAGGTGTGAGCCACCGGGCCAGCTACACCTCAGTATCCACCACTCCTCCTGCCCACTTGAAGGGCCTTCCCTTCTTCAGCCCTGGGGGCTCCTCCCTCGACCTCCACCCCCTCCCTCCCTCCAGCCCCACCCCACAGAGTAGAGTCCACAAACAACCCCAACTCTGCGGGAGATAACAGTGCAAGGCTGGGGCCTGCACCCAATCTCTTGACGTCACCTTCTTCCCCACACCCTCGCCACTCTGATCTTCCCTTGGAGTCCTCATCTGACACCGCTCTGCACATCTGCACCCCTTCAGCCTTCCTGCTGTCCAGGGATCCACCCTGGAGAACGCAGTAAGGTCCTGTAGCCCCAGAGGAGGGTGAAGGGAACTGGGGCCCCATCTCACCTTGAGCCGGTAGTTCCCCACGGCCAGGTAGAAGACATAATCCCGCTGTTCCTCCTTGCTCCCTTTGGGCAGCAGCTCTGGGGAGGGGCAGAGAAGAGAGTGAGAAATGCTTCTTTCCTAATACTTTCCTAATACTATGTCCCAGAGGCCCCTTGCACTCTCTGAATGCCTCTGTGATCCTGGGAGGGTCATGGTTCTAAGCCTCCCTTTCAGATCCAGTCACTCCCAGCACCCTAGCCAGAGCTCTGGAGCAGGGTGAACCCCAGCTGCCCCAACACCAGTGACAGAACATCCCTTTAGCATCATTACAGTCAACCGGTCCATCCAACTGAAATGAGGAAATTGGGGCCCTGGAGAAGCCAAAGGCAGCACGACTCAGTTTTGGCATCTGCTGTGTTTTTTTTTTTTGGACGGAGTTTCACTCGTCACCGAGGCGGGAGTGCAATGGCGTGATCTCGGCTCACTGCAACCTTCACCTCCCAGGTTCAAGCGATTTTCCTGCCTCAGTTTACCGAGCAGCTGGAGTTACAGGTGCCCGCCATCACGCCGGGCTAATTTTTGTATTTTCAGTAGAGATGGAGTTTCACCATGTTGGCCAGGCTGGTCTCAAACTCCTGACGTCAAGTGATCTGCCCGCCTCGGCCTCCCAAAGTGCTGCTGTTGTGGTTTTAATTAAACTGCCTGCTGTCCAATTACTGTTAAAAAAAATCCCCCTTTACAAAAATAACTCAAAACTTGCCTTCAATCAGCCTTCCCCAAAGACCCCACCTGACTTTGTCTTCCTTCCTTTTTTTTTTCTTGGCTGTGAGCGGTGGCTCACGCCTGTAATCCCAGCACTTTGGGAAGCTGAGCCGGGTGGATCACCTGGGGTCAGGAGTTTGAGACCAGCCTGACCAACATGGAGAAATCCTGTCTCTACTAAAAATACAAAATTAGGCCGGGCGCGGTGGCTCAAGCCTGTAATCCCAGCACTTTGGGAGGCCGAGACGGGCGAATCACGAGGTCAGGAGATCGAGACCATCCTGGCTAATACAGTGAAACCCCGTCTCTACTTAAAAATACAAAAAACTAGCCGGGCGACGAGGCAGGCGCCTGTAGTCCCAGCTACTCGGGAGGCTGAGGCAGGAGAATGGCGTAAACCCGGGAGGCGGAGCTTGCAGTGAGCTGAGATCCGGCCACTGCACTCCAGTCTGGGTGGCAGAGCAAGACTCCGTCTCAAAAAAAAAAAAAAAATACAAAATTAGCCAGGCGTGTTGGCACATGCCTGTAATCCCAGCTACTCAGGAGGGTGGGGCAGCAGAATCGCTTGAACCCAGTAAACGGAGGTTGTGGTGAGCCAAGATTGCGCCATTGCACACACCAGCCTGGTCAACAAGAGTGAAACTCTGTTTTGCAAAAAAAACAAAAAGGAGACGGTCTCACTCTGTCACTCAGTCTGGAGCACAGTAGCACGTCCATGGTTCACTGCAGCCTCGAACTCCTGGGGTCACTGATCCTCCTGCCTCAGCCTCCCAAGTGGCTGGGACTATAAGCACACACCACCACACCTGGCTAATTTAAAAATTTTTGTTATAGAGACAGGCCAGATGGTCTCGAATTCCTGTCTTCAAGCCATCCTCTGGCCTTAGCCTCTCAAAGTGCTGAGATTACAGGCGTGAGCCACAGTGCCTGGTCCCACCTGACTTTCTTAATTCAGAGACTTCCCAGAGGATAACTGTACTCTATGCACTAGAATTTGTTGATAATCACTTAGAGAGGCTGTTTCTTCTACAGCTACACCCTGCTGTAGAATAAACCTGAAAATTTGTTTTGTTTTTTTTTTTTTTGAGGCGGAGTCTTGCTCTGTCACCCGGACTGGAGTGCAGTGGCCGGATCTCAGCTCACTGCAAGCTCCGCCTCCCGGGTTTACGCCATTCTCCTGCCTCAGCCTCCCGAGTAGCTGGGACTACAGGCGCCCGCCACCTCGCCCGGCTAGTTTGTGTATTTTTAGTAGAGACGGGGTTTCACCGTGTTAGCCAGGATGGTCTCGATCTCCTGACCTCGTGATCCGCCCGTCTCGGCCTCCCAAAGTGCTGGGATTACAGGCTTGAGCCACCGTGCCCGGCCGAACCTGAAAATTTGAATTGCCGAAGTAGACAAACACAGGGTAAAATTATTTGTATCTTTTAAGAAAGAGTCTTTTATAGATTTTTTTTTTTCCTTTGAGACAGAGTCTCATTCTGTTGCCCAGGCTGGAGTGCAATGGCGTGATCTTGGCTCACTGCAACCTGTTTCCCGAGTTCAAGTGATTCTCCTGCCTCAGCCTCCTGAGTAGCTGGGATTACAGGTGCGCGCCTAGCTAATTTTCATATTTTTAGTAGAGACAGGATTTCACCATGTTGATCAGGCTGGTCTTGAACTCCTGACCTTGTGATCGGCCTGCCTTGGCCTCCCAAAGTGCTGGGATTACAGGTGTGAGTCACTGCGCGCGGCCATTTTTATAGATTTTCTTTTTTTTTTTTTTTTTTTTTGAGACGGAGTCTCGCTCTGTTGCCCAGGCTGGAGTGCAGTGGCCGGATCTCAGCTCACTGCAAGCTCCGCCACCCGGGTTTACGCCATTCTCCTGCCTCAGCCTCCCGAGTAGCTGGGACTACAGGCGCCCGCCAACTTGCCCGGCTAGTTTTTTGTATTTTTTAGTAGAGACGGGGTTTCGCCGTGTTAGCCAGGATGGTCTCGATCTCCTGACCTCGCGATCCACCCATCTCGGCCTCCCAAAGTGCTGGGATTACAGGCTTGAGCCACCGCGCCCGGCCTTTATAGATTTTCAATAGGCATCCTTTGCTAGCACAGTTGGCATTCTGTATTCATGGATTCAACAAACATGGATCAAAAATACTCAGAAAAAAAAAAAAAGATAGTTGCATATGTACTGAACATGAACACACCTTTTTTTCTTGCCATTATTCCCTAAACAATATAGAATACTATTTACACAGCATTTACATTGTATTTGGTATTATAAGTAATCTACAGATGAATGAAAGTATGTACGAGAAAGTGCACAGGTTACATGTAAATACCACAACATTTTATACAAGGGACTTTGATGGCTATTGGTATTTGTGGGGGCGGGGTTCCTAGAACCAATCCCCCATGGCTACAGAGGGATGGCTGTACACTGACTATGTGCTTATAAATGATTACTTGAACAAAAGAAAGGAGGTACAGAGAAATTAAGTGATTAAGTATTGTGGCCTCTGACAAATGATGACCCACACAAAACCAATGGGAAATAGGGTTCCAATCCAAAAAGCACTATCTGGCTGGACGCGGTGGCTCACGCCTGTAATCCCAACACTTTGGGAGGCCGAGGTGGGCAGATCACCTGAGGTCAGGAGTTCGAGACCAGCCTGACCAACAAGGTGAAACCCTGTCCCTACTAAAAATACAAAAATTAGCCGGGCCTGGTAGTGGGCGCCTGTAATCCAGCTACTCAGGATGTTGAGGCAGGAGAATTGCTTGAACCGGGAGAGGGTGGCTGCAGTGAGCTGAGACAGCGCCACTGTACTCCAGCCTGGGAGACAGAGCAGGACTCCGTCTCAAACAAAAACAAAAAACAAAAAGCACTATGTGCTCACAATTTTGTAGGACAGTCCTCTGGGCCTCTTCCATGCCACAAAAGATTCTCAGTAGCTGCTAACTAAGCAACATGGTGGTGGTGTTGGGGGGAAGGGCATGGGCCTAGGTCTCACAAAACGGGACCTTCTAGTCCCAATTCAGCCATGAACTTACTAGTTGCGTGACCTCAAGTCACTTCTCCAGATCAAGACAGTCCTGGGGGAACTGACAAGCTACGACTCCCTCTGGCAAAACAATGGTGGGCGGTAAGTAGCCAAAAGTTCACTGGGAGACGTCAAGCTAAGTATAGCCCTTGGTGCTGTAAATCTACCGGAGACAACTGAGAGGTGCCTGGACTACGGGGACCCACATGGTACAGCAGCCCAGATGGCAGCGGGAAGGGGAGAGTACAGCGCCTCACCCTCGAGCAGCACGATGCCTTTACGGATGTCATCATTGTACTTGCTCCGCACCAGGCACCAGGCGTACTCAAACTGTGTGCTCTTGGACACCGAGCCTGCTGCCTTCTCAGACTGAAATTTCTTTTCAAATTTCTGCCACAGGGGAAGAGAGGAATCATTTAGAAATAAAGGGCGTCAACCATTCTCTATCTGGACATGGTGTCAGTCACACCCCATATCCCTGGCTCTGCCTCCTTTCCCTCGTGGGTCTCGGTATCTGGCACCCCAGCGTCTGCTATCTCCATGCCCGGGACCCAGGCTTTCGGCTCCTCCTGGCCTGTGGGCCAGCTCTTGGGACAGATGCCCCTGGTCTCCCCTCCCCCCGGCGGTACCGAGCGGAGATGCCACCTGGTGGCAGCTCCAGGAACCGCTCCCAGAGCAGCTGACCCCGGCGGCCAAACAGTAAACATACTGTCAGAACTGCTCAGCAACAGCCCACGCGGTCCTCATTTGAGGCTGCTGGCCCCATCCTGCCCCACCCTGCCGGGCCTGGACCTTTTACTGTCCAGGAATAGAAGTTGTGTCTACCTCCTAGAGCTACAAGGACTGAGATCTGGCATGCGATGCCTTAGCACCGTGCCGGACGCAGTAATAGGTGACGCCTTCTGATGGTCACTGTATTCCTCCACCGCTGGAGGAGCGCCCTGAGCTCAGAGCTCACAGCTCCTGCATGATCCCAGAACCCGTCAGTCTAACCACGGTCGGGCAACAGGCCCGTACGTGGGGGATCAGGACACTACAACTCCCAGGAGCCTCTGCGGCATAGCGGGCCCTCCGGGCAGGAGCCAGACGCTGTGAAGGCTGCCGGGAGCCGTAGTTCGGCTTCCCTCGGCCAAGCCGATGCCGGGAGGAGGGTTCGGCCCATACCTGACTCTCCTCAGGACCCGCCCTCCGACCTTCCCTTTCCCTCTGTCCGGGCCAGGCCTCACCAGCAGGTCCTCCACAGACACCAGCTCGTTCAGCACGGCCTCCATGGCCACTGCCCCCGCGAGCCTCACACTACAATCTACTGTGCCACAGTCTCCATGGCCCAGTGGCAGGGGCGGAGAGCCACTTCCGGCGTCCGGCGGATGCGGGCACGACCTGGCGACGCCCCGCCCCTTCCTCTCAGCGCAGCAGGACCGGCGGGACGCTAATACGCAGGCTCGGCCGGCCCCTTCAGCCCGCAGACTGCACGTAGGGAGACTTTCCCCAGGTGGGTCTTCCCGGGTGCTCCAGTCGGTGCCTTCCTCCGCGGAGGCTTCCCTAGGGAAACTGGAGGCTGTGTCTTAGCGGTTAGCCCCCAGGATGAAAACAGCAAAAAGCGGAGGGTGGGTAGCCAGTCGGAGATCAGTTTACATTAGGTTGCCAATCTGACGCCCCTCAGAAATCTAGGACCTTGGAGGCCACATGACTTTTCACCGCCTGCAACAAAATCGTAACTAGAACGGGGGACCGAGCGCGTGGCTCACGCCTGTAACCCCAACACCTTGGGAGGTCGTGGCGGGAAGATCGCTGGAGGCCAGGAGTTCAAGACCAGCCTGAGCAACACAGCGAGACCCTATCTCTACAAAATGTTTTAAAAAATTAACCGGCGTGGTGGCGTGCACCTGTACTCCCAGCTACTGGGGCGGCTGAGGCAGGAGGATCGCTTGAGCCCAGGAGTTTGAGGCTGCACTCCACTGCACTCCAGCTTGGGCGACAGAGACCTTGTCTCAAAAAACCCACCAACAGCAGGAAACTAGTATCGGGGTTTCTTGGGCCTCTGTTGACTCTCACAATGCAAGAGCAGAGACAACTGCTGTGTGTAAACCACACAGCCAGAAATTGGGGTAGTCATAGGAGACACTATCAACAGGAAGTTTTTCAAAAAGCAACGGCCCCATTCTTTGCAGAGAAGGTCCAATCTTTTCAATATTATTTACATGAACCATTTTCTGAGTGCACCCCAGGCGGGAAACCTGACACATGGGGTCACAGGCAATGGGGAGCTTAGCAGAGAGGAGCTATCAGAGCATGGGAAGAAGAAAGGTGTGGACACCTCTGGCTTCAGTTTCTGTGCAGTGAGGGGACTGGGTAGGTAGCAACTTTCAAATTCTTTTTCCCTTGAGTCACACTGGAGTGTAAGCTCCTTGAGGGCAGAGTCGAGTCTTGCTTATCTAGCGTCTAGCACAGGGCTTGGCACAAAGTGAGTGCTCAATAAATATTTGTTGAATAAACACGGGAAAAGCAAATTAATTGTAAACAAGGCACTGCACATGCAGGGGATAATCATCCAGACACGTTCCGCTTTTGCAAAGCCCCTTTAATTTTTATTATTTTTTAGAGATGGTCACTCTGTGGCCCAGGCTGGAGGGCGCAATCATAGCTCACTGCAGCCTTGACCTCCTGCGCTCCTGCAATCCTCCTGCCTTAGTCTCCCAAGAAGCTAGGACTACAGGTGTGTACCACCACACCCAGGTAATTTTTTGTTTTGTTTTGTTTTGAGACAGTGTCTCCATCTGTCACCCAGGCTGGAGTGCACTGGCACAGTCTCAGCTCACTGCAACCTCCGCCTCCTGGGTTCAAGCGATTCTCTTGTTTCAGCCTCTCAAGTAGCTGGGATTACAGGTATCGGCCACCACACCCAGCTAATTTTTGTATTTTTAGCAGAGATGGGGTTTCACCATGTTAGCTAGGCTGGTCTGAAACTCTTGACCTCAGGTGATCAGCCTGCCTCAGCCTCCCAAACTGCTGGGGTTACAGGCATGAGCCACTGCACCCAGCCAAGCCTCTTATATTTTTTTTCTCTTTATAGTCTCGTGAGTTAGAAAGGCAAGAGTTGTTCTTCCCTCTTTGGCTTGGATGGTTGAAATGACTGATACAATGAGCTCTGTAAGCCTTGAGAGAATCCCCAGGTTGGGGAACTGGCTCCCTGATGCCCACTAGCATAAGCCTCAATGAGAAGACTTCACATTCATTCAGAGACATATAGAGCACCTGATTTTGCCTGGGCCTTGGGGTAGGCACAGAGGACACTAGGGCAGGGCGCAGTGGCTCACACCTGTAATCCCAGCACTCTGGGAGGCCAAAGCAGGTGCATCACCCGAGGTCAGGAGTTCAAGACCAGTCTGGCCAACGTGATGAAATTCCATCTCTACTAAAAATACAAAAAACTGCGCCCCTGACCTGCCACCCACCATCTGGGAAGTGAAGAGCGCCTCTGCTGTCTGGGAAGTGAGGAGCGCCTTTGCCTGGCCCTCGCACCATCTGGGATGTGAGGAGCGCCTCTGTCTGGCCCCAGCACTGTCTGGGAAGTGAGCAGCGCCTCTGCCTACCTCTGGAAAGTGAGGAGCACCTCTGCCCGGCCCCGTCTGGGAAGTGAGGAGCGCCTCTGCCCTGCAGTCCCACCATCTGGGAAGTGAGGAGCGCCTCTGCCTGGCCCCTGCACGATCTGGGAAGTGAGTTACTCTGCCCGGCTGCCCCATCGTCTGTGAAATGAGGAGCGCCTCTGCCCGCTGCTGTGCAACTCTCCAAGTGTGAAGTGACAGCCTTGTATGTGATCTTTCTGCCCTCTCAAAGTTTGCATTTTGGACACTGAAGTTTACTTTTTAATTGAAAAATAATAATACAAAACATTAGCTGGGTGTGGTAGTGGATGCCTGTAATCCCAGTTACTCGGGAGGCTGAAGCAGGAGAATCTCTTGAACCCGGGAGATGGAGGTTGCAGTGATCTGAGATTGCACCACTGCACTCCAGCCTAGGCAACAAGGGCTAAACTCCGTCTCAAAAAAAAAAAAAAAAAAAAAAAGATGGACACAATATAAAGCAGATGACTGAAAACAGTACTGAAGACGGGAGGCAAACACTGGCAGGGCAGGGAACACAGGAAGACAAAGGGGACACTACTTCTATTAGGAGGCTCCTTTTTGGGGGGCAGCCTGAACCACAGTCATGTTTATATTTGCTGCAGCCCTTGGTAGAGGCCTGGTACATGGCAGAAGCACCATCAGGATTTGCTGAATGTCAACAAGGAATGAAGGGAGAGTGATTTACTCAGGTGGCTCAGTTATGTGCCAATGAAGAGATCCGAAGTCTGTGGCTTTTCCAGTCTAGTTAGCATAGCCGTCCACCTTTGACATAGTGATAGGAAGTAGTCCCTGTTAATTTTACACCCAATGGCTGGGTGCAGTGGCTCATGCCTGTAATCCCAGCACTTTAGGAGGCCAAGGCAGGCAGATCACAATGTCAGGAGATCAAGACCAGCCTGACCAACATGGTGAAATCCGTCTCTACTAAAAATACAAAAATCAGCTGGGCGTGGTGGTGTACACCTGTAATCCCAGCTACTAAGGAGGCTAGGCAGGAGAATCGCTCGAACCCGGGAGGCGGAGGTTGCAGTGAGCCAGTATCGCGCCATTGCACTCTAGCCTGGGCAACAGAGCAAGACTCCGTCTGAAAAAAAAAAAAAAAATTTACACCCAATTATGTCCAAACTGGTGTCACTTCTGCCTGGATGACTTCTCCTGCCTCCATTTACCCCAATACCATCCATTTATGACCCAGTAGTCAGAAGGCTCTTATAAAGACACAATTCTCTGGCCGGACGCAGTGACTCACACCTGTAATCCCAGCACTTTGGGAGGCCAAGGTGGGCAGATCACATGAGGTCAGGAGTTCGAGAGCAGCCTGGCCAACATGGTGAAACCCTGTCTCTACTAAAAATACAAAAATTAGCCAGGTGTGGTGGCAAGCGCCTGTAATCCCAGCTATTCGGGAGGCTGGGGCAGAAGAATTGCTTGAATCCAGGAAGGGAAGTTGCAGCGAGCCGAGATTGTGCCACTGCACTTCAGTCTGGGTGACAGAGATAAACTCCATCTCAAAAAAAAAAAAAAAAAAAGCAGTTCTCAATTTACATCAAACCCTTTCATGCCTTCTCATTCTTCTCATTGCCCTTAGAACAAACACAGCCTTCAAGGTCTGTTAGGGTCTAGCCATGCTTAATTCTCTTTCTCATCACTACCTCTCTTGGTATATACTATGTACACCAGCCCTATAGGCCATCCTTCAGCTCTCAAACCCCTGGTGGCCACAGCTCTTCTACACAAGCAGTCCTTGCTGTTTGGAACATCTGTCCCCTCCTCCACTGCTTATCTGGCTCATTCATTCCCTCATGATTTAATTCATTCAAGAAATACTAATTGAGCACCTACTACGTAGTACTACTACGTACTACAAATAGTGGCCTGGCACAATGTACGCTCTGTTATGGAGCTTACATTTTCATCAGGAAAACAGAAAAACATAACAAATAAAAGCACCATGACATAATAAGAACTATATATCTGGGGCCGGGTCCAGTGGCTCATGCCTGTAATCCCAGCACTTTGGGAGGCCGAGGCGGGCAGATCACCTGAGGTTGGGAGTTCGAGACCCGTCTCTACTAAAAATATAAAAATTTGCAGGGCGTGGTGACAGGCATCTGTAATCCCAGCTATTCAGGGGGCTGAGGCAGGAGAATCGCTAGAACCCAGGGACGCAGAGGTTGTGGTGAGCAGAGATCACCCCATTGCACTCCAGCCTAGGCAACAAGAGCAAAACACTGTCTCAAAAAAAGAAAAAAATATATATATATGTGTGTGTGTGTGTATGTGTGTGTGTGTATGTATATATATGTGTGTGTGTGTATATATATATATTTGGTCTCTGCCCCAGTTCCCAACACAAAGGTCCTAAAATCCTTGTAATTTCCTGAGTGATGGAAGAAATAAGAGCATCTTTTTTTTTTTTTTTGGAGACAGCGTCTCACTCTGACCCCAGGTTTGACTGCAGTGGTGTGATCTTGGCTCACTGCAGCCTCGACCTCCCAAGTTCAGGCGATTCTCCCCGCTTGGCCTCCCACGTAGCTGCGACCATAGGCACGCACCACCACACCTGGCTAATTTTTGTATTTTTTTTTGTAGAGATGGGATTTTGCCATGTTGTTCAGGCTGTTTTGTTGCCCAGGCTGGTCTAGAAGTCCTGAGCTCAAGCAATCTGCCTGCCTTGGCTTCCCAAAGTGCTGGGATTACAGGTGTGAGCCACAGCGCCTGGCCATTAAGAGCACCTTGTACAGAGCTCCAAAATCCCTTGCAACATCCTGAGTGACAGGAGTGCCTTTTGTTCTAATGAAGTGACTCGCTGGGCTCCTGGACAGCATCAGGATGAGGGCTGGTCACCAGGAAGACCAAGCCAGGATTTGAAGCTTAGACTCTAAGCTTGAACTTTTAGCCTCCTCCCTCATCCTTTCAGGAGGAGAGAGGAGCTGGAGATTGAGTTAATAACTGATCATGTCTACATGATCAAGCTTCCATAAAAATCCCTTAAACTCAGCTCGGCACAGTAGCTAACACGCTTGTAATCCAAGCACTTTAGGAGGCCGAGGTGGGTGGATCATTTGAAATCAGGAGTTCGAGACCAGCCTGGTCAATATGGTGAAACCCTGTCTCTACTAAAATACAAAAATTAGGCGAGGTGGAACGTGCCTGTACTCCCAGCTACTCGAGAGGCTGACGCAGGAAAACTGCATGAACCTGGGAAGTGGAGGCTGCAGTGAGCTGAGATTACACCACTGCGCTCCAGCCTGGGCGACAGAGCGAGACGCTGTCAAAACAAAACAAAACAAGGCCAGGCGCAGTGGCTCATGCCTGTAATCCCAGCACTTTGGGAGGATGAGGCGGGCAGATCATCTGAGGTTGGGAGTTCGAGACCAGTCTGACCAACATGGAGAAACCACGTCTCTACTAAAGATACAAAATTAGCCGGGCATGGTGGTGCATGCCTGTAATCCCAGCTACTTGGAAGGCTGAGTGAGGCAGGAGAATCGCTTGAACCTGAGAGGCGGAGGTTGTGGTGAGCCGAGTTTGCACCATTGCACTCCAGCCTGGGCAACAAGAGCGAAACTCCATCTCAAAAAAGGAAAGGAAAGAACACAAAACAAAACAGAACAAAAATTACTCCTTTGGGAAAACACTCAATGAAAGAAAAAAAAATGGAGGAAAAGGAAGACATGAAGATATTCATTCCTGCATTATCTGTGAAGGTAAACAAATAACAAAAATGCCAGGGAATGGTTTTATTTTATTTTATTTATTTATTTTTTTGAGACAGAGTCTCGCTGTGTTGCCCAGGCTGGAGTGCAGTGGCGCGATCTCGGCTCACTGCAAGCTCCACCTCCCGGGTTCACGCCATTCTCCCGCCTCAGCCTCCGAGTAGCTGGGACTACAGGCGCCCGCCACCACGCCCGGCTAGTTTTTTGTATTTTTTTTTAGTAGAGACGGGGTTTCACCATGTTAGCCAGGATGGTCTTCATCTCCTGACCTCGTGATCCACCCGCCTCGGCCTCCCAAAATGCTGGCATTACAGGCTTGAGCCACCGCACCTGGCCTGGAATGGTTTTATTAAATGATAATACATCAATATAATGAAATAATATAAAGGCTTAAAGTCACAGTCATATGGATTCTATGCCTGTGGATGATAATATTCAAAACAAAACAAAGAAGTAGCGACTTCTCAAATTCAGACAGGTGGGTGGGCAGAAAGGAAACTGACATCTTAGGTTGGTGAGACTAAGACCTAGAACTGGTGTATATAGGCAGATTCTGGGCTCTGGACCCCTCCCTGGAGTACACCAGCAGCTGGGGCCTATTTTGCACTTCCCGCTTCAGCCATTTTGCACCAGAAGGGCTCAGTAAAAACACCCACTGAACAGGATTCCATGTTTGCGTTCTTCCAATTTCCAGTAATCTGTCTACTCTACTTCGCAGTTCCATCTGCTATTCAGTTAGAAAGTCCTGTCAACTATCAATTAATTCATTCACCCATCAAAAATTTAAGAACCGCCGGGCGCGGTGGCTCAAGCCTGTAATCCCAGCACTTTGGGAGGCCGAGACGGGCGGATCACGAGGTCAGGAGATCGAGACCATCCTGGCTAACACGGTGAAACCCCGTCTCTACTAAAAAATACACAAAACTAGCCGGGCGAGGTGGCGGGCGCCTGTAGTCCCAGCTACTCGGAAGGCTGAGGCAGGAGAATGGCGTAAACCCGGGAGGCGGAGCTTGCAGTGAGCTGAGATCTGGCCACTGCACTCCAGCCTGGGCAACAGAGCGAGACTCCGCCTCAAAAAAAAAAAAAAAAAAAAAATTTAAGAACCAGCCAGGCGCGGTGGCTGACGCCTGTAATCCCAGCACTTTGGGAGGCCGAGGCAGGCGGATCACGAGGTCATGAGATCAAGACAATCCTGGCTAACACAGTGAAACCCCGTCTCTACTAAAAATACAAAAAATTAGCCAGGCCTGATGGCGGTTGCCTGTATTCGCAGCTACTCCAGAGGCTGAGGCAGGAGAATGGCGTGAATCTGGGAGGCAGAGACTGCAGTGAGCTGAGATCGTGACACTAGCCCAGGTGAGACAGCAGAGACTCCGTCTCAAAAAAAAAAAAAAAAAACTACTACGTTTAGGAGGCTGAGGTGGGAGGATTGCTTGAACCCAGAAGTTCGAGACCAGCCTGGGCAACACAGCCAGACCCCGACACTAAGTTAAAAAATAAACACATAAAAATCTTACAAAAAGAACGTACCAGCCGGGCACGGTGGTTCGCACCTATAATCCCAGCACTTTGGGAGGCTGAGGTGGGCAGCTCACCTGAGGTTGGGAGTTCTAGACTAGCCTGGCCAACATGGTAAAACTCCATCTCTACTAAAAATACAAAAATTAGCCAAGTGTGGTGGCAGGCACGTGTAATCCCAGCTACCTGGGAAGCTGAGGCAGGAGAATTGCTTCAATCCGGGCAGTGGAGGTTGCAGTGGGCCCCAAGATCGTGCCATTGCACTCCAGCCTGGGCAACGAGAGAGTCCATCTCAAAAAAAAAAAAAAGAATCTACCATTTGCCAGGCTAGTCGCTCTTCTAAGTGCTGGGTAAGAGAAACGAACTAAAGAGGTAATAGTCCTTGCTCTCATGAGAGTTACACGTCAATGGAAGAGACACAAGACTACTCACCAATAAACACATGTCAGGCCATCCCCACCTCGATTCTGTCACCATACCCAAACAGGCTGCAGACTCTTCCTCCTCAACCCAACCTGGTTACCTGGTGTATTTCGAAGTGCAAATCCAAGCTCATATGTCCAGATTAAAATACCGCCTAGGCTGGCCGTGGTGGCTCACACCTGTAATCCCAGCACTTTGGGAAGCCGAGGCAGGGAGGATCACTGGAGATCAGGAGTCCGAGATCAGCCTGGCCAACATGGTGCAACCCCGTCTCTACTAAAAACACAAAAATTTGCCAGTCGTGGTGGCGCGTGCCTGTAATCCCAGCTACTCCGGAGGCTGAGGCAGGAGAATCGCTTGAACCCGGAAGGCGGAAGCTGCAGTGAGCCAAGATCTCGACACTGCACTCCAGCCTGGGTGACAAAGCTAGACTCCGTCTCACAAAAAAAAAAAAAAAAAAACCTAAAATACCGCCTAGGTTACTCAGGATCCTGTTTAAATTTCTTATCACGCGCACGAAGCCCTCTAGGCTCGCCCCTGCTCACCTTTTCAGCTTCAGCTCCAGGCACCCACGCACCCTCCACACGCAGATGTCTTCACGACAGTCACTTTTCTTCTGCTCGGAGCGTTCCTTCTACCCACCATGCTCGGCCAAAAGAAGATCCTCAACCACTAGACACCAGGGGTGTCTACACCGCAGGCTCGGCGAGGCTCCGGGACCGTCCCCTCCTCTACGCGGCCTCCCGCCCCCTCGGCTCCTTCGAGGCGCGGCATTCTGTACCTTGGAAAACAACGCTCATCCAGTCCTACCGTCCTTTAGGTGGACACAGACCGTGCCTCGTTCATATCTCTGACAAAGGCCGGGAACTCAGAAATCATTTCTGGGGTGAATGAAAGAGTAAACGGTAGGCGATCTGAACAGGACGCTCACAACCTCCGGGCGTCGAGGCTTCCGGGTGGAGGTTTCGCTGGCTCCGAAGAGGGAAGAGGAAGCGTTTCTTCTGGGGCCGATCTAGGAGGAGGACTCGGTGGGCTGGAGGACTCGGAGCAACGCTCAAGGCAACCGCGCAGTAGCCGCCCTAGGCGGGGAGGCGGGGCCAAGCGAAGCCCTGTGCGGGGCACAGGGACCCCACTGGCCAGTAAACGACTCAGTTCTGCAGGGGGGGGCGCGGCGCGGCGCCGCGCCACCTGGAAGCGAAAGAGAGTGTCCATCGCTTTTATCAGATTATTTTATTTTCAGAAGTTGTCATCTCGGGTACTAGGCTTAGTACTTGGGTGACAGAACCATCTGTACAACAAACTCCCATGGCATGAGTTTACCTATATAACAAACCTGTACATGTACCCTGAACCTAAGAGTTTTTAAAAAGTACTGATCGGCCGGGCGTGGTGTTTTACGCCTGTTATCCCAGCATTTTGGGAAGCTGAGGCGGGCGGATCGCCTGAGGTCAGGAGTTCGAGACCAGCCTGACCAATATGGCGAAACCCCGTCTCTACTAAAAATACAAAATTAGCCGGACGTGGTGGCGTATGCCTGTAGTCCCAGCTACTCGGCAGGCTGAGGCAGAGAATTGCTTGAAGTCGCGAGGCGGAAGTTGCAGTGAGCCGAGATCACACCACTGCACTCCAGCCTAGGCAACAGAGCAAGACTCTGTTATAATAGTAATAATAATAATAATAATAATAATAATAATGCATGAAAGAAAAGAATTAAGTATTCTAGGTTGGGCACGATGGCTCCTGCCTGTAATCCCAGCACTTTGGGAGGCCAAGGCGGGGGCCATCACTTGAGGCCAGGAGTTTGAGACCAGCCTGGGCAACATAGCGAAACCCCGTCTCTACAAAAATGTTACAAAAAGTAAGCCAGACACAGTGCTGAATGCCTGTAGTCCCAGCTACTCTAGAGGATGAGATGGGACCATTGCTTGAGCCCGGGAGTTCATGACTGGAGTGGAGAGATTGTGCCACTGCCCTCCAGCCTGGGCAACACAGTGAGACTGTCTCAAGAAAAAAAGAAAGAAAGGAAGGAGGGAAAGAAGGAAGGAAGAAAGGAGTAAGGAAGGGAGGGAGGGAAAGGAAAAGATCAAGTAGATATTAGCATGCTCCCTTTTTTTTTTTTTTTTTTTTGAGACAGAGTCTCACTGTGTCTCCCAGGCTGGAGTGCAGTGGCATGACTTCAGCTCACTGCAACCTCTACCTCCCAGGTTCAAGCAATCATCCTGCCTCAGCCTCCCAAGTAGCTGAGGTTACAGGTGTGCACCACCACACCTGGTTAATTTTTGTATTTTTTTTTTTTTTTTTTGAGACGGAGTCTCACTCTGCCGCCCAGGCTGGAGTGCAGTGGCCGGGTCTCAGCTCACTGCAAGCTCCGCCTCCTGGGTTTACGCCATTCTCCTGCCTCAGCCTCCCAAGCAGCTGGGACTACAGGCGCCCGCCATGTCGCCCGCTAGTTTTTTGTATTTTTTAGTAGAGACGGGGTTTCACCATGTTAGCCAGGATGGTCTCGATCTCCTGACCTCGTGATCCGCCCGTCTCGGCCTCCCAAAGTGCTGGGATTACAGGCTTGAGCCACCGCACCCGGCCAATTTTTGTATTTTGAGTAGAGACAGGGTTTCACCATATTGGCCAGGCTGGTCTCGAACTCCTGACCTCAAGTGATCCTCCCACCTCAGCCTCCCAAAGTGCTGGGATTACAGGCAAGAGCCACTGTGCCCAGCCAGCATGCTCCCCTTTTGCTAAACTACACAAGGGAGTCCAGATGTATTCATTGATTCATTCACCCATTCATTTAGCAAATACTTATACAATATGTGCAAATTATTGGTAGAAAAATGAGTCTAGAGTTGACTCAGGTCAGCTAAGGACAGCATTCCTACTCTAACCCCTACCTCATGTTCCAAAAGATAACAGTTACAATTGTTATTTTTGATGGTGTCCCCGGCATACTTAATGGCTTTATGCACAGTTTTGTTGTTGTTTTTTGTGCTGTTGTTTTCTGTTTTTTGTTTTTTTTGAGATGGAGTCTCGCTCTGTCGCCCAGGCTGGTGTGCAGTGGCGTGATCTCATCTCACTGCAACCTCCGCCTCCTGGGTTCAAGCGATTCTCCTGCCTCAGCCTCCTGAGTAGCTCTGATTACAGGTGCATGCCACCACGCCCGGCTAATTTTTGTATTTTTAGTAAAGATGGGGTTTCACTATGTTGGTCAGGCTGGTCTCAAACTCCTGACCTCATGATCCACCCACTTCAGCTTCCCAAAGTGTTGGGATTACAGGTGTGAGCCACCGCGACAGATCTCTTTTTTTTTTTTTTTTTTTTCCGAGACAGAGTCTTGCTCTGTCACCCAGGCTGGAGTGCAGTGGCCCGATCACAGCCCACTGCAGATTCCACCTCCTAGGTTCAAGTTCAAGCAATCTTCCCTCCTTGGCCTCCTAAAGTGCTGGGATTCCAGGTGTGAGCCACTGTGCCTGGCCCAGAATTTAATTTATCATTGCAATGATGTACAGCTGTGGCTGCAGTAGAAACGGTTTAGGAGGATTTAGCTCCCTCTAATCCTCATTAGCTTTCCCTTCCCAAAACCACCGCAAGTAATTAGATTATGGTCTTACTGAAATCTGAATGCTTAGGGTGTAGATACAGCTTCAACCCCTTTCAAGTACACCACTACCCCCAAGTCCCTCCTCTATAGCTATTCTAGAACTTTCACTGGTTTGCTCCCCTTTTTCCTCCATATCCTAGCTCCAAGCTTGTAAGTATCTAAGACACCCCATATTAGTCAGTTGTTTCAAGGTGATCACAAAGGAAACCTTGACTAGTTATCACCAAGAAACAGATCTGCAGTCTGGGCAACATAGTGAGACTGTCTCTACAAAATGTGAAAGAACCAGCCAGGCATGGTGGCGTGTGCCTGTAGTCCCAGCTACTCAAAAGGCTGACGTGGGAGGATTGCATGAGCCCAGGAGTTTCAGGCTGCAGTGAGCTATGATTGCATCATTGCACTCAGTCTGGGTGACCAAGCAAGACCCTTTCTCAAGAAGAAGGAGAAGTTGGCTGAGCGTGGTGGCTCATGCCTGTAATCCCAACACTTTGGGAGGCCGAGGTGGGCGGCTTACCTGAGGTCAGGAATTTAAAACCAGCCTGGCCAACATGGTGAAATCTTGTCTCTACTAAAAATACAAAAATTAGCTGGGCGTGGTGGCACACACCTATAATCCCAGCTACTCTGGAGGCTGAGGCAGGAGAATTGCTTGAACCCGGGAGGCAGAGGTAGTCAGCCGAGATCATCCCACTGCACTCCAGCCTGGGCAACAGGGTGAGACTCTCTCTCTAAATAAATAAATAAATAAATATACAAAAATTATATGGGCGTGGTGGTGGGCACCTGTAGTCCCAGCTACTCTGGAGGCTGAGGCAGAAGAAACACTTGAACCTGGCAGGCGGTGGTTGCAGTGAGCCGAGATCATGCCCTTGCACTCCAGCCTGGTGTGACAGAGTGAGACTCTGTCTCAAAAAACAAAGTGTAAAAAAAGTGTAAAACTTACTCAAAGCTGAGTGCATTGGTGTGCGTCTGTCGTCCCAGTTACTCCAGAGGCTGAGGAAGGAAGATCGCTTGAGCCTAGGATTTCAAGGCCAGCCTGGGCAAAAGAGCAAGACCTGTTCCCTTAAAACAAAACAAAGCCAGGCGCAGTGGTTCATGCCTGTAATCCCAACACTTTGGGAGGCTGAGGCAGGCAGATTACTTGAGGCCAGGAGTTAAAGACCAGCCTGGCCAACATGGTGAAACCCTGTTTCTACAAAAAATATGAAAATTAGCCAGGCGTGGTGATGCACACCTGTAATTCCAGCTACTCGGGAGGCTGAAGCATGAGAATCACTTGAACCTGGGAGGCGGAGCTTGCAGTGAGCCAAGATCGTGCCATTGCACTTCAGCCTGGGCAATAGAGTGAGATGCTGTCTGAAAACAAAACAAAAAAGAGAGGCTGGGCAAGGTGACTCAGCCTGGCCAACATGGTGAAACCCCGTTTCTACCTTTGGGAGGCTGAGGTGGGAGGATCAATTCAACTCAGGAACTCAAGACCAGCCTGGGCAACATAGTGAGATTCTGTCTTTACGGCGGAAAAAAAAGGCCGGGCGCAGTGGCTCACACCTGTAATCCCAGTGCTTTGGGAGGCTGAGGCACGCAGATCACGAGGTCAGGAGTTCAAGACCAGCCAACATGGTGAAACTCCATCTCTACTAAAAATTAAAAAATTAGCTGAGCATGGTGTAGGGCGCCTGTAATCCCAGCCACTTGGGAGACTGAGGGAGGAAAATCGCTTGAACCCAGGAGGCAGAGGTTGCAGCGAGCCAAGATCGCACCATTGCACTCTAGGCTGGGCGACTGGGCGACAGGGCGAGACTCCATCTCAAAAAAAATAAAAAAGGCTAGGCATGGTGGCTCACGCCTGTAATCCCAGCAATTTGGGAGCCCGAGGCAGGCGGATCACCTGAGGTCAGGAGTTCGAGACCAGCCTGGCCAACATGGTGAAACCCCATCTCTACTAAAAACACAAAAATTAGCCGGGTGTGGTGGCACACACCTGTAATTCCAACTACTCAGGATACTGAGGCAGGAAAAGCTTGAACCCAGGAGGCAGAGGTTGCAGCGAGCCAAGATCGCACCATTGCACTCTAGGCTGGGCGACTGGGCGACAGGGCGAGACTCCATCTCAAAAAAAATAAAAAAGGCTAGGCATGGTGGCTCACGCCTGTAATCCCAGCAATTTGGGAGCCCGAGGCAGGCGGATCACCTGAGGTCAGGAGTTCGAGACCAGCCTGGCCAACATGGTGAAACCCCATCTCTACTAAAAACACAAAAATTAGCCGGGTGTGGTGGCACACACCTGTAATTCCAACTACTCAGGATACTGAGGCAGGAAAAGCTTGAACCCAGGAGGCGAAGGTTGCAGTGAGCTGAGATCACACCACTGCACTCCAGCCTGAGCAACAAGAGCGAGACTGCGTCTCAACAAACAAACAATAAAATAGCCGAGTGTGGTGGCATTTGCCTGTAGTCCCACCTACTCGGAAGGCTGAAGTGGGAGGATCACTTCAGCCCAGGATATTGAAGATGTGATGAGCTATGGTTGTGCCACTGCACTCCAGCTTGGATGACAGAGCCAGACCCTGTCTCAGTAAAACCAAACCAAAACAATAAACTTTTCAGCACCAAATAATTCACACGAGAGAGAAACTCTCTTTGTGCAGAGCATGCAGGAAATTGCTTGGAGGAAGTTCAATCCTTTCTCCTCATCAGAAAATTCCTACTGGAGAAAAAACCTTATAAGTGCAACAATGTGGGGAAGTTTTCAGTGGTGACTGAGCCTCATTCATCATTTGACACTTCATGTTGGAAAAAAGTCTTAGGGAATGTGAAGACGATGGAAGAGGTTTCAATCCAAGCTTACCTCTTTTTTTTTTTTTTTGAGATGAAGTCTCACTCTGTCACCCAGGCTGGGGTGCTGTGGTGCAATCTCAGCTCACTGCAACCTCCACCTCCCAGGTTCAAACGATTCTCCTGCCTCAGCCACACAGGTAGCTGAGACCACAGGCACGCACCGCCACACCCAACTAAGTTTTGTATTTTTAGTAGAGACAGGGTTTCACCATGTTGGCCAGGCTAGTCTTGAACTCCTGGCCTCATGTGATCCGCCTGCCTCGGCCCCTTAAAGTGCTGGGATTACAGGCATGAGCCACTGCGCCTGACCACCAAGCTCACCTCTTATTGGCTATCAGCGAATTCATAGTAAAGAAATGAGCTGGGGAAGCTTTCCGAGGGCACTAAAAGTTTATTAAACATCAGAGCATTTATACCAAAGATAAGTTCTGCAGACATATGATTTTCACCAGTCTGGGAGGTATGGTGAAACCCCATCTCCACAAAAGATACAAAAATGAGCTAGACATGGTGGTATTGCCCATATGCCCGGCAACTTGGGCGACAGAGGCAAGAGGATCGCTTGAGTCCAGGAGTTTGAGACTGCAGTGAGCTATGATCTCACCACTGCACTGCAAATTGGGCGACAGAGTGCGACTCTGTCTCAAAAAAAAAAAAAAACGGAAGGAAAGGAGAAGAAAAAAAATAAATAACTATTGGGTACTAGGTTTAGTACCTGGATGATGAAATCATCTGTACAACAAACCCCTGTGACACGAGTTTGGCTAAATAATAAAACTGCACATGTACCTGTGAGCCTAAAATAGAAGTTTGAAAAAAAGATTTTTAATGTACACAGTTATAAATTATTCTGAAGTTTGTAATCCTCTCCTTTCCAAAACTCTCTTAGTACTTTATACTCCCATAATGCCATTTAGCACATGGTCTTGTATTTTGACTTGTATGAGGTTTTCTCTTATATTATGGGGGGTTTAACACATATTTATTAAATCTAAGAAGTAATAAATATAGGAAAAAAGAGACCTTTAGAAGAGTCCAGAACTCCATCAAATATGGAAGGAAATTCAAGGACAAGTTAGAGTCTTTTTTTTTTTTCTTTTTCTTTCTTTTTTTTTTTTTGAGATGGAGTTTCCTTCTATCACCCAGGCTGGAGTGCAGTGGCACGATCTCGGCTCACTGCCGCCTCCACCTCCTGAATTCAAGCAATTCTCCTGCCTCAGACTCCCAAGTAGCTGGGACTACAGGTGCCTGCCACCACGCCCAGCTAATTTTTGTATTAGTAGAGATGGGGTTTCACTATGTTGGCCAGTCAGGTCTTGAACTCCTGACCGCAGGTGATCGGCCTGCTTCTGCCTCCCAAAGTGTTGGAATTACAGGCATGAATCACCACATTTGGCCAATTCTGCATTGTTAAGGATTGCTTCAGATGGATATGGTAGGGCAACTAGGCTTAAGTTCAAAGTTTAATGGAATAATCTTCATTTGTAGGGTAAATTATGAGGATACCAGTGTGATGAAAGATGCTTGTTTGTTTTATATTAAAGTCTTAGAATTTTACAGAAGGAAATTATTGAAGACTTTTTTTTTTATCATTATTTAAAAATTTTAGGCTGGGCACGGTGACTCATGCCTGTAATCCCAGCACTTTGGGAGGCCGAGGCGGGAGGATCACTTGAGTTGCTTGAACTCAGTAGTTCGAAACCAGCCTGGGCAACATGGTGAAACCCACATCTCTACAAAAATTTTAAAAATTAGCCCGGCATGGTGGCATGTGCCTGTAGTCCTAGCTACTTGGGAGGTTAAGGTGGGAGGATTGCTTGATCCTGGCAATTGGAGGTTGCAGTGAGCTGAGATTGCGTCACTGCATTCCAGCCTAGGTGACAGAGTGAGACCCTGTCGCAGAAAAAATAAATAAATAAATAAATTTTAAAAATAGAGATGGAATCTCACTCTGTTGCCTAGGCTGGTCTCAAGCAATCCTTGTGCCTCGGCCTCACAAAGTGCTGGGATCACAGGCATGAGCCACCACACCTGGCCAATTCCACAATTCCACGCTGCTTTGTTTTTGAGGTCGCCCAGGCCGGAGTGCAGTGGTGCGAGCATGGCTCACTGCAGCCTCCACCTCCTGGGCTCAAGTGATCCTCCCACCTCAGCCTCCCAAGTAAGTAGAACCTCCCAAGTAAATACAGGCACGTGCCACCACACCCAGCTAATTTCCTTGATGTTTTTGTAGAGAGGAGGGTCTCACTATGTTGCCCAGGCTAGTGTCAAACTTCTGGGCTCAAGCGATCTGCCCACCTTGGCCTCCCAAAGTGCTGGGATTACAGGCATGAGCCACCGCACCTGGCCAGTAATTGAAGATCTTTAATTCAGTTGCTCACTTTTTTTTTTTTTTTGAGATGAAGTCTCACTCTGTTGCCCAGGCTGGAGTGCAGTAGCACAATCTCGGCTCACTGCAACCTCCGTCTCCTGGGTTCAAGCAATTCTCCTGCCTCAGCCTCCCCAATAGCTAGGATTATAGGCATGCACCACTACACCCAGTCAATTTTGTATATTTTGTGGAGGTGGGGTTTCTCCACGTTGGTCAGGCTGGTCTCAAATTCCTGACCTTAGGTGATGCGCCTGCCTCAGTCTCCCAAAGTGCTGGGATTACAGGCGTGAGCCACCACATTTGGCCAACTTTGCATTGTTTTTTTTTTTTTTTTGCTACTTTTTGGTTTGTTTTTGAGGCAGAGTCTTATTCTGTCTACCAGGCTGGAGTACAGTGGTGCGATCTTGGCTCCTGGATTCAAGCGATTCTCAGCCTCCCAAGTAGCTGGGATTACAGGCATGTTACATGCCCAGCTAATTTTTGTATTTTTAGTAGAGACAGGGTCTCACTATGTTGCCCAGGGTGGTCTCAAACTCCTGACATCAAGAGATCCTCCCACTTCGACCTCCCAAAGTGCTGGGATTACAGGTGTGAGCCACCACACCTGGCCAGTAATTGAAGATCTTCAGTTCACTTTTTTTTTTCCTGAGACGGAGTCTCACTCTGTCACCCAGGCTGGAGTGTAGTGGGGTGATCTCGGCTCATCACAACCTCTGCCTCCTGGGTTCAAGCAATTCTTCTACCTCAGCCTCCCGAGTAACTAGGACTATAGGCATGCGCCACCACGCCTGGCCAATTTTGTATTTTTTGTAGAGATGGGGTTTCTCCATGCATGTTGGTCAGGCTGGTCTTGAACCTGACCTCAGGTGATCCTCCTGCCTCAGCCTCCCGAAGTGCTGGGATTACAGGCTTGAGCCATGGCACCTGGATGAGTTGCCCATTTTTTAATTGGCAAAACATGATCAAAGAGGTTGGGTAATTTTCTCAAGGTGTAGTAGCAGGAATGGAAACCTTTCTAGGTCTCTTGACTCTATAAATTGTCTGCAGTAATTTTTCTATTCACGATTATCTCTTTTTGATATGTGGTAGGTCAACTTCTTTTTTAAAAAGTAATTTTGAGGTAAAATAATCTGTTTCTGGTCAAAAGTCAGGTAGCTAAGTCCTTCATGAAGAGGAATGCCTGCATGAGCTAGATTACTCAAAGCGTTCCAGTATAAAAGACACCCCCTCCCACCTCTTGGAAGCCTTCAAATGCTCGAAAGAAAGTTCCAGAAGGCTGGCTGTGACTAGGAGCTGAATAGAGGCTGCTTCCTCTGAAAAATAAGATCACGTCAAGCTGGGCAAATCTGAGAGCTATGAACCTTCCTAAATGTCAAAATTGCTAAGATATTTTTAAAACTCGGAGGCTTTTATTGACTTAACGACTGAGAAGATGAAAGCGGTGGAAAACGTGAAGAAATCACGCTTTTGTTAGGTGTTGAATTGCCGGAGATGTATCTGTGTCATGAACTGAATTGCGTCTCCCAAATTTATATGTTGAAGTCCTAACCTCCAGGACCTTAGAATGTGACTATATTTGGAGATGGGGTCTGTAAAGAAGTTAAGTTAGAATGAGATCATTGGGGTGGGCCGCAATCCAATCTGACTGGTGTCCTTATAAGAAGGGGAGATGGGGCCGGGCACAGTGGCTCACGCCTATAATCCCAGCACTTTGGGAGGCTGAGGCAGGCAGGTCACCTGAGGTCAGGAGTTCCAGACCAGCCTGGACAACATGGTGAAACCCCATCTCTACTAAAAATACAAAAATTAGCTGGCGTGATGGTGCGCACCTGTAGTCCCAGCTACTCCGGAGGCTGAGGAAGAAGAATTGCTTGAACCCAGGAAATGGAGGTTGCAGTGAGCCAAGATTGTGCCATTGCACTCCAGCCTGGGCAACAAGAGCAAAACTCTGTCTCAAAAAACAAACAAACAAACAAACAAAAAAAGTCAGCTAGCTCATGTCTTTTTTTTTTATTTTTTATTTTTGAGACAAGGTCTCGTACTGTTGACCAGTTTGAAGTGCGGTGGTACAATCGTAGCTCACTGTAGCCTTGACCTTCTGGGCTCAAGGGATCCTCCGGTCTCAGCCTCCAGAGTAGCTGGGACCACAGACATGCACTACCATGCCTGGATAATTTTTGTATTTTTTGTAGAGATGGGGGTCTCTTCATGTTTCCCAGGCTGGTCTCGAACTCTTGGCCTCAAACAATCCTCCTGCCTCGGCTTCCCGAAGTGCCGGGATTACAGGCATAAACCACCACGCCTGGCCTCTTGTTCTAATGGTACTGAAACACTCTACAAAGTACTGGTGAGTACACAATACAATTTTCCCTTAGGTTCAGTTTTTCTATCCCAGAACTTGCTGAATGTGATTCCCAGGCAAGCCTTGTGCATTCCGCCATGCACTCTAAGTGTGGGATGCAGAAACAGCTTTTCAGATAATGCTGCTTTCTTAACTCCCAAAAGGCATGAAGAAAAAGGTCTTTGGTCTAGGCGCAGTGGCTCACACCTGTAATACCAGCACTTTGGGAGGCCTAAGTGGGTGGATCACTTAGGTCAGAAGTTGGAGACCAGCCTGGCCAACAAGGAAAAAACCCATGTCTACTAAAAATATAAAAATTAGCCAGGCAACATGGTAGGCCCCTGTAATCCCAGCTATTTGGGAGGCTGAGGCAGGAGAATTGCTTGAACCCAGGAGGCAGAGGTTACAGTGGGCAGAAAGTGCACCAGTGGGAGGAAGGAAGGAAGGAAGGAAAGAAGGAAGGAAGGAAGGAAGGAAGGAAGGAAAAGAAAGAAAGAAAGAAAGGGAAGGGAAGGGAGAAAGAAAAGAAAGAAAGGAAGAAAGGAAGGAAGGAAGGGAGGGAGAGAAAAAGAGAAAGAGAAAGAAGGAAGGAGGGAGAAAGGGAGGGAGGGAAGGAAGGAAAGGAAGGAAGGAAGGAAGGAAAGAAGAAAGAAAGAAAGAAAGAAAGAGAAAGAAAGAAAGAAAGAAAGAAAAAGAAAGAAAGAAAGAAAGAAAAAGAAAAAGGTGTTTGCACATTTCTGATCACAGAGGCCCTAAAGATGGGTCTGCTAGCCTTTTACTATTCTCGGAAACCTGCTTGGTGTTTGAGAGGAGGGCTGGAGAAGGGGGCAAGAGCTGACCTTCCTCGCCCTGCAGAAGCACGCCGAGGTGGCTGTTCTGTGTTCAGCGAGGCGCTAGACTCCAGACCTACGAGCCCTCACATGTCTTCCTCCCCTTCTCTGGCCAGGCACCAGTTGTCCCACATGCCCTTAGCTCTCAGAACATCCAGCTCTGCCAACCTTGCAGGAAGATCTAGGGGTAGGGGGATTGGGGGAGAATCTTTTTTGGGGCCATACACTCTGCAGCCTCAGGACTAGCAGGGCAGGAGCCAGGGTCCAGTTGACCCTGATGAAAAGTTTAATAGAGCCGGGCGTGGTGGCTCATGCCTGTAATCCCAGCACTTTGGGAGGCCAAGCTGGGTGGATCACCTGAGGTCAGGAGTTCAAGACCAGCCTGACCAACATGGTGAAACCCCGTCTCTACTAAAAATACAAAAATTAGCCAGGCGTGGTGGCACATGCCTGTAGTCCCAGCTACTCAGAGACTGAGGCAGGAAAATCACTTGAAACCGGTAGGTGGAGGTTGTGGTGAGCTGAGATCACGCCATTGCACTCCAGCTGGGGCAACAAAAGTGAAATTCCATCTCAGAAAAAAAAAGAAAAGTTTAACACAGATATGTAGCCCAGCTCTGGTCGGGCACAATGGCTCTCACGCCTGTAATCCCAGCGCTTTGGGAGGGTGAGGTGGGTGGATTGCTTGAGCCCAGGAATACGAGACTAGTCTGGGCAACATGACGAGACGCCCCTCTTTATTTTATTTTATTATTCATTTATTTATTTTTTATTATTATTATTTTGAGATGGAATTTCGCTCTTGTCACCCAGGCTAGAGTGCAATGGCTCGATCTCGGCTCACTGCAACCTCTGCCTGCCGGGTTCAAGCGATTCTCCTGCATCAGCCTCCCAAGTAGCTGGGATTACAGGCACATGGCCTCATGTACAGCTAATTTTTATACTTTTAGTAGAAATGGCGTTTCACCGTGTTGACCAGGCTGGTCTGGAACTCCTGACCTCAGGTGATCTACCCGCCTTGGCCTCCCATAGTGCTGGGATTACAGGCTTAAGACACCGTGCC
Source organism: Trachypithecus francoisi (assembly GCF_009764315.1). Taxonomy (NCBI): domain Eukaryota; kingdom Metazoa; phylum Chordata; class Mammalia; order Primates; family Cercopithecidae; genus Trachypithecus; species Trachypithecus francoisi. The sequence goes on from NW_022681469.1 coordinate 116,216,462, forward strand.
TGACCGATGCCCGTCTTTATAAAAAATACATAAAATTAGGCCGGGCGTGGTGGCTCACGCCTGTAATCCCAGCACTTTGGGAGGCCGAGGCGGGCGGATCACAAGGTCAGGAGATCGAGACCATCCTGGCTAACATGGTGAAACCCCGTCTCTACTAAAAAATACAAAAACTTAGCCGGGCGCAGTGGCAGGCGCCTGTGGTCCAGCTACTCGGGAGGCTGAGGCAGGAGAATGGTGTGGGCCTGGGAGGCGGAGCTTGCAGTGAGCCGAGATCACACCACTGAACTCCAGCCTGGGTGACAGAGCGAGACTCCATCTCAAAAAAAAAAAAAAAAAAAACCATAAAATTAACCTGATGTGGTGGTGCATGCTTGCAGTCCCAGGAGGCTGAGGTGGGAGAATTTCTTGAGCCTGGGAAGTTGAAGTTGCAGTGAACCATGATCATGCTGCTGTGCTCCGGCCTGGGGGACAGAGCAAGACCCTGTCTCAAAAATAAATAAATAAATAAATAAATAAAGCAATTATTATAATATGATGGTCAAAGTGTTCTTATTCAGTTAGCCTCTCACCAGAGCTTAGTGGAGGGGTCTTGAACTCTAGACTGCAAGTTAAGAAAAAGTTTTGAAGAGGTAATGGCAGAACTGAGTTTTTTTCCATTTTTTGTTTGTTTGTTTTTGAGACAGGATCTGGCTGTGTTCCCCCAGGCTGGAGGACAGTGTTGCAATCATAGCTCACTGCACCCTGAAACTCCTGGACTCATGTGATCCTCCCATCTCAGCCTCCCAAGTAGCTGGGACTACAGGTGCACCACCACGCCCAGCTAAGTTTTTAAATTTTTTTGTAGAGACAGGGTCTTGCTATGTCACCCAGGCTGGTCTCAACCTCCTGGGCTCAAGCAATCCTTTCTCATCGGCCTCCCCCAATGTTGAGATTAGAGGTGCGAGCCACCATGGCCACTTAGGGTGATATTCTTTTTTGTTTTTTTTTTGAGATGGAGTTTCACTCTTGTCACCCAGGCTGGAGTGCAGTCGTAGAGTGGTGCAAACTTGGCTCACTGCAACCTCCACCTCCTGGGTTCAAATGATTTTCGGGATTACAGGCGTGAGCCCCCGTGCCTGGCATCCATATTTTGGAATACTTTTGATCTGTGGTTGGCTGAATCCATGGATGGGGAACCTGCATCTGTTTTTATTTTTTAATTTTTATTTATTTATGTTTTTGAGATGGAGTCTCGCTCTGTCGCCCAGGCTGGAGTGCAGTGGCGTGATCTCGGTTCACTGCAAGCTCTGCCTCCTGGGTTCACGCCATTCTCCTGCCTCAGCCTCCCGAGTAGCTGGGACTACAGGCACCCGCCACCATGGCCGGCTAGTTTTTTGTATTTTTAGCAAGACGGGGTTTCACCGTGTTAGCCAGGATGGTCTCGATCTCCTGACCTCGTGATCTGACCATCTCGGCCTCCCAAAGTGTTGGGATTACAGGCGTGAGCCACCGCTCCTGGCCAGGGAAACTGCATCTATAAGGCTCAACTGTACTGGCCTCGTCAGCCAGGAAGTGCTCCTTCTTCTGTTTTCTGGAGATTACACCTAATTGGTGTTGATATTTCTTTAACTATGAGTAGACTTCTCCAGTGAAACTATCTGGGTTTGGAGATACCTTTTTCAAGAATGGGAGAAAAGAGTTACACAACAGGTTTGTTTCACTCCTTTCTCACTTATCTCTGCAGCCAAGGTGATGGCCGCTGGTCAAACTCTGAAAACCAAACTTCTGGAATATTCACATAGCTACTGGGCCAGATGTTATTCTCCACACCCAAAACAGTGAGCCCAGGTGAACCAGGCTGTCAGCAGGTTTAAAGTAAACATAAAGATTCATGACACTTGGCCAGGCGCAGTGGCTCAGGTCTGTAATCCCAGAATTTTGGGAGGCCGAGGCGGGCCGGATCGCTTGAGGTCATGAGTTCAAGACCAGCCTGGCCGGCATGGGAAAAACCTGTCTCTACTGAAAATACAAAAAATTAGCTGGACGTACTGGCGAGCACCTGTAATCTCAGCTACTTGGGAGGCTGGGGCAGGAGGATCACTTGAACCTGGGAGACAGAGGTCGAAGTGAGCTAAGATCACACCACGGCACTCCAGCTTGGGTGACAGAGCGAGACTCTGTCTCAAAAAAAAAAAAGAAGAAGAAACTACAGTAAGCTGTGATCATGCCACTGCACTCCAGCCTGGGTGACATAGTGAGATCCCATTTCTGAAAAAAAGAAAAAAAGATTCATTTTTTTTTTTTTTTTTTTTTTTTTTTTTTTGAGGCGGAGTCTCGCTCTGTCGCCCGGACTGGACTGCAGTGGCCGGATCTCAGCTCACTGCAAGCTCCGCCTCCCGGGTTTACGCCATTCTCCTGCCTCAGCCTCCCGAGTAGCTGGGACTACAGGCGCCCGCCACCTCACCCGGCTAGTTTTTGTATTTTTAGTAGAGACGGGGTTTCACCGTGTTAGCCAGGATGGTCTCGATCTCCTGACCTCGTGATCCGCCCGTCTCGGCCTCCCAAAGTGCTGGGATTACAGGCTTGAGCCACCGCGCCCGGCCGAAAAAAAGATTCATGATGCCCAACCTGCGGTTTAGGGCTGTGATTGGTCACATGGCAAGAATGTCACCCAGGCTGGAGTGCAATGGCGCGATCTCAGCTCACTGCAACCTCCGCCTCCTGGGTACAAGCGATCCTCCTGCCTCAGTCTCCTGAGTAGCTGGGTTTGCAGACATGTGCCACCACACCCGGCTAAGTTTTTTATATTTTTAGTAGAAACGGGGTTTCACCACGTTGGCCAGGCTGCTCTCGACCTTGTGACCTCAAGTGATCTGCCCTCCTCAGTCTCCCAAAGTGCTAGGATTACAGGCACGAGCCGTCATGCCCGGCCCACAGATTTTTTATTTTATTTCATTTTTTTCCAGACGGAGTCTCGCTGTTGTCGCCTAGGCTGGAGCACAGTGGCGCGACCTTGGCTCACTGCAACCTCTGCATCCCAGGTTCATGCGATTCTCCTGTCTCAGCCTCCCGAGTAGCTGGGATTACAGGCGTCTGCCACCATGCCTGGCTAATATTTTTGGATTTTTAGTAGAGACAGGGTTTCACCATGTTGGCCAGGCTGGTCTGGAACTCCTGACCTCAGGTGATCTGCCTGCCTTGGCCTCCCAAAGTGCTGGGATTACAGGCGTGAGCTACCACGCCTGGCCTAATTTTTTTTTTTTTTTTTTTAAATAAGGACGAGGTCTCATCATGTTGCCTAGGCTAGTCTAAAACTCCTGACTCAAGCAATCCTCCCACCTCAGCCTCCCAAGGTGCTGGGATTACAGAGGTGAGCCACTGCGCCTGGCCTAACCACACAAATTTTGACACCAGAACTCAAGTGGGATTTCCTGGACAAGGACATCTCACACAAGTCCTTGCAGTTTGCTCCTGGAAAAGATGTGTCTGTGCATCCCTGCAGAGAGAGGATAAAAAAGTGTGCATTTGACCTCTCCAGCCTTCATCTATTAATACCCTTTTTCCTGCTGTTCTTGTATTGTGTTCTCCACTGTAATAAATCTTCACCTAGAGTAGAACTTGATCTGCAGTCACGTGGGTCCTTCCAGGAAATCACCAAACTAGTTGTATGTGACCACGAAGACAAGAAATTGTTTTCTTAAAACTATGAATTCAAGGCCAGGTGCAGTGGTTCATGCCTATAATCCTAACACTTAGGAAGGCCGAGGTGGGTGGATCACCTGAGGTCAGGAGTTTGAGACCAGCCTGGTCAACATAGTGAAACCCCGTCTCTATTAAAAATGCAAAAAATTAGCGAGGCGTGGTGGTGGACTCCTGTAAACCCAGCTACTGAGGAGACTGAGGTGGGAGAATCGCTTGAACCTGGAAGGCAGAAGTTGCAGTGAGCCAAGATCGCGCCACTGCACTCCAGCTTGGGTGATGGAGTGAGTCACCATCTCAAAAAAAAAAAAAAAATAGGGAATTTAGCTGGGCGTGGTGGCTCACACCTGTAATCTTAACACTTTCGGAGGCGAGGCAAGTGGATTGCTTGACCCCAGGAATTGGAGAGCAGCCTGGGCAACTTGGCAAAACCCCATCTCTACAAAAAATTAAAAATTAGCTGAGTATGGTGGTGGGCGCCTGTAGTCCCAGCTACTCAGGAGGCTGAGGTGGGAGGATCACCCGAGCCCAGGAAGTCAAGGCTGTGGAGAGCCGTGATCGTGCCACTGCACTCCAGTGTGGGTGACAAAGTGAGACGTAGTCTCAAAATGAAATGAAATAAAATAAAATAAAAAACCATGAATTCCATTTTTAAAATTGTTACAAGATTTTAAAAATGATGTTCCATATTGAGTGTTTTTTGGTATTTTGTAGTTTTCAAGGAATTGGTCATTTCATCCAACTTGTTGGATTTATATGGGAAGAGTTGCTTGGTACCCCCTTACTATTCTTTTATTAGTTTTTTTGGTTTTTTGTTTTTGTTTTTGTTTTTGTTTTGAGACGGAGTCTCACTCTGTCACCCAGGCTGGAGTACAATGGCGCAATCTTAGCTCACTGCAACCTCCGCCTTCCTGAAGCGATTCTAGTGCCTTGAGGCTGGGATTAGCTGGGATTAGCTGGGATTACAGGCGTGAGCCACCACACCAGGCTAATTTTTGTATTTTTAGTAGAGACAGCGTTTCACCATATTGCGCAGGCTTGTCTTGAACTCCTGACCTCAAGTGATCCACCCACCTCAGCCTCCCAAAGTGCTGGGATTACAGGCGTGAGCCGCGGCACCTGGCCTTGTTTATTTGTTTTGTTTTGAGGTTTTGAGACGGAGTTTCACTCTTGTTGCCCAAGCTAGAGTGCCGTGGCAAGATCTCGGCTCACTGCAACCTCTGCCTCCCAGGTTCAAGCGATTCTCCTGCCTCAGCCTCCCGAGTAGCTGGGATTACAGGCATTAGCCACTGCACCTGGCCCTCTTTTTTTAAAGACAGAGTCTCACTCTGTTGCCCAGGCTGGGGTGGAGTGACATGATCTCAGCTCACTGCAGCCTCTGCCTCCCGGATTCAAGTGATCCTCCCACCTCCAGCCTCCCTAGTAGCTGGGACTAAAGGCTTGTACCACTCTGCCTGGCTAATTTTTGTATTTTTATTTATTTATTGTTGCATGAGGCCTACAGCAGTGGGTGGCAAGGTGCCACGCCTGAGTGCGGATGACCACATTGTTCTCCAATCGCCAACCTCAGTGGTGCAACGGGAGACAGACATGGGAAGGCTATGACGTCACGGGCCTTGTGACGTTATGGCAGGATATGGGGAAGGGAAGCAAAGCGAGGTAACGGGTAGCGGACTATAGCAAGAATATGGAACACGAATTTGCATATCATCTTTGCGCAGGGGACATGCTAATCTCTGTATCATTCCAATTTTAGTATATGTGCTGCTGAAACGAGCACGATTTTTGATTTTTTGTAGAGACAGGGTCTTGCCATGCCACCGAGGCTGGTTGCAAACTCCTGAATTGAAGTGATTCGACCACCTCAGCCTCCCAGAGTGCCGGGATTACAGGCATGAGCCACAGCACCTACCCTCAAATGGAAATTTTAAAACAAAAATACAGCAACAACAGTTTAAAACTCACTAGATGGACTCAGTAACAATATGAAGGTGAGGAAGAGTCAGTAGACAAAGGTGGATTGATAGAAAGCACTTAAACTGGCTGGTCACTGTGGCTCACGCCTGCAATCCCAGCACTTTGGGAGGTCGAGGTGGGTGGATCACTTGAGGTCAGGAGTTCGAGACCAGCCTGGCCAACATGGCGAAACCCCGTCTCTAGTAAAAATGCAAAATTAGTTGGGCGTGGTGTGCGCTTGTAATCCCAGCTACTCAGGAGCCTGAGGCAGGAGAATTGCTTCAACCTAGGACGTGGAGGTTGTGGTGAGCCGAGATTGTGCCGTTGCACTCCCGCCTAGGCAACAAGAGCAAAAAGAAAAAAAGAACCGAAACTGAGGCTGGGCACAGTGGCTCACGTCTGTAATCCCAGAACTTTAGAAGGCAGAGGTGGGTGGATCACCTGAGGTCAGGAGGTTGAGACCAGCCTGGCCAACATGGTGAAACCCCATCTCCACTAAAAATGCAAAATTAGCCAGGGTTGGTGGTGAGTGCCTGTAATTCCAGCTACTGGGAAGCTGAGGCAGGAGAATTGCTTGAACCTGGGAGGCGGAGGTTGCAGTGAGTGGAGATCATGCCACTGCACTCCAGATGAAATGACAGAGCAAGAATGCATCTCAGAAAAAAAAAAGATCAATGGGATTACTTGGCGTATTTCTGTTTCTTTCAGGGAAATTTATCCGAAGAAAGAGAAAGGATTATTTCAGTTTTCTCTGAAAAGCTTATTTTAAAAAGAGCCCTAGATCTTATACATAATTTCCTCATGAGTCTCTAGAATTCTAAAAAGGGAAGCACATTGTTTATGTTATATTTTTTTAACAGGGCTATTTTTAGACTGGACAGAATAGCAGAATAGTTCGTGTTTTGTGTGGACTTCAGAGTACACTGAAGCCTGTAAAATGACCAATCTTGTTAGACATCTATATCCGAAGTCATACGACTCCAAGCATAGTATAACCCTTGTATATTTCTAAAGACTGTCCTATTGTTATGTTTTTGGCTTTTTTTTTTTTTTTTTTGAGATGGAGTTTCGCTTTTGTTGTCCAGGCTGGAGTGCAGTGGCATGATCTCGGCTCACTGCAACCTCTGCCTTCTGGTTTCAAGCGATTCTCCTGCCTCAGCCTCATGAGTAGCTGGGATTACAAGCACGTGGCACCACTCCTGGCTGATTTTTGGATTTTTAGTAGAGTCGGAGTTTCACCATATTGGTCAGGCTAGTCTTCAACTTCTGACCTCAGGTGATCAGCCCGCTTCGACCTCCTAAAGTGCTGGGTGTGAGCCACTGCTCCTGGCCATGTTTTTGCTTTTATGATGTATTTATTATAATTAGAATTTGTTCGATGCTACTGCAGGATATGAGTAATTATTAAGAGAAAATATGACTTTTTAACAAAGCAGTTCCAGGAATACATTGTAGAGAAAAAAAGATGACTGCTTAAAATAGGTCTACTGTTAAAATGTTTTCTATATTAAGGAACCTTCGTGAGATCCCTGACACCATTGTGAATACAACCTTGTGTGATTATGTTACATGATTTTCCTTTCATCCTTTTTCATTGTATCTAAGTTCTTGGCCATGCAGACACAACTGACAACACTTAACCCCTCTTGAAGACATTTTTCAATCTCTAAATGACTACTGACTCCAATATATAATATATAACAACAATCTTGTTTTTACCACAGCATTTTGAAAAATCAGCGTAGGCCGGGCGCAGTGGCTTACGCCTGTAATTCCAGCACTTTAGGGGGCCGAGGTGGGCAGATCTGCTGAGGTCAAGAGTTCGGGACCTGCCTAGCCAACATGGTGAAACCCCGTCTTTACTGAAAACACAAAAATTAGCCGGGCATGGTGGCGGGTGCCTATGATCCCAGCTACTCAGGAGGCTGAGGCAGGAGAATCGCTTGAACAACCCGGGAGGCTGAGTTAGCAGTGAGTTGACATCATGCCATTGTACTCCAGCCTGGGCGACAGAGCAAGACTGTCTCAAAATTAAAAATAAAATAAAATAAAATAAAAATCTGATTAATAGGGAAAATCTATATGTATACGTAGAAAAAAATGCTTTTCAGGGCTGGGTGTGGTGGCTCACGCCTGTAATCCCAGCACTTTGGGAGGCTGAGGCGGGTGGATCACCTGAGACCAGGAGTTCGAGACCAACCTGACCAACATGAAGAAACCCCGTCTCTATTAAAAATACAAAATTAGGCCGGGCGCGGTGGCTCAAGCCTGTAATCCCAGCACTTTGGGAGGCCGAGATGGGCGGATCACGAGGTCAGGAGATCGAGACCATCCTGCCTAACACGGTGAAACCCCATCTCTACTAAAAATACAAAAAAACGAGCCGGGCGAGGTGGCGGGGCCTGTAGTCCCAGCTACTCAGGAGGCTGAGGCAGGAGAATGGCATAAACCCGGGAGGCGGAGCTTGCAGTGAGCTGAGATCTGGCCACTGCACTCCAGTCCGGGCGACAGAGCGGACTCCGCCTCAAAAAAAAAAAAAAAAAAAAAAAAAATACAAAATTAACCAGGTGTGGTGGCGCATGCCTGTAATCCCAACTACTTGGGAAGGCTGAGGAAGAAGAATCGCTTGAACCTGGGAGGCGGACGCTGTGGTGAGCCGAGATCACGCCATTGCACTCCAGCCTGGGCAACAAGAGGGAAACTCCATCTCAAAGAAAAAGAAAAAATTGCTTTTCAAATTTTTGCATTTCTGACAGCTGGATGTCCCCACCTGCCAACCAGTCCTGTGGCCCCCACCCAGGATCTGACTCAGCCCAAGAGGACAGCTTTAATTCCCTATGATTTCATCTCCTCCACCCAAAGAATCAGCAGGCCCCCTACCCTGGCCCCTGCCCACCAAACTATCTTGGAAAAATCCCTAATCTCCAAGCCATTGGCAAGATTGATTTGAGTAATATCTCCATCTCCCACGTGGCATAGCTGGCTTCGCATCAGTGAAACTCTTTAATGCCACGGTCTTGAGTGGATTTTGTTTGTGTGGCGGTCAGGAAGAACCTCTCGAGCCATTACAAATACGGGGACGTTGTGGAGAACCATTTTAGGGACCCCATCCCATTGAGTGCCATGAATACAGAAAAAATCTGTGATCCCGTTTACATGTTTTAGAAGTGAGAGAGACTCCAAATAAGATATGGCCAAGTTGTGCAACAGAATTTAAAATTTATTCAATATTACAGTGTTTGTATCACAGAGAACATCTTTGTCGTTTATATAGGCAATTTTCCTTGGGGCTCCCATGCCATTGAACACTGTAATGTTGATTTTGGAGAGAATCCCTGGGGATGGGGGAGGCATCGTCAACATTCCAATGCAGCATCAGCTAATTCACATGCAACAAAGACTCTATCAATGCAGAAACGAGCAAGAGCTTTCGGGAAAGTACAGCTCATTCAACATCAGAGAATTCACAATGGAGGAAAATCGTATGTACGTAATGGATGTAAAAATGCTTTGAGATGGTGCCCAGAGCTAATCAGACATCTGGGATTTTGTAGCAGAGAGGGGCCTTGTGAGTATAATGGATGAGGAAGAACCTTCAATCAGCGTTCCATTCTTAGACAATATCAGCTAATTCGGTTGGGACTTAAAATGGTCATACGTACTGAAGACGGAAAACTCGGGGAAGCGTGGAGAAAACAGAATGTGAGATCATTCACACTGGAGAGAAGCCTCCGGAGTATAATTAGTGTGGAAAATCACTTGGGGACAAGCTTAGCTTTCTCATCATTGGAGAACTCACACAAAAAAAGCAATGAGTTTGGACAGAACGTGGGAGAACTTTCAGGCACTAATCAGGCCAATTCATCCCCAAGAAAAACCTTGATGACGAAGAAGGGGAAAAAGTCTTCCAGTTTTTTTCCTTATTGGATTTCAGAGAATCCTCAGTGATACACAGCGAAACTTGCTGGAGGAATTCAGGGTTTACTAAGATTCACATTAAAGCATTAATCCCATTAAAATACGGTTTAAACTTTTTTGCTTCTTTCACTGCAATCAAATCTTTCATTCCTTATGTCTCTGTTGAGTGAATAAAGCAACAGGCAAACATCAATGGTGCACTGACTTTGCCCTTCAAAACATCACACAAGCTGGGTGTGGTGGCTCATGCCTGTAATCCCAGCACTTTGGGAGGCTGAAGCGGGCGGATCATGAGGTCAGAAGTTCGAGACCAGCCTGGCCAACATAGTGAAACCCCGTCTCTACTAAAAATAAAAAAAATTAGCTGGGCGTGGTGGTGCTTGCCTGTAGGGTCAGCTACTCAGGAGGCTGAGGCAGGAGAATCGCTTGAACCCGGGAGGTGGAGGTTGTGGTGAGCCGAGATCGTGCCACTGCACTCCAGCCTGGGCAACAGAGTGAGACTCCATCTCAAAAAAAAAAAACCCAAAAAATACAATATGTGGGGTGCGGAAGGACAGCATTGAGAGGTGCTGGGTTTGGTGCCAGAATCTGGCAGTTGCAAATTCTAATATCATGACAACACACCATGGGTGGGTCCCGTATATCTGATGAACTTCCAGGGGCCACATCTCTACAAATGCTGAAGATTATTTGGAGATGGGAAAGTGCGGCTGGGGGTGCTTTTTCTCCAGGTCTGAGTGAAATGAAGTAACGTGTGTTTCGAAGATACATTAGGAGGATGCCAGCTTCTCTTTGTTTTATGTTTTCAAAAACAGAGATTTAAAGAGGACAGGCTAGAGCTCTTGCATTCAGCTTCGCATTTCATAAGGGAAGAATCAGGCATATGTCTTGTGTTGAAGCAACACACACACACACACACACACACACCACACACACACACACACACACCATGTTGTTTGGTGAAAGTCAGACCAGAAGAAAGCTTTCTCTAGTCCTCATCAACTGATTGCTTCTCTCCTACCAGCCTTGTTCGTGTCCTTGGACCGGCTAAGTCTTCCAAAATACATTCTTGCCTCTCCCTACAGCAACTCTCCCATTGGGTTCTTAATAGGAGTGAGTTAGGTTTTGTAGATTTCTGGCTGCTAGCTCTGCTTTGAGAAGCCAGAAAGAGGCTGGGCACAGTGGCTGACGCCTGTAATCCCAGCACTTTGGGAGGCTGAGGCGGGTGGATCACGAGGTTAGGAGTTCGAGACCAGCGTGACTAACATGGTGAAACTCTGTCTCTACTAAAAATACAAAAATAAGCCGGGCATGATGGTGCATGCCTGTAATCCCAGCTGCTCAGGAGGCTGAGGCAGGTGAATCGATTGAACCCAGGAGGCGGAGGTTGCAGTGAGCCAAGATCGTACCACAAATATCTCTTTCTTTCTTTGTCTGTGTCCCCTAGGCCTTGGGGTTAGGACTCAGAGCTGGGATTCCTCTGTAGGCTAGGACCAATCCTGATTCTTATTCCCCCCATATAAGCAATAATTTGATTTCTAGTGTCTAAACTTAGGTTGATTTTCCATTGGGAGTTATAGCAAGAGCCATGGGTTTCTGAGAAGGGGTAAAGAATGCTTTAGGCTGCAAGTAGCAGAAATCTGCCTAGAAAATAAAGACACGTGACTTACAGATCAATGAGACTGGAAGTGGGGGTTCCAGGATAGGTATGGCAGCTCAATGCTGTCATAGAGGACATAGGCTCTGCCATCCTCAGTATGTGGGCTTTTCCCCTTGGTCTTGTTGCCTCATGGTCTCAAGATGGTCCAGATTCCAGCCATCTCCCCATACTTTTGCTGTTGTTGTTGTTGTTGTTGAGACAGAATCTCACTCTATTGCCCAGGCTGGGGTGTAGTGGTGTGATCTCGGCTCACTGCAACCTCTGCCTCCCGAGTTCAAGTGATTCTCCTGCCTCAGTCTCCCAAGTAGCTGGGATTACAGGTGCCTGCCACTGCGCCAGGCTAAGTTTTGTTGTTTTTGTTTGTTTGTTTGTTTTTTGAAGACGGCATCTTACTCTGTCACTCAGGCTGGAGTGCAGTGACACCATCCCGGCTCACTGCAACCTCCGCCTCCCAGGTTCAGGTGATTCTCCTGCCTCATCCTCCTGAGTAGCTGGGCTTACAGTCGTGTGCCACCATGCCCAGCTAATTTTGTATATTTAGTAGAGACAGGGTTTCACCATGTTAGCCAGGCTGATCTCGAACTCCCGATCTCAGGTGATCTGCCTGCCTTGGCCTCCCAAAGTGCTGGAATTGCAGGCGTGAGCCACCTTGTCTGGCAAACAGGATGGTGGGCTGCATGCGCCGGAAATCCCCATATGTTTTACCAGCACAGCTCAGTCATCTGCCCACTTTTAAGCCAACTGACAGCAAAGGGAATGAGCAGCAAACTGGCTGCAGTGACAGCCACAGGCAAGAGGAAGCCCTGGGCTGGTTTCTCTCGGCCCTTTGTGGAGTCCCATCTTTGCTTTCACCCTCTCCTTTATCCTCTTGCCAAAACCAAGCTCATTTTCCCTCCACAATGAGGGGATTTTCTTCATGGCATAGCTGATTTTGGTTTTGCTTCAATGGCCAAGTTGCTTCTCCAGTGTAATTTTGGCCAGCACACTGGTCTGACTAGGCCCTACTCGCCCTCAGGACATCTTGTTGCTCACTGATTCTACTGTCTGCTTTTCCCGCTCCAGTTTCCAAAAGGGTCCATCTGACTGGCCTGGCTGCCTTTCCCTACATTTTTGAGACAGATTACTTCAAAAATCATTGGCCAGCCTATATGGGATCCTGGTGCAGTGAACTGCATATTTGGGGGCTTGGGGGGTGGAAGAGAGGCAGGGTCATATGGTGTGACACAGGTGCCTGGGCAGCGGTTTCCATGGAGGGGCCGGGGGTAGCACAAGTGATGGTGCCATGCATGGCCTACAGCATCCATAGAGGGTTGCCATAGAGGTGATGGCGCCATGGCCTATAGCATCCATAGAGGGTTGCCATAGAGGTGATGGTGCCATGGCCTACAGCATCCATAGAGGGTTGCCATAGAGGTGATGGCGCGATGGCCTAGAGCATCCATAGAGGGTTGCCATAGAGGTGATGGCGCAATGGCCTAGAGCATCCATAGAGGGTTCTCAGAGGCCAACAAATGTACTAGACAACAAGACTGCTCTGTCAGGAAGAGAGACCGCGTGGAAGAACGTGAGGCACCAGTCACGTGACTGCAAAAGCCACTTTGGACATTTCAGCCCCAATAGCTGCTGCAAGGAGAGGAGGCCTCAGATATAGTGGAGCAGGAATAAACCGGAATAGGAGACTCATGGAACTGAGGGCATCATGACAGATTATTCAGTCCCAGCGGCCTCAAGACTTCCATGGCTCAAGAATGTCCCCCAATTCCCACAGCAGAAATTCCAGTGGCTGCGGGTAGAAAGCTTGAGTTCCCTCATGAACAGGGCTTTAATAGGGATTGGAAGGGTTTCTTGCCTACTAGACTTAGGATCTTGGGAAAGTTTTTGGCTTTGACAGGCGGAAGAAGGCACTGTGGAGGCAGGACTATTTCTTTCTTTTTTTTTTTTTTTTGAGATGGAGTCTCGCTCTATCACCCAGGCTGGAGTGCAGTGGCACGATCTCAGCTCACTGCAACCTCCATCTCCCAGGTTCAAGCGATTCGAGGCAGCACTATTTCAAGATGGCCATGTGACAGACAGAAAACGGGCTGGTTCTTCCGTCAAATGGAATTTAAAAATTCCCCAATGGGGCCAGGCGAGGTGGCTCACACCTGTAATCCCAGCACTTTGGGAGGCCAAGGTGGGTGGATCACGAGGTCAGGAGATCGAGACCATCCTGGTGAACACAGTGAAACCCCATCGCTACTAAAACTACAAAAAATTAGCCGGGCATGGTGGTATGCACCTGTAGTCCCAGCTACTTGGGAGGCTGAGGCAGGAGGAGAATCGCTTGAACCCGGGAGGCGAAGGTTGTAGTGAGCCGAGTCCATGCCACTGCACTCCAGCCTGGGTGACAAAGCAAGACTCTGTCTCAAAAAAAAAAAAAAAATTAGCCACGTATGGTGATGTGTGCCTATAGTCCCAACTACTCAGAAAGCTGAGGTGGGAGGATCACTTGAGCCCAGGAGATCAAGGCTGCAGTGAGCTATAATCATGCCACTGCATTCCAGCCCGGGCAACAGAGCAAGACCCCATCTCTTTAAAAAAAAAAAAAAAAAAAAAGGCCGGGCGCGGTGGCTCAAGCCTGTAATCCCAGCACTTTGGGAGGCCGAGACGGGCGGATCATGAGGTCAGGAGATCGAGACCATCCTGGCTAACACGGTGAAACCCTGTCTCTACTAAAAATACAAAAATCTAGCCGGGCGAGGTGGTGGGCGCCTGTAGTCCCAGCTACTCGGGAAGCTGAGGCAGGAGAATGGCGTAAACCGGGAGGCGGAGCTTGCAGTGAGCTGAGATCCGGCCACTGCACTCCAGCCCGGGCGACAGAGTGAGACTCCATCTCAAAAAAAAAAAAAAAAAAAAGTTACCACTTTGGGGAAATTGCAGACTCTAAGCCTAAACTCTACTGGCCCGATACACATGGCAAAACATTTGGTCAGGATTCTGGGAGAATAGCAAAGAATTCACAGGGCAGAGGAAAGCTATGAATATTATGAATGAGGGAAATTTTCCATTCATCTCATAATGCATACTAGAGAGACTCCCAATGAATGGTACCAGCGGAGGAAAATCCTCAGACAGAGGCGAGCAGTTATCAGAGATGCGAAAATCACAGGGGAGGACGTAGCACAGAAGAGCGTGGAACCCACGTCACAGCTTGCGCCCGAGATCATCACACGGGAGAGGACTTGCATCCTCAATGAACGGCGTTCCAAAAAAGCACAACTGCACCAAGCATCAGATAAGCCATTCTGAGCTCAGTCTTTGCAATGTAATGAATTGGGGGTGGTGATCATTTGAGAAGAAATCAGCCCTTATTCATCAGCTGATGGTTCCAACTGGAGAGAGGGTGAGGGCTCGTCACCGATGACGAAGCTCTGGGGGTGCTCTGATCAGATATAACACAAGAGGCTGCAGATTGGGCCCGAGGAGGGCTGTCAGGGGGGCCTCAGGGTATACGTGACATAAAACATTTACAAGAGGAAAACAGGATGAATGGGGCAAATTTAGAAAGTGATTTCGGGCCGGGCACCGTGGCTTGCATCTGTAATCCCAGCACTTTGGGAGGCTGAGGTGGGGCGGGGGAGGGGAATCACTTGAGGCCAGGAGTTCAAGACAAGCCTGGGCAACACAGCAAGACCCCATCTCTACCAAAAATAAAGCATAAATCAGTAAAACATTTTTAAAAGCTTTTCTTTTTGGAACTTGTCCTCTTAGCACCAGCAATGGCTATGGAGAATGCAGATGCCCTTTGGGGGAGTTTGCTCAGATGACACAGCTGTGCACGTGTGATCCTTGGGGTAACACACAGGGGTGCCCTAATGCCATCCACAAGAATCCAGGCCCAGGCCACGGGCGGTGGCTCACACCTGTAATCCAGCACTTTGGGAGGCCGAGGCAGGCAGATCACCTGAGGCCAGGAGTTCCAGACCAGCCTGGCCAACATCGTGAAACCTCGTCTCTACTAAACATACAAAAATTAGCCATGCGTGGTGGTGTGTGCTTGTAGTCCCAGCTACTTGGGAGGCTGAAGCAGGAGAATCACTTGAACCTAGGAGGCGGAGGTGGAGGTTGCTGTGAGCTGAGATCACACCACTGCACTCCAGCCTGGGTGAAAGAGTGAGAATCTGTCAAAAACAAAAAACAAAAAAAAAGAGCCTGTTGGCTACTGGGGAACGTGCCCCAGGGAATACTGCAGTACTGCAGTGGCTGGTTTGTTCATTCCTTCATTCTTTTCATATCTTTGGAGCGTCTATTCTGTGCCTGGCACCACTCTTTGTTGGGGGATAGACGACAGGGCAACCTTGGGGAGGACAGACAGAGATGGGTCAGGGAAGTAGTGGCTACTCCTTCAGATTACAGGGGTGTGTGTGTCCCAAGGTTCCAGAGGGGAGGGAGCTTAGGTGGGGGCTCTGGGAAAGAGGGAGGAAGACCCTGATCTAATGACTGCCTACCACGTGTCAGGCTGGCAGGCGCTGTCTCACAGCAACCCTGCAAGCTTGGTCCTGTTTTTCTCACTTTGCAAATGGAGAAAATAAGGTACATGCACAGCTGGTAAGTGGTAGAGCCAGTACTGAGGCTGGATTGGCCTCACTCCAAATCCCATTTCTTTTCCTTATTTTTTTTAATTTTTATTTTTTTCTGAGACGGAGTCTTGCTCTGTCACCCAGGCTGGAGTGCAGAGGCATGACCTTGGCTCACTGCAACCTCCGCCTCCCAGGTTCAAGTGATTCTCCTGCCTCAGCCTCCCAAGTAGCTTGGATTACAGGTGCCCGCCACCAAGCCTGGCTAATTTTTGTATTTTTAGTGGAGATGGGGTTTCATCACATTGGCCAGGCTGGTCTTGAACTTCTGACCCTCATGATCCACCTGCCTCGGCCTCCCAAAGTGCTGGGATTACAGGCTTGAGCCACTGTGTCCGGCCTCTTTTTTAAAAAAATTTTTTAGACACAGGGTCTCGCTCTGTCACTGAGGCTGGAGTGCACTGGTGTGATCATGGCTCACTGCAGCCTCAACTTTCTGGGCTCAAGCTATCCTCCTGCCTCAGCCTCCCAAGCAGCTGGGATTGCAAGCATGCACCACCACACCTGGCTAATCTTTGTTTTCTGTAGAGATGGAGGTCTTACTGTGTTTCCCAGGCTGGCCTCAAACTCCTGGCCTCAAGCAATCCTCCCGCCTCGGCCTCCCAAAGTGCTGGGATTACAGGCGTAGGCCACCGCGCCCGGCCCAAATCCCGTTTCTTTCCACTATCACAAGGAACAGAACTGGTCCTTCAGCAGCAGTGTTCCTTGGGATGTGTCTGCAGAGGCGTGGGAGACAATGAGAGGCACCCAGTGAACAGGGAGGAAGGGGGATGGAGGGAAGCACACTGGCTTTTGCAGACTCTCCTCAGGGAACAGGGAAGAACACACTCATTCATTCCTTCATTCACACATTTTGTCAGTTTTTTTAGAGACAGGATCTTGTTCTGTCAGCCTGGCTGGAGTGCAGTGGCACAATCATAGCTCACTGCACCCTTGAGCTCCTGGGTTCAAGCGACTGTCCCACCTCGGCCTCCTGAGTAGCTGGGACTACAGGCCATGCCACCACACTTGGTTTTTAATATTTTGAAGGGATGGAGTCTCACTATGTTGCCCAGGCTGGTCTTAAACTTCTGGCCTCAAGTGATCCTCCCACCTTGGCC
Source organism: Trachypithecus francoisi (assembly GCF_009764315.1). NCBI lineage: Eukaryota > Metazoa > Chordata > Mammalia > Primates > Cercopithecidae > Trachypithecus > Trachypithecus francoisi. Next base: position 116,233,390 of record NW_022681469.1, read on the forward strand.
TCCCAAAGTGCTGAGATTACAAGTGTGAGCCACTGTACCTGGTGATAATTAGTAAATTCCTTACTGAGAGCTATGGGGTGCCAAGCATGGTGTCGAGGTGCTGGAGATATGCGTGCGTGAGGCTGACACGTGTTCACCCTCATGGGGCTTCCAGCTGAGAAGGCAGGCAGACACTCCAGCGTGCTAAGTGGTGTGATGGGGGCTCATTGGGCCCCATGGAAGCTCAGGGAATGACGTAACACAGACTCACAGGGTGGAGGGAGACTCCTGGGAAGAGGTAACTGCTTATGAAATGCTGGGAAGGCCAGGCATGGTGGCTCACACCTGTAATCCCAGCACTTTGGGAGGCCGAGGCAGATAGATCACGAGGTCAAGAGATTGAGAGCATCCTGGCCAACATGGTGAAACCCTGTCTCTACTAAAAATGCAAAAATTAGCTGGGTGTGGTGGTAGGCACCTGTAGTCCCAGCTACTTGGGAGGCTGAGGCAGTAGAATCGCTGGAACCTGGGAGGCAGAGGTTGCAGTGAGCCGAGATCGCGCCACTGCACTCCAGCCTGGGCCACAGAGCGAGACTCCATTTAAGAAAGGAAAGGAGAGGAGAGGAGAGGAGAGCTGGGAAGAGCCTTCTGGAAAGGTGCATGCAGGAGGGTCTGCTGGTGGCAGAGCTGCAATCGCAGCTGACGTGAGCCCAGGGCTGTCCGGTAACAGTATGTGGGGTGGCAGGTGGCAAGGAAAAAGGCCAGAAGTGAGACCAGGGTATCCGGGGCCCAACAGGCCTTATAATGAGTTCAGACTGGGTCCTGGGCCATGATGGGAAACCAGTGAAGGATGTGAAGCTGGGAGCGACGACCTGTGAAGCCCAAGGCTGCAACACAAAGGGAGAGCTGTCCAAAGGTTCACCAAATTCTGGCCAGGCGCGGTGGCTCACGCCTGTAATCCCAGCACTTTGGGAGGTGGAGGTTGGTGGATCACCTGAGGTCAGGAGTTCGAGACCAGCGTGGCCAATATGGTGAAACCTGTCTCTACTAAAAATACAAAAATTGGCCAGGCATGGTGGCGGGTGCCTGTAGCCCTAGCTACTTGGGAGAATCGCTTCAACCCAGGAGACAGAGGTTGCAGTGAGGTGAGATTGCACCATTGCACTTCAGCCTGGACAACAGAGCAAGACTCCGTCTCAAAAAAAAAAAAAAAAAGCAGCATGCAGGAAGGTCTGCAGGTGGCAGAGATGAGTGATTGCAATTGCAGCTGACATAAGCCCACTGCTGTCCAAAAACAAAGTGTGTAGGGTAGCAGGCGGCAGGGAAAGAGACGGGAAGCTGGACGAGGGCATCCTGGGCCCGACAGGCCTTATGGGTCCTGGGCAATGATGGGATATTGATGAAGGGTGTGAGGCTGGGGGCGATGGCCTACAAAGCCCGAGGCTGCAACATGAGGGCAGAGCTGTCCAAAGATTTGCCAAATTCGGGCACAAGGGTGCAAGAGTGAGCACGTGAGTTCTGTCTTTTTTCCCTCATGACCAAGGCGCACTGAGCAGTGAGCAGTAAAGCTAGGAGTGACTAAGGGTGATCTTGAGTGGGAGCTGCCAGCACCAGGTGCCAGGGCTGCGGTTTCCAGCTTTGGGGTCGACGTTCCTGAGCACACATCCCCCTCTTGTGGTGAAGAGCGGTATTGCCACTGAATAGAAAGGCTGGGGACTTCCTCCAGGCTCTCATCCTGAAATCCCCAAAGTATAGGCCAGGGACCGCATCTACCTTGTGAACCCCAGGAGATTTCCCACTTCTTTTTAAGAAAAATCTGATTAAGGCCGGGCGCAGTGGCTCACGCCTGTAATCCCAGCACTTTGGGAGTCCAAGGCGGGGGGATCATTTGATGTCAAGAGTTGGAGACCAGCCTGGCCAACATGGTGAAACCCCCTCTCTACTAAAAATACAAAAATTAGCTGGTGTGGTGGCCGGTGCCTATAATCCCAGCTACTCGGGAGGCTGAGGCAGGAGACTTGCTCGAACCCGGGAGGCAGAGGTTGCAATGACCTGAGATCGCACGGTGCATTGCAGCCTGGAAAACAAAACAAAAACAAACAAATAAGAAAGAAAGAGAAAAAGAAAAATCTGATTAATGGGTAAAAGCTATATGTATACGTAGAAAAAAATACTAGAAAGACACTGAAATGTTACCGGTAATTCTTTCAAGAATATGTGACTAATTTTTTTCACTTTCTTTATGTGTATTTCAAAATGTTCTTTTTTTTTTTTTTTTTTTTTTTTGAGACGGGGTCTCGCTCTGTCACCCAGGCTGGAGTGCAGTGGCCGGATCTCAGCCCACTGCAAGCTCCACCTCCCGGGTTTACGCCATTCTCCTGCCTCAGCCTCCTGAATAGCTGGGACTACAGGCGCCCGCCACCTCACCCGGCTAGTTTTTTTTTTTTTTTTTTTTTTTGAGACGGAGTCTTGCTCTGCCACCCAGGCTGGAGTGCAGTGGCCGGATCTCAGCTCACTGCAAGCTCCACCTCCGGGTTTATGCCATTCTCCTGCCTCAGCCTCCCGAGTAGCTGGGACTACAGGCGCCCGCCTCGTCGCCCGGCTAGTTTTTTTGTATTTTTAAGTAGAGACAGGGTTTCACCGTATTAGCCAGGATGGTCTCGATCTCCTGACCTCGTGATCCGCCCGTCTCGGCCTCCCAAAGTGCTGGGATTACAAGCTTGAGCCACCGCGCCCGGCCTGTTTTTTGTATTTTTTAGTAGAGACGAGGTTTCACCGTGTTAGCCAGGATGGTCTCGATCTCCTGACCTCATGATCCGCCCGTCTCAGCCTCCCAAAGTGCTGGGATTACAGGCTTGAGCCACCGCGCCCGGCCTCAAAATGTTCTATTTCATGCCTGACTTTTGTTGATAAGACAAAAAATGTATCATAATTTAAAAAAAAAAAGAAAGGCCAGGCGCAGTGACTCACGCCTATAATCCCAGCACTTTGGGAGGCCGAGGTGGGCAGATGACAAGGTCAGGAGATGCAGACCATGTTGGCTAACACGGTGAAACCCGTCTCCACTAAAAATACAAAAAAAAAAAAAAAAAAATTAGCTGGGTGTGGTGGTGGGCGCCTGTAGTCCCAGCTACTCGGGAGGCTGAGGCAGGAGAATGGCGTGAACCCATGAGGCGGAGCTTGCAGTGAGCCGAGATGGCGCCACTGCACTCCAGCCTGGGCGACAGAGTGAGACTCCATCTCAAAAAAAAAAAAAAAAAATCAGAAAAAGGAAAAAAACAAAAGAGGCCGGGCGCAGTGGCTCACGCCTGTAATCCCAGAACCTTGGGAGGCCGAGGAAGGTGGATCACGAGGTCAGGAGTTTGAGACCAGCCTGCCCAACATGGTGAAATCCCATCTCTACTAAAAATACAAAAATTAGTCAGGCTTGGTGGCACACGCCTATAATCCCCGCTACTTGGGAGGCTGAAGCAGAAGAATTGCTTGAGCCCGGGAGGTGGAGGTTGCAGTGAGCTGAGATCGTGCCATTGCACTCTAGCCTGAGCAACAGAGCAAGACACCGCCCAAAAAAAAAAAAAAAATGGCTGGGCGCGGTGGCTCACACCTGTAATCCCAGCACTTTGGGAGGCCAAGGCAGGCGGATCACCTGAGGTTGGGAGTTCGGGACCAGCCTAACCAACATGGAGCAACCCCGTCTCTACTAAAAATACAAAATTAGCTGGGCATGGTGGTGCATGCCTGTAATCCCAGCTATCGGGAGGCTGAGGTAAGAGAATCACTTGAATCCGGAAGGTGGAGGTTGCGGTGAGCCGAGATTGCCCATTGCACTTCAGCCTGGGCAACAAGAGTAAAACTCCACCCCCCCAAAAAAGGAAAGAAAGAAACCAGACCAGGCATGGTGGCTCATGCTTGTAGTCTCAGCACTTTGGGAGGCCAAGTGGGGAAGATGTTGTGAGGCCAGGAGTTTGAGACCAGCATGGACAACATAGTCAGATCTGCGTCTCAAAAAAAAAAAAAAAAAGAAGAAGAAGAAGAAAAAGAAAAGAAAATGAAAAAAGAGCAGAAGTGACAGACAAGTGGCCCGAAGGGGAATAAGGTGGAGGCAGGTCCTGGTGAGGAGCCGCTGCCTGGCCAGCTCCTGCACTCTTCCAAACCCGGGGGTGACAACACCACGCCAGGCTTCCCGAAGGACGCCCTCCCTGTGCACCTCTCCAGACACATCCTTTGTGTCCCTCCAGCTCACACATATGTGGCCTCTCTCGGCCATGACCTTGGCAGTCCCTGCCCTTAGGCCTTTTTCTCACGTGTTCCCCTTCCCCTCAAAGTCAAAGCCCTCTGACCTGGTTACACGGGTGGGCCTGACCTCCGGTTCTGGGCGATCTAGAGGTCTATTTTTGTGTGTATGTGTGTGTGAGAGACAGTCTTGCTCTATTGCCCAGGTTGGAGCAACCTCCGCTTCCCGGGTTCAAGTGATTCTCCTGCCTCAACCTCCCAAGTAGCTGGGATTATAGGTGTGTGCCACCATACCCGGCTCATTTTTGTATTTTTAGTAAAGATAGGGTTTCAACATGTTGGCCAGGCTGGTCTCGAACTCCTGACCTCAGGTGATCCAACTGCCTTGGCCTCCCAAAGTGCTGGAATTACAGGTGTGAGCCACTGTGCCCGACCCAATCACTTATTTCTTGCTTTCTGGTGTTTGATATCTTTAAAGTCCCAACCTTCTTGCCCATTAGCCACAACTCTCAGAAATGGACCTCATAGGGCAGGGGACACAGCCTCTTCATTCTGATTATAAAAGCAGGTGTTTGCCCAGCACTGCTTGGTGCTGTTGGCACAGACACTGATAGCTCTCAAGCTGTCTGGGCTCACATCCCTGGTCTCTCCCTGCCCCTACCGGGCATGTTGCATGAGCTGGAGCCAGTCACCTCCCTGGGCCTCTATTTCCTCACCTCCGAAACAGCAATGCCAAGAGCACGGTTTCAGGGGGCTATTCTGGAGCATTAAATATGCTCATAGATGGGCCTGGCACAAAGTAAGTGCTCAGTAAATGTCAGTTACTCTTATTTCCTGATACCCTGTGTTCATCTCTTCATCCTCCTTCCTCGTAATTATCCACTTTGCCATTTCTATTCTTGTCCATCAAAGCTTCTCCCAGTGTCTTTCCTGATCACCTGTGCCCCCTTCTCTCCTATGGCTGACACACAGCCCGGGCCATTTTCCTTACCAAGACCTCCCATCCCTCATCCTTCAAACGTCTTCCTATCTCTTTCTTGCCTCCTTTTGGAAACCTGCAGATCCAATGTAGCATCTTGGGCATTTTTGTACTTAGAAGCCCATCTTTTGCCATCCACTCTATGATAATTTAACACCAGCAGTTCACCAGGCCTGGGGCTGGCTGCCTTGGGGCCGGCAGTGTGGTTTAGCAGAAAGAGCGCTGGGCCGGGGGCACAGGGACCATCTCTGCACAGGCTCTGCCACCAGCTCCTCCAACCACAGTGCAGGTGGCCCTTCCCGGGTCTGCATCTTATGGACAGAAGGAACTTTAAGGCTGCAGGGAACTCTAACAGCCTGTGGTTTTGAATCCAGCACTTCCTGAGCCCCCAGCACGGGCTACAGTGTGTGCCGGGTGCTTTTCTCTGTTCATTCCACAAATTTCAATTGAGCCAATACTGGCCGGACCCTGTCCGAGGCGATGGAGCTGCAAGGGAGATTAGGACAGACTGTGACATCCTTCATAGAATAGACATAGTTAAATATTACAAAACTGTTTGCAGGTAGGTCTCAGTGCTCCAGTGTTTGCAGATTTCGACCAGATATTTTGGGAATGTTTCACTGTCTACAGCTGGGACTGGCAGAGCCACCAGGTGAGCCCAGGTCTGAGTGACTTTGAGAGTGGCTCACTCTCTAGGCAACCTCTCTGAACAGGGGTGAGTCTCATGCCTTCTCACCGGGAGATCAGCCCCTGACGGGTGCGGTGTGGAGGTGAGAGGCCAGAGGTGCCTGGATAGGAAGTGACTCTGCCATCACTTCCTGTGTGAGCTGAGGCCTGGAATGATGATGGGGCAATCGATGGGGAAGTGGGGAGCACCTGTGCTGTGGGGTGGGCGGGATGCGGACATGTCTGTGTTTCTGCTGTGCCTCCTGTTCCTCTGCTGGGATTGGGACTATTTCCATCCTGCTGACCCCTTGCGACTCACACTTGGGGGGCTGCCTCTTGGGTTAGACCTTCCACCCCCACGGTCTGTTGTTCACTGACCACTACTGTTGTTGTAATACTCCATGATGTTATTCAGGGTCTCCATAAAGATGTCCTCCCTGACCTTCTGAAGTTGGTTCTGCTTCTCCCAGTCTTCTACTCCTTCCACGTGTCTCCATGATCCCAGGGCTCAGCCTTCCCGTCTTCACTGTTGTAGTGGAAGAATGCACAGTCATTGAGGAAGACAGTGCCCTGCAGCCTGTGGGTGCCTTTGCTAGGCCTGGACAGCCCAGTGTAGAGATAGGTCAGAGAGTAATGACTTGCAAAAGAAAAGACTCTGAGGGCTGGGGTCCATGCAAGGGTGTCTCACTGTGGGGCTGCAGAGGGCCAGGAGGGGAGGCCTGGCCACTGGCCTCTTCCTCCCCAGCTCTCTCCTCTGCTCTCAGCTTCACACCATCAGAGCCTCACTCAGAGAAACAGGCTCTGCTTTCATGCTGGGGATGATATTTCAGAGACCATTCTGTGCCTTCACTACAGAGTTTAATCTGCTTGGCACAGAAGAAGATAACATTTCTCAGCCTCCTTACAGATAGATTGGAACCATGTGACTGAGTTTTGTCAAACAAGAATGTGAGTGGAAGCGACTGGTGTCTTTCTTCTGGTCCAAGACCCTATCACCTGGCTTGCCCCTACTGTCTCTTATCCTTTTAGTTGATGACTATGGAGGCCACAGGATGAAACAGAAGAATCCCAAGATGCAAACAGCCTGGATCCCTGAGTCACCCTGTGGAGGAGAGGAACCTTGCCCAATCTGTATTGAACTTGACATGAGAAATAAACATTTCTAGTCCAACTGGACAAATACATATAGTTAGAAAGTGTAGGAAGGTGAATCTACTAGAAAACTCAAGAAGTGACCCAGAATGGATCAGCATAGGGTAAGGTTAGGATACCTCTCAGAATTCCTGGCATTGTACCTTGCAGTTGGTACAAGATGGAAGCTGAGAGAGTGGGACATTTCCACAATTAGTTCCATAGTCAATTTAGAATATAATTTATGTGATTATTAGTAATGTTGGAGGTCATATGGCAGATTTCTAATTTAAGTACTGAAATCATTCTTGCTCATGAGTTTCTGAATGTAATTAGCCTTTAAATCAGACCTTGTGTAAAATAGATTACCCTCTACAATGTGGGCAGGCCTCATCCAATCAGTGGAAGGCGTCAAGAGAAAAGGCTGAGGTACCCCAGAGAAGAAAGAATTCTGCCTCCAGAGACTATCCTTGGACTTAGGACAGCAATACCAACTCTTTTCCTGGGTCTCCAGCCTGCTGGCTTGCTTTGCTGATTTAGGACTTTTAGCCCTCAGAATTGTGTGAGCCACAAGAAATATTAAATAAAACTCCTCTCTTTCTCTCTTTTGTATATACACACACACACTCGTGTATATATATACACACACACATATATATTTAGTGTATATATACAGTGTATATTCATATATACATATGGGCGTGTGTATACAATGTATATTAGTTTTGTTTCCCTGGAGAACCCTGAATAATTAAGATTTGGATGCAGAATGGGATTAACATTCTAAATGTGATTTTTTTTTTTTTTTTTTGAGATGGAGTCTCACTCTGTCACCCAGGCTGGAGTGCAGTGGCACGATCTCAGCTCACTGCAAGCTCTGCCTCCCGGGCTCATGCCCTTCTCCTGCCTCAGCCTCCCAAGTAGCTGGGCCTACAGGCGCCCGCCACTGCGTCCGGCTAATTTTTCGTATTTTTAGTAGAGATGGGGTTTCACCATATTAGCTGGGATGGTCTCGATCTCCTGATCTCTTGACCCACCCGCCTCGGCCTCCCAAAGTGCTGGGATTACAGATGTGAGCCACCGCGCCCAGCCGTAAATGTGATTATTATAAAACTAACATGAAACATCTATTCTGAGAATGTATAAATGTCATGAATTTTAAACTCACACAACTGAGAAGCCATTTGCTTCCATGTCTTTATCCTGCACATTCTCATGCCACAAACAGCCTCCTTCCTCTGTCTTAGAAGTGACCCTTGATCTCCCACCAAGTTCCCACTGTCTTCTCTTCGGGCCATTCGCCTTCCAGACCCACTGCAGTGGTGTCTGAGTGTGGGGTGAGGGCACAGGTTTCCTTCTAGCACCATCCCTCCAGCCCACCTGTCTTCCCACTTTCCCCTTGGGGCTGCTCTCTCTTTCCCTCAGCGTCAGGCAGGTGCACCCAGCCACCGGAAGGAGGGAAGGAACAGGAGCAGAAGCAGCTCCAGGCCTATGGTTCCTGCTCTGTCCAGGCTGTCTGACCCCAAACAAGTCGCCTGGTCTTTGGAGTCTTTTTTCCACTGTAAACTAGGGGTTTTAGATTCAGATTCCTGAAGGTCTTATTTCGGGCGAGCGCAGAGGCTCCCTGAATGCTCCTGGGTGTGTGTGAGCTGAGTGAGTTGACAGCCTTGGGCACCCATTCCTGCCGTATGCCAGGGAATCCCAGCGCATCCAGCCCTTCTCCCAGCCACATGTCCTGTTTCTCACCTCCTTCCAGTCCTCTCCAGCACCCATCCCTTACTTTCCACACTCACCATCCTGGGTCTCCTGGGGGACAACAGGACCCAGAAGCAGCAGCAGAGACAGCAGGACAGGCACCATTCTTACCATTGTGTCTGCTTGGAGGGTTCTGGGCAGGAGGCACAGGTATTATCCTGGGTCCTGGGGCCCTGCCCAGCAGAGGTCTCCTCGCCTGGCAGTGAGAAAGAAGTATGCACAAGACAGGCTGGGCAGAGATTGTGATCAGTGAGTCTACATACAGGTTATACAAATTCAGAGCTGAGACGGTTGATCTCTGGACGGAGGCTTTGTGTGTGCCTGGGGCAGAAGGATGCCAGTGGGTGGGAGGTATGTGTGATGGGTGGCAGGTGCCTTCCAGTCTATTATGACACCCTCTGGGGTCACTTGAGTGTTGTCAAACCAGACTTCATCCCTACCTTCTGGAAAAAGCCTCAACATGTCCAGGACGTGGACCTGGGTAGACCCCAGCTGGGGCGGGACCCTCACTCTCCCACACCTGATCCTGCCAGAGCTGTCTGGAGGACATTCTCATTCCCATCTCTCCTTCCTTCCTTTCGGTGCCTGTAGAACCCCAGCCTTCCGTGATCAAAAGAGAAATAGTTGCATCCTCCTTTTGCAGCCTCCCTGGCAATAGAACGAGCAGGTGTGCACCGGGTTTATGCTCAGCAAGCATAAATCCCGGATATCGGGTCAAGTGTTAGGAAAACAAAGAGGGGGGCACAGTGGACAATGCTTTCTGGTGGTCTTGGCAGGGGCTGCAATTGCCAGCTCCCGGGGGCAGTGGGGCTGCAGTAGTTGCGGGGGCGTCGGAGTTCCAGCCCCTGGGGACGCTGTTGATCCCGTGTTGTGGCCTCTGCTGCCCCCTGCTGGCAGCTTCTGTGTGTTTACCGGGCTGGTTGCTGGTGTGATTTTGACTGTTCGCTCCTCTGGAATTCTGAGCCTGGGTTCTCCATCCTTTCTGTGGATTCTGAGAGCTAACCAATAAATATGTTCATTTTCTGCTTAAGGTCAGAACTGGATTACGTTTCTAGTAACGAATGCTCCTGGTGGATGCAGAGATTGGTACAAGGATTGTGCCCAGGCAATAGTTGCGCAGGGAAAGGGAGGGCTGGGAAGTTGAGGTTGGTTACGGGGCCAGACTGGGGCTGAGCCGTGAAAACACAGGGGTCTTGGAGGATTCTGGCAGACCTGGTGTGCAGTGATAACTTCAACAGTTGGCTAAGGTATCTGTTGTGGTAGATTGGAATGAAGTGCTCATTGAAGGTGTTGACTTAAAAAAAAAGTCACAAAGCCAGGCGCGGTGGCTTAAGCCTGTAATCCCAACACTTTGGGAAGCCGAGGTGGGCAGATCACAAGGTCAGGAGTTCGAGACTAGCCTGGCCAATATGGTGAAACCCTGTCTCTACTAAAAATACAAAAATTAGCTGGGTGTCATGGCGCGTGCTTGTAATCTCAGCTACTCCGGAAGCTGAGGCAGGAGAATCATTTGAACTTGGGAGGCGGAGGTGGCAGTTAGCCGAGATCGCGCCACTGGTGACAGTGGCGATCCAGCCTGGTGATAGAGCGTGACTCCATCTCAAAAAAAAAAGTCACAAAATGGGTTAGTTTAATTTAAAAGGAGAGCTCGGGTCAGGCTCAGTGGCTCACACCTGTAATCCTAGTGCTTTGAGAAGCTGAGGTGGGAGGATCTCTTGAGGCCAGGGATTCTACACCAGTCAGGCATCACAGCAAGACCCCACGCCACCAAAAAAACAAAAATTAGCCAGGCATGGTGACGTGTGCCTGTAGTTGCTGTTACACAGGAGGCTGAGGCAGAAGGTTCACTGGAACCCAGTTATGATGGTGCCACTGCATTGCAGCATGGGTGACAGAGTGAGACTCTGTCTTTTTTTTGTTTTGTTTTTTTTCTTTTTTTGAGGGGAGTCTTGCTCTGTTGCCCAGGCTGGAATGTAATGGCACAATCTCAGCTCACTGCAACCTCTGTCTCCCGGGTTCAAGCGATTCTCCTGCTTCAGGCTCCTGAATAGCTGGGATTACAGGTGTCGGACGCCATGCCTGGCTAATTTTTGTATTTTTAGTAGAGATGGGGTTTCGCCATGTTAACCCGGCTGGTCTCCAACTTCTGACCTCAAGGATCTGGCCAACTCGGACTCCCAAAATGCTGGGATTACAGGTGTGAGCCACCGCGCCCGGCCTGGAGGTCTATGTTTGGGCTGAGTCCTAGAGCCTGTGCTTTTGAGGCAGAGCCAACACAGAGGAAGCAGGTGAGGGGCTTTTGGTGGGGTTGGAGGTGGCTGCCGCAGGACAGGGCACAGCACAGCCACAGTGGCCTCACTCTGGTTGGCTATACTGGCTTTCACCTCAAATGCAGTAAAAAGTAGATTCACCTGCAGTGAGACCCAGTGAGGAAACAGCAGGTGCCCAGACTAGTAGAAAAATAAAGTGACTGGAATCACAGCTTTGCAGCCTCTGCGGCCAAAGGCTCCAGAGATTGGGTTAAAGAGCAGTCCTGTGCTGCCCCCAGGACTGTGGTGGGAGCAGCGGCTAAGTGGCAGCTTCTGGGACTGGAGGAGGCTGGGCAGATTCCTCAATCCCTTTGTGGAGGTGAAGGCAACTCCATCTTGGATGCTGATCTGCCATGTTGACTTATCATTAACCCTAGTTTTGGGAAGGTCTCTAAGATTTTATTTTATTTTTTTGAGATAGAGTCTCACTGGAGTACAGTGGCCCGTTAGCAGGTCACTGCAACCTCTGCCTCCCGGGTTCAAGCGATTCTCCTGCCTCAACCTCCTGAGTAGCTGGGATTACAGGTGTCCATCACTACACTCGGCTAATTTTTGTATTTTTAGTAGAGAAGGGTTTCACCATGTTGGCCAGGCTGGTCTTGAACTCCTGGACCTCAGGTGATCCACCTGCCTCGGCCTCCCAAAGTGCTGGGAATACAGGAGTTAGCTACCGTGCCTGCCCTAGACTGCCTTTGTATGACTAACAGATTGGCCACAAGATTAGAAATTATGGTTTAGGAGTCATGCAGCTGGAGGCTACAAGATTCTGACCCTCCCTAACCCACTCCTAAATCAGTGCTTGAGATTTTTTTTTTTTTTTTTTTTTTTGAGACAGAGTTTTGCTCTTGTCGCCCAGGCTGGAGTGCAATGGTGTGATCTCGGCTCACTGCAACCTCTGCCTCCCGGGTTCAAGCCATTCTCCTGCCTCAGCCTCCTGAGTAGCTGGGATTATAGGCACCCTCCACCACGCCCAGCTAATTTTTTGTATTTTTAGTAGAGAGAGGGTTTCTCCTCAGGTGATCCACCTGCCTCAGCCAAACTACTGGGATTACAGGTGTGAGTCACCCCGTCCACCCTAGTGCTTGAGATATTTTGCAGACCCTGCACCTGATGATCAGCTGGCTCCACCCAGATGGATAAACTGGCTTAACCACCTTGTGGCCCCACCACCCAGGAACTGACTCAGCGCAAGAGGACAGCTTCAACTCGCTGGGATATCTTCTCCAACCCAACCAATCAATACTCTTGACTCAATGGCCTTCCCCCATACACCAAATTATACTTAAAAACCCTGATCCCTGAGTGCTCGGGGAAGCTGATTTGAGTCAAAATAAAACTCCGGTTTCCAGCACAGCTGGCTCTGCATGAATTACTCTTTCTCTGTTGCACTTCCCCTGTCTTGATAAATCGGCTCTGTCTAGGCAGCGGGCAAGGTGAAACCATTGGGCGGTTCCACTCTTCCTTGGGCCCCTCAGCTTCCTTGGACTTTGGGGATAGGTTTGCATAGACCTGCCTGCCTCGGAACATCCTTCCTCCTATTGTAACTCCCCAAGGGGTTCACCTTGCCTGCTGCCTAGACAGAGCCAATTTATCAAGACAGGGGAAGTGCAATAGAGAAAGTAATTCATCCAGAGCCAGCTGTGCTGGAGACTGGAGTTTTATTATTACTCAAATCAGTCTCCCAAGTCGGGGATCAGAGTGTTTTTTTTTCTTCTTCTTCTTGTTTTGAGACGGAGTCTTGCTCTGTTGGCAGGGCTGGAGTGCGGTGGCGCGATCTCTGCTCACTGAAACTTCCGCCTCCCAGGTTCAAGTGATTCTCCTACCTCAGCCTCCCTAGTAGCTGGGACTACAGATGCCCACCACCACGCCCAGCTAATTTTTGTATTTTTAGTAGAGAAAGGATTTCATCACGTTGGCCAGGCTGGTCTTGAACTCCTGACCTCAAATGATCCACCCACCTCAGCTTCCCAAAGTGCTGGGATTACAGGCATGAGCTTTTACAGAGTTTTAAAGGTTAATTTGGTGGGTAGGGGGCCAGGAAATCGGGAGTGCTGGCTGGTTGGCTGGGGGTTGAAATCACAGGGAGTGGAAGCTGTTTTCTTCTGCTGAGCCAGACCCTGGGTGGGGGCCATAGATCTGGTTGACAAGTCCAGGTGGGGCCATCCGGTTGTTAGAAATGCAAAAACCAGGCCGGGCGCGGTGGCTCAAGCCTGTAATCCCAGCACTGGGAGGCCGAGACGGGCGGATCACGAGGTCAGGAGATCGAGACCATCCGGCTAACACGGTGAAACCCCGTCTCTACTAAAATACAAAAAACTAGCCGGGCGAGGTGCGGGTGCCTGTAGTCCCAGCTACTCGGAGGCTGAGGCAGGAGAATGGCATAAACCCGGGAGGCGGAGCTTGCAGTGAGCTGAGATCCGGCCACTGCACTCCAGCCTGGGCGACACAGCGAGACTCCGTCTCCAAAACAAACAAAAAAAAAAACAAAAAAGAAATGCAAAAACCTGAAAAGCCATCTCAAAAGGCTGATCTTAGGTTCACAATAGTGATGTCACCTTCAAGAGTGTTTGGGGAAGTTGCAAATCTTATTTCCTCCAGAATAATGGCTGGTAATACTTAGAATTCCAGCTCTTCTTATTCTGACTTGATGGCTGGTGGCTTTTCTTTAATTTTACAAAAAGAGTTTAGCTTTGGGGAAGGGCTATTATATTTAGTTTAAACTACAAACTAAATTCCTCCCCAAGGCTAGTTCTGCCTATACCCGGGAATGGATAAGGACAGTTTAGATGTTAGAAGCCAGATGGAGTGGTTAGGTCTGATGTTTCACTGTTACAATCTCCTTAGTTATAATTTTGCAAAGGTGGTTTCACTGTTCTCCCAGCAGGGTTGTGGAAAGGGAAGGTCAGGTGTCAGAGAAGGGTCTTTCAGGCTAGAGTGAGGCCTCTGTTTTTGGGGTGGGTGGTTGGAGACCAGGACAGAGGACTGCCCCCGTTTAGACATGGTCTTGTGAGGGCTGGCCTCTGACTACCCTAAGCACAACGAGCCTCGCCCCCACTTATCCTCACCTGCGGCTCCACTTTCTTCAAGGCTGGGGTGCCCTAGGAAGGACACGGATGGGGACACAAAAACAACTCTCATTTCCTACATGTCCTTGAGTTTCAGGCATGGGTACTGCTTCTCCGAAGTCCCCTAAATACAGGGACACAGGTGCAGTCACATGACTTAGGCCTTTCTCTTTTTTTTTGAAGTCGGAGTCTCTCTCTGTCCCCCAGGTTGGAGTGCAGTGGCGCGATCTTGGTTCACTGCAACCTCCGCCTCCTGGGTTCAAGCAGTTCTCTGCCTCAGCCTCCCAGTAGCTGGCATTACAGGTGCCCGCCACCACGCCCAGTTAATATTTGTATTTTTAGTAGAGACGGGGGTTTCACCATCTTGGCCAGGCTGGTCTTGAACTCCTGACCTCGTGATCCACCTGCCTTAGTCTCCCAAAGTGCTAGGATTACAGGCGTGAGCCATTGTGCCCGGCCAATTTAGGCCTTTAACTCTGCCATAACTCCTTTTCTTTAAAACATTGATTTTTTTCCTTTGATTTTTGAGACAGGGTCTTGCCTTGTCACCCAGGCTGGAGTGCAGTGGCCTGGCCTGATCTTGGCTCACTCTGCAACCTCCACTCCCCAAACTCAAGGGATCCTCCCACCTCAGCATCCAGAGTCCCAAGTAGCTGGGACCACAGGTGCATGCCACTACAGCTGGCTATTTTTTTTATTTTTATTTTTTGTATTTTTAGTACAGACAGTCTTGCTGTGTTGCCCAGGCTGGTCTAGAAACTCTGAGCTCAAGAATCTGCCCATCTCGGCCTCTCAAAGTGCTGGAACTACAGGCCTGAGCCACTGTGCCTGGTCTGGAGTCCGCATTTTTAATGAGATGTCAGGTCATTTGTGTGCACACTGAACTTTGAGAAGCTCTGATTGATTGATTGATTGATTGAGACGGAGTCACACTCTATCACCCAGGCTGGAGTGCATGGTTCAAAACCAGGCTGGCCAGGCTGGTTTTGAACTCCTGACATCAAATGATCCACCCGACCTCAAGTGATCTGCCCATCCTGGCCTCCCAAAGTGCTGGGATTACAGGCATGAGCCATTGTGCCCAGTCCAAGAAGCTCTGATTTAAAATGCAGTACTCAATAAATTGATGAAGAAGGTAGCTGAAACAATCTCTAATATATGTGACAGTTTAGAATTTATAAAATAATTCCATATTTGATATTTCATTTTATCTTTGTTTTGTTTTGCTTTATTTTTTTGAGACAAAGTCTTACTCTGTCGCCCAGGCTGGAGTACAGTGGCACAATCTCGGCTCAGTGCAACCTCCACCTCCTGGGTTTAAGTGATTCTCCTGCCTCAGCCTCCTGAGTAGCTGAGATTACAGGCGCTCACCACCACGTCCGACTAATTTTTGTAATTGTGGTAGAGATGGGGTTTCACCATGTTGGTCAGGCTGGTCTTGAACTCCTGACCTCAGGCAATCTACCTGCCTCAGCCTCCCAAAGTGCTGGGATTATAGACGTGAGCCACTGCACCCAGCATACTTGAGTAATTTCCTTTTTTTTTTTTTTTTGAGATGGAGTCTCGCTCTGTTGCCAGACTGGAGTGCAGTGGCATGATCTCGGCTTATTGCAACCTCCTCCTCCCGGGTTCAAGTGATTATCCTGCCTCAGCCTCCTGAGTAGGTGGGATTACAGGCGCATGCCACCACGCCCAGCTAAGTTTTGTATTTTTAGTGGAGACAGGGTTTCACCATGTTGGCCAGGATGGTCTCAATCTCTTGACCTCATGATCCACCCGCCTTGGCCTCCCAAAGTGCTGGAATTATAGGCGTGAGCCACCATGCCCGGCCAAGAGTGCTGTCTTTTTATTAGCTCCTGTATGTCCTTAGTTACCAGCAAAGCCTTTTGTTATAGCAGAGTAGCCTGCGTTACAGATAGAAGGGTCTTCCAGTGTTCCACAGAGTATAATGTTTTCCAAGGGCTTTACCTGAACAGTTCTGAGACATGGACATTCAAGTTGCAATGTAAGTGAATGAGTCATACTTTTCTTTCCAATGCACAGGGCTTCAGTATTCTACTTGGTCACCTGGTCCAAAGATCTTTGAGGTGTGTTCTGTCTGCAACATACTTGCCCAGCATCTCCTGGGTGGCTCCACTTCTAAAATGGGTAACACTTCCTTTACTGGCCGGGCTGTTGTTGCTGTGGTTGCTATGGCCTCATCAGTTTCCATCTCAGAGGGTGACACTCTTAGCCATGTTCATTTGTCTCTACTAAAAAACACACACACAAAAAAACTAGCCGGGCGAGGTGGCGGGCGCCTGTAGTCCCAGCTACTCGGGAGGCTGAGGCAGGAGCATGGCGTAAACCCGGGAGGCGGAGCTTGCAGTGAGCTGAGATCTGGCCACTGCACTCCAGCCCAGGGGACAGAGCGAGACTCCGTCTCAAAAAAAAAGGAAGGGGTTTATTCGGCTGGGGACATCGGCAAGACTTCTGTCTCAAGAGCCAAGCCCCCCGAGTGAGCAATTCCTGTCCCTTTTAAGGGCTCACAACTCTAAGGGCATGCGTGTGAAAGGGTCGTGATTGAGCAAGCAAGACGTATGTGACTGGGGGCTGCATGCACCGGTAAGTAGACTGGAACAAAACAAGATAGGGATTTTTTTTTTTTTTTTTTTTTTTTTGAGACGGAGTCTCGCTGTGTCCCCCAGGCTGGAGTACAATGGCGCTGGTGCGATCTCGGCTCACTGCGAGCTTCGCCTCCCTGGTTCACGCCATTCTCCTGCCTCAGCCTCCTGAGTAGCTGGGACTACAGATGCCCACTACTGCGCCCGGCTAATTTTTTGCATTTTTAGTAGAGACGGGGTTTCACCGTGGTCTTGATCTCCTGACCTTGTGATCCGCCCACCTCGGCCTCCCAAAGGGCTGGGATTACAGGCGTGAGCCACCGCGCCCGGCCAACAAGCTAGGGATTTTCACAGTGCATTCCTATACAATGTCTGTAATCTGTAGATAACACACCGATTAGGTCAGGGGTCGATCTTTAACTACCAGGCCCAGGGTGTGGCACCCGGCTGGCTGCCTGTGGATTTCATTTCTCCCTTTTAGTTTTTACTTCTTCTTTCTTTGGAGGCAGAAACTGGGCATAAGATGATATGAGGGGTGGTCTCCTCCCGTAGGCTCAGCTACTGTAAAACAGTGGAAAGAGCTGTGACATAGGGTCCAGGTCTGTCCCTTCCTCTAACTTGCAGGGTAACCCTAGACTAGTCATTTTTTATCTTCTCCCCAAATCTGCTCTTCCTGCTCCACCAAGGCCTAAGTGTGTGCATCTGAGGAAGGCTAAATAATAGCCCCCAAAGATATCAGGTTCTGATCCCCAGAACCTGTAAGTGTTACTTTATTTGGAAAAAAACTGTCTCTGTATATGTAATTAAGGATCTTTTTTTTTTTTTTTTTTTGAGATGATGTCTCGTTCTGTTGCCCGGGCTAGAGTGCAGTGGTACCATCTCAGCTCACTGCAACCTCCGCTTCCTGAGTTCAAGTCATTCTCCTGCCTCAGTCTCCCGAGTAGCTGGAATTACAGGTATGTGTATGCGCCACCACACCAGGTTAATTTTAGTATTTTTAGTGGAGACAGGGTTTTGCGATGTCGGGCTGGTCTCGAACTCCTGACCTCAGGTGATCCGCCTGCCTCGGACTCCCAAAGTGTAGGGATTGCAGGCGTGAGCCATTGCGCTTGGCCCGATTAAGTATCTTTAGATGGGAAGATAATCCTGGATTATCCAAGTGGGCTCTAGAAGATGCAATTAGAAGTGTCAGTATGAGAGAGTGAGGGAGATCTGAGACAGACACCTAGAGAAGGCAATGTGGGAGCTGGGTGTGGTGGCTCACGCCTGTAATCCTAGCACTTTGGGAAGCTGAGGCTCATGGATCATATGAAGTCAGGAGTTCGAGACCAGCCTGACCAACATGGCGAAACCCCCCAAAATACAAAAATTAGCCAGGCATGCACATGGCAGGCACATGTAATCCCAGCTACTCAAGAGGCTGAGGGATGATAACTGCTTGAGAGCCCATGGGGTGGAAGTTGCAATGAGCCGAGATCATGCCATTGCATGGTAGCCTGGGCAATAGAGAAAGACTCTGTCTCAAAAAATAAAATAATATAAGTCTGGGGGTGGTGGCTCATGTCTGTAATCCCAGTACTTTGGGAGGCCAAGGCAGGCAGATCACCTAAGGTTGGGAATTCGAGACCAACCTGACCAACGTGGAGAAAACCTATCTCTACTGAAAATACAAAGTTAGCTGGGCGTGGTGGCACATGCCTGTAATCCCAGCTACTTGGGAGGCTGAGGCAGGAGAATCCCTTGAACCCAGGAGGCAGAGGTTGTGGTGAGCCAAGATCGCTCCATGGCACTCCAGCCTGGGCAATAAGAGTGAAACTCTAAAACAAAATAAAATAATAAAATAAAATAAAATAAAATAAAATAAAATAAAAATCTGGCCACATTAATTTTCAGTGAAAAAATCTATCAGTGGCACATTAATGCCTGTAAGATATGCCAAACTCCTTGCCTAGCCTGAGGTGCCCTTCACCATCTGGTCCCTTATCTTCTCCCTCATGCTCAAATATACAAACATACATGCACACATTCACCCTCCTATATTCACAGTCCCTCTCACATACACTACAGAGTTCCTGTGATTGGGCTGAACTACAGAGTTCCTGTGATTGGGCTGTTTCATGAGCTCCTGTGACATCTCTCATAGAAACAAAGTTGTTTCATCTCAACACATGTGTGGCAAGAACTGGTTTGTTCAGCATGGAATAGAAAATGGTTCTGCTGCTGCACAGTGGCTCATGCCTGTAATCCCAGCACTTTGGGAGGCCAAGGCGGGCGGTTCACTTGAGATCAAGAGTTCAAGACCAGCCTGGCCAACATGGTGAAACCCCATCTCTACTAAAAATATTGTACAAAAAAATTAGCCAGGCGTGGTGCCGTGCGCCTGTATTCCCAGCCTTTCGGGAGGCTGAGGCAGGAGAATCGCTTGAACCCAGGAGGCGGAGGTTGTGGTGAGCCAAGATCACAGGACTGCTCTCCAGCCTGGGACGACAGGGCTAGACTCTGTCTCAAAAAAAAAAAAAAAAAGAAAGAAAAAAAGAAAAGAACAACGCGGCTCTGCGAGTACTGACACAAATCCCCACCATAAAAAGTGAAAAATGCACACTTTTGTGGAAAAGTGTAAATAGTCTGCTCCCATTTCTATTAGCTAACACACCTGTGTGCACACGGAGCTTTCGGTCCAGTCTGGAAGGGGAGGGCGGGGCCTTCCCGGGAGTGAAGGGGGCGAGGCAGACCCGGACCCTCCAGGGAACGCCCTTGAGTAACCCGGGCACTTGGGACCCATTCCCACCTAGGACCACGGGCTCAAGATTGCCGGGTAGATGCACCCGGCACGCGCCTCTCCTCCGAAGGGAACCGAAGGAGCTGGCAGGTTTTCACACTTGCAGCAGGTCGGCTGAGAGAACGCGGGATTCAGCCGAGAAGCCACGGGGAGCCCGAGGAGCAGAGCAGAGGCACCCAGGTAGCCTGCGCGGAGAAATCGGATAGGCGGAGACGGCCTGTATGCAGCCCCCGCGAGCAGGGAAAGAGTGAGTGAGAGACCCCGGGGCTCCGCAGTCCCCCTATGGACTTCCACAGTCCCCGATCCTCGCGGGCCTCCAGAATAGGGGGCAGCGGCCGAGAGATTCCCCAGCGGCGTTGCAGGAGCCCAGGTGGAGCCCACGGGCTTCCCTGCCCTGAGAAGCTTTAGCTGTAGCCCCCGCCACCCCGAGAGTCCAGCACCGAGGGCAGCTTCTGCCTTGCCTGCGGTAACTGCCGCCGCCAGCTGAGGACCAGGGAGGGAGAGGGGAGGCTGGGTGCTCTCAGGAGTCCCAAAGGACAAATAACCCCGCCGCTGACGCGGGACCCAGACGCGAGCCAACTGCGCGCCCGCCCTGCCCCGCCTGAGCTTTCCGCCCGCAGCCTGGGGACCAGCCCTTCCCTGTCTGTCACAGCCAGAGCCCAAACCCTGGGGGCCTGAAGACAGTCCGCTGGCATTTCCATCCCCCGAGGACTGGAGCACACGGGCCAGGGGCCTGGGGACTGGTGGCTGCGGGCTTTGTCCGTCACCGCTGGCGGCTGAACTCTCCTCCCCGGGGTTTGGGACACAGCCTGCCGATACCACCACGCAGGCCAGGGGACTCGCTTGCCCCTCCCGCCCATCACTCCTGCTGCCCCAGGGCCTGAGATCAGCCACACGCCCAGCCAGGGACTGTCACTACCAGCATTCGAGCAGGGCATCTAGAGGCCCAGGAAAAGGCCCACGAATCGCTCCCCTGAACCTACTAAGGCCAGGGCCAGCATACTCTGCTCTGGGGCTCAAGAACAGGCAAGCACAGCCTCCACTAATAACCGCGCCCTAAGTCACTCAAGTAATGTACAGAGCCTACACTTCTACCCCAAACCAAAGCCAAGGTCCCCTACTTAACCATATCATATCTACATCTTCAGGAAGAAGTCCTCCCCTACAAAGTGAATTCACAAACTTGGAAGAAGTGACTATTCCACGAGATGCCCAGATCTCAACAGAAGGACCCGGGAAGCATGAAAAAGCAAGGAAATGTGATGCCTACAGAAGAACCCAGTAATTCTCCAGCAACAGATCCCCATCCAAAAGAAATTCAGGAAAGCGCAAACAGAAAATTGAGCAGAGAATTGACCCGACTGATTGTAAAGAAGGTCATCAACATGGAAGAGTCTTTTGAACGAGAACACAAAGAAATGAGGAAAAGAGTTGGGGAGACATATGAGATGATTACCTGCCAGAAAGAGGTTTTAAAATTCAACAGAAGAGTATTTCTGGAACTGAAGAAATCATTGGATGAAATACAAAGTACAGTCAAAAGCTTCAATGATAGACTAGAACAAATAGAAGAAAAACTCTCAGGACACAAAATCTGAAGCATTTTTCTCACTTTAAAGAAAATGGGTTGTACACTGGCCATTAATGTGAACGAAACCTGCTGGGTTAATTCTTATTCTGGGGTCTTGGGTAATCGTTAGAGCAAAATAAAAATAATTTCCTTTAGAGATAGTCGATTTTGCAAGATTAGTTATCATGCAGCAGTTGTGTAAAAATGATCTGATTCATTTACTGAATCTGATCAGTACCGAATTCAGTAGGCACAGTAATCGTAACAGGTGAATGTAGCTGAAGTACATTGTCATGGTCAAGAAAAGCCACTCTGGGCCGGGCGCGGTGGCTCAAACCTGTAATCCCAGCACTTTGGGAGGCCCAGAGGGGCGGATCACGAGGTCAGGAGATCGAGACCATCCTGGCTAACATGGTGAAACCCCATCTCCACTAAAAAATACAAAAAACTAGCTGGGTGAGGTGGCAGGCGCCTGTAGTCCCAGCTACTTGGGAGGCTGAGGCAGGAGAATGGCGTAAACCCGGGAGGCGGAGCTTGCAGTGAGCTGAGATCCGTCCACTTCACTCCAGCCTGAGCGACAGAGCCAGACTCTGTCTCAAAAAAAAATATATATAAGAAAAGCCACTCTGTCTCTAACAGATTGCTCACACAGCTACATGTCAGCCCTCCTCACTGTAAACCTGACAAACGCAGTAGCATTTTATTGTTTATTTATTTATTTATTTAGAGACATGGTCTTTCTGTATCCCAGGCTGGAGTGCAGTAGTGCAATCTCACTGAAGTCTCCGTTGTCCGAGCTTATGCCATTATCCAGTCTCAGTCTCCCAAGTAGCTGGGACTACAGGCATGAGCCATGACCCCTGGCTAATTTTTTTTTTTTTTTTTTTGAGACGGAGTCTTGCTCTGTCACCCAGGCTGGAGTGCGGTGGCCGGATCTCAGCTCACTGCAAGCTCCGCCTCCCGGGTTCACGCCATTCTCCTGCCTCAGCCTCCCGAGTAGCTGGGACTACAGGCGCCCACCACCTCGCCCGGCTAGTTTTTTGTATTTTAGTAGAGACGGGGTTTCACCGTGTTAGCCAGGATGATCTCGATCTCCTGACCTCGTGATCCGCCCTTCTCGGCCTCCCAAAGTGCTGGGATTACAGGCTTGAGCCACCGCACCCGGCTTTTTTTTTTTTTTTTTTTTTTGAGACGGAGTCTCGCTCTGCCGCCCAGGCTGGAGTGCAGTGGCCGGATCTCAGCTCACTGCAAGCTCCGCCTCCCGGGTTCACGCCATTCTCCTGCCTCAGCCTCCCGAGTAGCTGGGACTACAGGCGCCCGCCACGTTGCCCGGCTAGTTTTTTTTTTGTATTTTTTTTTTTTTTAGTAGAGACGGGGTTTCACCATGTTAGCCAGGATGGTCTCGATCTGCTGACCTCGTGATCCACCCGTCTCGGCCTCCCAAAGTGCTGGGATTACAGGCTTGAGCCACCGTACCCGGCCCAATTTTTTTTTTTTTTGGTCGGAGTTTCGCTCTTGTTGCCCAGGCTGGAGTGCAATGGTGCAATCACGGGTCACTGCAACCTCTGACTCCCAGGTTCGTGCCTCAGCCTCCCGATTAGCTGGGATTACAGGCACCCGCCACCACACCCGGCTAATTTTTGTATTTTTAGTAGACATGGGTTTTCCCAATGTTGGTCAGGCTGGTCTTGAACTTCTGGCCTCAGGTGATCTGCCCACCTGGGCCTCCCAGAGTGCTGGGATTACAGGGGCTGAGCCACGTGCCCGGCCTCCTGGCTAATTTTTGTACTTTTTTGTAGAAACGGGGTTTCACCATGTTGCTTAGTCTGGTCTTGAACTCCTGAACTCAAAGTGATCTGCCTGCCTCAGCCTCCGAAAGTTCTGGGATTGCAGGGGTGAACCACACTGTGCCAAGCACACCCTAGCATGTTAATTCATCTTTCTTTTATTTGGAGACGGAGTTTTTGCTTTGCAGGAGCCGAGATCTCGCCACTGCACTCCAGACTGGGTGACAGAGTTAGCTCCATCTCAAAATAATAATAATAATAATAATAAAATAAAAAAGCATCCATAAAAACGCATACATCAACGTAAATGATTTTTTTTTTTTTTTTGAGATGGAGTCTCGCTCTTGTAGCCCAGGTAGGAACGCAGTGGCACGATCTCGGCTCACTACAACGTCCGCCTCCCGGGTTCAAGCGCCCGGCCTATTTCTATTAGCAAACACACCTGTGTGCACACGGAGCTTGCAGACCAGTCTGGAAGGGGAGGGCGGGGCCTTCCCGAGAGTGAAGGGGGTGGGACTGACCCGGACCCTTCAGGGAACGCCCTTGAGTAACTGGCGCCCTTAGGACCTGTTCCCACAGACTCAAGATGGCCTGGTAGATGCACCCGGCACGCTCCTCTCCGGCGGGAACCGAAGGAGACGGTAGATTTTCACACTTGCAGCAGGTCGGCTGAGAGAACGCGGGATTCAGCCGAGAAGCCACAGGGAGCCCGAGGAGCGCAGCAGAGGCACTTAGGCAGCCTGCGCGGAGAAATCGGATCGGCGGGGACGGCCTGTAGCTCCTGCGCGCGGGAAAAGGGTCAGTGAGAGACCCCAAGGCTCCGCAGTCCCCCCACGGAGTTCCACAGCCCCCTGACCCTCACGGACCTCCAGAATAGAGGGCAGCGGCCGAGAGATTCCCCAGCGGCGTTGCAGGAGCCCACGGGCTTCCCTGCCCTGAGTAGCTGCAGCTGCAGCCCCCGCCAGGGGAGGGCCAGGGAGGGAGCGGGGAGGCCGGACGCTTTCATACGTCCGAAAGGACAAACAACCCCACCGCCGCCGCGGGACCCAGACGCAAGCCAACCGCTTGCCTTCTCTGCCCCGCCTGAGCTTTCCTGGGGACCAGTCCTTCTCTGTCCGTCCTAGCTAGCCACGGAACCCTGGGGCCCTCAGTACAGCCCGCTGGCAGTTTCGCCTCCTGAGGACTTGAGCACGGGGGCCAGGGGCCTGGGGATTGGTTACTATTCGGCCTCTTCCGCCACCGCTGGCGGCTGAACACTCCTCCCACTCCTCGCCGGTTGTTGAGGTCAGGGGCCCAGCCTGCGGATAACACCGCAGGCCAGGGGACTCGCCTGCCCGCCCAACCTGGGCAGCCACCTCCAACACCAGCAGGGACCGCCTGGGTCCCGGAGGGTTGCCGTCCGTCCCCCCTCCCCACCCCCGCCACCAACTGCAGCTACACTTCCCACATCATACCCACTGCCCTGGCGCCTGGGATTAGCCACACCCCCAGCCAGTGGCTGCCACTACCAGCGTTAGAGCAGGACACCTAGAGGCACACGAATCACTCCCCATAACCCGCTAATGACAGAGCCAGCATACACTGGGGCTAAAGAATAGGTAAGATCAGGACACCACTGGGGCCCAAAGACTGGCCCACCTGGCCTCCTAATCCCCAGCAACCACAGGCTCTACTAATAACCACACCCTAAGCCACCCAAGAAATCATACAGAGCGTACAGTACTAGCCCAAATCAAAGCGAAAGTGCCCCACCTAACCAACACCCTATCTACATTTTCAGGAGGAAGTCCTCCCCTACAAAGCGAGTTCACAAACTTGGAAGAAGCCACTTTCACAGGATGCACAGATCTCAACGGAAGGACACAGAAAACATGAAAAAGCAAGGAAATGGGACACCTCCAAAGGAACCCAGTAATTCTCCAGCAGCAGATCCCCATCCAAAAGAAACAGAAGATATTTTGGAGAGAGAATTGAACATAGAGATTATACAGTTGGCCGGGCGCGGTGGCTCAAGCCTGTAATCCCAGCACTTTGGGAGGCCGAGGCGGGCGGATCACAAGGTCAGGAGATCGAGACCATCCTGGCTAACACGGTGAAACCCCGTCTCTACTAAAAATACAAAAAACTAGCCGGCGAGGTGGCGGGCGCCTGTAGTCCCAGCTACTCGGGAGGCTGAGGCAGGAGAATGGCGGAACCCGGGAGGCGGAGCTTGCAGTGAGCTGAGATCCGCCATTGCACTCCAGCCTGGGCGACAGAGTGAGACTCCGTCTCAAAAAAAAAAAAAAAAAAAAAAGAGATTATACAGTTGATGGGCATAATGCAAGCATCATTTGAAAAACAACAGAGAAAAAAGATGAAGTAGTTACCGTTCTACAGGAAAAAATTATCAACTTCAGTGATATTCCTAAAAGCAACCTAAGGACACTTCTGAAACTGAAGAAATCACTGGATGAAATACAAAGCAAACTCAAAAGCTTCAATGATAGACTAGAACAAGTAGAAGAAAAACTCTCAAAACTTGAAATCTGAAGCATGTTTCTTAAAGATTTAAAGGGTTATACTCTGACCATTAATGTGAACAAAATCTTCTGGGTTAATTCTTATACTGGGGTCTTGGATAATCATTAAAGTAAAATGAGAATAATTTCTTTTCGAGATGATCAATTTTGTGAGATCGATTTTTTTTTTTTTTTTATGAGACTGAGTTTTTGCTCTGTTGCCCAGGCTGGAGTGCAGTGGCACAATTTCGGCTCACTGCAACCTCCGTCTCCCAGGTTCAAGAGATTCTCCTGCTTTAGCCTCCAGAATAGCTGGGACTATAGGCGTGTACCACCACACCTGCCTTATTTTTGTATTTTTAGCAGAGATAGGGTTTCACCGTGTTAGCCAGGCTGGTCTCAAACTCCTGACCTCAGGTGATCCACCTGCCTTGGCCTCCCAAAGGGCTGCGATTACAGGCGTGAGCCACCAGGCCAGCTGAGATGGATTCTTGTTAGGCAGCAGTCATGGAAAAGAGGATTTGATTCAGTTGACGTTAACAGTGCGCACGGTAATCCTAACAGGTGACTGTAATTGAAACTAAATTACCAGGGAATTGTCATGGTCTAGAAAAGACACTCTCTACCAGGCGAGATGGCTCCCTGCACTTTGGGAGGCTGAGGAGGGTGGATCACCTGAGGTCAAGAGTTCAAGACCAGCCTGGCCAACATGCTGAAACCCCATCTCTACTAAAAATACAAAAAAAATTAGCCGGGTGTGGTGATGCATGCCTCTAGTCCCAGCTACTCGAGAAGCTGAGGCAGGAGAACCATTTGAACCCAGCCGGCAGAGGTTGCAGTAAGCCGAGATTGCGCCACGGCACTCCAGCCTAGGTGAGACAGCGAGACTCTGTCTCACCAAAAAAAAAAAAAAGAAAAGCCACTCTCTCCAACAGACTGCTCACACAGCTACATGTCAGCCCTCCTCACTGTGAAAGTGACAGACACCCTAGCATTTTTATTCATCTCCCTTAGGTGCCTTAACTTTTTCTCCCACTCACAGCTGAAAAGGGCTATATCTACCATTTGATCTACTTAGTGTATTTTCCCATTTGCTATGTTGAAAAATTACAGATGTAAAAATTGTAGGTAGGGTGCGGTGGCTCATGCCTGTAATCCCAGCACTTTGGGAGGCCGAGGTGGGCAGATCATAAAGTCAGGAGTTCGAGACCAGCCTGGTCAACATGGTGAAACCCCATTTCTACTAAAAATACAAAAATTAGCTGTGTGTGGTGGCACATGCCCGTAGTCCCAGCTATTCAGGGGGCTGAGGCAGGAGAATTGCTTGAACACAGGAGGCGGAGATGTCAGTGAGCCGAGATCATGCCATTGTACTCCAGCCTGGGTGACAGAGAAGACTGTCTCAAAAACAAACAAAAAACAAAACAAAACTGCAGGCACAGCGGCTGATGCCTATAATCCCAACACTTTGGGCGGCTGAGGCAGGAGGGTTGCTTAAGGCCAGGAGTTCAAGACCAGCCTCAGCAACAAAGTGAGAGACTCTAACTGTATCAAAAATAGGATAAAAATTAGGCAAGTATGGTGGGTGTCAGCCTCTAGTCCTAGCTATTCAGACACAGGTGGGAAGATTGCTTGAGCCTGAGAGGTTGGGGCTGTAGTGAGCCTGAATGACAGAAAACTCCTAAGATGATTAAAACAAATATCTTTGGCCAGGCGTGGTGGCTCACGCCTATAATCCCAGCACTTTGGGAGGCCAAGGCTGGGTGGATCACAAGGTCAGGACTTCAAGATCAGCCTGGCCCAAATGGTGAAACCCCTTCTCTGCTAAGTATACAAAAAAAAAAAAAAAGCCTGGTGTGGTGGTGGGCGTTAGTAATCCCAGCTGCTCGGGAGACTGAGGCAGGAGAATCGCTTGAACCCAGAAGGTGGAGGTTGCAGTGAGCCGATATCGTGCCACTGCACTCCAGCCTGGGTGACACAGTGAGGCTCCATCTCAAAAAACAAACAAAAACAATGCTTGTACAATAAACCATAAACTCACCATGTCTGGTTATTCTGAGCATTAAGTTTTGAACATTTTTACCAATTTGATGTTATGATTTTTTTTTTTTTTTTTTCTTTTGAGACGGAGTCTCGCTCTGTCACCCAGGCTGGAGTGCAGTGGCCAGATCTCAGCTCACTGCAAGCTCCGCCTCCCGGGTTCACGCCATTCTCCTGCCTCAGCCTCCCGAGTAGCTGGGACTATAGGTGCCGCCACCTCGCCCGGCTAGTTTTTTTTGTATTTTTAGTAGAGACAGGGTTTCACCGTGTTAGCCAGGATGGTCTCGATCTCCTGACCTCGTGATCCGCCCGTCTTGGCCTCCCAAAGTGCTGGGATTACAGGCTTGAGCCACCGCGCCCGGCTGATGTTATGAAATTTTTTAGGCCAGGCACAGTGGCTGCCACCTGTAATCCCAGGACTTTGGGAGGCTGAGGCAGACAGATCACTTCATGTCGAGAGTTCAAGACCAGCCTGGCCAACATGTTGAAAACCTGTCTCTACTGAAAATACAAAAATGAGCCAGGTGTGG
This sequence comes from Trachypithecus francoisi, assembly GCF_009764315.1. Lineage (NCBI taxonomy): Eukaryota > Metazoa > Chordata > Mammalia > Primates > Cercopithecidae > Trachypithecus > Trachypithecus francoisi. Next base: position 116,261,314 of record NW_022681469.1, read on the forward strand.
TGGCACACACCTGTAATCTCAGCTACTTGGGAGACTGAGGCAGGAGAATTGCTTGAATCTGGGAGGCGAAGGTTGCAGTGAGCTGAGATCAACTCACTGCATTCCAGCCTGGGCAATAAGACTTTGTGTTTAAAAAAAAAAAAAAAAAAAAAAGGCCGGGCGCGGTGGCTCAAGCCTGTAATCCCATCACTTTGGGAGGCCAAGACGGGCGGATCACGAGGTCAGGAGATAGAGACCATCCTGGCTAATACGATGAAACCCCGTCTCTACTAAGAAAAATACAAAAAACTAGCCGGGCGACGAGGCGGGCGCCTGTAGTCCCAGCTACTCGGGAGGCTGAGACAGGAGAATGGCGTGAACCCGGGAGGCGGAGCTTGCAGTGAGCTGAGAGCCGGCCACTGCACTCCAGCCTGGGCGGCAGAGCAAGACTCCGTCTCAAGAAAATAAAAAATAATAAAAAAAAAAAGCACTTTGGGAGGCCGAGACGGGCGGATCACGAGGTCAGGAGATCAAGACCATCCTGGCTAACCCGGTGAAACCCCGTCTCTACTAAAAAAAAAAAAATACAAAAAACTAGCCGGGCAAGGTGGGGAGCGCCTGTAGTTCCAGCTACTCGGGAGGCTGAGGCAGGAGAATGGCCTGAACCCAGGAGGCGGAGCTTGCAGTGAGCTGAGATCTGGCCACTGCACTCCGGGCTGGGTGACAGAGCGAGACTCCGCCTCAGAAAAAAAAAAAAAAAAAAAAATTTAGAAGCTGTGTATGTATTCTACCTTCCAGCTAAATATGTTGTCCATATCAAGGTCATCTAATCAAATATAAACTTTGGAGATAAATGCTAACAATCTTCTAAAATATCCTGGGTGAGCTGTATACCCATGTTGCTAGCAGTGCACTCACTAAGCCAAAAGTTGGAAACACCCAAATAGCCAACAGATGACTGGATAAGCAAAATGTGGTCTGGCCATATGATGGAATATTATTCTATCTTCTTAAGGAAGGAAGTTTTTTTTTTTTTTTTTTTTCCCAGAGTCTCTCTCTGTCACCCAGGCTGGAGTGCAGTGGTGAGATGTCAGCTCACTGCAATCTCTACCTCGCAGGTTCATGTGATTCTTGTGCCTCCCCCTCCTGAGTAGCTGGGATTACAGGTGTGCCCCATCATGCCTGGCTTGCTTATTTATTTATTTATTTAGAGATGGGGTTTCATTCTTGTTGCCCAGGGTGGAGTGCAATGGTGTGATCTCGGCTCACCGCAACCTCCGCCTCCTGGGTTCAAGCTATTCTCCTGCCTCAGCCTCCCTAGAGTAGCTGGGATTACAGGCATGCGCCACCATGCCTGGCTAATTTTGTATTTTTTTTTTTTTTGGAGACAGAGTCTTGCTCTGTTGCTCAGGCTGGAGTGCAGTGGCGTGATTTCAGCTCACTACAACCTCCACCTCCTGGGTTCAAGCAATTCTCCTGCCTCAGCCTCCTGAGTAGCTGGGATTACAGGTGCACACCACCACGCCCGGCTATATACTTTTTGTATTTTTAGTAGAGACGGGGTTTCACCATGTTGGTCAGACTGGTCTCGAACTCCTGACCTCATGATCCGCCTGCCTCGGCCTCCCAAATGCTGGGATTACAGGCATGAGCCACCACGCATGGCCCTAATTTTGTATTTTTAGTAGAGACAGGGTTTTGCCATGTTGGCCAGGCTGGTTTTGAACTCCTGACCTCAGGTGATCCATTTGCCTTGGCCTCCCAAAGTGCTGGGATTACAGGCGTGAGCCACCGTGCTGAGATGTATTCCACCTTAAAAAGGAAGGAAATTCTGACACATGCTGCAACACAGATGAACCTTGAGATATTAGGTTACCTGGAATAAACCAGTAACAAAAAAACAAATACTGTATGATTCCCCTTGTATAAGGGACTTAGAGGAGGCAAAATCAGAGACAAAAAGTAGAATAGAACGGTGGTTGCCAGGGGCTGGGGGACGAAGAAAAGGGGAGTTGTTCAATGGTTACAGAGTTTCAGTTAGGGATCATAGAAAGTTCTGGAGATGGATGGTGGTGATGGTTGCACAACAATGTGAGTGTATTTACTGCTACTGAACGTATACTTCCAAATGGTTAGAATGGCCTGGTTCCGGTGGCTAGCGCCTGTAATCCGAGTACTTTGGAAGGCAGAGGTGGGTGGATGGATTCAGCTCCCAAGTTTGAGACCAGTCTGGGGAACATAGTGAAATCCCGTCTCTACAGTAAAAATCTGGCTGGTCGTGGTGGTGCGATCTTATAGTCTCAGCTACTCGGGAGGCTAAGGTGGGAGGATGGCTTGAGCCAAGGAGGTGGAGATTGAAGTGAGCCCAGATGGCACCACTCCACTCCAGCCTAGGCTAAAGAGGCAGATTGGGCGTGGTGGCTCATGCCTATAATCCCAGCACTTTAGGAGGCTGAGGCGGGCGGATCACAAGGTCAAGACATTGAGATCATCCTGGCCAACATGGTGAAACCCCATCTCTACTAAAAATACAAAAATTAGCTGGGCAAGGTGGCATGCGCTTGTAGTCTCAGCTACTTGGGAGGCTGAGGCAGGAGAATGGCTTGAACCCAGGAGTTGGAGGTTGCAGTGAGTGGAGATCACTCCACTGAACTCCAGACTGGCAACAGAGTGAGACTCCTTCTCAAAAAAAAAAAAAAAAAAAGGGTTAGATTGGCAAATTTTATGTTATGGATAGTTTGTCACAAGATTGTTAAATTTGAAAAAATCCTGAGTGATTAAATTTTTAGGTTTATAATACAAAAACAAAACATTTCCTTTTTTTTTGAGATGGAGTCTCACTCTTGTTGCCAGGGCTGGAGTGCACTTTGCCATATTGGCTTACCGCAACCTCCACCTCCAGGGTTCCAGTGATTCTCCTGCCTCAGTCTCCCAAGTAGCTGGGATTACAGGCATGCACCACCATGCCCAGCTAATTTTGTGGTTTTAGTAGAGATGGGATTTCACCATGTTGGTCAAGCTGGTCTCGAACTCCCAACCTCAAGTGATCTGCCCACCTTGACCTCCCAAAGTGCTGGGATTACAGGTGTGAGCCACTGTGCTCAGCCCAATCTTTACCTTTGAAAGGAATGATTGTTGAAATCATCTCTCTGGGCCGGGTGCGGTGGCTCATGCCTGTAATCCTAGCACTTTGGGAGGCCGAGGTGGGTGGATCAACTGAGGTCGGGAGTTCAAGACCAGCTTGACCAACAGGGTGAAACCCCGTCTCTACTAAAAATAGAAAATTAGCTGGGCGTGGTGGCGTGCGCCTGTAATCCCAGCTACTTGGAGGCTGAGGCAGGAGAATCGCTTGAACCTGGGAAGTGGAGGTTGCAGTGAGCCAAGATTGTGCCACTGCACTCCAGCCTAGGCAACAAGAGCGAAACTCCCTCTCAAAAAAAAAAAGAAATCATCTCTCTGAAATTTCACATTTAAACATATTTATACCCCCAAATCATGTTTTTCAGTACTGTTCAAAAGGCCATCTATAAAAATGCATATTTCAACATAAATGATTTTTCAAATATCTAACAATATGTGACATTCCAATATAGATGATTATGTTGATATTATTTAGCTGTAAAAAAGAATAAGGCAGGCCAGGCAAGGTGGTCCACGTCTGTAATCCCAGCACTTTTGGAGGTCAAGGTGAGCAGATCACCTGAGGTCAAGAGTTTGAGACCAGCCTGGCCAACATGGTGAAACCCGTATCTACTAAAAACACAAAATTAGCAGGGTGTGGTGGCACGCGCCTGTAATCCCAGCTACTCAGGAGGCTGAGGCAGGAGAATCGCTTGAACCCGGGAGGCGGAGGTTGTGGTGAGCCGAGATCGCACCATTGCACTCCAGCCTGGCCAACAAGAGCCAGACTCCATCTCAAAAAAAAAAAAAAAAAAAAAGAATAAGGTGGCTCTGCGAGTACTGACACAAATCCCTAGTATAAAAAGTGAAAAATGGCTGGGCGCGGTGGCTCACGCCTATAATCCCAGCACTTTGGGAGGCTGAGGCTGGCAGATCACGAGGTCAGGAGTTCAAGACCAGCCTGTCCAACATGGTGAAACCCCGTCTCTACTAAAAATAGAAAAATTAGCTGGGCGTGGTGACGCTTGCCTATAATCCCAGCTATTCGGGAGGCTGAGGCAGGAGAATTGCTTGACCCTGGACCCGGGTTGCAGTGAGCCGAGATCGCGCCACTGCACTCCGTCTTAAAAAAAAAAAAAAAAGTGAAAAATGAACACTTTTGTGGAAAAGTGTAATCAGTCTGCTCCCATTTCTATTAGCTAACACACCTGTGTGCACACGGAGCTTTCGGTCCAGTCTGGAACGGGAGGGCGGGGCCTTCCCAGGAATGAGGGGGCGGGGCGACCCGGACCCTCCAGGGAACGCCCTTGCGTAACTCGCGCACTTGGGACCCGTTCCCACCTAGGACCACAGGCTCAAGATGGCCGGCTAGATGCGTCCGCCACGCGCCTCTCCTCCGAAGAGAACCCAAGGAGCCGGCAGGTTTTCACACTTGCAGCAGATCAGCTGAGAGAACGCGGGATTCAGTCAAGAAGCCACGGGGAGCTCGAGGAGCGGAGCAGAGGCACCCAGGCAGCCTTTGCAGAGAAGTCGGATAGGCGGGGACGGCTTGTAGCTCCCGCGCGCCGGGAAAGGGTGAGTGAGAGACCACGGGGTTCCGTAGTCCCCACACGGACTTCCGTAGCCACCTGACCCTCGCGGGCCTCCAGAATAGGGGGCAGCGGCGGAGAGATTCCCCAGCGGCGTTGCAGGGGCCCACGTGGAGCCCATGGGCTTCCCTGCCCTGAGCAGCTGCAGCTTTAGCTGCAGCCCCCGCCACCCGGAGTCCAGCCCCGAGGGCAGCTCCTGCCTTGCCTGTGGTAACCGCCGCAGCCAGCTGAGGGCCAGGGAGGGAGAGGGAGGCCGGGCGCTCTCAGGAGTCCCAAAGGATAAATAACCCGCTGCTGCCTGCGGGACCCAGACGCGAGCCAACTACGCGCCCGCCCTGCCTCACCTGAGCTTTCCGCCGGCAGCCGGGCGGAAACCAGTCCTTCCCTGTCACAGCCAGAGCCCAAACCCCGGGGGCCTGAGGACAGTCCGCTGGTGGCTCCGTCCCCTGAGGATCTTGAGCACATGGGCCAGGGGCCTGAGGATTGGTGGCTGTTCTGCCCCTTCCGCCAGCGGTGGGGCCTGATCACTCCTCCCCGAGGTCTGGGGTCTGGGGTCTGGGGCCCAGCCTATGGGATACCACCACAAGCCACCTGCTGGCCAGGGGAGTCACCTGCCCACCCAACCCATGGCAACCACCTCAAACACCAGCAGAGACGGCCTGGGTTCTGGTGGGTTGCCCCCCAACTGCCCTCACCCACATCACACCCCCTGGTCTGGGGCCTGGGATCAACTACGAGCTTAGCTGGGGCTGCCACTACCAGGATTCGAGCAGGGCACCTAGAGGACCCCAAATTGAACCCATTAACGCCACAGCCAGCCTACACCGCTCCTGGGTTTAAGAAGAGGCAAGCTCAGCCCCACCACTCCGGCTCAAAGACTGGCCCACCTTAGCCTCCTAGTCCCCAGCAACCACACCCTAATAACCACACCCTAAACCTCCCAAGAAATCATACAGAGCCTACAATACTACCCCAAGTCAAAGCCAAAGTGCCCCACCTAACCAACACCCTATCTACATTTTCAGGAAGAAGTCCTCCCCAACAAAGTGAGTTCACAGACTTGGAAGAAGCAATTTACACAGGATGCGCAGATTTCAACAGGACACAGAAAACATGAAAAAGCAAGGAAGTGGGACGCCTCCAAAAGAACCCAGTAATTCTCCAGCAACAGATCCCCATCCAAAAGAAATTCAAGAAATGCCACATAGAGAATTGTGGAAACTGATTTTAACCAAGATTAGGGGGATTCGAGAGACTTCTGACAAAGAAAGTAGGGAAATGTCAGTAGCAATTCTGGATATGCTTGAGGTATTTACCAACCAGTTACAGAGTTTACCAGAGCACGAGGCAAATGCGGAACTGAAGAAATCACTGGATGAAATACAAAGTACACTCGAAAGCTTCAATGGTAGACTAGATCAAGCAGGAAAAATACTCTCAAAACTTAAAATCTGAAGCCTTTTTCTCAATTCAAAGATTTAAAGGGTTGTACTCTGGCCATTCATGTGAACAAAATCTGCTGGGTTAATTGTTATACTGGGGTCTTGGATAATCATTAAAGGTGAAATGAAAATAATTTCTTTTTGAGGTGGTCAATTTTGCAAGACGGGTTCTTGTTAGTTCAGTTGACATTAATAGTACTCTTGGTAATCCAACAGGTGAATGTGGTTCAAACTAAATTGCCAGGGAATGGTCATGGTCTAGAAAAGCCACTCTCTCCAATAGACTGCTCACACAGCTACATGTCAGCCCTCCTCACTGTGAAAGTGACAGACACCCTAGCATTTTTATTCTTCTCCCTTAGGTTCCTCAACTTTTTCTCCCACTCTCAGCTGTAAAGTGCTATATCTAACATTTGATCTACTTAGTGTATTTTCTTGTTGGCTATGTTAAAAAATTACAAACATAGCAATTATAAATGAAAAATAACTCCATGGCCAGGCACGGTGGCTCACGCCTGTAATCCCAGCACTTTGGTAGGCTGAGGCGGGTGGATCACAAGGTCAGGGGTTCAAGACCAGCCTGGCCAAGATGGTGAAACCTTGTCTCTATTAAAAATACAAAAATTAGTTGGGCGCAGTGGTAGGTGCCTGTAATCCCAGCTGTTCGGAAGGTGAGGCTGAGGGAGGAGAATTGCTTGAACCTGGAGGGTAGAGGTTGCAGTGAGACTTAGTCTCAAAAAAAAAAACAAAAACTCTTAAGATGATTAAAACAAACTTACTTCTACAATAAACCATAAACTCACCATATACAGTGATTCTGTACATTAAATCTTTAGAACATGTTTACCAATTTTGTGTTAAGAAAAATTTTTTAGAAGTTGTGTATGGGCTGGGCACAATGACTCATGCCTGTAATCCCACCACTTTGGGAGGCTGAGATGGGCAGACCACTCAAGGTTAGGAGTTTGACATCAGCCGGGGCAACATGGCAAAACCCTATCTCTACAAAAAATATAAAAGTTAGTCAGGCATGCACTAATTAGTGGGATGGACCATTACTGGTGTGTGTATCTCTAGTCCCAATTACTCGGAGGCTGAGGTGGCAAGATCAGTGGAGCCCAGGAGGTTGAGGCTGCTGTGAGCTGTGGTCATGCCACTGCACTCCAGCCGGGATGACAGAGAGACACCGTGTCTCAAAAAAAAAAAAAAATTATGTCTACTCCACTTTTCAACTGGATATAGTATCCATAATCAAGGTCATCTAAATAAATATAATGTTTTGCAGAGTTTTTTTTTTTAGACAGAGTCTTGCACTGTTGCTGGGGCTGGAGTGCAATGGTGCGATCTTGGCTCACTGAAACATCTGCCTCCTAGGTTGAAGCGATTCTCCTGCCTCAGCTTCCTGAGTAGCTGGGATTACAGGTGCTCGCCGACACGCCTAATTTTTTGTATTTTTAGTAGAGTCGGGGTTTCACTATGTTGGCCAGGCTGGTCTCGAACTCCAGACCTTGTGATTCACCTGCCTTGGCCTCCCAAAGTGCTGGGATTACAGGCATGAGCCACTGTGCTTGGCACTTTCTTTTTTTTTGACATGGAGTTCTGCTCTTGTTGCCCAGGCTAGAGTGCAATGTCACGATCTCGGCTTACTGCAACCTCCGCCTCCCGGGTTCAAGTGATTCTCCTGCCCTAGCCTCCCAGGTAGCTGGGATTACAGGCACGCTATCACTCCCAGCTAAATTTTGTATTTTTAGTAGAGACGGCGTTTCACCATGTTGGACAGGCTGGTCTTGAACTCCTGACCTCAGAATTTCCATCCGTCTCAGATTCCCAAAGTGTTGGGATTACAGGTGTGAGCCACCGCATCCGGCCTTTTGGAGAAATTAAATGCTTTTAACCTTCCAAAGTATCCTGGGTGAACTGTACACCCATGCTGCTAGCAGTGTATACGCTAGAGCCAGAAGGTGAAAAAACCAAAATGTCTATCAACAAATGAATGGATAAAATGTGTAGGAGAGAATATTATACCACCTTAAAAAGGAAGGAGATTCTGATACATGCTACAAGGCAGGTGAGCCCTGAGATCATTAGGCTCTGGGAAATAAGCCAGTCACAAAAAGACAAAAAACAGTGTAGGATTCCACTTATATAAGGGACTTAGAGGAGGCAAAGTCATAGAGACAGAAAGCAGAATGGTGGTTGTCAAGGGCTGGGGAAGGAGGAATGGGGAGTTGTTAAGTGGGTACAGTTTGAGTTAGGGATAATAGAGGGTTCTGGGGATGGACGGTGGTGATGGCTGTACAACAATGTGAGTGTATTGAATGCTACTGAACCATATACTTCCAAATGGCTAGAATGGTAAACTTTGTTATGTATAGTTTATAGATAGTTATGTAACAGGATAACGAAACAGGGTCGTTAAAAACAGAGTAACTTAAAACTTGAAAACATCCCCAGTGACCAGGTAAATCTTTTAGGCTTATAATGAAAATAGCAATGCATTTCTTACTGTAACTACTTTAAAAATAGTTTTTAAACTATTTTTAGTTGAAAATAAACTAACCCTGCCACATTCTTTTTCTACTCTGCCACAGTCTTGATTTCCCAATCATGTTTTTTCTTTTTTCTTTTTTTTTTTTTTTTTGAGACAGAGTCTTACTCTGCTGCCCAGGCTGGAGTGCAGTGGCGCAATCTCAGCTCACTGCAACCTCCACCTCCTGGGTTCAAGCAATTCTCTGGCCTCGGCCTCCTGAGTAGCTGGGATTACAGGCACCTGCCACCATGCCCGGCTAATTTTTGTACTTTTAGTAGAGACAGGGTTTCACCATGTTGGCCAGGCTGATCTGGAGCTCCTGACCTAAAGTAATACACCCGCCTCTGCCTCTCAAAGTGCTGGGATTACAGGTGTGAGCCAATGCACTTGACCTTTTTTTCTTTTTTTGTTTGAGACAGTCTCACTCTGTTTGTTGCCCAAGCTGGAGTACAGTGGCACAATCTTGGCTGACTACAACCTCTGCCTCCCAGGCTCAAGCAATTCTTATCCCTCAGCCACCTAAGCAGCTGGTATTACAGGTGTGTGCCAACACACCTGGCACATTTTTGTACTTTTAGTAGAGATGGGGTTTCGCCATGTTGGCCAGGCTGGTCTCGAACTCCTGGTTTCTAGCAGTTCTCCCATCTCGGCCTCCCAAAGTGTTGGGATTACAGCCGTGACCCGCTGCAACTGGCCAGGCACTTCAATTTTTTTTTTTTTTTCTCTCTTCTTTGAGATGGAGTCTTGCTCTGTCACCGGGCTGGAGTGCAGTGGTGCAATCTCAGCTCACTGCAATCGCTGCCTCCCAGGTTCAAGCAATTCTCCTGCCTCCACCTCCTGAGTAGCTGGGACTACAGGCACGCCCCACCACGCCCAGCTAATTTTTGTATTTTTAGTAGAGATGGGGTTTCACCATGTTGGCCAGGATGGTCTCTATCTCTTGACCTTGTAATCTGCCTGCCTCGGCCTCCCAAAGTGCTGGGATTACAGGCGTGAGCCACCACGCCCAGCCAGGCACTTCACATTTTATGTCACTCTGTATGTCTGCAAATAACTGAAAAAGTGCCACAATATTGATTTGGGGGTTACAAACATATTTTAGTGAGTAAGCAAATTATCAAATACAAAATCTATGAATAACGATCAAGTATACCTTCATTTGGCATGTTAAGTACCCCAGGTTCCCTCATTGAGGGCGGGCAGCATATAAAACTTATTTAGACCTCTTTTTAAACATTTAATGTAATTTAATCTATTTGAGACATGGTGTCTGTCACCCAGGCTGGAGTATAGTGGTGCGATCCTAGCTCAGTGCAACCTCTGCCTCCCAGGCTCAAACAGTTCTTATGCCTCAGCCACCCGAGTAGTTGGTATTACAGGCGTGTGCCCACACACCCTGTGAATTTTTATATTTTTAGTAGAGATGGGGTTTTGCCATGTTGGCCAGGCTGGTCTTGAACTTCTGGCTTCAAGTGATCCGCCTGCCTTGGCCTCCCAAAGTGCTGAGATTGCAAGTGTGAGCCACTGAGCCCCACCTAGAACTCTTACAGAGATTGAAGAATGCATTTTGATTTTCTTTTTTGCATATCCAAGACATTGCACTCAAGTTTCTGAATTGGCCTTACTATTAGGTTGGTGCAAAAGTAATTGCGGCTTCTGCCATTAAAAATTAAAAATGGCAAAAACCACCATTAGTTTTGCACCAAGCTAATATTTACGAAAATGGAATGAGTTCCACGAGGGTGGGGATTTGTGTCTTTTTCATGCGTGCTGTCTGCAGTCAGCAGCTAGGACAGCAGTGCACACACAGCAGGTGCTCAACCCGTCGGTGTTTGTTGGGTAAATCAAGGAATGAAAATTACATTCAAGCCAACACACGATTAAACTACTCTTGTATCATTGGGCTGCAACGGTTACAATTCCACAAACTATATAACTGGACATATGTGAAGGTGGTAAATCCCTTCATTTTATAGGTCTTTGGGAAGTTCTGGGGCCAGGAAATCTGAATTCAATGATAGGATTTTCTAAACTGAACTCAGGACAGAGCATAGATGGTCTGAGTGAATGCCCTGCGTGACAGGTGCCTTCCTGCAGGTAGGAACACTTCCTCTGCAGTCACAGGGAGAAGAAAACATCAGGAGCTGGATGTGATTTCAGATCTGCACCAAGAAACATGCTGATTTCACTGGGGAGGTGGCAGTCCCAGGTGAAGGCTGGCTAGGTCATAATTGACATCTCCTCCCTGTCTCTGCTCTCAGACATGGAGTGGATTATGCTTTTTAAATACTTTATGAATTCCATCCGGATCTCCTCAGGGTCATCTTCCAGGTTCGAGTGCACCAGCTTCAGCTTGTTCAAGGGTGGCGCTTGAAAATGAAGGTAAGGTTAATTAGGCAAGGAGTTTCAATGAGGGGCCCTTTCTAGCTCCCAATGAAACTTCTAGAAGAAATTTAACTTTCTGAAGTTCACAAATCAAGTTGTCTTCCTTGACACCAGAGAACAGAGAAAGGGTTTGCTATACTGCCACCTGGCAACAGGATGAAAACCTTACAAACCACTTTCCAGGTCTTCTGTTCTTAAACCAGAAAGGAACAGATTCTCTATTATTCTCATTTTGTTTCTGAGTATTTTCTGACTTCTTTTTCAGGATTACTGTGTCCCCTTTGGGATGTGTGTTACGTGAATTGGAGGTTTTTCTCCAGAAAAGTTATTTCAGAAAGAGTGCCACCCCAGTCACATCCAAGAATAGCGACAAGCAGGATTTTCCCACTCTGTATTCTGTTTGTTTGTTTTTTTTTGAGACAGAGTTTCACTCTTGTTGTCCAGGGTGGAGCGGAGTGCAATGGCACAATCTCAGCTCACTGCAACCTCCACCTCCCAGGTACAAGTGATTCTCCTGCCTCAGTCTCCTGAGTAGCTGGGATTACAGGCGTGCGCCACCACCCCCGGCTAATTTCTATATTTTTAGCAGAGATGGGTTTTCACCTTGTTGGCCAGGCTGGTCTAGAACTCCTGACCGCAAGAGATCCACCCGCCTCGGCCTCCCAAAGTGTTGGGATTATAGGCATGAGCCACTGCGCCCGGCCTTTTATTTATTTATTTATTTTTTGAGATGGTGTCTTATCCTGTCACCCAAGCTGGAGTGCAGCGGTGAGATCACTGCAACCTCTGCCTCCCAGGCTCAAGGAATTCTCCTGCCTTAGCCCCTGAGTAGCTGGGACTACAGGCGCCTGCCATCATGCCTGGCTAATTTTTGTATTTTTAGTAGAGACAGGGTGGACTCACATGGAGTGAGCAACAATTGCCTAGGGTACAGAAGGTGTTCAGTAACTGGACAGAGCTGCTGGTTTGTAGGACGTGGGGCAATATGTAGGTGTCCAAAACATTCGAGACAAAAGAGGAAGAGAAATTCCAGTTTCCTTACACAAAGACAGGCTTCCTTTATCATCTCCAGAGCCTGGTTTGTGGTGTGCAATTAGCATACACTGTGTGTCCTGTAAGGACTGCTGTTGGACAAAGCAGGAATACCACATCTCCATTTCCTTCAGGTGGCTTGGGATGTCAGCATTGAAGACGATCACCACTCCATGAGCATCCTTCATTAGGGCCGGCCAGCAGGACTCGAACCTAGGAGGAAGAAAAGGAACAAGAGGGAAAGTTAGGTCCTTCTGGTTTCTAACTGTGGACTTTAAAAACAGGCCGGGCGCGGTGGCTCAAGCCTGTAATCCCAGCACTTTGGGAGGCCGAGACGGGCGGATCACGAGGTCAGGAGATCGAGACCATCCTGGCTAACACGGTGAAACCTCGTCTCTACTAAAATATACAAAAAAATTAGCGGGCGAGATGGCGGGCGCCTGTAGTCCCAGCTACTCGGGAGGCTGAGGCGAGAGAATGGCGTAAACCCGGGAGGCGGAGCTTGCAGTGAGCTGAGATCCGGCCACTGCACTCCAGCCTGGGCGACAGAGCGAGACTCCGTCTCAAAAAAAAAATAAATAAAATAAAAAAAATAAAAAGAATATCTTAGTATTGGCCGGGCGCGGTGGCTCAAGCCTGTAATCCCAGCACTTTGGGAGGCCGAGACGGGCAGATCACAAGGTCAGGAGATCGAGACCATCCTGGCTAACACGGTGAAACCCCGTCTCTACTAAAAAACACACACACACACAAAAAAACTAGCCGGGCGAGGTGGCGGGCGGGTGCCTGTGGTCCCAGCTACTCGGGAGGCTGCGGCAGGAGAATGGCGTGGACCTGGGAGGCGGCGCTTGCAGTGAGCTGAGATCCAGCCACTGCACTCCAGCCTGGGCAGCAGAGCAAGACTCCGTCTCAAAAAAAAAAAAAAAAAAAAAAAAAAAGAATATCTTAGTATTAAAAGTTGGTCTATAACCGCCCGGGCGTGGTGGCTCACTCCTGTAAGACTAGCACTTTGGGAGGCTGAGGCGGGTGGGTCACGATGTCAGGAGATCGAGACCATCCTGGCTAACACGGTGAAACTCCATCTCTACTAAAAATACAAAAAAATTAGCCGAGCGTGGTGGTGGGCTCCTGTACTCCCAGCTACTCGGGAGGCTGAGGCAGGAGAATGGCGTGAACCCGGGAGGCGGAGCTTGCAGCAAGCTGAGTTTGCACCACTGCACTCCAGCCTGGGTGACACAGCGAGACTCCATCTCAAAAAACAACAACAACAAAAAAAACAGTTGGTCGATGACTTCCTTTTTTTTTTTTTTTTAAGAGACAGGGTCTTGCTCTGTCTCCCAGGCTGAAGGTGCAGTTGTGGGATCATAGCTCACTGCAGCCTCCAATGTGGGCCTGAGCAGTCCTTCCGCCTCAGCCTCCTGAGTAGCTAGGACTACAGGTGTGCACCACATCAGGCCAATTTTAGTTTTTTTAAAGGTTGATTTCTTCATTTAAAAAAATTGCTATTCATTTTTGAGGTAAGAGTCTGGCTCTGTCGCCCAGGCTGGAGTGCAGTAGCAACGCCCACCTCCCAGGTTCAAGTGATTCTCCTGCCTCAGTCTCCTGATGTGGCTGGGATTATTGGTGCACACCACCATACTGGGCTAAGTTTTGTATTTTTAGTAGAGACGGAGTTTTGCTATGTTGGCCAGGCTGGTCTCAAACTCCTGAGCTCTGGTGATCTGCCTGCCTCGGCCTCCCAAAGCAGTGGATTACAGGTGTAAGCCACGGTGCCTGGCCACTATTTTTTTTTTTTTTAAAGATGAGATTTCGAGTGCTACCTTCGTTTCTTGCCTTGTGTACTGTACTACCTTTGCTATATTCACATCTGTTCTTCACTTTCCCCAGTCAAGGTGATCTCCTCAATATGCAAGTCTGAGGATGACAATATCCAAAAAAAGATGACATCCTGTTTTTTGAAAATAGCCGTGTCTTCCCAGTGCTTTTAGGAAAAAATCCAAGCTCTCTGTATGGTTTTTAGATAGCTTGGCCTCTACTTAATTCTTCATTTCCATTTGTTACTTGATTCTGTGCTATCTGTGATGTGGATATGATTGTTGGCTTTTTCCTATTGGCAGATTTTTACAGCTAGAAGTTTCACTGAGAGCACTGTTTGCCTCTCTTTTGCCAACTGTATATTGAGCACTTAGCACACAGGAGGCACACTGTGAAGTATTGAATGAATGTCTGGATCTACTTGCATGATTGGTTCCACCTATAATGACAAGAGACAGTGATTGGCCGGGCGCGGTGGCTCAAGCCTGTAATCCCAGCACTTTGGGAGGCCGAGACGGGCGGATCACGAGGTCAGGAGATCAAGATCATCCTGGCTAACACGGTAAAACCCCGTCTCTACTAAAAAAAAATACAGAAACTAGCCGGGCGAGGTGGCGGGCGCCTGTAGTCCCAGCTACTCGGGAGGCTGAGGCAGGAGAATGGCATAAACCCGGGAGGCGGAGCTTGCAGTGAGCTGAGATCCGGCCACTGCACTCCAGCCTGGGCGACAGAGCGAAACTCCGTCTCAAAAAAAAAAAAAAAAAAAAAAAAAAAGAGACAGTGATGGTTATGAAAACTCGACAGATGTTGAATGTTTGACAAAGATGCTCTGGAGGAAGATTCAGAAAGTGTTAGTGGAAGTGATGAAGAATCTGAAAGTGAAATTACAGGTGTTGGTAGAGCTTCAGGTGATGATGATGATGGAAGTGAAGATGAAGATGAAGAGGATGAAGATGAGGAGGATGAAGATGAGGATAGTGAGGGTGATGATGAAAGTGACAGTGGCCCTGATCTAGCAAGGGGTAAAGGAAATATAGAAACTAGTTCTGAAGATGAAGATGATATGGCAGATTTGTTTCCAGAAGAATCTGGTTTTGAGCATGCTTGGAGAGAATTAGATAAAGATGGTCCTCGTGCTGATGAGGTAATCTTTTGAATAAACAAGATTATTTGTGAAAAAAAAAAAAAAAAAGATGAGATTTCATCAAGTTGGGCAGGCTGGTCTTGAACTCCTGACCTTAGGTGATCTGCCTGCCTTGGCCTCCCAAATTACTGGGATTACAGGCATCAGCCACTGTGCCTGGCCAAGGTTGATGACTTCTAACTGCATCATAACCTAATCACTAAAGTGTATAAAGCAATGCATGTCAGCAAATAATGTATCAAGCTCCTCATACGTGCCAGGAAACATGCTAGGCTCAACTTCATGGTGCCTGATGGGCAGCTGACTTTTTTGTTTTGTTTTGTTTTTTGAGACAGAGTCCAGCTGTGTCACCCAGGCTGGAGTACAATGGTGCGATCTCAGCTCACTGCAACCTCCGCCTCCGGGTTCAAGCAGTTCTCCTGCCTCAGCCTCCCAAGTAGCTGGGATTACATGTGGCCACCACCACACCGGGCTAATTTTTCATATTTTTACTTCTCATCAGGTGATCCACCTGCCTTGGCCTCCCAAAGTGCTGGAATTACAGGTGTGAGCTGTGGGGAAAAGAAAGAGAGATCAATTTGTTACCATGTCTATATAGAAGGAAGTAGACATAAAAAACTCCATTTAGTTCTGTGTTTGAGATGCTGTTAATCTGTGACCTTACCTTCAACTTTGTCCTTGCAAGAGACATGTGTGAAGGTGACTTAAGGCTAAAAGGATTTTGGGTGGTGCAGAATGTGCTTTGTTAAACAAGTGCCTAAAGGCTGCTTATGGTTAAAGGTCATCACCATTCCTTTTGAGGTGGAGTCTCGCTCTGTCACCCGGGCTGGAGTGCAGTGGCCGGATCTCAGCTCACTGCAAGCTCCGCCTCCCAGGTTTACGCCATTCTCCTGCCTCAGCCTCCCAGGTAGCTGGGACTACAGGCGCCCGCCACCTCACCCGGCTAGTTTTTGTATTTTTAGTAGAGACGGAGTTTCACCGTGTTAGCCAGGATGGTCTCGATCTCCTGACCTCGTGATCCGCCCGTCTCGGCCTCCCAAAGTGCTGGGATTACAGGCTTGAGCCACCGCGCCCGGCACCATTCTCTTAAATCTCAAGAAAGAGAAAAACATTTGTCTCCTGCCCCTCCCTGGGCAATGGAACATCGCCGGGTAACACCCATTGTGTGTTTTGTTTACTGAGCAAGGAGAAAACCGCCTTTAGGAATAAGGTGGGGCTTGCTGGAGCAATACTGCTAAAAGGTTTATGGAGATGTTTGCATATGCATCTCAAGGCACAGCATTTTCCTTTAAACTTATTCATGTTACAAGGATTTTGTTCACATGTCTTACTGCTGACTTCTTCCCTACAATGATCCTATTGTCCAGCCACTCCCTTATCTTTCTGATGGTAAAGATAATTATCAGGCCGGGCGCGGTGGCTCAAGCCTGTAATCCCAGCACTTTGGGAGGCCGAGGCGGGCGGATCACGAGGTCAGGAGATCGAGACCATCCTGGCTAACATGGTGAAACCCCGTCTCTACTAAAAATACAAAAACTAGCCGGGCGAGGTGGCAGGCGCCTGTAGTCCCAGCTACTAGGGAGGCTGAGGCAGGAGAATGGCGTAAACCCAGGAGGCGGAGCTTGCAGTGAGCTGAGATCCGGCCACTGCACTCCAGTCCGGGCGACAGAGCGAGACTCCGCCTCAAAAAAAAAAAAAAAAAAAAAAGATAATTATCAATAAATACTAAGGGAACTCAGAGGCAGGTGCCGGCGTGGGTCCTCTGTAAGCTGAGCGCCGGTCCCCTGGGCCCCGCTTTTCTTTCTCTACACTTTGTCTCTGTGTTTTATTCCTTTTCTCAAGTCTTTCGTTTTCCACCTAACGAGAAACACCCACAAGTGTGGAGGGGCAGGCCACCCCTTCATGAGCCACTGCCCCTGACCTGGGCAGCTGATTTTTAAACCATTTGATGAAGTGACTTTCTTTAAAGGAAACATACTTA
This sequence comes from Trachypithecus francoisi, assembly GCF_009764315.1. Taxonomy (NCBI): domain Eukaryota; kingdom Metazoa; phylum Chordata; class Mammalia; order Primates; family Cercopithecidae; genus Trachypithecus; species Trachypithecus francoisi. The sequence goes on from NW_022681469.1 coordinate 116,278,331, forward strand.
GCATCGCCACCACAGTCCCATAGCTCGAATTCACAGCCCGTGCCTTTGTTGTTGCTGGTAACGAGCGGGTTCTCAAATTCCAGGATCCTAAAAGGAAAAAGAAGAGCAGTAGGCTGGGTGCGGTGGCTCATGCCTATAATCTCAGCACTTTGAGAGGCCGAGGCGGGCAGATCACTTGAGGTTACGAGTTCAAGACCAGACTGGACAACATGGTGAAACCCTCGTTATGCTAAAAATAAAAGAATTAGCCAGGCATGATGGTGGGCACCTGTAAGCCCAGCTACTGGGGAGGCTGAGGCAGGAGAATCGCTTGAACCTGGGAGGTGGAGGCTGCAGTGAGCCGAGATCATGCCACTGCACTCCAGCCTGGGAGACAAGACGAGGAAGAAGAGCAGCAGCAGCATCAATAATGAGGCTGCATTACACTTTTGGAAGGCCAACAGCAACAAAAATAGGAGGTAGGTTCTTTTTAAATTGTTTTATTATTAAATTTTTTAGGCCGGGCGCGGTGGCTCAAGCCTGTAATCCCAGCACTTTGGGAGGCCAAGACGGGCGAATCATGAGTCAGGAGTTCGAGACCATCCTGGCTAACACGGTGAAACCCCGTCTCTACTAAAAAATACAAAAAGCTAGCTGGGTGAGGTGGCTGGCGCCTGTAGTCCCAGCTACTCGGGAGGCTGAGGCAGGAGAATGGCGTAAACCCGGGAGGCGGAGCTTGCAGTGAGCTGAGATCCGGCCACTGCACTCAAAAAATTTCTTTTTGAGACAGGGTCTCACTCTGTCACCCAGGCTGGAGTGCAGTGGTACAATCATAGCTCACTGCAGCCTCCAACTCCTGGCCTCAAGCAATCCTGCTGCTTCAGCTAAGACTATAGACACATGCCAACTTACCTGGCTAATGTTCTATTTTTAGTTGAGATGGGGTCTCCCTATATTGCCCAGGGCTCAGGCAATCCTCCCACTTTGACCTCTGAGAGCGCTGGGATTAGAGGCATGACCCTCCCTGCCCAGCCAGTTGGGCACTCTTGGGGACACAGATTTGTCAGGGCTCACCTCACTCCTTGGGTTGGGCTGTATTCAGTGATGTCAGAAGATTCTGTCAGAAAGTTGGCCAAAACAGTTTTTCCACTCTGTGAAAATGAGTGCAAATAAAGGTCTTTGTTGAAAGGCAGAAAAGGAAACCGAAAAAATCACCCCAAGAGGTGGCCTGGAAGCTGGTGCGGTGCAGTATAGGTCATCGGCACCCTGAGATCACTGGGGTGGTTATGACCGTACTGTCCTGCTCTAGTGCAGTGGGCACAGCTTGGTCTGAGGCCCAAGGAACATGGGATTAAATTCTTTTTTTTTTCGAGACAGAGTTTCACTCTTGTTGCCCAGGCTGTGATCTAGGCTCACTGAAACCCCTGGGTTCAAATGATTCTCCTGCCTCAGCCTCCCAAATATTTGGGATTATAGGTGGCTACCACCATGCCCAGCTAACTTTTGTATTTGTAGAAGAGATCCAGTTTTCACCATGTTAGTTGGGCTGGTCTCGAACTCCTGACCTCAGATGATCCATCTGCCTGGGCCTCCCAGAGTGCTGGGTTTACAGGGATGAGAAACTGCGCCCGGCCAAGGAGTTCTTTACGTCACAGAGAAGATCAAAGTCAGCCTGGGGACTCGTGGCTAGCTGTCTTATAATCTCACATGGAGCAGTTTGTCCATCCAGATTATATGAGTATACACATTGCTTTTTTTTTTTTTTTTTTTTTTTGAGACAAGGTCTTGCTCTGTTGCCCAGGCTGGAGTGCAGCAACATGATCACAGCTCACTGCAGCCTTGATCTGTAGGGCTCCAGTGATCCTCTCGCCTCAGCCTCCTGAGTAGCTGGGACTACAGATGTGTACCACCATGCCTGGCTAATTTTTGTATTGTTTGTAGAGATGGGGTTTCCCTATGTTGCCCAGGCTGGTCTCGAATGCCTGGGCTCAAGTGATCTCCCCACCTCAGCCTCCCAAAGTGCTGGCAGGTGTTAGCCACTGCGCCTGGCCTAAGACTTCTACCGGTTTTATTTATTTTTTTAGATGTAGTTTCGCTCTTGTTGCCCAGGCTGGAGTGCAATGGCACGATCTTGGCTTACTGCAATCCCTGCCTCCGGATTCAAGCGATTCTCCTGCCTCAGACTCCCGAGTAGCTGGGATTACAGGCATGTGCCACCATGCCCAGCTAATTTTTGTATTTTTAGTAAAGATGGGGTTTCACCATGTTAGTCAGGCTGGTCTCGATCTCCTGACCTCACGTGATCCAACTGCTTTGGCCTCCCAAAGTGCTGGGAGCCACCGTGCCTGGCCAGTATTTTTTTTTTTTTTTTTTTTTTTGAGACGGAGTCTCGCTCTGTCGCCCAGGCTGGAGTGCACTGGCGGGATCTCAGCTCACTGCAAGCTCCGCCTCCCAGGTTTACGTCATTCTCCTGCCTCAGCCTCCCGAGTAGCTGGGACTACAGACGCCCGCCACCTCGCCCGGCTAGCCCGCCACCTCGCCCGGCTAGTTTTTTGTATTTTTTTTAGTAGAGACGGGGTTTCACCGTGTTAGCCAGGATGGTCTCGATCTGACCTTGTGATCCGCCCGCCTCGGCCTCCCAAAGTGCTGGGATTACAGGCTTGAGCCACTGCGCCCGGCCTTTTTTTTTTCTTTTTAACGCATTTAGCTTTAGTCCATCTCAGCTTTATTTCTGTGGATGATGTGAAGTTTACATGTAGATGTGATCCCCACTACCACACCCCCAACACACACATTAATAGCCAATGGTTCCAGGACCATATAGTAAAACGCCCAGGCCTCGAGCAATGACTCACACTTGTAATCCCAGAACTTTGAGAGGCTGAGGCAGGACGCCTTTTGAGCCCAAGAGTTGGAGACCAGCCTAGGTGCTAAGCAACATAGCACGATCTTGTCTCTACAAATAATTAACAAATTAAGGCCAGGCGTGGTGGCTCATCCCTTTTTTTTTTTTTTTTTGAGACAGAGTCTCGCTGTGTCGCCCAAGCTGGAGTGCAGTGGCGGATCTCAGCTCCCTGCAAGCTCCGCCTCCCGGGTTCACGCCATTCTCCTGCCTCAGCCTCCCGAGTAGCTGGGACTACACGGGCCCGCCACCTCGCCGGCTAGTTTTTTTTTTTTTTTTTTTTGTATTTTTTAGTAGAGACGGGGTTTCACCGTGTTAGCCAGGATGGTCTCGATCTCCTGACCTTGTGATCCGCCCGCCTCGGCCTCCCAAAGTGCTGGGATTACAGGCTTGAGCCACCGCGCCCGGCCTGCTCATCCCTTTAATCCCAGCACTTTGGGAGGCCGAGGCCGGCGGATCACTTGAGGTCAGGAGTTAGAGACCAGCCTGGCCAACAAGGTGAAAACCCATCTCTACAAAAAATACAAAAATTAGCCAGGGGTGATGGTGTGGGCCTGTAATCTCAGCTACTCAGGAGGCTGAGGCAGGAGAATCGCTTGAACCGGGGAGGCGGAGTTTGCAGTGAGCCAAAATCATGCCACTGCACTCCAGCCTGGGTGACAGGGAGAGACTAGTCGGGCGTGGTGGTGCAGGCCTGTAGTCCCAGGTACTCAGGAGGCTGAGGCAGGAAGACTGCTTAAGCCCAGGGAAGTCGAGGTTGCAGTGAGCTATGATCACACCACTGCACTCCAGCCTGGACGACAGGGCCAGAACCTGTCTCAAACAAAAGTCCAGACCCAGAGACGCATTCATTAGGGGGATCCCGGAGGCAAGAGAAAGAGTCACGAAATCTAGGCTGTGGTTTCAGTGATGCCACTCAGTACCTTGGGCCTTCGGGGCTCATTAACACCGGGCTCGCCTCCACTACCTCCTCCGGGTAGTGGTTGGAACCAAGGTCTGAAAGCACGGAGTTCGCGGAAAGGGCAGGGGCGCCAGCCAGGATGGGCGCGGTGGGCCCGGGTTCCCGCCTCCTGGAGCAAGCTGCAGACCAGACTGCTCCCCGCTCCCTGTGCCGCGCCTGGCCGGGACTCACCTCGCAAGGCCCCACGAAGAGGATCTTGGCCTTCAGCATCGTTGTCCGCCGCGGCGTAGCAGGCCCGAGCCCACCGGAGCCGGCGCGTTAGAGCAGTTAGCTCCCTGTCGCTTTCGTTTCCATGGCGACGGCGAGCGACCCGCAGGGGCCGACGGGACTCGGCCACTTCCGGCGCGCGGGGCGGAAAGTGGGCGGGTCTGTGACTGGGTGGGGGTCGGAGAGAAGTCACAAAGCGCGGGTTGCAGACCCGGTTCTGCAGGGTTGGCCTCTTTTTTAGAGATAGGGTTTCACTCTGTCGCTCAGGCTGGAGGGCAGTGGCGCGATCTCGGCTCACTGTAGCCTCCAACTTCTGGGCTCAAACGATCCTTCTGCCTCAGCCTCCCGAGTAGCTGGCGCTACAGGCACACGCCATCACGTCCGACTAATTTTTAAAATTTTTGTATTTGTAAGACCGGGTTTTGCTATTTTGCCCAGGCTGTTTTCGAACTCCTGGGCTGAAACGATCCTCCCACCTCCACCTTCCCAAAATTCTGGGACTGCAGGCCCGTTCCATCCGTCTCGGTAGAGACGCGGAAAGCAAGACTCCAGGAGGGGGCGGAACGGCCGTTTCCAAATTTTTGTTTCTCCCAATAATCTCGAGAGCTCAGACAGGACATACAAGTGCCAAGCTGGCCTTGGAACTAGGCCTTGACTCCTTTATCACTGTGGCCGTCCACTTGGGAGCCGATTTATCATAGCTGTGACCCAGCTTTAAAAAGATCAGGTGAAAGTCTGGTTTCTGTAAAAGGATTCACCACTCACTATCATTCGTCTGACCTAGGAGAAACCAAAGAGATGATGGCTGGAATCCTTTAGTCAGTGCAGGTGTCTAGAAACATTGCTGCTAAATTCAATTAGTTAGGTCAGTCTGAAAATAGAGTCAAGTCAGAATTTCGGATAAGGCCATGATATTAAATGTCTATGTGCCGAGAGTGCCGGTGCAAAAGATTCTGGCCGACAAAGGGCTGACATGACAAAAATTCCTCGTCAAACCCACTATCAAATCTTTAACCTTCGGTAACATAGTTACATAGTCTTTGTATTGAAAAGAACTGCTTGGCCTGCCTTCGTGGCCCGGGCCTGTAATCCCAGCACTTTGGGAGGCCGAGGCTGGTGGATCGCTTGAGGTCAGGAGTTCGAGACGAGCCTGGCCAACATGGTGAAAACTGTCTCTACTAAAAATACAAAAATTAGCCGGGTGTGGTGGCATGCACCTGTAATGCCAGCTACTCAGGAGGCTGAGGCAGGAGAATCCCTTGAACCAGGGAGGCAGAGGTTACAGTGAGCCAAGATGGCATCACTGTACTCCAGCTTGAGTGACAGAGCTAGACTCTGTCTCAAAATAAATAAATAAAAATACGTAACTGCTGAGTGAACATTAAGGAAGAGTTCTCAATTTCAACATGTCGTTGATTGATTAATTAATATCTTTTTTTCTTTCTTTTTTTTTTTTTTTTTTTGAGACAGGGTCTTGCTCTGTTGCCCAGGCTGGAATGCAGTGGTGTGATTTCAGTTCACTGCAACCTCTGCCTTCTGGTTTCAAGTGTTTCTCCTGCCTCAGCCTCCCGAGTAGCTGAGATTACAGGTGCACGCTACCATGCCTGGCTAATTTTTGTATTTTTAGTAGAGGCGGGGTTTTGCCATGTTGGCCAGGCTGGTCTCAAACTACTGACCTCATGATCCGCTTGCCTCGGCTTCCCAAAGTGCTGGGATTACAGACATGAGCCACTGTGCCCGGCCAGTCCTCATTTTTAAAGGTATCCTTTTTTTTTTTTTTTTTTTTTTGAGACAGGGTCTTGCTCTATTGTCCAGGCTGGAGTGCAGTGGTGCGATCATAGCTCGCTGCAGCCTTGACCTCCTGGCCTCAAGAGATCCTCCCATCTCAGCCTCCCAAGTAGCTGGGACTATAGGCACGTGCCCTACATCCGGTTATTTTTTAAAATTTTGTGTAGAGATGGGGGTCTTGTCATGTTGCCCAGGCTGGTCTCGAACTCCTGACCTCAAGCGATCCTCCCATCTCAGCCTCCCAAAGTGCTGGGATTACAGGTGTGAGCCACGACGCCTGGCTCTGCTTTCCTGTTTTATACACTGGTTTACAATCTGAATTCACTTTGATGCTCAAATTGCCGTTCATATGGCCACCGGGAATGTCTTCGAGCTGGTTTCTGCATCTTTTTGAAATGTCTTTCTGTGAGCCATTCCTTTCTTTTTTGGCACCCGTACATGTTCCCAGGGGTTTATTTTATTACTATTGCTTTATAATCACCATATACTATATACATTCTTTTCTATGTATTAAAAAAAATTTAAAGATTCAAAAGTTCAAGGAAACGAAAAAAAAGTTGTTCCGTTTCACACCTGGGAAAATTGGGGAATATTTTGCTCCTCCTATTTTTGGCATGAGGCATACACTCTTAGGTCTCTGGACCTGGCTTTGGGAGAACTGGTGCCAGGCACAGGGGTAGGTGCTGGGTTCTGGAGGTGGTTCTGCACAGTCCCTTTGTCCTAGTAGCTTCTAGGCCAGATGGAGAGACCAACCTGTGGAGTGCAGCTTGTCAAGTGTTTTCCCATGCACAGGCTTTTTTTTTGAGATGGAGTCTCACTCTGTCGCCCAGACTGGAGTGCAGTGGCATGATCTCGGCTCACTGTAACCTCTGGCTCCCAGGTTCAAGTGATTCTCCTGCCTCAGTTTCCTGAGTAGCTGGGATTACAGGTGTGTGCCACCACACGCCACTCATTTTTGGATTTTTAGTAGAGACGGGGTTTCATCATGTTGGCCAGGTTGGTCTCGAACCCCTGACCTCAAGTCCTGTCTGATCTGCCCGCCTCGGCCTCTGAAAGTGCTGGGATTACAGGCCTGAGCCACTGAGCCCAGCCCCATGTACAGTTTAATTTTCATTTGCAAATGGAGCTATTTCAGTAAGGCAAAGTATGAGTATCCTAAATTGATGTCAGGGAGGAGGCAGGAACCATCGGTTTTCAGCAGCTTCAGTTCTCTTTTCTTTTATTTTCTTCTTTTTTTTTTTTTTTTTTTTTTTTTTTGAGATGGAGTCTTGCACTGTCACCCAGGCTGGAGGGCAGTGGCGAGATCTCGGTTCACTGCAACCTCCACCTCCTCGGTTCAAGTGATTATCCTGCCTCAACCTCTTGAGTAGCTGGAATTACGGGCACGTATCATCATGTCCGGCGAATTTTTGTATTTTTAGTAACAACAGGGCTTCACCACGTTGGCCAGGCTGGTGTCAAACTGCTGACCTCATGGAATCCGCCCGCCTCGGCCTCCCAAAGTGCAGGGATCACAGGCGTGAGCCGCTGCGCCTGGCCCAGTTCTCCTTTCTATTTATAAAGATGCCGTTTCCCCTCTGTGCACAGTAATGGTTTTGCCTCTTGCCAGGTCCAGAGTCCAGGCTTCTTCACGTCGATGTTTACTTCATTGCACTGGGTGGAAGTTTGTGTGCTACATTTCTTAACAACACATGCCTTCACTGAAGGGTATCATTGGTGTTTGGGTCCACTGATCACAACTCTAAGCCTGGTACACCCTAGATGCTCAATAGTGTTGGTTCTGGACCAGTGCAGTGGCTCACACATGCAATCCCAGCACTTTGGGAGACTGAGGTGGGAGTATCACTTGACACCAGGCGTTTGAAACCAGCCTGGGCAATAAGCAAGACCCTGTCTCTACACACACACACACACACACACACACACACACACACACACACACACACAAAATCAGCCAGGTATGGTGGAATGCCTGTAGTCCCAGCTACTGGGGAGGCTGAGGTGAGAGGATCGCTTGAGCTCAGAAGCTTGAGGCTGCAGTGAGCCACGATTGTGCCATTGCACTGTAGCCTCAGTGACAGAAGGAGACCCTGACTCAAAAAAATAAGATTCAGCCGGGAGCGGTGGCTCACATCTGTAATACAGATGTGATTTTAGGAGGCTGAGGTGGGTGGATCACCTGAGGTCAGGAGTTCAAGACCAGCCTGGCCAATATTGTGAAACCCCTGTCTCTACTAAAAATACAAAAATTAGCTGGGTGTGGTGGTGGGCACCTGTAATCCCAGCTACTTGGGAGGCTAGGCAGGACATTTGCTTGAACCCGGGGGCGGACGGAGGTTGCAGTGAGTGGAGCTCATGCCACTGCACTGCAGCCTGGGTGACAAAGTGAGATTCTGTCTCAAAAAAAAAAAAAAGAAAAAGGGCGTGCACGGTGACTCACGCCTGTAATCCCAGCACTTTGGGAGGCTGAGGCAGACAGATCACCTGAGGTCAGGAGTTCGAGACCAGCCTGGTGCAACATGGTGAAACCCCATCTCTACTAAAAATACAAAGTTAGTCAGATGTGGTGGTGCACACCTGTAGTCCCAGCTACTCAGGAGGCTGAGGTAGGAGAATCGCTTGAACCTGGGAGGTAGAGGTTGCAGTGAGCTGTGATAGTGCCACTGCACTCCCGCCTGGACAACAGAGTGAGACTCCATCTCAAAAAAAAAAAAAAAAAGATAAAAGACGTGTAAGTTTCATCTTCCCCTTCATAACACACACATAGAAACACATACATGCTCATTTACTCTACAAATATTTAAGTTAATGAATGTTCCCTTAATCCTCCCAAGAGCCTTTCGTTTTTGGTCCAAGTGAGAGAAATAAAAAATATGAAATGCTTTACATTTCTTCAATATATGTGCTGTATACATTTGGGATGATTATTGTAAATTATTGAAATACTTTTGCTTTATGACTTTCATTTTAATTAGAAGAGGTTGACTTCAGACAGCTTAATACCCAGCCTTTGATTGTAAAGTGAGCAATAGATCATTAGCGGGGGTGAGAACTGGGTGAACTCAGAGTCATTTTTCTCCTCCTTCTGTGTTTCAATGCAATAAAATCTTTCTCTTGCATAAAACCTAAAGAAATAAGTTTGACATATTTCAAATCCCTTCTATAAATTGTTGAAAAGATTTAATATAACCCCCAGCCATAAAATCTTTAATTTGAGTTGACCCTCCATGGTCTCAATGATTACACATGCAGTTTTTATTACTAAAGAATAAATTGTGGGTTTCCTGTGACTCAAGGGAATCAAATGCCCTTCAATCACCTTCCGCAACGCGAGGATTTGAACCTTTTCCGTTCAACTCTTGAAGACGGGAATTTCACAAAATGGTTTGTAACCTGGAAATATTTTGTCCCCTATGAATGCTGTCATCTTTTTTTTTTTAATTTTAAAAAAGGAATAAAGCTCTAGCCAGAGATGATGTCCAGCAAGTTTGGTTTAGGACAAATCGACGTAAAATTTACTTTTCATCAATTCCCACTAGAAAGCCTGAGCTATTCTTTCAATATAAAAAATATTTCCTAGCCAACTGAAGATAAAGCTTTTGGCAAAGCAGTGAAACAGGGATATGGCCGGACCAGCAGCCTGTAGCCTGCATTTGGCCGTGTCCTGTAGAAGGGATTTTGGGAGGCAGTGTTGTGTCATGGAAAGAGTACCAATTTTGGAGTAAGACAATTTGAAATTAGGTGAGTGAGGCCGGGCGTGGTGGCTCACACCTGTAATTCTAGCACTTTGGGAGGCCAAGGCGGGCAGATGGCTTAAGGCCAAGAGTTCAAGACCAGCCTGGTTGCCGGGCATGGTAGCTCACGCCTGTAATCCCAGCACTTTGGGAGGCTGAGGTGGGCGGATCACGAGGTCAGGAGATAGAGACCATCCTGGCTAACACAGTGAAACCCTGTCTCTACTAAAAATACAAAAAATTAGCCAAGCGTGGTGGCGGGCGCCTGTGGTCCCAGCTACTCGAGAGGCTGGGGCAGGAGAATGGCGTGAATCCAGGAGGCAGAGTTGCAGTGAGCCGAGATCACGCCACTGCACTCCAGCCTGGGTGAGAGGGAGACTCTGTCTCAAAAAAAAAAAAAAAAAAAAAGACCAGCCTGGCAAACATGGTGAAACCCTGTCTCTACTAAAAATGCAAAAGTTAGCCAAGTGTGGTGGCAGATGCCTGTAATCACAGCTACTCAGGAGGCTGAGGCGGGAGAATCACTTGAACCCAGAAGGTGGAGGTTGCAGTGAACCGAGATCACACCATTGCACTCCAGCCAGCCTGGGCGACAAGAGTGAGACCCTGTCTCAAAAACAAACAAACAAACAAACAAACAAAAACACCAAAACAAGCAAAAACAAACCATACCTGAGACTGGGTAATTTATAAAGAAAAGAGGTTTAGACAGGGCACGGTGGCTCACGCCTGTAATCCTAGCACTTTGGGAGGCCAAGGCTGGTGGGCAGATCACGAGGTCAGGAGTTCAAGACCAGCCTGTCCAACATGGTGAAATCCTGTCTCTACTAAAAATACAAAAATTAGCTGGGCATGGTGGTGCACATCTGTAATCCCAACTACTCGGGAGGCTGAGGCAGGAGAATTTCTTGAACGCGGGGAGGTGGAGGTTGCAGTGGGCCGAGATTGCACCACTGCTCTCCAGCCTGGGTGACAGAGCTGTCTGAAAAAAAAGAAAATAAAATAAAAGAGGCTTAATTGGCTGACAGTTCTACAGGTTGTATAGGCTTCTGCTTCGGGGAAGGCCTCAGGAAACTTATAATCATCGTGGAAGGTGAAGAAGAAGCAAGCACATCTTACACGGCAGAAGCAGGTAGAAGAGAGTGGGCGAGGGGGACGTGCCACACAGTTTTTAAACACCAGATCTCATGAGAATTCTATCACGAGACAGCACCAGGGGGATGGTGCTAAACTGTTAGAATCACCCACCACCCCCCATGATCTAATCACCTCCCCCAGGCCACTCCTCCAGCACTGGGGATTACAGTTCTTTATGAGATTTGGGTGGGCACACATACCCAAACCATATCGACAGGTCAACCCTATTCCATGCAGGAAGGGATGACAAAAGAGCATGAATATCAGGGGGTGAGAATTACTGGAGCCATCTTGGATGCTGGTTTCCACTAAGCCCAAGAGTTTAAGAGATTTCTTTCTTTTTTCAATTTGAGACAGGGTCTTGCTCTGTTTTCCAGGCTGGAGTGCAATGGCTCAATCACGACTAACTGCAACCTTGACCTCCTGGAGCTCAAGTGATTCTCCTCCCTCAGCCTCCCAAGTGTCTGGGACCCCAGGAGCGCCATCAGCACATTTGGCTAATTTTTTTTTTTTTGTTTGTAGAGACAAGATTTTGCCATGTTGCCCAGGCTGATCTCACACTCCTGGCCTCAAGCTATCTGCCCACCTCAGCCTCCAAATTGCTGGAATTATAGATGTGAGCCACCATGCCTTGTCTAAACACTTTTCTTCTCTCTCTCTATTTTTTTTTTGAGACAGAGTTTCGCTCTTGTCACCCAGGCTGGAGTGCAATGGCATGATCTTGGCTCACTGCAACCTCCGCCTCTGAGGTTCAAGCCATCCTCCTGCCTCAGCCTCCCCAGTAGCTGGGATTACAGGCGTCCACCACCACGCCTGGCTATTTTTTGTATTTTAGTGGAGACAAGGTGTCACCATGTTGACCAGGCTGGTCTGGAACTCCTGACCTCAGGTGATCCACCTTCCTCGGCTTCCCAAAGTGCTGGGATTACAGGTGTAAGCCACTGAGCCTGGCCTTCAGGTATGTCTTTATAGCAGTGTGAGAATAGTTACACCTGTGTAACCAATTAGATACTGAGGGATGTGTGACATCTGAGGATGGGTTATCAACAGGCATCACGCCTTCCATCCATCATCTATTCTCTTGGATTATTCTCTCTGGTCCAAACCAGCTGACACATCTTGAGGACACAAGCAACCCTGTAGAGAGCTCCATGTGGTGAGAAACTGAGGCCTCCTGCCTACAGCTGGCATCCATGCACCAACCAAATGAGTGAACCACCTTGAAAGTGAGTCCTCCAGCCCTGGTCAAGCCTTCAGATGACAGCGGCCCTGGTCAATATCTTTTTTCTTTTTGAGATTGGGAGCTGGGTGTGGTGGCTCATGCCTATAATCCCAGACTTTGGGAGGCCGAGGCAGGTGGATTGCCTGAGGCCAGGAGTTCGAGACCAGCCTGGCCAACATGGTGAAACCCTGTCTCTACTAAAATTACAAAAATTAACCGGGCATGGTGGTGTGTGCCTATAAATCCCAGCTACCTGGGAGGCTGAGGCAGGTGAACGACTTGAACCTGGGAGGTGGAGGTTGCAGTGAGCCAAGATCATGCCACTGCACTCCAGCCTGGGCGACAGAGTGAGACTGTTTCAAAAAAAAAAAAAAGAGAGAGATTGGGGTCCTCTGTCATCCAAGCTGGAGTGCAGTGGCGCAATCAGCTTGCTGCAGCCTCAACCTCCCAAGCTTAAGTTATCCTCCCACCTCAGCCTCCGAGTGCCTAGGATTACAGGCACACACCACTATGCCCAGCTAGATTTTTTTTTTTTTTTTTTTAGATGGAATCTTGCTCTGTCGCCCAGACTAGAGTGTAGTGGTGCAATCTCAGCTCATTGCAAGCTCCACATCCCGGCTTCATGCCATTTCCTGCCTCAGCCTTCTGAGTAGCTGGGAATACAGGTGCCTGCCACTACGCCCGGCTAATTGTTTTTTTTTTTTTTTTTGAGACGGAGTCTGGCTCTGTCTCCCAGGCTGGAGTGCAGTGGCCGGATCTCAGCTCACTGCAAGCTCCGCCTCCCGGGTTTACGCCATTCTCCTGCCTCAGCCTCCGGAGTAGCTGGGACTACAGGCGCTGCCACTTCGCCCGGCTAGTTTTTTGTATCTTTTAGTAGAGACGGGGTTTCACCGTGTTAGCCAGGATGGTCTCGATCTCCTGACCTTGTGATCCGCCCGTCTCGGCCTCCCAAAGTGCTGGGATTACAGGCTTGAGCCACCGCGCCCGGCCTGTTTTTTGTATTTTTAGTAGAGATGGGGTTTCATCGTGTTAGCCAGGATGGTCTCAATCTCCTGACCTCGTGATCTGCCCACGTCAGCCTCCCAAAGTGCTGGGATTATAGGTGTGAGCCACCGTGCCCGGCCCAGGTAGATTTTTTAATTTGTTGTAGAGACAGAGTCTCACTATGTTGCCCAGGCTGGGCTCAAACTCGTGGGCTCAAGCTATCCTCCTGCCTCAACCTCCCAAAGTGCTAGGATTACAGGCAGAAGTCACTGCTGCCAGCCCCAGCCAATATCTTGACTACAGCTTCATGAGCAATCCTGAGCCATAACTGCCCAGCTAAGCTACTCCCAAATTCCTGACCCATAGAAACTGCATGAGATAATAACTGTTTATTGTTCTTTTAGGTTGCTATGTTTTGGGAGAATTTGTTATGCAGCAATAGATAATTAATAGAGCTTCAGTTTTTCTGCCACTAAAATGGGGATCCTAGAATTGCTTGAACCCAGGAGGCAGAGGTTGCAGTGAGCCAAGATCGAGTGGATGGCGTGCCACTGCACTCCAGCCTGGGCAATAGAGTGAGTCTGTCCCCAAAATAAAATAAAACAAAATAAAATAACATGAAGATCCTAAAACAAATCCTATAGGGTGGCTAGGGAGGATTGAATGTGATGAGGCATGCAAGTTATTTAGTCTAATTCCCGGCACATGACAGATGGCTGATATCTGATAGCTATGATCACTTACAGCACTCACAGGCCTTTAGAATATTTTTGTGATGCATTTTTTTTTTTTTTTTGAGATGGAGTTTCACTCTTGTTGCCCAGGCTGGAGTACAATGGCACGATCTCAGCTCACTGCAACCTCCGTCTCCTGGGTTTCAGTGATTCTCCTGCCTCAACCTCCCGAGTAGCTGGGATTACAGGCATGCGCCACCACTCCTGGCTAATTTTGCATTTTTAGTAGACATAGGGTTTCTTCATGTTGGTCAGGCTGGTCTTAAACTCCCGACCCCAGGTGATCTGCCCGCCTTGGCCTCCCAAAGTGCTGGGATTACAGGCTTGAACCACCATGTCCGGCCTCATGATGTTTTTGACCAGCATCTCCACACCCACAGAATTTTCCCATTGCATACTTTTTTTTTTTTTTGAGACAGGGTCTGTCTCTGCCACCCAGACTGGAGTGCAGTGTTGTGATCTCAGCTCACTGCAGCCTCCACCTCCTGGGTTCAAGCAGTCCTCCCACCTCAGCCTCCCACAGGTGCATGCCACCATGCCCAGCTAATTTTTCTTTTTTTTTTTTTGAGATGGAGACTCGCTCTGTCCCCTAGGCCGGAGTGCAGTGGGCGCAATCTCAGCTCACTGCAAGATCTGCCACCCAGTTCACACCATTCTCCTGCCTCAGCCTCCCGAGTAGCTGGGACTACAGGTGCCCACCACCACACCCGACTAATTTTTGTATTACTTTTTTTTTTGAGATGGAGTTTCTCTCTTGTTGCCCAGGCTGGAGTGCAATGGCACGATCTCGGCTCACTGCAACCTCCGCCTCCTGGGTTCAAGCAATTCTCCTGCCTCAGCCTCCCGAGTAGCCGGAATTACGGGCATGTGCCACCACGCCCGGATGATTTTGTATTTTTAGTAGAGACGGGGTTTCTCCATGTTGGTCAGGTTGGTCTTAAACTCCCGACCTCAGGTGATCCATCCGCCTCAGGCTCCCAAAGTGCTGGGATTACAGGTGTCAGCCTCTGTGTCTGGCCTAATTTTTGTATTTTTAGTAGAGACAGGAATTCACCATGTTGGTCAGACTGTTCTTGAACTCCTGAGCTCAAATGATCCTCCTGCCTCGGCCTCCCAAAGTGCTGGGGTTGTAGACTTGAGCCACCATATCCAGTAACACTTGCTTTCCTAATGCCATTTCAAATTGGTTGCATTACTCCTTCTTGAGTCAGGCTTTAATCTTATATTTAACCAGGATAATCCTAGAGTCTTTTTTTTTCCCCTGAATAAAATTGCAGCCTTCATATATAGCTGTTTTATTTTATTTTTATTTTTTATTTTTGAGATGGAGTCTCACTCTGTCGCCTAGGCTGGAGTGCAATGGCGTGACCTCGGCTCACTGCAAGCTCTGCCTCCCAGGTTCAAGCGATTCTCCTACCTCAGTCTCCCGAGTAGCTGGGACTACAGGTATGCACCCTCACGCTGGTTAATTTTTGTAATTTTAGTAGAGATGGGTTTTCACCATGTTGACCAGGCTGGTCTGGAACTCCTGACCTTGGGTAATCTGCACGCCTCGGCCTCCCAAAGTGCTGGGATTACAGGCGTGAGCCACTACACCTGATCTCTGTTTTTATTTTATTTATTTATTTATTTTTTTGAGACGGAGTCTCACTTTGTTGCTCAGGTTGGAGGGAAGTGGCACTGTCTTGGCTCACTGCAACCTCCGTCTCCTGGGTACAAGTGATTCTCCTGCCTCAGCCTTCCAAGTAACTGGGATTACAGGCATATACCACCATGCCCGACTAATTTTTTTTCTTTTTGAGACAGAGTCTCCCTCTGTCTCCCAGGCTGGAGTGCAGTGGCATGATCTTAGCTCACTGCAACCTCTGTCCCCTGGGTTCAAGCGATTCTTCTGCCTTAGCCTCCCGAGTAGCTGGGACTGACTACACGTGTGCACCACTATGCTGACTAATTTATGTATTTTTAGTAGAGATGGGGTTTCACCTTATTGGCCAGGCTGGTCTCAAACTCCTGACATCATGATCAGCCCGCCTCGGCCTCCCAAAGTGCTGGGATTACAGGTTGAGCCACCACACCTAATCTCTATTTATTTTTTTATACAAATAAAATACTTTTAAAAAAACAGGCACCCAAAAATAAAACATTCAGTAGTTGTTTCTCATCAAAGACACACTTTGATATCTAAGTGCATGTCAACATTACATGGACCAGTCCACGATTGAACTGAGTGTAGAGATTTCCTTTTCGTCATGTGACAGCCACGCTGAAGGAAGACACACTTGGGTGTGGAGCAGAGCTGGGCGGATTTTGGCAGCCCCTGTAGGAGCAATGTTTTGGGAAAGACTCCTTTTGTACACAAAGCATCCCAGCCAACTGAGCAGACACATTCGTGGGCCTTAATCTGGTCTGAAGTGCCCTGGGAATCCACCCGCACAGAACATTTCCTACATCCCTTGTCTTCAAAGCACTTTGCCACGGTTATCTAATCCATCTCCAGAGCGGGTTTTGGAAGGGAAGATGGTTTTCCTCAAGTCATGGTGCCTGCAAGTCAGGACAGCACAAGACAATGTGACCAGGAGCAGGAGGCTGTTTCCTGTGACTTTCCCCTCATCGGCTGCCCCTGGGAGAGTCCCCCGCTCTGTCGTGGACTCCACCTGTTCCCTTCAAATCTCTTGGTGGAAAGGGGGCTGGAAGTCACGTTCCCTAGTCTATGAGCTGAAAGGCCTCATCTGTACCCATTGCCAATGAAGGGGTTTCGTTCAGTCTAAACACTACCAGTATGACTTAGGGTAACTATAAGTCTTCTGATTTTTTTTTTTTTTTTTTTGAGAAGGAGTCTCGCTCTGTCGCCCAGGCTGGAGTGCAGTGGCCAGATCTCAGCTCACTGCAAGCTCCGCCTCCCGGGTTTACGCCATTCTCCTGCCTCAGCCTCCCGAGTAGCTGGGACTACAGGCACCCGCCACCTCGCCCGGCTAGTTTTTTGTATTTTTAGTAGAGACGGGGTTTCACCGTGTTAGCCAGGATGGTCTCGATCTCCTGACCTCATGATCCGCCCGTCTCGGCCTCCCAAAGTGCTGGGATTACAGGCTTGAGCCACCGCGCCCGGCCTGATATTTTATTTTTATTTTTTGAGATGGAATTTTCGCTCTTGTTGCTCAGGCTGGAGTGCAATGGCAAAATCTCGGCTCACTGCAACCTCCGCCTCCCGGGTTCAAGCAATTCTCCTGCCTCAGCCTCCTGAATAGCTGGGATTTGGCTGGGAGCAGTGGCTCACGCCTGTAATCTCAACACTTTGGGAGGCCGAGGTGGGCAGATCACCTGTGGTTGAGAGTTCGAGACCAGCCTGACCAACATGGAGAAACTTTGTCTCTACTGAAAATACAAAATTAGCCGGGCAGGGTGGCATGTGCCTGTAATCCCAGCTACTTGGGAAGCTGAGGCAGGAGAATTGCTTGAACCTGGGAGGCAGAGGTTGTGGTGAGCCAAGATCGTGCCATTGCACTCCAGCCTGGGCAACAAAAGAGAAACTCTGTCTCAAAAAAGAAAAAAAAAAAAAATAGAGATGGGCCTGGGCTAGGCGGCTCACGCCTGTCATCATAGCACTTTGGGAAGCGGAAGGATTGCTTGAGCTCACAAGTTTGAGACCAGCCTAGGCAACGTGGCAAAACCCGATCTCTACAAAAAAATGCAAAAATTAGCCAGGCATGGTAATGAATCCCTGTAGTTCCAGCTACTTAGAAGATGGAGGTGGGAGAATCACTTGAGCCTGGGAAGCGGAGGTTGCAGTGAGCCAAGATTGCGTCAGTGCACTCCAGCCTAGGCAACAGAGTGAGATTCTGTCTCAAAATAAATAAAAAAAAATAAAAATAGAGACTGGATCTTGCTATGTCACCCAGCCTGGTCTTGAACCCCTGGGTTCAAGTGATCCTCCTGCCTTGGCCCCTCAAAGTGCTGTGATTACAGGTGTGAGCCACTGAGCCCAGCCTATGAATGTAAGTCTTGTCTGAACCTCTGTAAAATAGGAATAGTCGTCCATATGTCACGGGATTATTGGGAAGATAAAATGAGATCATGTGAGACCATGTGAAGATGCTTGGCACATGGTAGCCAGACATTAATTCACTCAGGCAAAACAACCAGCCACCCAATGAACCAACCAATCAAACCAACCAAACACAGTGGCTCACGCCTGTTACCCCAGCACTTTGGGAGGCTGAGGCATGAGAATCGCTTGAACCTGAGAGGCAGAGGTTGCCGTGAGCTGAGATTGTGCTGCTGCACTCCAGCCTGGGCGACAGAATGAGACTCTGTCTCTAAAACAAACAAAACAAAACAAAACTGAAAACACCAAACAAATAAGCCAAACAGCAGCAGCAGCAACAATAACAAAATGGCTTGATTCAATCAGTTCAGTGCTATCAGAAAAGCTTCACAATTCAGGCTGGAGCGTGGCTGTTTCAGCTGTCTTTGGATGGGTTGCTGTGAGAAGCAGTGATGAAGGTACATGGGGTTTGGATCTATGCAGCCAGATGGCCTGAATTCAAAGCTTGGCTCCACCACTTCCCAGATGGGTGACGCCGGACTGGTTACTTAAGTGCTCTGGCCTCAGTTTTTCTGCCTGTAAAATGGTCATAATAACACCACCCTTGCCAGGCACAGTGGCTCACGCTTGTAATCTCAGCACTTTGACAGGCTGAGGCAGGCGGATCGCTTGAGGCCAGGTGTTTGGGACCAGCCTGGCCAACACAGTGAAGCCCCATCTCTACTAAAAATACAAAAAAAATTAGCCAGGTGTGGTGGCACATGCCTGTAATCCCAGTTACTCCGGAGGCTGAGGCAGGAGGACCGCTTGAACCTGCGAGGCGCCACTGCACTCCAGCCTGGGCAACAGAGGCAGACTCTGTCACAAAACAAAACAAAACAAACAAACAAAAACCCCAAAACCAAAAACAAACCAAAAAATAAATAAATAAATAACACCTGCTTAGTGGAATTCCTTTTTTTCTTTTTCTTTTTTTTTTTTTTCTGAGATCGTCTTTCACTCTGTCGCCCAGGCTGGAGTGCAATGGCGCAATCTCAGCTCACTGCAACCTCCGCCTCCCAGGTTCAAGCGATTGTTGTGCCTCAGCCTCCCAACTAGCTGGGATTACAGGCAACCCCCAACACGCCCAGCTCATTTTTGTATTTTTAGTAGAGATGGGGTTTCACCATGTTGGCCAGGCTGGTCTTGAACCCCTGACCTCAGGTGATCCTCCCGCGTCGGCCTCCCAAAGTGCTGGGATTACAGGAGTGAGCCACCCCACCCGTCCTGTGGAATTATTTGGAGGATACATGTGTTAACTCATCCAAGGTGCTCAGCTCAGCTCTTGGCACGTCGAAAGGGGCCCATCAATGTTAGATTTTTATGACTGTGAAAACCTGGCTGCACTCCAGCATAGCATGCTGTTTCATGAACCAGTCTTTCTCCACAGGCATGCAAACTTGCAAAGAAAGGCATTTAAGAGCACTACAAATTAGAACCACGGGAGAGCCAGGAAGTGGCTTGATTGAGTTGTGCAGTACAATTAAAGGTAAACTGACAAGCGAAATACCTGCCCTGCAAATAGCTAGTGTGCGCATATAAGGATTAATTTGTTTGGGGAGAATTCCTTTAAGTCTTTTTTTTTTTTTTTTTGAGACGGAGTCTCGCTCTGTCGCCCAGGCTGGAGTGCAGTGGCCGGATCTCAGCTCACTGCAAGCTCCGCCTCCTGGGTTTACGCCATTCTCCTGCCTCAGCCTCCCGAGTAGCTGGGACTACAGGCACCCGCCATCTTGCCCGGCTAGTTTTTTGTATTTTTTAGTAGAGACGGGGTTTCACCGTGTTCGCCAGGATGGTCTCGATCTCCTGACCTCGTGATCCGCCCGTCTCGGCCTCCCAAAGTGCTGGGATTACAGGCTTGAGCCACCGCGCCCGGCCTTTTTTTTTTTTTTTAATGGAGTTTTGCTCTTATTGCTCAGGCTGGAGTACAATGGAGCAATCTCAGCTCACTGCAATCTCCATCTCCCGGGTTCGAGCGATTCTCCTGCCTCAGCCTCCCGAGTAGCTGGGATTATAGGCCTGCACCACCACACTCTGGTAATTTTGTGTTTTTTTAGTCGAGACGGGATTTCGCCATGTTGGTCAGGCTGGTCTCGAACTCCTAACCTTAGGTGATCTCCCTGCCTAGGCCTCACAAAGCACTGGGATTATAGGTGTGAGCCACTGTGCCTGGCAATACTCACCTTTTTTTTTTTTTTTTTTTTTTTTGAGATAGGCTCTTACTCTGTGGCCAGGCTGGAGTGCAGTGGTACAATCTCAGCTCACTGCAACCTCCGCCTCCCCGATTCAAGTGGTTCTCCTGATTCAGCCCCCGCAAGTAGCTGGGACTACAGGCGCCTGCCACCATGCCTGGCGAATTTTTATATTTTTAGTAGAGACAGGGTTTCCCAGTACACTTCAGCCTGGGCGACAGAGCTAGACTCAGTCTCAAAAAAAAAAAAAAAAAAAAAGTGGGTATAAACATGACTGCAGAATTGCCCTGAGCTGCTATTCTCTGCCTAAGGGGTAGCCCTGCCTCTTCAATAAAGCTGTTTTCTTCCATCTCTGGCTTGTCCTTGAAAAGTCTTTTCTGGGTAAAGCCAAGAAGACTTGTGGGCTAAGCTCCATTTGAGGGCTTGCCTGTCCTGCATCAGATCCATGGAACAGATAGTAAATCAGCAGTGTGCGCTGTCTTACATGGCCACCAGGACAGTGCACCCAGTCCCACAGGACAAACAGACAGTCCTGTGTCCCCAGGGAAAATTAGGCACTGAGGCTTAACATCACCTCACGTATGTCACCAGCCAGTTATAAGGAAAGACAGAGAGGTTTGGCAAATTCTTATTTGAGGCCAGGCCTGGTGGCTCATGCCGGTAATCCCAACACTCTGAGAGGCCAAGGGGGGCGAGTCACCTGAGGTTAGGAGTTCAAGAGCAGCCTGGCCAACATGGTGAAACCCTGTCTCTACTAAAAATACAAAAATTTGCCGGGCATGGTGGTGTGTGCCTGTAATCCCCACCCCCCCCCAACTACTTGGGAGGCTGAGGCAGGAGAATTCGTTGAACCCGGGAGGTGGCGGTTGTAGTGAGCAGAGATCACACCACTGCACTCCAGCCTGGGCAACAAGAGCAAAACTCCATCTCAAAAAAAAAAAAAAAATTCTTATATGAAAAGAGATCCCTTTGACCCAACCACAGGTGATTCTTCCATTCATGTGGGACATGTTAGGGATCCAAGGACAGGCTGGGAGGAAAGAGACTAACACTCAGGTCATCAAGCTGTTGTGATGTGGGAAGAGGAGGCGGTAGGTGGGAGAAAGCTACCTGCATCAGCAATAATGATATCAACTGACACTCAAGTCCCTACCCTGTTCCATGCCCAACTGTAAGCACTTTGCACATCTCATTTCACATTCTATTTATTTATTTACTGAGATGGAGTCTCCCTCTTTTGCCCTGTCTGGAGTGCAGTGGCGTGACCTCGGCTCGCTGCAACCTCTGCCTCCCACGTTTGAGCTATTCTCGTGCCTCAGCTTCCCGAGTAGCTAGGATTACAGGTGCCCACCACCATGCCCGGCTAATTTTTGTATTTTTGGTAGGGACAGGGTTTCACCATATTGGCCAGGTTGGTCTCAAACTCCTGAACTCAGGCAATCTGCCCGCCTCGGCCTCCCAAAGTGCTTGGGATTACAGGCGTGAGCCATCGTGCCTGGCCAAACTCTCTCTTTTTAAAAATAGAAACGGGCCGGGTGCGGTGGCTGGAGTACAGGGGTGCTATCTCAGCTCACTGCAATCTCTGCCTACCAGGTTCAAGTGATTCTCCTGCTTCAGCCCCCCAAGTAGCTGGGATTACAGGCACCTGACACCATACCTGGCTAAATTTTGTATTTTTAGTAGAGTCAAGGTTTCACCGTGTTGGCCAGGCTGGTCTTGAACTCCTGACCTCAGGTGATCCACCCGTCTCAGCCTCCTAAAGTGCTGGGATTAGAGGCATGAGCCAACACGCCCCACCTCCTCTGGAGTATTTTAAAGCAAATCCCAGACATCACATCATTTCACCAGTGAATACATGTGTTTACCAGATAGACATTTTAAAAACCCATAACCACCATGCTGTTATCACACCTAATAAAATAAACAGTGATGCCTCGCTGTCATCCAATATCCAGTCCATGTTCAAACTTCCCTGATTGTCTTAAATATATTTTCACAATTGATTTGTTCAAACCATGATCCAACCAGGAACCACCCACTGCATTTTTGCCTGTTACACTTTTGAAGTCCGTCTTTCTCTTTTAAATAAACATTTCATTTTGGAATAATTTTAAATTAGAAAAGCTAGTACAGAGTGTTCTTGTATACCTTTCATCCAGTTTTCTCTAATGTTAAATCTTACACAACCGTGGTACATCTGTCAGAACTCAGAAATTAACATTGGAACATTACCGTTTAACTAAGCTTCAGAATTTATTCAGTTTCATCAGTTTTTCCAGCAATGTCCTTTTTCCATTCCACGATCCAATTCACGCTGCATTTAGTAAGTCCCTTTTAATCTATCAGTCTACCTCTGTTTTTTCCTTCGTGACCTTGATGTTTGGAGAAACCAGGTCATGTGGTCCATAGAATGTCCTATATCCAGACTTGGCTAATTGCTTTCTTACGTCGTTTTTTAACTTGCTTTTCTGCCCCCTATATTTCCCACAAATTGATGATTAGAGGTGGAGGCTAGATTAGATTGAGGTTTTATATATAATTTATTCTTCTTCGTATTATTTTTTGAGACGGAGTCTTGCTCTGTTGCCCGCGCTGGAGTGCAGTGGCGCGATCTTGGCTCACTGCAAACTCCGCCTCCTGGGTTAAAGCGATTCTCTTGCCTCAGCCTCCTGTGTAGCTGGGATTACAGGCACATGCCACCATGCCTGGCTAATTTTTATATTTTTAGTAGAGACAGGGTTTCGCCATGTTGGCCAGGCTGGTCTCTACCTCCTGACCTCAAGTGATCCACCCTACCTCCTGACCTCAAGTGATCCACCCACCTTGGCCTCCCAAAGTGCTGGGATTACAAGTGTGAACCACTGTGCCTGGCCATATTCTTCTTATTTTTTGAGACAGGGTTTCACTCTGTTGCCCAGGCTGGAGTACAATGGCATGATCGTAGCTCACTGCAACCTCCGCCTCCTGGGCTCAAGCAATCATCCCACCTTAGCCTCCCAAGTAGCTGGGACTACAGGCGCATGCCACCATGCCCAGCTAATTTTTGTATTTTTTTGTAGAGACAGAGTTTCACCACATCTCCCAGGCTGGGCTCACATTCCTGGGCTCAAGTGATCTACCTGCCTTCGCCTCCCAAAGTGCTGGAATTACAGGTGTGAGCTACCATGCCTGGGCTTTTTTTTTTTTTTTTTTTGACAAAATTCTTTGTGGATGGTGCTGTTTCTTTCCTATTGGATTGCATTAAAAGCCTCCTAATGTCTGGAGATCCCACTTCCAGTTTGTTTTCTTTTTTTTATTTTTAAATTATTTATTTATTTATTTGTTTTGAGACAGGATCTCACTCTGTCGCCCAGGCTGGAGTGCAGCGGTGTGATCTCAGCTTACTGTGACCTCTGCCACCCAGGTTCAAGCAATTCTCCTGCCTCCCTCAGTCTCCCGAGTAGCTGAGACTACAGGCATGTGACACCATGCCCGGCTAATTTTTTTTTATTTTTCGTGGAGACAGGGTTTCACCATGTTGGCCAGGCTGGTCTCAAACTCCTGACCTCAAGTGACCCACCCACCTCGGCCTCCCAAAGTGTTGGAATTGCAGGTGTGAGCCACTGTGCCCAGCCTTTTTTTTTTTTTTTTGACAGTCTTGCTCTGTTGCCCAGACTGAAGTGTAGTGCTGCGATCTCAGCTCACTGCAACCTCACCTCCCAGGTTCAAGCGATTCTCCTGCCTCAGCCTCCCCAGTAGCTGCGATTACAGGTGTGCACCACCATGCCCAGCTAATTTTTG
This sequence comes from Trachypithecus francoisi, assembly GCF_009764315.1. Lineage (NCBI taxonomy): Eukaryota > Metazoa > Chordata > Mammalia > Primates > Cercopithecidae > Trachypithecus > Trachypithecus francoisi. The sequence goes on from NW_022681469.1 coordinate 116,302,029, forward strand.
TATTTTTAGTAGAGACGGGGTTTCACCATGTTGGTCAGAGTGGCCTTGAACTCTTGACCTCAAGTGATCCACCCACCTTGACCTCCCAAGGTGCTGGGATTACAGGCGTGAGCCACCATGCCCAGCCAGTTTTATCTCTTTGGATTAGTGTTTGTGGATTACACAGTTTCTTTCTTTCTTTTTATTTTCAGATGCCTGGTTAAGAAGTTTTCCTAATCAAATCTTGCTGGAGCAAACTATTGATGCTAGCCATTCAGTCCTTAAAATAAACATATTCACAGTTTTTTCTCATTAGCAGTGGTCAGAAGGCTGAGCATGATGGCTCACTTCTGTAATTCCAGGACCTTGGAACATTGAGGCAGGAGGATTGCTTGAGGCAAGGAGTTTGAGAATAGCCTGGGCAACATAGTGAGATCCTATCTCTACAAAAAATTTAAAAAATTAGCTGGGCATGGTGATGCATGCCTGTAGCCCCAGCTACTCTGGAGGCTAAGGTGAGAGGATCACTTGAGCCCAGGAGTTTGAGGCTGCAGTGAGCTATAATTGCATCACTGCACTCCAGCATAGGCAACAGAGTGATATCCCATCTCTTAAAACCAATAACAACAACAACAAAAAACCCAATAGGCTGTGTGTGATGGCTCATGCCTGTAATTCCAGCATTTGGGATCTGAAGTAGGAGGATCACTTGAGACCAGGAGTTTGAGACCAGCCTGCCTAACATGGTAAAACTCTGTCTCTTTTTTTTTTTTTTTTTTTGAGACGGAGTCTCGCTCTGCCGCCCAGGCTGGAGTGCTGTGGCCGGATCTCAGCTCACTGCAAGCTCCGCCTCCCGGGTTCACGCCATTCTCCTGCCTCAGCCTCCCGAGTAGCTGGGACTACAGGCGCCTGCCACCTCGCCCGGCTAATTTTTTTGTATTTTTTTTAGTAGAGACGGGGTTTCACCGTGTTAGCCAGGATGGTCTCGATCTCCTGACCTCGTGATCCGCCCGTCTCGGCCTCCCAAAGTGCTGGGATTACAGGCTTGAGCCACCGCGCCCGGCCGGTAAAACTCTGTCTCTACTAAAAAATGCAAAAATTAGCTGAGCATGGTGGCATGCACATGTACTTCCAGCTGAGGCTGAAGAACTGCTTGAACCTGGGAGGTGGAGGTTGCATGAGCTGAGATCACGCCCCTGCACTCCAGCTTGGGTGACAGAGCAAGACTCTGTCTTAAAAAAAATAAAAAATAGGCCGGGCGTGGTGGCTCAAGCCTGTAATCCCAGCACTTTGGGAGGCCGAGACAGGTGGATCGCGAGGTCAGGAGATCGAGACCAACCTAGCTTACACGGCAAAACCCCGTCTCTACTAAAAAATACAAAAAACTAGCCGGGCGAGTTGGCGGGCGCCTGTAGTCCCAGCTACTTGGGAGGCTGAGGCAGGAGAATGGCGTGAACCCGGGAGGCGGAGCTTGCAGTGAGCTGAGATCCGGCCACTGCACTCCAGCCTGGGCGACAGAGCGAGACTCCGTCTCAAAAATAAAATAAAATAAAATAAAATAAAAAATAAAAAATAAAAAATAAATAAATAAATAAATAAAAGGGCCAAGTGTGACGGCTGAAGCCTGTAATCCAGCACTTTGGGAGGCTGAGATGGGCAGATCACCTGGGGTCAGGAGTTTGAGACCAGCCTGGCCAACATGGCAAAACCCCGTCTATACTAAAAAATGCAAAAATTGGCCGGGTGCGGTGGCTCAAGCCTGTAATCCCAGCACTTTGGGAAGCCGAGATGGGCGGATCACGAGGTCAGGAGATTGAGACCATCCTGGCTAACCCAGTGAAACCCCGTCTCTACTAAAAAATACAAAAAACTAGCCGGGAGAGGTGGCAGGCACCTGTAGTCCCAGCTACTCGGGAGGCTGAGGCAGGAGAATGGCGTAAACCCATGAGGCAGAGCTTGTAGTGAGCCGAGATCCGGCCACTGCACTCCAGCCTGGGTGACAGAGCGAGACTCCGTCTCAAAAAAAAAAAAAAAAAAAAAAGCAAAAATTAGCTGAGTGTGGTTGTGTGCGCCTGTAGTCCCTGCTACTTGGGAGGCCAAGGCTGGATAATCGCTTGAACCCAGAAGGCAGAGGTTGCAGTGAGCCGAGATTGTACCACTGCACTCCAGCCTGTGCGACAGAGCGAGACTCCATCTGAAAAAAAAAAAGAAAAGAAAAGAAAAGAAAAGAAGGGCCAAAACCACAATTACTTTTGCACCAACATAGTACTTTGCAGCTCTGCTCAACTCACTCTCAGGGGTGATATGGCAAAGTGGAGAGCTATCTTGGGGTAGTGTAATAGCCACGAGGTGTGGGTCAAGACCCTGCTGTAAGTTCCAAGTAGCTCCAAGTAGCTGGTTGACCTTAGGCAAATTCAGGGCCATTAAGGCTCAGCTACACAGAATGTGCGCTGTATAAATCCACAGTGTACCATTCCCACAGATTGCAAAGTGCATGGCAGTCCTTGGAGTTGTTCAGTCTACAACCTGAACAAGGGTATGTAACCACTCTGGGATCTTATACAACATTCTGCAGGTCCCAGGTTTTGTTTGTTTGTTTGTTTCTGGGACATAGGGTTTCACTCTTAGCTGGAGTACAACGGTACAATCATAGCTCACTGCAGCCTCAATCTCCTAGGCTCAAGCAATCCTCCCATCTCAGCCTCTAGAGTAGCTGTGCCTGCAGGGATGTGTCACCATGCATGGTTAACTTTTGTATTTTTGTAGAGATGGGGGTCTCGCTATGTTGTCAATGCTGCTCTCGAACTCCTGCTTCTAGCAATCCAGTTTCATTTATTTATTTATTTATTTAATTTTGTTGGTGACAAGGTCTCAGTCTGGTGTAGCGATGTGATCATAGCTCACTACAGTCTCAACCTCCTGGGCTGAAGTCAGCCTCCTGAGTAGCTGGGACCACAAGTGTGCTCTACTATGCCTGACTGATTTTTGTTTTTTGTATAGACAGGGTCTTCCTGTGTTGCCCAGGCTGGTCTTGAACTCCTAGCCTCAAGGGATCCTCTTGCCTTGGCCTCCCAAAGTTCTGGGATTACAGGCATGAGCCACTGTGCCCAGCCCAGCCAGTTTTCTTTATGTTGTTGTTCATTTCTTTTCTTTTCTTTTCTTTTTTTTGAGACAGATTTTCACTCTTGTTGCCCAGGCTGGAGTGCAATGGCTCGATCTTGGGTTACTGCAACCTCTGCCTCCTGGGTTCAAGCCATTCTCCTGCCTCAGCCTCCGGAGTAGCTGGGATTACAGGCGCCTGCCACCACACCCAGCTAATTTTTTGTATTTTTAGTAGAGATGGGGTTTCGCCATGTTGGCCAGGCTGGTTTTGAACTCCTGACCTCAGGTGATCCACCCACCTTTGCCTCCCAAAGTACTGTGATTACAGGCGTGAGCCACTGTGCCCGACCCCCAGCCCAGTTTTCTTTCTTTCATTTTTTTTCTTTTTTTTTGAGACAGGGTCTTACTCTGTTGCCCACGCTGGATGCAGTGGTGCAATCATGGCTCACTGCAGCCTCTGCTTCCCAGGCTCAAGCGATTCTCCAGCCTCAGCCTCTTGAGTAGCTGGGAACACAGGCACAAGCCACCAATGCCTAGCTAATTTTTGTATTTTTTTGTAGAGACAGGGTTTTACCATGTTGCCCAGGCTGGTCTTGAACTTCTGAGCTCAAAGCGATCTGTCCGCCTTCCAGTTTCATTTCTTTAAACTGGCTGAACCAAGCAGGGTCCTGGCAGGAAAGAATGGAACCTGGATGGTTCAAATGAAGAAGCTTCAATACAGAAGCCCTGGCTGGGTGCGGTAGCTCACGCCTGTAATCCCAGCAGTTTGGGATGCTGAGGCAGGTGGATCACCTGAGATCAGGAGTTTGAGATCAGCCTGGGCAACATGATGAAACCCTCTTTCTACTAAAAATATAAAAATTAGCTGGGCGTGGTGGCGGGCGCCTGTAATCCCAGCTACTTGGGAGGCTGAGGTAGGCTAATTGCTTGACACCAGGAGGCAGAGGCTGCAGGGAGCTGAGATCGCGCGCTGCACTCCAGCCTGGGTGACAGAGTGAGACTCCATGTCAAAACAAACAAACAAACAAAAAACCCTTACAGTTGTGTGGACAGAGCTAAGGAAGTAAAGGAGGAATGGCATGGTGCCCAGTTAGAGTTGGAGACTAGTTGGGGCCCAGTTAGAGCTGGAGACTTGAACATCCGAAGCTGGAGGAAGAAGACTCTAATCTGAAGCTCACTCTCCTCCTGATCTTTTCTCTTGATCCCTCCCACTGGCTGAGTCCACCGTAGAGTGCAATCAGTAAGGCAGCCAGGCGATGTCATCCACTGGGCTCAGCCTCCCAGGGCTCAGAGCAGGGCAGAGAAGGGCAGGCAGTGGCTCTGGAGCAGGGGACCACGTCCAACAGAGGAAAGGCGTTACCTCAGGGAATCAGGAGATTGGGAGTTGGAAATTAGATCTAAGAATCTTTATGTTCCGGGCTCAGTGGCTCGTGCCTGTAATCCCAGCACTTTTGGAGGCCAAAGCAGATAGATCATTTGAGGTCAGGAGTTCGTGACCAGCCTGACCAACATGGTGAAACCCCGTCTCTACTAAAAATACAAAAAAATTAGCCTGGCGTGGTGGCGAGCACTTGTAATCCCAGCTACTCAGGACGCTGAGGCACGAGAATCGCTTGAGCTCCAGAGGCAGAGGTTGCAGTGAGCAGAGATGGCAAATCCTTACAGCTCATTCTTTCATTTCATTCATAGTTGCAAATATCAAGCCCTTTGTTTTCTCTCTCTCCCCTCCCTCCCTCCCTCCCTCCCTCCCTCCCTCCCTTCCTTCTTTCCTTCCTTCTGTCTCTTTTACTTTTTTTTTTTTTTTTTGAGACGGAGTCTCGCTCTGTCGCCCGGCCTGGAGTGCAGTGGCCGGATCTCAGCTCACTGCAAGCTCCGCCTCCCGGGTTTAGGCCATTCTCCTGCCTCAGCCTCCCGAGTAGCTGGGACTACAGGCGACCGCCACCTCGCCCGGCTATTTTTTTCTATTTTTTTAGTAGAGACGGGGTTTCACAGTGTTAGCCAGGATGGTCTCGATCTCCTGACCTCGTGATCCGCCCGTCTCGGCCTCCCAAAGTGCTGGGATTACAGGCTTGAGCCACTGCGCCCGGCCCTTCTGTCTCTTTTTCTCCCTTTCTCTCTCTCTCTCTCTGTCTCTTTCTTTTCTTTTTCTTTTATTTTTTTGAGGCAGAGTCTCATTCTGTTGCCCAGGCAGTACAGTGGCGTGGTCATGGCTCACTACAGCATTGAGTTCCTGGGCTCAAGTGATCTCCCACCTGAGCCTCCTGAGTAGCAGGAATTATAGGTATGCAGCACCACACTTGGCTGATTTTTGTATTTTTATTTTTTCACTCTGTTGCTCAGGATGGAGTGCAGTGGCATGTAATCTCAGCTCACTGCAGCCTCTGCCTCCCAGATTCTCCTTCCTCAACCTCCCGAGGAGCCGAAATTACAGGTGCATGTCACCATGTCCAGCTAATTTTTTTTTTTTTTTTTGGAGGCGGAGTCTCGCTCTGCCGCCCAGGCTGGAGTGCAGTGGCCGGATCTCAGCTCACTGCAAGCTCCGCCTCCCGGGTTCACGCCATTCTCCTGCCTCAGCCTCCCAAGTAGCTGGGACTACAGGCGCCCGCCATCTCGCCCGGCTAGTTTTTTGTATTTTTTAGTAGAGACGGGGTTTCACCATGTTAGCCAGGATGGTCTCGATCTGCTGACCTCGTGATCCACCCGTCTCGGCCTCCCAAAGTGCTGGGATTACAGGCTTGAGCCACCGCGCCCGGCCGTCCAGCTAATTTTTGTATTTTTTTTTTTTTTTTTCTGAGACGGAGTCTCGCTCTGTCGCCCAGGCTGGAGTGCAGTGGCACAATCTCAGCTCACTGCAAGCTCCGCCTCCCAGGTTCCGGCCATTCTCCTGCCTCAGCCTCCCGAGTAGCTGGGACTACAGGCGCCCGCCACCTCGCCCGACTAGTTTTTGTATTTTTAGTAGAGACGGGGTTTCACTGTGTTAGCCAGGATGGTCTCGATCTCCTGACCTCGTGATCCGCCCGTCTCGGCCTCCCAAAGTGCTGGGATTACAGGCTTGAGCCACCGCGCCCGGCCCTAATTTTTATATTTTTAGTAGAAATGGGGTTTGACCATGTTGACCATGCTGGTCTTGAACTCTTGACCTCAAGTGATCCACCCGCCTTGGCGTCCCAAAGTGCTAGGATAGGCGTGAGCCACCTCGCCCGGCCATTTTTTGTTGTTGTTCTTTTTTTTTTTTTTGAGGCAGAATCTCGCTCTGTCACCTGGACTGGAGTGCAGTGGCCAGATCTCAGCTCACTGCAAGCTCCGCCTCCCGGGTTTATGCCATTCTCCTGCCTCAGCCTCCCGAGTAGCTGGGACTACAGGCGCCCGCCACCTCGCCCGGCTAGTTTTTGTATTTTTAGTAGAGACGGGGTTTCACCGTGTTAGCCAGGATGGTCTCGATCTCCTGACCTCGTGATCTGCCTGTCTCGGCCTCCCAAGTGCTGGGATTACAGGCTTGAGCCACCGCGCCCGGCCTGTTGTTGTTCTTAATTGAGATGGAATCTTGCTCTGTTGCCCAGGCTGGAGTACAGTGGTACAATCTCGGCTCACTGCAACCTCCGCCGCCTGGTTTCAAGAGATTCTCATGCCTCAGCCTCCCAAGTAGCTGGGAGTACTGGCTCGTGTGTATTTTTTTTTTTTTTTTTTTTTGTAGAGAAGGAGTTTTGCCATATTGGCCAGGCTGGTCTTGAACTCCTGGCCTCAAGTGATCTGCAAACTTTGGCCTCCCAAAGAGCTGGAAGTACAGGGGTGAGCCACTACGCCCAGCCTCTTTATACTTTTCTCTTTTCTCTCTCTTTATCTCTCTTTCCTTCTCTATCTTTGTTTCCCCTTCTTTATTGCCCTTTTCCATGTGTTGTGAAACGTTCTTTCTTTCTTTCAAGATGGGGTCTTACTCTGTCACCTATGCTGGAGTGCTGTGGTGCAATCATGGCTCACTGCAGCCTCAAACTCCTGGGCTCAAGCCATCCTCCTACCTCAACCTCCTGAGTAGCTGGGACCACAGGGGCACCACAATACATGGTTGATTTAAAAATTTTTTATAGGCCGGGCGCGGTGGCTCAAGCCTGTAATCCCAGCACTTTGGGAGGCCGAGACGGGCGGATCACGAGGTCAGGAGTTCGAGACCATCCTGGCTAACACGGTGAAACCCCGTCTCTACTAAAAATATAAAAAAACTAGCCGGGCGAGGTGGCGGGCGCCTGTAGTCCCAGCTACTTGGAGGCTGAGGCAGGAGAATGGCGTAAACCCGGGAGGCGGAGCTTGCAGTGAGCTGAGATCCGGTCACTGCACTCCAGTCTGGGCGACAGAGCGAGACTCCGTCTCAAAAAAAAAAAAAAAAAAAATTTTTTTATAGAGGCAGGGCCTTGTTATATTGCCCAGGCTGGTCTTGAGCTCCTGGCCTCAAGCAATCCTCCTGCCTTGGCCTCCCAAAGTGCTGGGATTAGAGACATGAGCCACTGTGCCCAGCCCTGTTTTCATTCAAGGTATGAATTTTGCCAGTGGCCCTAAGGTGAAAGTACTCTTTCCACTTTACAGAGAGGGAAACTGAAATTCAGAAAGGTTAAGATAGTTGCCCAGGCCGGGTGCAGTGGCTCACACCTGTAATCCCAGCACTTTGGGAGGCTGAGGTGGGTAGATCCCCTGAGGTCAGGAGTTCAAGACCAGCCTGGTCAACATGGTGAAACCCCATCTCTACTAAAAATACAAAAATTAGCCAGGTGAGGTGGCTCATGCCCATAGTCCCAGCTATTTGGGAGGCCAAAACACAAGAATTGCTTGAACCCGGGAGGCAGAAGTTGCAATGAGCCGAGATTGTGCCTCTGCACTCCAGCCTGGGCAACACAGTGAGACTCTGTCTCAAAAAAAAAAAAAGTTTCCCAGAGCACCCTGTCGTCAGTGTCTGAGTTGGAGTCCTGTTAGAAAACCCTGGAGGGGCTGGAGGAGACAGCAGGGAAGTCAGAGAGAGATTTGATGGCCAGGTGCAGTAGCCTCGGTCTATAATCCCAGCACTTTGGGAGGCCAAGGCAGGAGGACTGCTTGAGTCCAGAAGTTCAAGACCAGCCTGGGCAACATATCAAGACCCTGTCTCTATTAAAAAGAGATTAGGGTGGGATAAGGCTGGCGCTCCCACCTGCGCCAGGCAGGTAGCAGCCTCTGGGTGGCTCCAAGAGGCACACACTGAGCTGGAGGGCTGCCTCCCTATGGCAATGTCACTCTGGGTGGCTCTGGGAGGCCACGCTGACCAGCCTGAAGGCATGTTGGAGTGGGACCAAACAGCCGCATGGGACTTGGAAACCAAACGGATTCCTTCCTTAGTCCCCTCCTCCCCATAAGATTTTCATTAAATTGTCAGGGTCTTCTGGTCACAACTAAAGCCTTGGCTTTAATAATGCCTTAATTTAAAAATCCTTGAAATAATCTTTGGCTGTCTTTAGCATGAAAGGATTTCCCCCCCGCAAAGCCTTTAATTCCACAGTCATCTAGGTTTCCAAAGGAAGGTAACTCTGCGGGCCTTTCACAGGCCTAATTAACGACTCTAGTCAGCATTCCAGTCGAACTGCTTTCTGTCTATTTTCTGGTTGCTCAACAAAGGGCTTATCTAGAACTTGTTTCAACTTCAAACAGACACTTCATAACAGTAAATTGCAATAAGGTTTTATCAAGTGAAATAATATTTTCATGCTCTTTCTACCAGGTCTCGGTATTAATGAAAAGCCACTCTTAGGAAACATAACCTGCCTTCCCTTCTTCCTCTCTGGTTGTTAGCAAAACATATATCCCGCCTTTTTTGTTTGTTTGTTTTTTGTTTTAATAGAGTCTTGTTTTGTTGCCCAGGCTGGAGTGCAGTGGCGTGATCTCAGCTAACTGCAACCTCCACCTCCTGGGTTCAAGCGATTCTCATGCCTCAGCCTCCCAAGTAGCTGGAATTACAGGGGCCTGCCACCATGTCCAGCTAATTTTTGTATTTTTAGTAGAGATGGGGTTTCACCGTGTTGGCCAGGCTGGTCTTGAACTCCTGACCTCAGGTGATCCACCTGTCTCAGCCTCCCAAAGTGATGGGATTACAGGTGTGAACCACCGTGGTCAGCCGTCATACCCTTTAAAAATTTTTTAAATTTAGATACAGGGTTTTGCTGTATCACTCAGGCTGGAGTGCAGTGGCATGATCATAGCTCACTGCAGCTTTCAACTCTTGAGCTCAAGTGATCCTCCTGCTTCAGCCTCCCAAGCAGCTGGGACTAAAGGTGGATGGCACCACACTCGGCTAATTTTTTACAAACTTTTTGTAGAGACAGGGTCTTGTTATATTTCCCAGGCTGATCTTGAACTCCTGGGCTCAAGCTCTCCTCTTGCCTCCTGAGTAGCTGAGACTATAGGCTCATGCCGCCACCTCTGGCTAATTTATTTTTTATTACTTTATTATTATTATTATTATTTTTGAGACAGAGTCTTGCTCTGTTACTCAGGCTGGAGTGCACTGGCATGATCATGGCTCATGGCAATCTTCGCCTCCCAGGTTCAAGCGATTCTCCTGAATGGCTGGGATTACAGCTAAACCATGCCCAGCTAATTTTTGTAGTTTTAGTAGAGACGAAGTTTTGCCATGTTGGCCAGTCTGGTCTCAAACTCCTGACCTCAAGTGATCCGCCCACCTCGGCCTCCCAAAGTGCTGGAATTACAGATGAGAGCCACTGTGCCCAGCCCAATTTATTTTTTAATTAATTAATTAATTGGAGATGGGATGGTCTCACTATATTGCCCAGGCTGGTCTCAAACTCCTGACCTCAGGGGATCCACCCACCTCAGCTTCCCAAAGTGCTGGGATTACAGGCGTGAGCCACCACGTCTGGCCGGGGACAATGTCTTTTTATTTGCATTCTTCTGAAGGATCCTGTAAAGCAAACTGAGGGAGACATGATGTCTCAGATGATGGGCACCAGCGGGCTTGGTGTGGTTTGCCATGGATTAGGGTTGGATTGGCGAGAAGGAAGGACACAGGTGGGCAACTGAAGGACAGGACTGTGACTAGGCCCCCCCAACAGTGCAGATGGACAGGCATCAAGAAGATCTCTTTGAGTCTAGGTGTGGTGGCTCATGCCTGTAATCCCAGCACTTTGGGAGGCGGAGGAGGGCAGATCACCTGAGGTCAGGAGTTTGAGACAAACCTGACCAACATGGTGAAATCTGTCTCTACTAAAAAGACAAAGAATTGGCCAGGCGTGGTGGCGGGTCCCTGTAATCCCAGCACTTTGGGAGGCCGAGGCGGGCGGATCATGAAGTCAGGAGTTTGAGACCAGTCTGCCAACATTGTGAAATCTGGCCTGTACTAAAAATACAAAAATTAGCCATGTGTGGTGGCATGCGCCTGTAGTCCCAGCTACTCGGGAGGCTGAGGCAGGAGAATCTCTTGAACCCGGGAGGCGGAGGTTGCAGTGAGCTGAGATCACGCCACTGGACTCCAGTCTGGGCGACAGCGCAAGACTCCATCTCAGAAAAAAAAAAAAAAAAAAATTAGCCAGGCAACTGGGTGCAGTGGTTCATGCCTGTGATCCCCACACTTTGGGAGGCTGAGGCAGGTGGATCACCTGAGGTGGGGAGTGCAAGACCAGCCTGACCCACATGGAGAAACTCTGTGTCTACTAAAAATACAGAATTAGTCGGGCGTGGTGGTGGACACCTGTAATCCCAGCTACTCGGGAGGCTGAGTCAGGAGAATTGCTTGAACCCGGGAGTAGAGGTTGCAGTGAGCCGAGATCACACCATTGCACTCCAGCCTGGGCAACAGGAGCAAAATTCTGCCTAAAAAAAAAAAAAAAAAAATTAGCCAGGCATGGTGGCTTGTGCCTGTAGTCCCAGCTACTTGGGAGGTTGAGGAGGGGGAATAGCTTGAACTCAGGAGGCAGAGGTTGCAGTGAGTGGAGATCCGCCACTGCACTCCAGCCTGGGTGACACAGCAAGACTCCATCGTCAAAAAAAAACCAAAACCAAAAACAAAATGGACTGTTGGAATAGCCATTTAATTTGCTGTCTTCTGAATAGGTAGTTCACTGCTGATGTTTGAGAAACAGGCAAGCTTCTACCTGTTGGTAGGCAGAGCAAAGAAGTATTCACTTTCACAGAGCCTGGGTGGAATTTTGGAGGTGTCCAGGTAAAGAAGAAAATTCAGGCTGGTCGAGGTGGCTCACGCCTGTAATCCCAGCACTTTGGGAGGCTGAAGTGGAGGAATTGCTTGAGTCCAGGAGCTTGAGACCAGCCTGGGCAACACAGTGAGACCCTAGTCTTTACAAAAAATTAGCTGGGCGTGGTGGTGTGTGCCTGTGGTCCTAGCTACTTGGGAGGCTGAGGCAGAAGGATTGCCTGAGCCCAGGAGGTCGAGGCTGCAGTGAGCCATGATCGATCCACTGTCCTCCTGCCTGGGCGACAGAGTGAGACTATGTCTCAAAAAAAAAAAAAAATTCAAAGTGGGGATCTTCTATAATATCTGTTCTGCTTACATCTTGCCCTGGCCAAGTAGGGAACGCTTGCAGCAAAGTAAATAAGTCTTTGTTTTGACTCCCCTGCTCCCTTGAGTGAACTCCAGCCGTTCCTGCATTGTTTTGGGACCCAGAACAGCTGGGAGCACAGACTGCTGGAGAAATCAGGATGAAAACAATTCAGCTCCTACCATCGCCTTCCTGAACTTCTGAGAGAACTGCAGAATCCATGTTCTATAGGGCAATGGGTGTGGTGGGGCGGATCTCTGTTTTAGATTAACAGGAGGATTTATCATGCCAAGAGGTCAATATTTACATTGGCTTCAGCTTCATGAATATTTACTTCTTTGTTCCCTGCTGACTCCAGCAGAAGCAAAGATCTGCGTTTTGTCTGCTGAAGAGGATGCTGACCCATTACGTTCTTATCAGAAAGGTCTGGAAACAAAGCTGTCACGGAGCCCACTTCCTTGGTGAAGCTTGTTTCTTCCATCAAGAAATCTGATCTGGCCAGGCACGGTGACTCACGCCTGTCATCTCAGCACTTTGGAAGGCCAAGGCGGGCGGGTCACCTGAGGTTATTAGTTCAAGACCAGCCTGACCAACATGGTGAAACCCCGTCTCTACTAAAAAAAAAATAATTGGCTAGGTGTGGTGGCATGTGCCTGTAATCCCAGCTACTTGGGAAGCAGAGGCAGGAGAATTGCTTGAACTCAGGAGGCAGAGGTTGCAGTGAGGAGAGATTGTACCACTGCACTCTAGCCTAGGTGACAGAGTGAGATTTGGTCTCAAAAAAAAAAAAGAAAGAAAGAAATCTACTCCAGCCTCGGAAACAGAGTCTCACGCTCTGTGCCCAAGGTTGGAGTGCAGTGGCACCATCTCAGCTCACTGCAACCTCTGCCTCCCGGGTTCACGCCATTCTCCTGCCTCAGCCTCCCGAGTAGCTGGGACCACAGGCACGTCACACCGCCTGGCTAATTTTTTGTATTTTTAGTACAGACGGGGTTTCACCATGTTAGCCAGGATGGTCTCGACCTCCTGACCTCGTGATCCACCCGCCTCGGCCTCCCAAAGTGCTGGGATTACAGGCATGAGCCACCGCGCCCGGCCAAGAAATCTACTTTCTGTTAATATCTCTATGACTAATCTCCTGTCTACTTTCTATCTCTGTAGATTTGCGTATTCTGGACACTTCACATAAATGGACTCATGTGACATTCATGTCTTCTTTCTTTCACTCAGCATAATGCTTCCAAGGTTCATCCATCATGTATCAAGTACTGTATTCCTTTTCATGGAGGAATAATATTCTATTGTACACGTATAGCACCTTCTTTTTTTAAATAAATTCATCTGGATTGCTTCTATTTTTTGGCAATTTTCAGTCATGTGGCTATAAACATTCATGTACAAGTTTTTGTGAGTATGTGTTTTCCTACTTTGGGATATATACCTAGGAGTGGAATTGCTGGGCCACAGGGTAATATGAGGTTTAATTTTTTGAGGAACTGTCAAAGAAAGTCAGTTTTTGAATTATTTTTTAAGTTATAACAAAAAAAAAAAGTATCGACCTATTTGGAAAATGAGGGGCCAAATGTGGTGGCTCACGCTTGTAATCCCAGCATTTTGGAAGGCCAAGGTGGGCAGATCATTTGAGGTCAGGAGTTCAAGATCAGCCTGGCCAACATGGTGAAAACCCGTCTCTACTAAAAAAAAAAAAAATTAGCCAGGCGTGGTGGTGCACAGCTACTCGGGAGGCAGAGGCAGGAGAATCGCTCGAACCTGGGAGATAGAGGTTGCAGTGAGCAGAGATTGTGCCACAGTACTCCAGCCTGGGCAACAGAGCGAGACTCCTTTTCAAAAAAAAAAAAAAGAAGAAGAAAAGAAAAACAGAAATCTGAACTCTCTTTGTACAAACAACCCTGTTCCTAAGGCTTTCGTGCACTTATAGCATGGGAGGAATACAAGATCCTTGATAAGTCACTTCCTCTCTGTCTTCCCATCTGTAAAACGGGAATATGGGCCAAGCACGGTGGCTCACACCTGTAATCCCAGCACTTTGGGAGGCTGAGGCGGGCGGATCACCTGAGGTTGGGAGTTTGAGACCATCCTGACCAATATGGAGAAACCCCTACTAAAAATACAAAATTAACTGGGCATGGTGGCGCATGCCTGTAATCCCAGCTACTCCGGAGGCTGAGGCAGGAGAGTCACTTGAACCCAGGAGGTAGAGTAGGGATAATGACAATCACTACCTTGTCCATTTCAGAGCATCTGTGTGAGCAGTTGAGGACACAAGGGCCAAGAAAGGACTTTGTGAACAGACAGCCATGTTTGTCGAGCTTCCATTTAGTGGGAATATGGAGGGTGGTTGTGTGGTAACCGAATGTCACCAAGGAAAGGAGGAGGAAGGAGCACTGAATCTGGGTTGCAACTCCAAAACCATTTTTTTTTTTTTTTTGAGACGGAATCTGCTTTATTGTCCAGGCTGGAATGCAGTGGCGTGATCTTGGCTCACTGCAATCTCCGCCTCCTGGGTTCAAGCGATTCTCCTGCCTCAGCCTCCCAAGTAACTGGGATTACAGGCGCCTGCCACCATGCCTCGCTAATTTTTAAGTATCTTTAGTAGAGACGGGGTTTCTCCATGTTGGTCAGGCTGGTCTCAAACTCCCAACCTCAGGTGATCCACCCACCTCGGCCTCCCAAAGTGCTGGGATTACAGGCGTGAGTCACCATGCATAGCCCAAAACCTTTTTTGAGACAGGGTCTCACTCTGTTGTCCAGGCTGGAGTGCAGTGAGCGATCACAGCTCACTGCAGCTGCCAACTCCTGGCCTCAAGCGATCCTCCCACCTCAGCCTCCTAAGAAGCTGGGATTAATTAGCGAGTACTCAGCTATTTTTTTTAAGTTTTTTTTTGTAGGGATAAGATCTCACTATGTTGCCCAGGCTCGCCTTGAACTCCTGAGCTCCTGCCTTAGCCTCCCAAAGTGTTGGGATTATAGGCATGAGCCACCGTGCCCCACCCAAATCCAAGCCTTTAATGCTAGATATCTCTGGTTCTTGGGAATAATGGCTTCTGCCTTTCCAGAAGTTTTGCATGGATTTAGACAATGGCAAGGGTACAGTTTTGAAATACAGAGACAAGTACTTGTGTGGAATATTGGGACTCTGAGGGAGTAGAAGTGGCAGCTGTCGTGATAACAGCAGCTAACATTCTTTTTTTTTTTTTGAGACAGAGTCACCCAGGTTGGAGTGCAGTGGCGTGATCTCGGCTCACTGCAACCTCTGTCTCCTGGGCTTAAGCAATTCTCCTGCCTCAGCCTCCCAAATAGCTGGGATTACAGGCATGAGCCACCACACCCAGCTCATTTTTGTATTTTTTGTAGAGATGGGATTTCACCATGTTGGCCAGGCTGGTCTTGAACTCCAGAGCTCAGGGATCCGCCTGCCTCAGCCTCCCAAAGTGCTGGGATTACAGGCGTGAGCCACCGCGCCTGGCCTGCAGCTAACATTCTAATGTAGAAAACTGGGCCCTTTGGAGGGCTCTGTGGACTACTCGATTCTAGGACTGTTCAATTCTCCACTTTTACTGTTCACCACATGTGTGTTTTTTCTTTCTTCTTTCTTTTTTTTTTTTTTTTTTTTGAGACGGAGTCTTGCTCTGCCGCCCGGGCTGGAGTGCAGTGGCCGGCTCTCAGCTCACTGCAAGCTCCGCCTCCCGGGTTCACGCCATTCTCCTGCCTCAGCCTCCCGAGTAGCTGGGACTACAGGCGCCGCCTCGTCGCCCGGCTAGTTTTTTGTATTTTTGTAGTAGAGACGGGGTTTCACCGTATTAGCCAGGATGGTCTCGATCTCCTGACCTCGTGATCCGCCCGTCTCGGCCTCCCAAAGTGCTGGGATTACAGGCTTGAGCCACCGCGCCCGGCCATTTCTTCCAAAACAATGCAAATTCCTTGAGAGGCTAAGGCAAGGAATTGGAAACCTGCCTAGGCAACATGGTCAGACTCTGTCTCTACGAAAAACAAAAATAACAAATTAGCCAGGCGTGGTGGCGCATGCCTATAGTCCCAGCTATTCGGGAGGCTGAGGTGGGAGGATTGCTTGAGCCTGGGAGGTCGAGGGTATAGTGAGCCATGATTGTGCCATTGCACTACAGCCTGAGCAATAGAGCAAGACTCTGTCTAAAAACAAACAAAATTGGCCAGGCACGGTGGCTCACGCCTGTAATCCCAGCACTTTGGGAGACCAAGGTGGGTGGATCATTTGAGATCAGCAGTTTGAGACCAACCTGTCCAACATGGTGAAATCCCGTCTCTACTAAAAATACAAAAATTACCTGGGCATGGAGGCAGGTGCCTATAATCTCAGCTACTCGGGAGGCTGAGGCAGGAGAATTGCTTGAATCTAAGTTACTTGGGATACTAAGGCAGGAGAATCGCTTGAACCCGGGAGGCAGAGGTTGCAGTGAGCCGAGATTAGACCACTACACTACAGCCAGGGCTTCAAAGCCAGACTCCGTCTAAAAAATATAAAAAAATAAAAATATAAAATGAGGCCGGGCGTGGTGGCTCAAGCCTGTAATCCCAGCACTTTGGGAGGCCGAGACGAGCGGATCACGAGGTCGGGAGATCGAGACCAACCTGGCTAACACGGTGAAACCCCGTCTCTACTAAAAAATACAAAAAACTAGCCGGGCGAGGTAGCGGGCGCCTGTAGTCCCAGATACTCGGGAGGCTGAGGCAGGAGAATGGCGGGAACCCGGGAGGCGGAGCTTGCAGTGAGCTGAGATCCGGCCACTGCACTCCAGCCCGGGCGACAGAGCGAGACTCCGTCTCAAAAAAATAAAAAAAAAAAAGATAAAATGAAATGAAAAAATAAATAAATAACGGGAACTTCATCTTGTATGCATCTGTCCACTCTGCCAGCTATCTTTTTTTTTTTTTTTTTTTTTGAGGCGGAGTCTCGCTCTGTCTCCCGGACTGGAGTGCAGTGGCCGGATCTCAGCTCACTGCAAGCTCCGCCTCCCGGGTTTACGCCATTCTCCTGCCTCAGCCTCCTGAGTAGCTGGGACTACAGGCGCCCGCCACCTCGCCCGGCTCGTTTTTGTATTTTTAGTAGAGACGGGGTTTCACCGTGTTAGCCAGGATGGTCTCGATCTCCTGACCTCGTGATCCGCCCGCCTCGGCCTCCCAAAGTGCTGGGATTACAGGCTTGAGCCACCGCGCCCGGCCTTTTTTTTTTTTTTTTTTTGACGGGGTTTTTCTCTGTTGCCCAGGCTGGAGTGCAGTGGTGAGATCTCAGCTACTGCAATCTCTGCCTCCTGGGTTCATGAGATTCTCCTGACTCAGCCTTCCGAGTAGCTGGGACTACAGGCATGCGCCACCATGCCCAGCTAATTTTTTTGTAGTTTTAGTAGAGACTGGATTTCACTCTGTTGGTCTGGCTGGTCTCAAACTCCTGACCTCAAATGATCCACCCTCCTTGGCCTCCCAAAGTGCTGGGATTACAGGTGTGAGCCACCACGCCTGGCCGCCAGCTATCTTTTTAATGCCTTCTCAAATAATAGTGTAAGCACTTTGAGGGTGAGTACCAGGCTATTTGCATTTTCAATATCCCTTTGCTGCACCCAGCACAGAGACGGGCACACAGAAGTTGCCTGTTACATGCTCACAGGCCAGAATGAACCTATTGTCCCGGACATGAAGAAGAGGACCAGGTATGGTGGCTCACACCTGTAATCCCAGCACTTTAAGAGGCTGAAGTGGGTGGATTCCTTGAGCCCAGGAGTTTGAGGTCAGCCTGGGCAACATGGCAAAAGCGTGTCTCTATAAAAAATATAAAAATCAGCCATGCTTGGTGATGCGTGCCTGTAGTCCCAGCTACTTGGGAGGCTGAGGTGGGAGGATTGATGCTCAGGAGGTCGAGGTGCAGTGAGCTGAGATCGCACCACTGCACTCCGGCCTGGGAGACAGAGGCACGGTCTCAAAAAAAGAAAAGAAAAGAAAAGAAAGGACGAAACTCAGATGACCATTTTATTCCTGCAGTTTCTGGGATGTATTCATGCTTGTCCTACAGACTTTCATCCTAGGCCGGGCACAGTGGCTCATGCCTGTAATCCCAGCACTTTGGGAGGGTGAGGCAGGCAGATCACCTAAGGTCAGGAGTTCGAGACCCGCCTGGCAAACATGGTGAAACCCTTTCTCTACTAAAAATAAAAAAAAAATTAGCTGAGTGTGGTGGCAGATGCCTGCAGTCTCCCAGGTAGGGAGGCTGAGGCAAGAGAATCACTTCAACCGGGGAGGTGGAGGTTGCGGTGAGCCAAGATTGCACCACTGCACTCCAGCCTGGGCAATAGAGTGAGACCCAGTCTCAAAAAAAAAAAAAAAAAAAAAAGAGGCTTTTGTCCTAAGATACTCTAGCACTATATGGAGTAATGTTATTCCTTTGTCTCCCCGTTTCTCCACGGTCACCCTAGCTTGGGTGCAGACCCTGGCACTGGAAAAATGAGTTGAAGATAATAAACGACATTCCTGTTCCCTTACCGTGATGACCAGCAGCATAAAGTCCAGTTCACAGCAACATGGCCTTTCTCTACTCTTTAAGATCTCATTATGCGTAGAAGGCAGGGGAAGGTGGAAGACAGAACGCTTACAAATTCCTGGGGGGGATGACCTCATCATTTATTAGGTGTTGGCCAACTGCCCAAGGAGCACAGTTCAGATTCCTTTTTGGGGAGGCACTGAAAATCCCCTGATAACCCAAATTCTCCAAATCTTTTAGGCCTCAAGGGAGGGAAGGAGGGCGAGAGGAATGAAGCGATTCAATTAGGAGGCTGTTTACTCCTAGACGACCAACTCTGAGTTTGAGACAGACTCGGGACTTGGGAAGTGTGGACATTCCATTTATTTATTTATTTATTGAGCCAGAGTCTTGCTCTGGAGTGCAGTGGCGCAATCTTGGCTCACTGCAACCTCCCAGGTCCAAGTGACTCTCCTGCCTCAACCTCCTGAGTAGCTGGGATTACAGGCGCCCGCCACCACACCCAGCCAATTTTTGTATTTTTAGTAGAGACAGGGTTTCACCAAGTTGGGCAGGCTGGTCTTGAGCTCCTGAGCCCAAGTGATCTGCCCGCCTTGGCCTCCCAAAGTGCTGGGATTACAGGCGTGAGCCACCATGCCCAGCCATCTACCTGTCTTCTTCTAACAACAATCCTACGATCTTTCTTTGAGGGGAGGAGGACAGGCTTACTATGTAACCCAGGCTGAAGTGTCATGGCACCATCATGGTTCACTGCAGCCTTGAATTCTTAGGCTCAAGCAATCCGCCTGCCTCAGTCTCCCGAGTAGCTGGGACTACAGGCACACACCTCCACGCTTTTTTTTTTTTTTTTTTGTAGAGGCAAGTGTCTCACTATGTTGTCCAAGCTGGCCTCAAACTCCTGGCCTCAAGCAATTCTCCCGCTTCAGCCTCCCAAAGCATTAAGTCTTTTTTGTTTTGTTTTTCAAGATGAACTCTCGCTCTGTCCCCCAGGCCGGGGTGCAGTGGCATGATCTCGGCTCACTGCAACCCTGGGTTCAAGCCATTCCCCTGCCTCAGCCTCCTGAGTAACTGGGATTACAAGCGCGTGCCACTACGCCCAGCTAATTTTTTCTATTTTTTAGTAGAGACAGGGTTTCACCATGTTAGCCAGGCTGGTCTTGAACTCCTGACCTCAAGTAATCTGCCAGCCTTGACCTCCCAAAGTGCTGGGATTACAGGCGTGAGCCACTGTGCCCAGCTTCCAAAGCATTAAGATTACTGAAGTGAGCCATTGCCACTGGCCTCTACAATCCTTTTGCAAAATGTGCTGTAGTCCAGCAAGCACTTCCATATTTGATGGTTTTTCTCCAACCTGTAGGCATTTTACAGACAGCAGTTCTCAAGTGGTCGCAGGGGCAGAGCAAGTCTCAGGGAATCTGCACCCTTAGGATGCTTTTGGGAGAATCAGGGAAGAAGCTCCCAGGCTGGGCTGGTGGCTCATGCTTGTAATCCCAGCACTTTGGGAGGTGGAGGTGGGCGGATCACCTGAGGTCAGGAGTTCAAAACCAGCCTGGCCAACATGGCGAAACCCCATCTCTACTAAAAATGCAAAAATTAGCCCGGAATGGTATTGCTTGCCTGTAATCCCAGCTACTCGGGAGGCTGAGGCAGAAGAATCGCTTGAACTCGGAAGACAGAGGTTGCAGTGAGCTGAGATTGCACTAGTGTACTCCAGCCTGGGTGACAGAGCGAGACTCCATCTCAAAAAAAAAAAAAAGAAAGAAAAAAAAAAGAAAAGACAAGAAAAAAAGAAAAAAATGCTCCCAACCGGAGCAAGCAGAGTACGGGCTGGTTTCTGGTCTGGCCCCACCTGTGCCTGGAGCGGGGTCCAGGCCCTAAGGGAACTCTGCAACACAGAAAAGACCAACTTGGGGCCAGGCTGGCCTTGGGCCCAGCATGGGATCTGGGACTGTGCTTTTCTATTTATAAAAGGTGGGATTGTCTATTGTCTTACATCTTCCTGAAGCCCTTTTCTGGATAGGATGTCTCATGAATCTGTGATTCTAGCTAGAACTGTTTTCATTTTTTGAGACAGAGCCTCACTTTGTCATCCAGGAGGGCAGTGGCCCAATCTTTTCTCACTGAAACCTCTGCTTCCTGAGTTCAAGTGATTCGCCTGCCTCAGCCCAGCCTGTAGTTGAGATTACAGGCGCCTGCCACCACATTAGGCTAAGTTTTGTATTTTTAGTAGAGATGAGGTTTCACCGTGTTGGCCAGGCTGGTCTCGAACTCCTGACCTCAGGTGATCCGCCCGCCTCGGCCTCCCAATATAGCTACAACTTCTCACCCCAACTGACCCTTCCGACCTTCCCAAAGCTTCTTACCTGAAAGAGTCAGGAAGGCAGGTGGGGGCTGGAGGTGAAAGGGGAAGGAGCAGATTCTTGGGAAGCTCTGGACGGTTTCTCACGGGCACGCAGTGCTTTGATCCAAAGAGCCCTGCACAAGGAGCGGAAGACACTCATTTGTCTGGCTTAACTTGTCAGCCTCAGTTTCCACTTCTGAATGGGACCACTGAGGGCAGTGTGGCGAGGATTCACCAACATCGTCCAGGTGAAATTGGCAGGCACAGAGTGGGCGCTCCGAAAGCGTTTGCGGACCCGAAGAAGGTTTGGTTGCAAAGCTTCTGAAGTGTGTAGTGGGGGCCCGGGCGCGAGGTTTGGCTTTCGGGGTGCTAGGCTCCAGGGACCCCAGCGGAGCTAGCACCCTAGCTCTGCCGCCTCCTCGGCCTCGGACCACCGAGGGTTAACAAGAAAGCCCCACGCCCCCTTTGACGGCTTAGAGCCCACCTCGCCGAATTTGAAAAGGCGGCCCCGGAGAGGCGTGGGCGCCCCCCACACACTTCCAGCTCGCACCCGGGCTCCGATCGCTCGCCCGGCTCCTCTCGCTCTGCTCCCGGCCGGGACCGCTGGTTCGGTCCGGGCGCCGGTGCGCTCCTGCCGGTCCTGGTGCCCGGGACTCCAGGTCCCCACGGTCTGCCGCGCATGATGAAGCTGGCCCTGCTCCTGCCCTGGGCGTGTTGCTGCCTCTGCGGGTCGGCGCTGGCCACCGGCTTCCTCTACCCTTTCTCGGCCGCAGCCCTGCAGCAGCACGGCTACCCCGAGCCCGGCGCCGGCTCCCCTGGCAGCGGCTACACGAGCCGCCGGTGAGTAGCGCGGGGTGGCGGGGCCTGGGGGGCGCGGGCTGCGGGGGACCTGGGCACTGGGTGGCTGGAGCGAGAGACTCGGGGGCTGGAGCGCGGGGCGATCCGGAGCTTGGGGGTGTGGGGCAGCGGGGACTGGGGGCTGCAGACACCTGGCAGCTGGAACGAGAGCTGGAGGGGGTTGGGGTGTGGGTCTGGGGGCGTGGAGTGGCGGAGGCCAGGGGCTGGGGACTCGGGGCATCTGGGACGAAACGGCGGGGGCTGGGGGTTGGGGTCACGGGGGGAGAGACCGAAGGGCCTGGGGTGCAGGGCGACTGGCGGCTAGGGACGTGGGGCGGCGGGGGCTGGGTGCTGCAGAGAGGGGGCAGCTGGAACGACCGATGGAGGGGGCTGAGGGTTGGGGTGGCGGGGCCGCGGGGGCTGAGGGTTCGGGTCCGGGTCCGGGGCTGCGGTGGTCTCTGGCCGCGCCCACCCTGTCCCTTCCTTTCTTTGCTTCCCCAACCTTCGCCCCTCGTTCCGGGCTCGGAGTGGAAGTGGCTCCGACCGCGGTGGCCCGGGCTGGGACACTGCCCCGGGCGTTCGGCCGCTCACGTGGCTCCGCCGCTCACCTGCGCGGCTGCGGCTTTGTGTCGCGGAGCAGGTTCCCGGGTGGTCAAGGCCTCGCGTCCCGGGCAGCCCCTCTCCTATCAGCGGCCCCAGGACACCGGAGGGGTCATTCCCGCCCAGTCTTTGGGGCTGAGGCCGCGGAGGATCCTCGGCTGCGACTCCCCAGCCACCCCGGGACGTAGAACCGGCTGGGATCGGGTGGCTGCGTGGCGGGGTTGGAGAGGGCGCAGGGTCACCGGGCCCGGGCGCCGGGACCCGCCAGGCGTCTCCTCTCTCTCGGCCGGCAGGTGGCGCCATGGCCACCCCCGGGACGCTCAGGGCTGCGGCTCCGGAGCCCGCATTTGGATTTCCCCAGAAAACCGTAAGCATGCAAGTAGAAGCTGCCAAACGCCTCGTTTGCATAACTCGCTTGAATTTAGCTTTTCCTCATTTAGTAATAACTACAACCCACACAGCTATGACAGCGCTCTGGAATGCACTACCTGTGTCTGTTCCCTCCATCTCTTTTTTACATTTTAATTTATTTTTTGCAGAGACAGAATCTCAACTCTGTTGCCCAGGCTTGACGCAAACTCTTGGGCTCAAGGAGATCCTACTGCCTTGGCCCCTCCCAATCTCCATTTCTTTTGATCCTTAACAACCCTAGGGTTAAAACATTAGAGTAGTATCTTTCCTTGAGCTGAAGAAACAGAGGCTCAGGATTTGCTAGGCCCAGTAGCCACTCAGGACTGACCTCTTGTGCCCTTTTTTTTTTTTTTTCTTAGATGGTGTCTTGCTTGTTCCCCAGGCTGGAGTGCAGTGGTGCAATCATAGCTCACTGCAGACCTGATCTCCCAGACTCAAGTGATCCCCCAACCTCGGCCTCCTGTGTAGCTGAGATCATAGGCTCGCACCACCATGACTGGCTAATTTTTAAATTTTTTGTAGAGGTGGGATCTCACTATGTTGCACATGCTGGTCTCTAACTTCTGGCTTCAAGAGATCCTCCTGCCTCGGCCTCCCAAAGTGTTGGGATTACAGGCGTGAGCCACCACGCCAAGATCTGGTGTTTTCTAGCATACTGCTCTACTTATCAAAGCTAAAAGACAGGTTCCAGTTCTTTTTATCTCTTTGATATTTACCAAATCAGAGGACTCCAAGATGATTTCTGGCTAATGCCTTAATAACAAGGAGACAGGGATGTTTCATGCTGGGAGGAAATATACACTCATGGCTGGATAGGGCAGGACCCAGAAAAGCATAGAAGTGCCTCTGGAAAAGTTTGCATGCAATCTTATTTCTCTCATTTTGTTTGGAAATACTTACCCGGGGCTTCTATGAGGAGTATTCTCCAAACACCCACACTAGTGTGGCCTCTACACAGTTCCATGTGAGGATTGTCTAAAAAACAAGCTTTTCAAGTTGCAGAATAATATATACAGCATGATTTCGTTTATGAAAAGGAAAATCAGGTCAACATCTAGGTAGATAAATGCCTCAAAAAAGTTTCTAGGAAACCATTTCAGCAGTTAATGTTATGAAGAAGTCTAGGGCTGGGCCAGGGGACTGTCCCATTTTCCCTCTGTCTGTTTGTGGCTTGTCTGAATGTTTTTCTGGTTTCTGTGTTGTTTTGAGACAGTCTCGCTCAGGCTGGAGTGCAATGGTGCAGTCTTGGCTCACTGCAACCTCTGCCTCCCGGGTTCAAGTGATTCTCCTGCCTCAGCCTCCCAAGTAGCTGGGATTACAGCACCCACCACTGCACCTGGCTAATTTTTGTATTGTTGGCCAATAAAAAATGCTGTGATTTTGGCCAGGCGGATCTCAAACTCCTGGCCTCAAATGATCTGCCTGCCTCAGCCTCCCAAAGTGCTGGGATTACAGGCATGAGCCACATTGCTTGGCCCCAAAGAGAACCTAATGGCCGGTACAGGGATTGAATGGATGGTTTGCAAAGAGCATATATTCATGTAATGCTTTTGTAGTTAAAAAGTGTGCGAATAAAAAAAAAAAAAAAGGTTTTTGCAGCCTGAAATATGCCTGCAGAAAAGCAGGAGGTGAGGTCCATGAAGATCGGGGGCTATTGGAGACCTCATTCTGACATTTGGTGGGCTGGAACTTGGGGACCTCTGAAGAAACTTGGAAGGGATCATTTTAGCACAAACAAAAAGAGGCTCAAACAAGTGTGGGAATCTTCCAGAACTCTTTCCACCAGGATAGGAATGGGGAGAGGATATAATTAGGTTTAGGGAGGATGTGGGTGAATTTGTGGGAAGTGGATTCCGGAAAAGGATACCAGGAGGTGTTGGGGAGGCTTGGGGCAAGTTGATATTCCCGAACGTGACTGAGTCTCTTTGCCCAGAAAGCCCAGCATGGGCATTGCAGGCACCTGGTTGTTGCCTGGGTGAGTTATAGGCTGGAGCTGGCCTGGGCGTCACATGTTTCTGTGCTTCATGAGCTATATCTTTCACAAGTGTCCCTTGTCCTTGAGATTCATGATCTCCAGAAGTTGAGGGCTTGGGGGACAGCAGTTGGCACAGTGGTCCCTGCAGCCTTGGCCTTCAGTAGTGTGTTTACTGGGGCTTGGTCTCAGTTGATGGGCGATGATGACAGGGCTGTTTGTTGACAAAGAGTCTGCTTTAATTTAATTGTTACTGCTCCTTGTTAAAGTCTGATTTTTTTTTTTTTAAAGACAGGGTCTCGCCCTGTCACCCAGGCAGGAACACAGTGGCGCAATCATAGCTCACTGCAGCCTCAACTACCTGGGTCCAAGCAATCCTCCCACTTCAGCCTCCTAAGTAGTTGGGATCACAGGCATGGGCCACCATGGCTGGCTAATTTTTAACTTTTTCATAGAGATGGGGTCATGCTATGTTGCCCAGGCTGGTCTTGAACTCCTGGCCTCAAGTAGTCCTTCAGCTTTGGCCTCTCAAAGTGTTGGGATTACAGGTGTGAGCCACTGTGCCTAGCCAAAAAGCAGTTTTTAATGGTTAGCTTGTTCAAAGCTGCATCTAAGTAAGTCTGCTTAGTGGTTATTCTGTCTCTTCTGTCCTTTAGTGCAGGAAAGTCCTCCCCCATTGAAAGAGTAATTTTTCCTCCATGCTGTTAAGTTGTTGAAGACCCGTTGTTTTCTAAAATGTCCACATGCTAGATTTAGCTACTTGCTTCCCAGTGGTGTCATTAATTGGATCCTCTGTCCCCTGTATCTCTTCTGTTTTGGAAGTTAGGCTGGAAGGTTTGATGAGATTTATGGTCTCTATTTGGGGGTGTTGGGAGAGACAGAAATGCTTCATAAGTGGTCTAGTCTACCATATTATATCAGGAGATGCTCTGGAGTGATCCGTGTGTCCCCACCGAATTCATACGTTGAAGCCCTCACCTCCAATGTGCTGGTATTTGGAGGTGGGACCTTTGGAGGTAACTAGATTTAGACGGAGTTGTGAGAGCCGTGCCCCATGATTTGATTAGTGATGTTGTAAGAACAGGAAGAGAGGCCGGGTGTGGCGGCTCGAGCCTGTAATTCCAGCACTTTGGGAGGCCAAGGTGGGCGGATCACAAGGTCAGGAGATCAAGACCATCCTAGCTAATATGGTGAAATACTGTCTCTACTAAAAAGACAAAAAAATTAGCCGGATGTGGTGGCGGGTGCCTGTAGTCCCAGCTACTCGGGAGGCTGAGGTAGGGGAATGGCATGAACCTGAGAGGTGGAGCTTGCAGTGAGCCTAGATTGCACCACTGTACTCCAGCCTGGATGACAGAGGGAGACTCCGTCTCAAAAAAATAAAAATAAATAAATAAATAAATAAATAATAAAATTAGCCAGGTGTGGTGGTGCACACCTGTCGTCCCAGCTACTTGGGAGGCTGAGGCACTAGAATCACTGAAGCCTGGGAGGCAGAGGGTACAATGAGCTGAGACCATGCCACTGCACTCCAGCCTGGGCAACAGAGTGAGACTCTGTCTCAAAAAAAAAAAAAAAAAAAAAAACAGAAGAGGAAGAGAAATCAGAGCTATCTCCCTTTGCCATGTGAGGACACAGCACAGCAAGAAGGCAGCTGTCTGCAAACCAGACAGAGAGCCCTCACCAGGAACTGAATCTGCCAGCACCTTGATCTTGGACTTCCCAGCCTCCAAGGCTGTGAGAAATAAATGTCTGCTGCTTAAGCCACTCAGTCTATGGTATTCTGTTATGGCAGCCCTGAACTGACTAACAGAAGGACATGGCTTTATTCTGGAAAGCTGGGTGTTAAATATTCAGCAGAACACCACTATCTACAAGTCTCTTCCCCTTTTTCCCTTCTTTTTGTTGCAATTTATTTGTTGCAGAAACTCAGCCTTCTAGAATGTTCCGTGTTCAGGATTTTGTTGGTTTTATGCTCACGGTGCCTTGAGCATGTTTATCTGTCCTCTGTATTTCCAGATAATGGGAAATTGGATCAAGAGTTTGATTGGATCTAGTTCTTCCTCCTCCTTCGTTTTCTCCTTATTATGATCATCATTATTTTGGCAGAATTACCTCTTGGGTAGTGCAGTGTTTTTCCATTGGCAATTACACAACATCTGGTGGTCTCTCTTTTTCTCTTGTGATGCTTGAGGTGTTGGTGATCATTGCCTATGTCATTATTTCATTAAGGATTGCAAAGTGGATGCAGGGCAGGCAGGCCCCCAAATTGTGGCTTGGCCGGGAGGGTTCTTGGTTTCACCCAGGAAAGAATTCAAGGGTGAGTGGGTGGTGTCAGACAGCAACTTTTATTGATGCAGCGGTGCACAGCAGCAGCAGAGATACCCTATAGGCAGTGTGCCCAGACTAGCAGCTCAGAGGCAGTTCAGCACTATTTATATCCACTTTTAACTATATGCAAATTAAGGGGCAGTTTATGCAGGAATTTCTAGGATGAAGGTGGTAACTTCCAGGTTGTTGGGTTGTTGCTATGGAAAGGGGTCGTAACTTCCGGGTGTTGCCCTGGTAAATGGTAACTCACATGGCACTGTGGTGAGTGAGTCTTATGGGGATGTGCTTTGTCCTAACCTGTTTTAGGTAGTCCTCAATTTGGTCCGGTGTCAAGCCTAACCTCCAGAGTCAAGTCCCAGCTCCTACTTCAAAGTGGTACAATAATTTTGACTCTTTTTAAAATTTGTAATTTCTAGAATACTTGTACACATGATTTCCCCCTTATTTACTATTTGTAGGTAGCCAGATTTTGAGTTAGTTTTTGGTTTCTCTTTTCATTGTTTCTTTTTGTAAATGTAAGCAATTTGTGTGTGTGTGTGAGTGTTAGAGTGTGTATGAGTATGTGTGTGTTTGTGTCTGCATCCTCCTCCTTTTTTTACACAGAGGTAATGTGTTAGTTATTCTGTTTCGCACTTGGCCTTTTCCCATCATAACGTGTTGTGGAGATGGCTCTATCAAAAAGCAAAGATAGGCCGGGCATGGTGACTCACACCTGTCGTCCCAGAACTTTGGAAGGCCAAGGCGGGTGGATCACTTGAGGTCAGGAGTTCGAGACCAGCCTGGCCAACATGGTGAAACCCCTTCTCTACTAAGAATACAAAATTTAGCTGGGCATGGTGGCACATGCCTGTGATCCCAGCTACTCAGGAGGCTGAGGCAGGATAGTTGCTTGAACCCAGGGGGTGGAGGTTGCAGTGAGCCGAGATCACGTCACTACACTCCAGACTGGGTGACAGAGTGAGACTCTATCTCGGATAAATAAATAAATAAAGCAAAGATAATCTTCTGCATCCTTTTTATTTTTATTTTTATTTTTTTTTTGAGATGGAGTCTCACTCTTTCACCCAGGCCGGAGTGCAGTGGCATGATCTTGGCTCACTGCAAGCTCCGCCTTCCGGGTTCACGCCATTCTCCTGCCTCAGCCTCCCGAGTAGCTGGGACTACAGGTGCCCGCCCCCTCGCCCGGCTAGTTTTTTGTGTATTTTTAGTAGAGTTCTACATCCATTTCTATGGGCCTGTGATTGTGTACAGTGTGAGTGACTATATTTATTCAACTAGTCCTCTACTGATAGACACTTGTGTTGTTAAGTGACAAACACATGTTTAATTCTGCTAGATAGTGTCAAGTTTCCCTCCATTAGGGTTACGGCGTTTTACATTCCCATCAGCAGTTTCTTCTTGGGGTACATTTTGAATAGGCCATTTTATTTATTTATTTATTTATTGGGATGGAGTTTTGCTCTTGTTGCCCAGGCTGGAGTGCAATGGCATGGTCTCATCTTACCACAACCTCTGCCTCCCAGGTTCAAGCCTCAGCCTCCCTAGCAGCTGGGATTACAGGCATGCGCTACCATGCCCAGCTAATTTTGTATTTTTAGTTTCTGCATGTTGGTCAGGCTGGTCTCGAACTCCCGACCTCAGGTGATCTGCCCGCCTCGGCCTCCCAAAGTGCTGGGATTACGGCATAAGCCAACGCACCCGGCCTGAGGAGGCCATTTTAAATGATGCTGGGTCGATATGGCCTTTCAGGGGTAAGAATAGGCTTCCCTGATCTTATAACACCTGCAAGCCCTGGCCACTCCTAACATTTCTGGGGCTTGGGGCAAGACTAAAGATGAAGACCATTCACCATATGGCTACATATTTAAAAGTTATAAATCGGCCGGGTGCGGTGGCTCACTCCTGTAATCCCAATACTTTGGGAGGCTGAGGCGGGTGGATCCTGAGGTCAGGAGATCAAGACCATCCTGGCTAACACAGTGAAACCCTGTCTCTACAAAACACACAAAAAATGAGCCAGGCGTGGTGGTGGACGCCTGTAGTCCCAGCTACTGGGGAGGCTGAGGCAGGAGCTTGCAGTGAGTCTAGATCACACACCACTGCACTCCAGCCTGGGTGACAGAGTGAGACTCCATCTCAAAAAAAAAAATAAAAAATAAAAAAAGTTATAAATCAAGCTGACATGCAGTTTTGTTGTTGTTGTGTTGTTGTTGTTGTTGCTGTTGTTGTTCGTTTGGTTTGTTTTTGGGTTTTGAGATGGAGTCTGGCTCTGTTGCCCAGGCTGGAATGCAGTGGCACAATCTCAGCTCACTGCAACCTCCGCTTCCCAGGTTGAAGCGATTCAGCTGCCTCAGCCTTCTGAGTAGCTGGTAGTACAGGCATGCACCACCACACCCAGCTAATTTTTTTGTATTTTTAGTAGAGATGGGGTTTTGCCATGTTGGCCAGGCTGCTCTCGAACTCTTGACCTCAGGTTATCTGCCCACCTCAGCCTCCCAAAGTGCTGGGATTACAGGCATGAGCCTCCGCTCCCCATCCACCTTTCCTTCATCTATACCTGTTGCTTCAAGCTCCTTCTGTCTCTGAAGTCACTTTCTTGTGGTTTTGTCTAAGCCAAAGTGCTTGGTGTGTCCCCTCTCACTCAAAATGCCTCCCTCTTACCTTGACTCCCCTCTCTTTTGGTAGAACCACAAGCACCCTTCCTCCAGGAAGTCTCTCTGGATTTACCTCCCAGCTTTCTGTTCATCTCATCTGTGGGTAGGCCCTGTACCCGTTGCATCTGTGATTGTGGTTTTGTTTTGAGAACTCACTTCTCCAGTTTTCCTTCTTGCAGATGGAATCATTTCTCCTTCCTCATTTACTCCCTACAGGAGTGACTCTGAGCAGTCTGCCTTGGGCAAGTGTGCATGAGCCGGGGCTCAGCCCTGCCCACGACCTACCACTGCCTCTTGGAAATATGAGCCACTCCAGGTCAGGCATTTAATCACCTTGCATTCACTGAGCCCACATGCAGGTAGGGGAGAGGCTGAGGACTCAAACATGAAGGCAGGGGGCTCGGCCTGGTGGCCTGCATGGAGGAAGAGCTCAGCAGACTCTGGGGAAGTGGATAATCACATCCACAGGGCCTTGTCCCTCTGACTGCATTGCATGCCTCTGCAGTGTTGGGACCCTGCCTTTGCTCTCCGGTTCCCTACATTCAAGAAGGGGCGACTATGGTCAGCTGTGGGGGCTCATGCCTTTCATCCCAGCACTTTGTGGGAGACCACGTTGAGAGGATCACTTTAGCCCAGGAGTTTGAGACCAGCTGGGACAACATAGCCAGACCCTGTCTCTGTGAAAAAAATTTAAAAAATTAGCGCGGCGTGGTGGTGCACACCTGTAGTCCTGGTGGAGGCTGAGGTGGGAAGTTTGAGCCCAGGAGTTTGAGACCAGCCTGGGAAACATAGTCAGACCCTGTCTTTGCAAAAAGACTAAAAAATTAGCTGAGTGTGGTGGTACACACCTGTAGTCCCAGGTACTTGGGAGGCTGAGGTGGGAAGATGGCTTGAACCCAGGAAGTTGAAGCTGCAGTGAGCTATGATTACACCATTGCACTCCAGCCTGGGTGACAGAGTGAGACCCTGTCTCTGGGGCAGTGAGATGATTCAGACCCAGCCTCTGCCCTTGATGAGCTCAGAGACTGGTTGAGGAAAACAGATCCATGAGTAAGAGTGGAATTTGGTGTGATACAAATGTGTACAAAGTGAGCTAGGGGAGCTAGGGTATGTGGGAGGCTGGGAGTCTTTGTGCCTCAGTTTTCTCATCTGTAAAATGGGAATGATCTCAGTACTTAACTTCATTAAGTTGTTCTGGGGCTTAAATGGGTTAATATTAATAACGTTCTTAGGAAAAAGAATAGTAAATGCTCTGCTCAGGCATGTGACAGTGGACTGTGTTCACATGCTTTGCAAAGGTTGCAAGCATGGGGGGATTCCACAAATATATGAATACAAATATATTGGAATCTTTTTCTGGGGAGCATTTTGTTTTTTTGAGATGGAGTCTCACTCTGTTGCCCAGGCTGGAGTGCAGTGGCATGATCCTGGCTCACTGCAACCTCCGCCTCCCAGGTTCAAGCAATTCTCCTGCCTCAGCCTCCCAAGTAGCTGGGATTATAGGCACCCACCAACATGCCCGGCTAATTTTTGTATTTTTAGTACAATTGGGGTTTCTCCACATTTGCCAGGCTGGTCTTGAACTTTGACCTCAAGTGGTCCACCTGCCTTGGCCTCCCAAAGTGCTGGGATTGCAGGTGTGAGCCACCACACCCAGCCTTCTGGGGAGCATTTTGTTAGGACTGTGTTCCTGACCACATACTTAGGGAAATGTTCTAGTGGATAGAGACTAAATGTTGAGGACTTCTCAGAAGAGTCAACATAGGAGGGTTTTGTAGGATGAACAGGAGAGCTTGAGGCAGTGACTGGGGCATTCTGGGCAGACAGACTGCTGTATAAGGGTTTGGAAGTGTCATCAGCTATTGCCTGACATATAGTCAGTGGGATTGAGTTCAGAGTGGCTGGACTGGTGGGATGTGGTGGCTCATATCTGTAATCCCAGCACTTTGGGAGGCCAAGGTGGGAGGATTGCTTGAGCTCAGGAGTTCAAGACCAGCCTGGGCAACATAGCAAGACCCTGTCTCTACCAAAAATAAATAATTAGCCAGGTGTGGTGGAACACGCCGGTAGTCTCAGCTACTCAGGAGACTGAGGTGGGAGGATTGCTTGAGCCCAGGAGTTTGAGACTGCAGTGAGCTATGATCGTGCCACTGCACTCCAATCAGGGTGACAAAGCAAGAGCAGACAATGGGCTTGGGCAGGCAGAGGATAGATGCCGAGCTTTTGGAGTCTGAATGTGAAGTCTCCTTCCTGCCACCTTAAGGAGCTTGCCTTTATAATCTGGGCTTGGTCACAGTCAGGCTTGTGCCAACTTTGCTGGTTGGGGAAGAGGCTGGCAGAGGAAGGAGAGTGGAAGGAGGGAGGCCAGTTAGGAGGTAGTTGATGGATGGAGCAGGGGAGAAAGGAGTGCTCGGAGCTAGCAGGACCTGGTCCCTTGGTGGATCATGGATAGGCAGAGGCAGGCTTCAGGCCTGAGCTCCTGGCTGTCTCCAGTGCCTGGGGGACACCAAGGAGCCTGCTGCTTTGCTTCTCAGAACATTGCAAAGTTTTTGCAGCATTTTCTAGGTTTGCAACGGCAGCAAAGCAGACTTCACACATCTTGCATTTTTGTGAAATACTGTTATTTTTCCTGCATGGAGTTTTCAACCCCAAATTTCAGCATCTTCTGGACTTGCACGGATCAGGTACTCAAGGGAAGTTTGTTGAGTGAATAAATGAACACATGAATGAACGAATGAACAAATACCTTGACCTTTCTCCTTTGGGACACTGAGGCAGTGCCTCTGCCTCAGTGCACGTTTGCTGTTCTGGAGCGAGGTCCCTTTCTCTGCACTTTGTTCACATGAGGCCAGCTCCTGAAGCCGCTTTTAGAGGAACCATGGAGACCCCAGCTTTACAGATCCTGCTTCTCCCTTTGAAGTGCGAGCGCATAGAGAAAGGAGACTTTTCCTGAGAATCACACAGAATGGCTTTGATGTATATATCTGGGGAGACCTTGTCCTCAAGCTCCAGGATTTTCTGAATCTTCCCTCTCTTCATCTCGCTCCCCTCTTCCCCCAGCTTGTCTGTTATTTTAAAATCCATTCCCAGAGAAACAATTCCTATGGCAATAATAGCACTCCTCCAGGCTTCTCTTGGCTCGAACTCATGTGACACTTCATTGCCACTTTGAGAGTGTGTGAGCTGGACCCGGATCAATTCGGCCTGGGGCAGGGGAAAAGAGCAAAAATAACTAACTGTTAGAGGATTTTCGGGAATGTTAGCACAAAGTGCTCCGGGAATTCTGCAGATGATCCTACGGAAACATACGCCATGCTGTTCTGCCCTCCAAGTCGTCGGGGTCCCTGACCTTCCCAGCCTGGACTTCTCTCTGCTGCCTCCCAGAAACCAGGGTCTAGAGCTTCCCTTCGGAGTCCTGTAACAGACTACCTTGAAACAAGCTGGACTGAGTCCAGGTTAATTCTGAAATAATAGGAGAGTGGTGTGCACTCCGGCCTCCTGCGTCTCCCTGTCTGCCCCACCCCTAGCTGCCTCCAGAGTAATCTTGTAAAGCAGGGGTCCCCAACCCCCAGGTCACAGACAGGTACCGGTTCAAGACCAGTTCAAGGAACCGGGCCGCGCAGTAGGAGGTGAGTGACAGGCGAAAAAGCCTGAACCTTCATCTCTACAGCTGCTGCCCTCGCTAGCATTACCGCATTAGCTCCGCCTCCTGTCAGACCACCAACAGCAGTAGATTCTCGTAGGAGCTCCAGCCCTGTTGTAAACTGCACAGGCGAGGGGTCTAGGTTGTGTACTTTTATGAGAATCTAATGTCTGATGATCTGTCACTGTCTCCCATCACCCCCAGATGGGACCGTCTAGTTGCAGGAAAACAAGCTCAGAGCTCCCACTGATTCTATATGATGGTGAGTAGTAGGATTATTTCATTATATATTACAATGGAATAATAATAGAAATAAAGTGCACAGGCCAGACACAGTGGCTCACGCCTGTAATCTCAACACTTTGGGAAGCCAAGGCGCAGATCATCTGAGGTCAGGAGTTTGAGCCCAGCCTGGCCAACATGGTGAAACCCCGCCTCCAATAAAAATACAAAAAAATCATCCAGGCATGGTGATGGGCACCTATAATTCCAGCTACTCGGGAGGCTGAGGCAGGAGAATTGCTTGAACCTGGGAGGTAGAGGTTGTAGTGAGCTGAGATCATACCATTGCACTCCAGCCTGGGTGACAGAGCGAGACTCCATCTCAAAAAAAAAAAAAAGAGGAAGGCTGTGAAGAGTAGGATCTGGAGCTAGGCTGCCTGAGTCTGAGTCCAGGTTCTGTGTGGCCCTGACTAAGTTGCCTGACCTCTCTGTGCCTCAGTCACCTCATCTATAAAATGGGTATGATTAGAGTATTTCCTTCATAATGTCATTCTGGGGCTTATGCCAGTTAATATTAATCAAGCGCTTAGAACAATGTCTAGTATGCACTGTAGGAGGCCATGTGAAAGGATAAAGGCTTTTCTCAGATGGTGTAGTGTGCTGATGGGGCCTTGTAAAGCTTGGGAAGATGATGGATTTCACAAACATAGGCAGCATGGCTGGACACAGTGGCTCACACCTACAATCCCACACTTTGGGAGGCCAAGGTGTGAGGATCACTTGAGACCAGGAGTTCGAGACCAGCCAGGGCAACATAGCAAAATCCCCAATCTACAAAAAATAAAAATAAAAATTAGCCAGGTGTGGTATGGCAAGCTTGTATTCTCAGCTACTTGGGAAGGGGAGGCTGAGGCAGGAGGATTGCTTGAGCCCAGGAGTGTGAGACCAGCCTGGGCAACATAGCAAGACTCCATATCTATAAAAGAAAGAAAGAATGAATGAAAGAAAAAAAGAGAGAAAATTAGCCAGGCATAGTGATGTTTGCTTATAGTCCCAGGTACTTGGGGAGGAGGCTGAGGTGGGAGGATCACTTGAGTCCAGAAGTGTGAGCCCAGCCTGGGCAACATAGTAAGATCCTGTATCTACCAAAAAAAAAAAAAAAAGAATAGAAACTAGCCAGGCATGGTATTGAATGCTTGTAGTTCCAGCTACCTGGGAGGGGAGGCTGAGGCAGGAGGATCACTTGAGCCCAGGAGGTGGAGGCTATGATAGAGCCACGGCACTCCAGCATGGGTGACAGAGCCAGACCCTGTCTCAAAAAAAGTCTCAAAAAAATCCTCCCCAAAACAAAACTACAAGCATATGAGGCCACAGAATCCTCTTCTAGGGTGCCTTTTGCCAGGATGGTGTCTTTCAGACTGCACACCCTGTGAGATGCTGTTGCGGATGGGGGCTAAATGCTGAGGACTTCCTAGAGGAGTCCCCATTCAAGGCAGGTCTCGTAGGATGAGGAAAATGGCCTGATAGGTTTCTGGTGCTCTCCAAGAGCTGGTCTGAAGCCTGCTCCCTGGGGTCATTTCAGACCTCCCCCTGAAGTAGAGCCCACCCTTGCTGCTGCCGGGGAGCCAGAGAAAACAGAAGCTGCAATCCTGATGGTTTTTCCTTATCTTTTAGAACCCTGCTCAGGTTTTCAAGACCAGAGTGAGGGGTGCAGGCCTATTTGCACTCCCAGCTGAACCTCAGCCGCTTCGGGCGTCAGTGCAGAGGATCATCCCCAGATGTGACTGAGGAGCAGATGGGAGGGATCTGAGGGTGCTCAGATGCCTCTGGTGAGGACTGAGGCTGAGGATTTATTTTCTTTATTTAATTTAATTAATTAATTAATTAATTTATTTATTTTTTTTTGAGACGGAGTCTCGCTCTGTCACCCGGGCTGGAGTGCAGTGGCCGGATCTCAGCTCACTGCAAACTCCGCCTCCGGGGTTTACGCCATTCTCCTGCCTCAGCCTCCCGAATAGCTGGGACTACAGGCGCCCGCTACCTCGCCCGGCTAGTTTTTTGTATTTTTTTAGTAGAGACGGGGTTTCACCGTGTTAGCCAGGATGGTCTCGATCTCCTGACCTCGTGATCCGCCCGTCTCGGCCTCCCAAAGTGCTGGGATTACAGGCTTGAGCCACCGCGCCCGGCCAATTAATTTATTTTTTGAAGCCAAGTCTGGCTCTGTCACCCAGGCTAGAGTGCAGTGGCATGATCTCAGTTCACTGCAATCTCTGCCTCCCGGATTCAAGTGATTCTCCTGCCTCAGTCTCCCGAGTAGCTGGGACTACAGGTACCTGCCACCACACCTGCCTAATTTTTGTATGTTTAGTAGAGATGGGTTTTACCATGTTTGCCAGGCTGGTCTCAAACTCCTGACCTCAGGTGATCCGCCTGCCTCGGCCTCCCAAAGTGCTGGGATTACAGGCATGAGCCACTGTGACTGGCCTTCTTTTCTTTTCTTTAAAATAGAGATGAGGGTGTCACTATGTTGTGCAGGTCAGTCTCAAACTCCTGGTCTCAAGGGATCCTCCCACCTTGGCCTCCCAAAGTGCTGGGATTACAGGCATGAGCCACTGTGCCCAGCTGAGGATTTCTGATGAGCTGCGTGTCCCAGACAGTGTGACAGCAGAAGAGACCTGGGGAGGCCCCAAGGTGAGCGGGGTGGGGAAGGACTTTTTCTGCCTTGTCTCATGCAGCCAGCCTGCAGTGACTCACTTTTTTTTTTTGGAGCCAGGGTCTCGCTCTGTTTCTCAGGCTGGAATGCAGTGGTGTGATCACATAGCTCACTGCAGCCTCGACCTTCTGGACTCAAGTGATCCTTCCACCTTAGCCTCTCGAGTAGGTGGAACTATAGGCATGCACCACCATGCCTGGATCATTTTGGTATTTTTCGTAGAGACTGGGTCTTGCAACGTTGCCCAGGCTGGTCTTGAACTCCTGGGCTCAAGCGATTCTCCTCCCTCAGCCTCCCAAAGTGGTGGAATTACAGGTATGAGCTACTATGCCTAGCGGTGACTTACCTCTGAAGGACCCACAGTTAAGCCAGCAACTTCCCTTCATTGCTTTAGTCCCTCATCAGTGAACGAAACAATTAAAATAGGTTGGAATCAAACGAAGAAATATGTTTGGCAGAGAGGCTGACTAATCATTGCTGTTCATTTTAATGAGAGCCCCCTCTATCTTTTTTTTAATTTTAATTTCTTTTTTTTTTTCATTTTGAGATGGAGTCTCGCTCTGTCGCCCAGGCTGGAGTGCAGTGGCACGATCTCGGCTCACTGCAAGCTCCGCCTCCGGGTTCACACCATTCTCCTACCTCAGCCTCCCGAGTAGCTGGGACTACAGGCGCCCACCACCACGCCCCACCAACATTTTGTATTTTTAGTAGAGACAGGGTTTCACCGTGGTCTCGATCTCCTGACCTCGTGATCTGCCTGCCTCGGCCTCCCAAAGTGCCGGGATTACAGGCTTGAGCCACCGCGCCTGCCTAAATTTTATTTTTTTTTACATTTTAGAGACAGGATCTTGCTCTGTCACCCAGGGCTAGAGAGCAGTGGCACAATCACAGGTCACTGCAGCCTCCACCTCTCGGACTCAGGTGATCCTCCCGCTTCAGCCTCCTGAGTAGCTGGGACTACAGGTGTGTGCCCCAGCATGCCCGGCTAATTTATTATTTAAAAAGTTTTTGGGGGACTGGGCATAGTGGCTCACGCCTGTAGTTCCGTCACTTTGGGAGACTGGGACAAGTGGATCACCTGAGGTCAGGAGTTCGAGAGCAGCCTGGTCAACATGGTGAAACCCTGTCTCTACTAAAAATACAAAAATTAGCTGGGTGTGGTGGTGCGTGGCTGTAATCCCAGCTACTTGGGAGGCTGAGGCAGGAGAATTGCTTGAACCTGGGGGACAGAGGTTGCAGTAAGCTGAGATTATGCCGTTGCCCTCCAGTTTGGGTGACAGAGCGAGACTCCATCCAAACAAAAATAAATTTTTTTTGTACAGACGGTGTTTCCCTATGTCGCCCAGGCTGGTCTCGAACTCCTGGCTTCAACTGATGCTCCAGACTCAGGGGCTGGGGACACCAAGACCGGTGGGAAGACAGACATTTGCTCTGTATGTGTGTAAGCTGTTCGCACTCATGACTTAGTGGTTTGCAGTCTAAATATTATCTGTCTTTGTTTGCAAGAATTTGATCTCTCACCCCCTTTCTTGTTCTGGAAATGCAAGGACTCTGAGGAGGTTGTCCGAGAATCCCCGACAGTTCCCAGTCCCTTGGAGGATGTCCCCTGCTTGGAGTCTTTATGATCGGCTCAGACTTTTCTTTTCCCTAGGGAGTTGTCCCTGGATCAGGGTTTGTTGCAGGATGTCTGCGGCTCTGCGGCCTCTGGAGGCGACCAGGCCTGCCAAAAACTCACTGGAGTCTCACTTGGGCTTCCCCAGCCCCGTGGTTACGAAGCCTTTGAGAGAAGGTAGCAGTTTCCTTCTGATTTGGCTCCGGCTGTCTGCGGCCCCGGCCAGTTGCCTCCGGCTTCTGACATTTTTGTCATTCTTGCTCTTCTGGGAGGGTTTATCTCCCTTCCTGGCCTCCTGTGATTGACTTGGCCACACAGCTGATGCTTGGGACTGCAAGAAGTCTTGGCCTGCCCTGGGCACCCATTTCTGCGGTGATGTGATCCTGGCTGGCTGCAGGATTTGCCAGCCTCTTCCCGTCATTTGTTGTGCGACTGATGACAATTAGACCCTGAAATGCTTCACACAAGGACTCTGAACATGTGTGTCTTCCGGGTGAGGAGTGGAACAGGCAGGTGAGCCTCTGCATCAGGAGGGAGTCCTGTCCTGGCTCTGCCTGACTGCTTCTGGTCTCTCTTGGTGCTCTGCTCACCATTGCCTGCCTTTCACCCTCCAGATCCTTCCTGCCTCAGGGCCTTTGCACAGATTGTTGCCCCTGCCTTTGTCAGAGGCGTGTGAACCACAGCAACTCCATCATGAATATGGGTTGGGATAAAATGAGGCTGAGACCTACTGGGCTGCATTCTCAGATGGTTACGGCATTCTAAGTCACAGGGCGAGATAGGAGGTTGGCACAAGGTCATAAAGACCTTGCTGATGAAACAGATTGCAGTAAAGAAGCCGGCCAAAACCCACCAAAACCAAGATGGCAATGAGAGTGATCTCTGGTTATCCTCACCGCTACACTCCCACCAGCGCCGTGACAGTTTACAAATGCCATGGCAACGTCATGAAGTTACCTTATATGGTCTGAAAAGGGGGAGGCATGAATAATCCACCCCTTGTTTAGCATATGATCAAGAAATAACCATAAAATTGGGCAACCAGCAGCCCTCGGGTCTGCTCTGTCTATGGAGTAGCCATTCTCTACTCTTTTACTTTCTTTCTTTTTTTTCTTTTTGAGATGGAGTCTCACTCTGTTGCCCAGGCAGGAGTGCAGTGGTGTGATCTCGGCTCACTGCAACCTTTGCCTCCCAGATTTAAGCAATTCTCCTGCCTCAGCCTCCCAAGTAGCTGGGACTACAGGTGCCCACCACCATAGCTGGCAAATTTTTGTATTTTTAGTAGAGATGGGGTTTCACCATATTGGCCAGGCTGGTCTCAAACTCCTGACCTTGTGATCCACCTGCCTCAGCCTCCCAAAGTGGTGGGATTATAGATGTAAGCCACCGTGCCCAGCTACTTTCTTTTTCTTTCTTGAGACAGAGTCTCTCTCTGTCGGCCAGACTGGAGTGCAGTGGCGCTATCTTGGCTTATTGCAACCTCCGCCTTCCAGTTTCAAGCAAGTCTCATGCCTCAGCCTCCTGAGTAGCTGGGACTATAGGCACACACCACCACACCTGGCTAATTTTTTGTATTTTAATAGAGACGGGGTTTTACCATGTTGCCCAGGTTGGTCTTAGACTGCTGAGCTCAGCCAATCCACCCACCTTAGCCTCCCTCCTTTACCTTCTCAATAAACTTGATTTCACTTTACTCTATGGACTTGTCCCAAATTCTTTCTTACACAAGATCTCAGAACCAACCCTTGGGGTCTGGATCGGGACCCCTTTCCGGCCACACCCTGTTCAGTCTTTGTGACTTTTGGCCTAGGTAACTCCTGCCCAGACTTCAGAGATCAGCTTAAACATCACATCTTCAGAGGCCCTTTACTTGCCCTTCAAGGTAATATCAGGCTCTTTTGTTAAAAGCCCTCAGAAGGCTGGGCGCGGTGGCTCAAGCCTGTAATCCTAGCACTTTGGGAGGCCGAGACGGGCGGATCACGAGGTCAGGAGATCGAGACCATCCTGACTAACACGGTGAAACCCCGTCTCTACTAAAAACTACAAAAAACTAGCCGGGCGAGGTGGCGGCGCCTGTAGTCCCAGCTACTCGGGAGGCTGAGGCAGGAGAATGGCGTGAACCCGGGAGGCGGAGCTTGCAGTGAGCTGAGATCCGGCCACAGCACTCCAGCCTGGGTGACAGCGCGAGACTCCGTCAAAAAAAAAAAAAAAAAAAAAAAGCCCTCAGAGCCAGCTTTCTAACTTAGAGGCTTATGACACAGTGAGTAAATTCCATAACTAATGAATTGATAATTCGTGAGTGGTTATCTTCCCAGAGATGGCAAATTCTCCCAGGGCAGTGGTCCTGTCTAGTTTGCTTCTGTAGCTCTAGGTTCTAGGTTGTTCTCTGTTACCCTTGCCTGGATTACAGAGGGTACTCAGGAAATGACCAACCTCTTTGCAAGCTGTATTAGATTCGTTTTGTTGCTGTAACAAATTACCACAAATTTAGTGACTTAAAATAATACTAGTTCATTATCTTATAGTTCTTGAGATCAGAAGTCCAAAATAGGTCTCACTGGGCTAAAATCAAGGTATTTACAGGGCTGGTCTTTCTGGAGGCTCCAGGAAAGAACCTATTTCTGTGCCTTTTCCAGCTTCTAGAAGCTACCAGCATTCCTTGACTTGTAGCTCCTTCCTCTCTCTTCAAAGGGCATTACTCCAACCTTTCTTTCTGATACTCCTTTCTCTCTGACTTTGATCTTCCTGCCTCTCTCGTATGGACCCCTTAGGTTAGGTTGGGCCCACCTGGACACCCCCTCAAATTCAGTATCTTTAATTTAATCATCAAGTCCCTTTAACCATGTGTCTTAGTTCCTTTTGTGCTGCTGGAACAGAAAAGCACAGACTGAATAATTTATAATGTATGGAAATTTATTGGCTCATGGCTCTGGAGGCTGGGAAGTCCAAGAGCCAGGGGCTGGTATCTGGCAAAGGCTGTGTCATTTTATGGTGGAAAGGCAAAGAGAGGGAGAGAAAGAGAGCAAGAGATTAAATTCTAAGCCTCAAGCCCTTTTACAATTGGTATAATCTATTCGTGAGGGTGGATCTTTCATGACCTAAACATCTTCCATTAGGCCCCACCTCCTAACACTATTGCACTGGGGATTAAATTTCTAATGTGTGCTTTGTGGGGGACACATTCAAACCATAGCACTGCATAAGATAACATTTTCTCAAGTTTCAGGGATTAGAAAGAGGACATCCCTGGGGGAAATATTATTTGGCCAAACACACAAATGGAGATGAAAAGGGAAAGATATGACAGATATTGGGGGGCCTTGGAGGGTTGCACAGATCCTCGGCTCCCAAAAGAATTAAGACTGAAAGTGGCTTTGAGCATCAAAAGCCTGGTAAGATTCAGCCTTGAGCTAAGGATCATTAGAGCGTGGCTTTTCCATTTGTTTATTAAAATTTTTACTTATATTTTGTTGCTATTTTGGGACAGGGTCTTGATCTGTTTCTTAGGCTAGAGTGCAGTTGCGCAATTATGGCTTACTGGCAGCTTCGTACTCCTAGGCTCAAGCAATCCTCCTGCCTCAGCCTTTTTGGCTAGGACTACAGGTGCATGCTACCATACCTGGCCAATTTTTAAATTTTTTGTAAAGAAGAGGTCTTGCTATGTTGTCCAGGCTGGTCTCAAACTCCTGGCCTCAAGCAATTCTGGGTTGGCCTCCCAAAGCACTGGGATTACAGGTGTAAACCTTTGTACCTGGCTCTGTTTCTACATAGGCTGTGAGGCAGGGATTTAACATAGTTTTTTACCCAAACCACCTTCACGCTTTTATTGACTAACCCATTCTTCCTTGCTAATTTGAAATGCCATTTTTATCATATGCTAAATTTCCCTATATGCCTGATCCTTTTTCCGAACTCTTATTTTCTACTGAACTCTATCTGGTCTGGTGCCAAAACCACAGTCCTGTGTTTTAATTATTATATCTTTATCATATATTTTGTTAGCTAATAGAACAATTTCTCCTTCACTGTTCCTCTTTATCAAAATATTCTTTTTTTTTTTTTTTTTTTTGAGACAGAGTTTTGCTCTGTTGCCCAGGCTGGAGTGCAGTGGCATGATCTTGGCTCACTGCAAGCTCCGCCTCCTGGGTTCACGACATTCTCCTACCTCAGCCTCCCAAGTAGCTGGGACTACAGGCGCCCACCACCACACCCGGCTAATTTTTTTGTCTTTTTTAGTAGAGACGGGATTTCACTGT
This sequence comes from Trachypithecus francoisi, assembly GCF_009764315.1. Classification (NCBI taxonomy): domain Eukaryota; kingdom Metazoa; phylum Chordata; class Mammalia; order Primates; family Cercopithecidae; genus Trachypithecus; species Trachypithecus francoisi. Next base: position 116,343,756 of record NW_022681469.1, read on the forward strand.
GTTAGCCAGGATAGTCTCGATCTCCTGACCTTGTGATCCACCCGCCTCAGCCTCCCAAAGTGCTGGGATTACAGGCATGAGCCACCATGTCCAGCCTATCAAAATATTCTTAGTTGTTCTTATACATCTTTTTATTTTGGGTGAATTTTAAAATCATCTTTTCTAGGTTTATAAAAATGCTGTTGAGATTTTGATCAGGCTGTGTTGAATTAATGGATTCATAGGATTACAGGTTTATGACCAAGCGTGGTGGCTCATACCTGTAATCCAAGCATTTTGGGAGGCTGAAGCGGGTGGACTGCTTGAGGCCAGGAGTTCGAGACCAACCTGGCCAACGTGGAGAAATCCCATCTCTACTAAAAATACAAAAGTTAACTGGGTGTGGTGACGTGTGTCTGTAAACCCAGCTACTCTGGAAGCGGAGGCAGAAGAATTGCTTGTGACCTGGAGGCAGAGGTTGCAGTGAACCGAGATCATGTCACTGTACTCCAGCCTGGGTGACGGAGCAAGATCCTGCCAAAAAAAAAAAAAATTACATGCTTATAACATTGTATGTTTTTTAGGAACAAGGCCTGCTGCTCCATTGACTCAGGGCTTCTTAGACTTATTCTTAGGCATTTTATCATTTTTATTGCTATCATGAAAGGACTTTTTTGTTCCTTGCCATTTATAAACGTTTATGTTTGGCAAGTAGGAAAGCTGTTCATTTGAGGCATGTAGATTTTGTATCAGCTACCTTTGTGAATTTTCAAAAAATTATTTTAATGGTTTTTTAGGTAGTTCTCTAGGGTTTTTGGAGGTGAAGATTTTTTTTTTTTTTTTTGAGATGGAGTTTCTCTCTTGTTGCCCAGGCTGGAGTGCAATGGTGTGATCTCGGCTCACGACAACCTCCACCTCCTGGGTTCAAACGATTATCCTGCCTCAGCCTCCCAAGTAGCTGGGAATACAGGCATGTGCCACCACGCCTGACTAATTTTTTTTTTTTTTTCTTTTTAATGAGACAGTCTTGCTCTGTTGCCCAGGCTGGGGTGCAGTGGCATGATCTTGGCTCACTGCAATCTCCGCCTCCCAGGTTCAAGCGATCCTCCTGCCTCAGCCCCCCTAGTAGCTGAGATTACAGGCATGTGCCACCACGCCCAGCTACTTTTTGCATTTTTAGTAGAGACAGGGTTTTGCCATGTTGGCCAGGCTAGTCTTGAACTCCTGACCTCAGGTGATCCACCCGCCTCAGCCTCCCAAAGTGCTGGGATTACAGGCATGAGCCACTGTGCCCTGCCTAATTTTTTATTTTTAGTAGAGATGGGGTTTCTCTATGTTGGTCAGGCTGGTCTCGAACTCTTGACCTCAGGTGATCTGCCCACCTCGGCCTCCCAAAGTGCTGGGATTACTGGCGTGAGCCACTGTGCCCAGCCAAGAATTATTTTTTAAGGAAGGCAATATTTTTTGCAAGTTTATTTATTTATTTATTTGAGACAGGGTCTCACTCCATTGATAAGGCTGCAGTGCCGTGGTACAATCACTCTCCACTGCAGCTTCCAACTCCTGGGCTCACGTGATCCTCCCATCCCAGCCTCCTGAGTAGCTGAGACCACAGGCGTGCGCCACCATGTTTGGCTAATTTTTAAATTATTTGTAGGGATAGGGGTCTCCCTATATTGTTCAGGCTGTTTTTTGTTTGTTTGTTTGTTTTTTGAGACGGAGTCTCACTCTGTTGCCCAGGCTGGAGTTCAATAGCATGATCTCAGCTCACTACAACCTCTGCCTCCTGGGTTCAAGCCATTCTCCTGCCTCAGCCCCCCGAGTAGCTGGGATTACAGGCTTCTGCCACCACAGCCAGCTAAATTTTGTGTTTTTAGTAGAGATGGGGTTTCACCATGTTGGACAGGCTGATCTTGAACTTCTGACCTCAGGTGATCCACCCACCTTGGCCTCCCAAAGTGCTGGGATTACAGGCATGAGGTACCATGCCCGGCCTTGGGCTGGTCTTGATCTCCCGGGCTTAAGCAATCCTCCAGCCTCGGCCTCCCAGGGTGTTGGGATTACAGGCATGAGCCACTGCACCTGGCCGGTGGAGAATCTCATAGTCTTCCAATATGTGTGTGTGTGTGTGTGTGTGTGTGTGTGTGTGTGTGTGTTGGTCATTGTGTGCGTTAGGGCTCTCTAGAGGGACATAACTAATAGTATATATGTATATATGAAAGGGAGTTGATTAAGGAGAATTGACTCACACAATCACAGGGTGAAGTCCCACAATAAGCCGTCTACAAGCTCAGGAGCTAGGAAGCCAGTAGTGGTTCAGTCCTAGTCCTAAAACCTCCAAAGTAAGGAAGCCAACAGTGCAGCCTTCAGTCTGTGGCTGAAGGTCTGAAAGCCCCTGGCAAACCACTGGCGTAAGTTCAAGAGTTCAAAAGCTGAAAAGCCTGGCGTCTGATGTTTGAGGGCAGGAAGTATCCAGCACGGGAGAACAATGAAGGCAGGAAGACTCAAGCAAGTCAGCTCCTTTCACCTTCTTTGCCTGCCTGCTTTTTCTAGCCACGCTGGCAGCTGATTGAATGGGGACCACCCACATTGAGGGTGGGTCTTCCTCTCCCAGTCCACTAACTCAAATGTTAATCTCCTCTGGCAACACCCAGAAACAACTAGAAACAATACTTTGCATCCTTCAATCCAATCAGCTTGACACTATATATATATATATATATATATATATATATTTGTGATGGGGTCTCATTCTGTTGCCCAGGCTGCAGTGCATTGGTACGATCTTGGCTCACTGCAACCTCTGCCACCCAGGTTCAAGTGATTCTCCTGCCTCAGCCTCCTGAGTAGCTGGGATTACAGGCATCCGCCACCATGCCCAGCTAATTTTTGTATTTTTAGTAGAGATGGGGTTTCTCCATGTTGGCCAGGCTGGTCTCAAACTCCTGACTTCAAGTGATTCCCCCATCTCGGCCTCCCAAAGTGCTGGGATTACAGGCGTGAGTCACCGCACCCAGCCCCATACAATTTTTATATGTTGGTTATACCTCAAAGAAATAGGGGAATAAAAACTCCCAAACCTTGTTGAGTTTCATCAAGGGTAGGGCTTCATGTTTTTTGCAGAGAATGTCCGAGGTAGAAGGCTCTGAGGGGACAGAAAAGTTCTAGAGAGGGGATGATGCTGTAGTTGGCCAGACTGCATTCTGATTGTGCAACTCCTGCCGAGTGTCCGCCCCGAGCAGGCCTCCTCTGGTCCTGTCCTAGGTTGCTTTTATTTTATTTTATTTATTTTTTGAGACAGCGTCTGGCTCTGTTGCCCAGGCTGAGTGCAGTGGCACGATCACGGCTCACTGCAGCCTCAACCTCCTGGGCTCAAGCAAGCCTCCTGAGTAGGTAGACTACAGGTGTACACCACCCAGTTAATTTTAATTTTTATTCTTTTTGAGACAGGGTTTCGCTCTGTTGCCCAGCCTGGAGTGCAGCGGTGCACCGCACCTGGCCCTGGTTTGCTTTGTTTTAGTTTCACGCACTTTATCTGCAGCTGAACGGCAGGCCCCTGGGGGTCAGGAGCCCTGTCCCAGAAGGTTATGTCTGCCATGACAGGTAATCCAGCACTGAGCACAGGATGTGAATTAAAACAATCCTTTATTGATTCAACGGCAGCTGGACCCATTGGGACACCGCTGTGTTGACTTTTTGGGCTGCAAAGTCCAACTCAGGTAGGAGCTCACAAGGCTGGAGTTGGATTCTGACCCAGAGTGAACCAAGAGTGAACAGGGAGCACGGTGGACCCAGACCCAGTGTGAGGGTCCAGGCTGTTGCCTGAGTAAGGACTTTGGCAGGCAAGCTCAATATTCTGTGCTGGAAGTGGGGTGGTAGCATTGCAAGTTGTCTGCCTGCTGGGCCTAGGTCTGGGACAGCTGCTCGCGAGGACAGTCGTCTCAGCGTCAGACAGAGCATCTGTCCTGAGATTAATCCCAAAGCCTGGCCACGCCCCTGGGGAGCAGAGCCGGGGTAGGGTTACTGCACACCAGGAAACGCGCCTGCTTTGCTGACAGCGGGTGGGCAGCTTGCAGGATGGATGGGCTCTGGGGGCGGCCAGGGGTGGCACTGGGAAAGGCAAACTCACTGCTGGCTGAGCCAAATCCACCCCCACGGGATGCAAGCTGACACTCCCAAGAGCTGCTTTCTTTCCGCTGGACCCGAAACCCGCACGAGATGATCTCCAAGAATTATGAGAAGAACTGGGAATGGAAACCAAATGTTCGTGTCAGGTAGAAAAAGCTGATGGAGGCCCACGGCCCAGCAGGCGCCGGGTGCCGCAGGGTTCAGGCTCCTGTGGCCAGCACAGATGTTTAGGTGAAAGAAACCCGACACACTGGGAAAAAAAAAAAGTTTATTTTTTCCCCCTTGATTATATTTATTATAGAAAACCTGGAAGATCTGGAAAAGTGAAAAGACATAAATCATTTATTATTGTATTTTGCAAAAATTTTAAACTTTGTATTATTTGTATTGTGGTAAAATAGACCTAACAGATGATTTACTGTCTTTTCTTTTCTTTTTTTTTTTTTAACAGAGTTTCACTCTGTCGCCCAGGCTGGAGTGCAGTGTGAAGTGTTCTATATATATATATATATCTTTTTTTCTTTCTTTTTTTTAAGACAGGGTCTTGCTGTATCGTGTAGGCTGGAATGCAGTGGTGCAGTTGTGGCTCATTGCACCCTCCATCTCCCAGGTTCAAGCGATTCTCATGCCTCAGCCCCTCGAATAGCTGGGACTATAGGCATGTACCGCCATACTCGGCTAGTTTTTGAATTTTTATTAAAGAGGGCATTTCACCGTGTTGGCCAGGTCTCGGACTCCCAGCCTCAAGTGATTTGCCCACCTCAGCCTCCCAAAGTGCTGGGAATACAGGTGTGAGCCACGGCGCCCTGCCAAAATTTACCGTCTTAAACCATTTCCCAGTGTATAGCAAAGTGGCATTAAAGATGTTTACATTGTCATGCAATCACCATCACCATCCATATCTCCGGAACTCTTTTCATCTTGCAAAACTGAAACTCTGGACCGGGAGCGGTGGCTCATGCCTGTAATCCCAGCACTTTGGGAGGCTGAGGCGGGTGGATCACCTGAGGTCAGGAGTTCAAGACCAGCCTGGCCAACGTGGTGAAACCCTGTCTCTACTAAAAATACAAAAAATTAGCCAGGTGTCATGGTGGATACCTGTAATTCCAGTTATTTGGCAGGCTGAGGCAGAAGAGTCTCATGAACCCAGGAGGCGGAGGTGGCAGTGAGCCAAGATCGTGCCATTGCACTTCAGCCTGGGCAACAAGAACAAAACTCCATCTCAAAAACAAACAAACAGACAAAAAAACCTGAAACTCTGTACCTGTGAAATGCTAATTGCATTTCTGTCTTCCCCTGGCCCCTGGCAATCACCACCTATTTTCTTTCTTTCTTTCTTTTCTTTTTTTTTTTTTTTGAGACAGAGTCTCACTCTGCTGCCCAGGCTGGAGTATAATGGCACAATCTCAGCTCACTGCAACCTTCACCTCTCAGGTTCAAGCAATTCTCCTGCCTCAACTTCCTGAGTAGCTGGGACTAGCTGTGCCTGGCTAATTTTTTTTGTATTTTTAGTAGAAACAGGGTTTCACCATGTTGGCCAGGGCTGGTCTCAAACTCCTGACCTCAAGTGATCCACCCGCCTCGGCCTCCCAAAGTGCTGGGATTACAGGCGTGAGCCACCGCGCCCAGCCCTTCTTTTTCTTTTCAACCTTGGACTTAGCGACTGAGTACTTCCTCTTGTACATGGCCTTTCTGGAACACATAGCAGTTCAGGAATATCTACCAACTCCTCTGACAAGGACAGGATTTGGGTCGCCATGGGGCTTCCCCTTCTTGGGCTTTTTAGCCTTGAGGTGACCCTTTTTCACTTTGTCACCAGAATCAGCCTTCTTGGCTTCAGGTTTCTTTAGTATCGGTCTTAACATTTTCACTCACCATCTTGCAAGATGGGAAAGAGCGGTTTTTTTTTTTTTTTTAATTTTGTTTTGTTTGCTTGTTTGACAGTAACTGACTCAATGGGTACGAAGCGGTATCTCATTGTGGTTTTGATTTGTGTTTTTCTAATGATTAGTCACGTTGAACATCTTTTTAGATGCTTGCTGGTCATTTGTGTATCTTCCTTGGAGAGATTTCTATTATTAATAAGCTGTTAGCCCTGTTTTGAATTGGGTTGTTTCTATATTGTTGTTGAGTGGTTGGAGTTCCTTAAATATTTGGGTGTTAACCCTTTATCAGATATATGATTTGCAAATTTTTTTTTTTTTTTTTTGAGATGGAGTCTCACTCTGAAGCCCAAGCTGGAGTGCAGTGGCTCAGTCTTGGCTCACTGCAACCTGTGCCTCTGGGGCTCAAGCAATTCTCCTGCCTCAGCCTCCTGAGTAGCTGGGACTACAGGCACCCGCGACTATGTCCAGCTATTTTTTTTTTGTATTTTATTTTATTTTATGGGACAGAATTTTGCTCTCCTTGCCTGGAGTGCAATGGCGTGATCTCGGCTCACGGCAACCTCCACCTCCCAGGTTCAAGAGAGTCTCTTGTCTCAGCCTCCCGAGTAGCTGGTTACAGGCATGTGCCACCACGCCCGGCTAATTATGTAGTTTCAGTAGAGACGAGGTTTCTCCATGTTGGTCAGGCTGGTCTCGAACTCCCAACTCAGGTGATCCGCCCATGTCGACCTCCCAAAGTGCTGGGATTATAGGCGTGAGCCACCGCGTCTGGCAATTTTTTGTATTTCAGTAGAGAGGGGGTTTCACTGTGTTGACCAGGGTGGTCTCGAACTCCAGAGCCCAGGAGATCTGCCCGCCTCTTCTTGTATTCTCTGAATTGCCTTTTCACTCTGTTGATTGGATCTTTCAATGCACAGAAATTTTTACTTTTGATGTAACTTAATTTATTAATACCTTTTTTTTTCTCCTGTTGGCTGGGCTTTTCTTGGGTGTCATAGCCAAGAAATCATTGCCAATCCAATGTCATGAAGCTTTTCTTTTAAGAGTTTTAGACCTTTTAGGTCTTATGTTAAGAGTTTTTTTGTTTTGTTTTGTTTTGTTTTGAGACAAAGTCTCATTCTGTCATCCAGGCTGCAGTGCAGTGGTACAATCTCAGTTCACTGCAACCTGCCTCCTAGGTTCAAGCGATTCTCCTGCCTCAGCCTCCCGAGTAGCTGGAATTACAGGTGTGTGCCACAACACCTGGGTAATTTTTGTATTTTTAGTAGCGATGGGGTTTCACCATGTTGGCCAGGCTGGTCTTGAACTCCTGACCTCAAGTGATCTGCCTGCCTTGGCCTCTCAACATTTTAGAGGCATGAGCCGCTGAGCCTGGCTTTAGTTTTGTTTTGGTGAGACAGGGTCTTGCTCTGTTGTTCAGGCTAGAGGGCAGTGGTGCAATCATAGCTCACCGCAGCTTCAAACTCCTGGGCTTAAGCCATCCTCCCACTTCTGCCTCCTGAGTAGCTGGGACTACAGGCACGCACTACCATGCCTGGCTACTTTTTAAATTTTTTGAGAAATGGGATCTTGCTATATTGCCCTGGCTGGTCTCAAACTCTTGACCTCAAGTAATCCTCCAGCCTCAGCCTCTCAAAGCATTGAGATTACAGGTGTGAGCCACCATGCCTGGCCTGAAGCCACTTTTAAAGAAACCACAAGCTTTAGGGCATGGAAGTGGATGGAAAAGGGAGACATTTCTAGAAATTTCTTGGAAATATCTGGTGAGGTCTCAGGGATTCCAAGGCTGAGAAGCTGAATGGGTTGTGCAACCGGGCCAGGCTGTGTGGGGAGGGGGTCTTGCCTGTGGGCCTCCTGGGGACCCCAGAATTCTTTGCTCCTCTCTCCTCCCACTGTGGCTTTAGAGATCCTTTCCCTCTCTAGGTCTACTATTTGCCCTGTGCCCTTTGCCTCTGGCCTGACCTGTTAACCAAAGCCTTCTGTTCTGAGGTCGGCCGCTGCCTGGCTGTGGTAACAGGAGCTTCAGGGGGACAGAGCAGCGGAAGGAAAGGGGGATGGGGAGGGCCCCAACCCTTGAAGCTGAGCAGATGGCAAAGAAAAACACTGCCTATTTGCCTCTCTGGGGTGTCCGCTTCTGGGGGCAAGGCAGGAGTTTCTTTGGTCTCAGTTTATTCACACATGACTGTGCATGGGAGCATATAGGGGGGTGCGGGTCACCCCCTTTTTGCTGGAAGCATCCGGTCCTGGCCGGATTCTGTTTTGTTTTTGTTTTTTTTAAAAACAGGCCTGATTGTATCTGAGCTGTGAATTCATCCTGGGCAAGTGCTGTGACCTACTCCCAGGCCCATATCCTAGGACCAAGAGAAGGTCCTGTTAGATGAGCCAGGAAATTTTAGAAGCAAAGTAGAGTCTTTATGTTCCTCATTTAGTCCTTGTAGGTCTTCTCTATGGTTCTCTGGAAGGAGACATTGATCTCTGCATTTGGACCCTATTTTATTATTATTTATTTATTTATTTTTGAGACGGAGTCTCGCTCTTCGCCCAGGCTACAGTGCAGTGGCATGATCTCGGCTCACTTCAACCTCCACCTCCCGGGTTCAAGCGATTCTCCTGCCTCAGCCTCCCAAGTAGCTGGGATTACAGGTGCGCCCCACTACACCTGGCTAATTTTTCTATTTTTAGTAGAGACGGGGTATCACCATGTCAGTCAGGATGGTCTCAAACTCCTGACCTCAAATGATCTGTTCACCTCGGTCTCCCAAAGTGCTGGGGTTATAAGAATGAGGTTATAGGCATGGGGTTACACCATGCCCAGCCTGTTTTTTTTCTGTAGAGATGTGGTCTTGCTATGTTGCTCAGGCTGATCTTGAATTCCTGGTCTCAAGGGATCCTCCCGCCTCAGCTTCCTAAAGTGCTGAGATTACAGGCGTGAGCCACAATACCTGGCCTGGAAGTGCATTCTCAGGGTCCAGCAGGGCAGTGTGGGTTCATCAAGGCAGGGAAGTGTGTGGACCTGAGACATCAGAGGATACAAATGGCTAAGGAAAGATGTCGTTCTAGCAGAGGAGGGAGAGGTTGCTAGAGATTTCACTGCAGAGGTGTGACAGGGCTGGGCCGCGAGGGTGGTAGGTGCAGAGGTAGGAGGTTACTCCAGGTTGCTGGAAACAGCAGGAGTGAAGGTACATGAGGACCATGAGTCTGGCCTGTTGGGGCCATGTGCATCTACCTCCTGTCCCCAGCTATAGGTTCCTTTTCCCATCTGTTGTTATGAGCAGGTGCCTTCTGTACCAGCCGGGGAACAAGCATCCAAAAACCAGGCTTTCTTTCTCTTTTGTTTTTAGATGGAGTCTCACTCTGTCACCCAGGCTGGGCTGCGGTGGTGCCGTCTCAGCTCACTGCAACGTCCGCCTCCCGGGTTCAAGTGATTCTCTTGCCTTAGCCTCCTGAGTAGCTAGGATTACAGGTACCCACCACCATGCCCAGTAACTTTTGTATTTTTAGTAAAGATGGGATTTCACCACATTGGCCAGGCTAGTGTCAAACTCCTGACCTCGAGTGATCCGCCCGCCTCAGCCTCCCAAAGTGCTAGGATTACAGGGATGAGCCATTGTACCCGGCCAAAATCCAGGCTTTTGGTGATGACTGGGAACCCAGAAAGGGTGACAAGTATTTATGGTCCTATTCCTAGTTGTCTGAAATGTGCCTCCCTCCAACGCTTGGCCTCACCACCCAGGCAGGTAAGGAAAGAGAGTAAAGCCTGGAGGGAGACGGCCTGGATTCCCGGCACAGCTTGGTCACCTACCAGCTGTGTGCTCTGGGCTTGCCATGGGTGGGACACAGGAGAGTGGCCCTCGAAGATGGGCAAGTCCTAATCCCTGCAACCTGTGAATATGCTACTTTACGTGGTAAAAGGGACTGTTCAGATGTAAACAAAATAAGCATCTTTTTTACATTTTTACATTTTCAATTTAAAAAAATGCTTTTTTTTTTTTTTTGAGATAGAGTCTCGCTCTATTGCCCAGGCTGGAGTGCAGTGGCACAATCTCAGCTCACTGCAACCTCTACCTTGTGGGTTCAAGCAATTCTCCTGCCTCAGCCTCCCAAGTAGCTGAGATTACACACGTGTGCCACCACGCCCAGCTAATTCTTTTGTAATTTTAGTAGAGACAGGGTATGTTAGTCAGGGTTTTCTAGAGGGACAGAACTAATAGAACATATATATATATATATATGAGTTTATTAAGTGTTAACCCACACGATCATAAGGTCCCACAATAGGCCGTCTGCAAGCTGAGGAGCAAGGAAGCCAGTCGAGGTCCCAAAGCTGAAGAAGTTGGAGTCGGATGCTTGAAGGCAGGAAGCATCCAGCAGGGGAGAAAGATGTAGGCTGAGAGGCTAGGCCAGTCTAGCCTTTTCACGTTTTTCTACGTGCTTTATATTCTAGCTGCACTGGCAGCTGATGAGATGGTGCCCACCCGGATTGAGGGTGTGTCTGCCTTTCCCAGCCCACTGACTCAAATTGACAACACCTTCACAGACACACCCAGGATCAATACTTTGCATCCTTCAATCCAGTCAAGTTGACACTCAGTATTAACCGTCACACAGGGGTTCATCATGTTGGCTGGGCTGGTCTTGAACTCCTGACCTCAGATGATCCACCCACCTCAGTCTCCCAAAGTGCTGGGATTACAAGTGTGAGCCACCGTGCCTGGCCAGTTTTAAATTTTTTTAGAGGCAGCATCTCACTCTGTCACCCAGGCTGAAGTGCCGTGGTGGGATCCTAGCTCACTACAGCCTCGAACGTCTGGGCTCAAGGGATCCTCCCACTTCAGCTTCCTGAGTAGCTGAAACTACAGGTGTGTGCCACCACACCTGGCTAATTTTAAAAAATATTTTATTTTTTAGATTAAATTTTTTTTTTTTTTAGAAATGGGATCTTGCTATGTTGCCCAGGCTGGTCTCAAACTTCTGGCCTCAAGTAGCCCTCCTGCCTAAGCCTCCCACAGCACTGGGATTATAGGCATGAGCCACTGTGCCTGACTGGGAACCAATGCTTATTGAGCACCTACTATGTACTAGGCTTAGAGCTAGGACCAGTGTTCCTTGTAAGAGGGTAGCAGGAGGGTCAGAGTGAGCAGTAGGAGATGTTACCATGGAAACAAGAGGTTGGAGTGATGTCAGAAAGAAGCCTCCAGCCAAGGGACAGGGGGATCTCTAGAAGCCAGAAAAGGCGAGAAATAGATTCTCCCACAGAGACTCTGGAGGAAACTCACCTGCTGTCACCTTGGATGTCTCATTTCCAGAATGATAAGGTTATAAATGTGTGTTCTTTTAAGTCACTCGGTGGTAATTTGTTAGAGCACAAGTGGTTTTTGTTGTTGTTGTTGTTGTTGTTGTTGTTTTTGAGACGGAGTCTTGCTCTTTCGCCCAGGCTGGAGTGCAGTGGCCGGATCTCAGCTCACTGCAAGCTCCGCCTCCCGGGTTTACGCCATTCTCCTGCCTCAGCCTCCCGAGTAACTGGGCCTACAGGTGCCCGCCACCTCGCCTGGCTAATTTTTTGTATTTTTTAGTAGAGACGGGGTTTCACCGTGTTAGCCAGGATGGTCTCGATCTCCCGACCTTGTGATCCGCCCGTCTCGGCCTCCCAAAGTGCTGGGATTACAGGCTTGAGTCACTGCGCCCGGCCTATTGTTTGTTTTTTAGAGACAGGGTCTTGCTGTGTTGCCCAGGCTAAAGGGCATTGGTATGATAATAGCTCACTGCAACCTCAAATTCTTGGCCTTAAGCAATCCTCCTGCCTCAGCCTCCTGAGTAACTGGGACCACAGGTGCATACCACCATGCCTAGCTATTTTTTTCTTTTTTTTTTTTTTTTGTAGAGATGGGGTCTCGCTATATTGCTCAGGCTGGTCTTGAACTCCTGGGCTGAAGCAATCCTCCCGCCTCCACCTCCCAAAGTGCTGAGATTACAGGAATGAGCCACTGTGCCCGGCCAACCACACTCTTTTCTCTCATTTGTAGAATGGTCTTAGTACCCTTGTCCTGACTCTGTGTCTCTGAAGATGAGAAAGCAGGAGACCTCCAGGTCTCCTTGGCTGTTGCTGTAGATTTCTGTTTCTATAAAGCGGTTTCTTTTTCTGTTTCTTTTTTTTGAGACAGAGTCCCGTGCTGTCGCCCAGGCTGGGGTGCAGTGGCGTGATCTCGGCACACTGAAACCTCTGCCTCCCAGGTTCAAGTGATTCTCGTGCCCCAGCTCCTTGAGTAGCTGCGATTACAGGCGCCTGCCACCATGCCTGGCTAATTTTTGTGTTTTTAGTAGAGACAAGGTTTCTCCATGTTGGCCAGGCTGGTCTTAAACTACTGACCTCAGACGATCCCTCCCAAAGTGCTGGGATTGCGGGTGTGAGCCACCTCTCCCAGCCCCGTAAAACAGGTTCTAGATCTCACTGTCATATGGCTCCAAATGCCCTGTTGTGAGATCTCTTCTGAAAGGGTGAAAACCTTATCCCGAGGAATTCTAACCAAAGGCCTGGAGAACCCACCACAGGATTGATTAAAATAAACCTTTCTCGTAGGAAAACTGCAAGTCATGAGTTTCCAGCTTTTTCATATGTGACCCTTGGGTGGCCCACTTCAGAGCATTCTGCAGCTTGCGATGGGTTTAATTTTCTGTTTTGATCCCACGGTGAAACCACAAATGAGTAGAAGTGCCTTAGGCAGGCCCTCCGCACTGGTAGCCCCACTCTTCGGATGAGGCTAGGTGGGAATTGGCCGTCTGCAGGGGTTCCTGGGAAAAAGGCTCTTTAATCAGCGGGGCTGGAGGGAAAATGGCTCTGCAGGAATGAATTGAGAACTTGAAACGGCGTCTTTCCCTCTGGTTGCCAGGGGAGAGTTGCAATTCTTCTGCGGTGATTTTGTGACTTTCTTGCGGTCAGCCCCCTGGTGCCTGCCGGACTTGGGCACAGCAGCCAGATGAGAGGGGGAAAAATGGGGGGAAGATGGCTGCTTCCACCTGAGGGACATCTGCCTTTAATCACCACTGAAAACAAAGTGGGCCAAGGAATTGCCTGTGACCAACTGAGGGCAGCTCAGGTATCTCCGAAGGCTGCAGCTTGGGGTTGTCGGGGGTCTCAGCCTTGCGGTCTTTGTGCACTTAGGCACTCTGGGAGAAAACCTTCTGGAACTTGGTTTTGTTCACATCCGGCCCTTGCTTGAAAACTCCTGGTGGCCCAGCATGGTGGCTCACGCCTGTAATCCCAGCATTTTGGGAGACTGCAGTGGGAGGATTGCTTGAGCCCAGGAGTTCGAGACCAGCCTGGGCAACATAGTGAGATCCTGTTTCTACCAAAACGACAACAACAACAACAAAAACATTAACCGGCTGTGGTGGTGAGTGCCTATAGTACCAGCTACTAGGGAGGGCGAGGGGGGACAATTGCTTGAACCCAGGAGGTTGAGGCTGCAGTGAGCTGAGATCGCACCACTGCACTCCAGCCTGGATGACAGAGCAAGACCCTGTCTTTAAAACACAACACAACATAAAACTCCTAGTGGTTCCCCATGCCTCAGGCCAAGGTTTGAATCCCACAGCATGGCACTTAAAGGCCTTTGTCTCTTCCTAACCTACTGCCCAGCCTCAGCCTCACTTCCCATTCCCTGGACTGACTACTCCAAGCCCCACAGAGCTGCTCCTCTGACAATTCCAGAGCTGTTAACGCTTGCTTGCTTTTCTTTCTTTCTTTCTTTCTTTTTCTTTCTTTCTTTCTTTCTTTCTTTCTTTCTTTCTTTCTTTCTTTCTTTCTCTCTCTCTCTCTCTCTCTTTCTCTCTCTCTCTCTCTCTTTCTTTCTTTCTTTTCTCTCTTTCTCTCTCTCTCTCTTTCTTTCTTTCTTGAGATAGAGTCTTGCTCTGCTGCCCAGGCTGGAGTACAGTGGCATGATCTCAGCTCACTGCAACCTCCGCCTCCCAGGTTCAAACGATTCTCATGCCTCAGCCTCCCTAGTAGCTAGGACTACAGGCACCCACCACCATGCCCAGCTAATTTTTGTATTTTTAGTAGAGATGGGGTTTCACCACATTGGCCAGGCTGGTCTCGAACTCCTGATCTCAGGTGATCTGCCCACCTTGGCCTCCCAAAGTGCTGGGGTTACAGGCATGAGCTACCACGCCTGGCCATGCTCTTTAGAAAGGACTGTGACACCCTAGAGGAGGACAGAATCCCAGGCTTGGGGACCAGGGTTTGATTCAGAGACTGAAGGATGCAGCTCCCCAGAGCAGTGGAAATCAGATGGTGAATGTGTGGAAGAACTGGGGGCTCCACATCATGTGGTTGCAGGGTGCTTCTTCAGCAGCCCAGGACTGGGGTGCTGCTGGGTAGACGGGGCTGTAAGATGCAGAGGCGGGGGAATGAAGAGTGAAGACAGGCGCCAAAGCATGGGACACGGAGGTATGGCAAAGGGTGAGGCTTTGGGGACAAAGAGAGGGGCTAGAGTCCCTGTGCGATGGGTGAAGTTGACCTCCCTATCCCTCCTCAGCAGAGCCAGGCACCTCCTCCTCAGGGCTCCTGTGCACTGCAGGTTCTTGCCTGTTCTTGTCACCTGTGTCATGTTTCTGTGATTCTTTGCATTGTCTGTGTCTTCTCATCAGATTGCAAGTCTCCTTTTCAGCTCTCTCAGGCCAGTGAGCGTCTCAGGGTCTGGTGCTTAGAAAGGGCTTCACAAATGTTCATTGAACAGAGGGCTTAGAATTGCTTTCTCCACCCTCCCTCCCTCCCCCCCCCTTCCTCCTTCCTTCCTTCTCCCCCTACTCCTCCTCCATTTCTCTCTCTCTTTCTTTCTTTTCTCTTCTTTTCTTTCTTTCCTTCCCTTTTTCTTTCTCTCTCTCTTTCCTTCCTTCCATCTTCCTTTCCTTTCCTTTCTTTTTCTTTTTTCTCTCTCTTTTTCCTTCTTTTGTTTTTTGAAACGGGGTCTCCCTCTGTCACCAAGGCTGATATGCAGTGGGGGGGGTCATAGTTCAGTGCAGCCTCAACCTCCTGGGCTCAAGTGATTCTCCTGCCTCAGCCTCCTGAATAGCTGGGACTACGGGCACATACCACTATGCCTGGATAATTTTTTATTGTTTGTAGAGGCAAGGTATCTTGCTAGGTTGCCCAGGCTGGTCTCGAACTCCAGGCCTTTCCGGCTTGGCCCCCCAAGGTGTTGGGATTACAGGCGTGAGCCACCGTGCCTGGTCTAAAGTGTACAATCTTAAGTATACAGCCTGATGACTCTCTACTTATATGTATGCTCATGTAAACCACCATTCAGGCCCAGAGAGAGGACATTTCCAGCACCCAAAAGGCTCTGGTGTGCCCAGGTAGGCCCCCTAGAGGTAACCATGGTTCTGATTTCATCACCATAGAATAGCTTTGCCTGTTCTTGAACATAATATAAACAAAATCATTGAGCATGAATTCTATTGGGTGTGGCTTCTTTTGCTCAGCATCATCTCTGTGCGATTTATTTAGATTGTTGAAATGGTTTGTGCTTTTTCAGTGCTGGGTAATATTCCATTGCAGGAATTCCATGCTGCTTCCATTCTTTTGTGGACATTCTGGATTTTTTTCACTGTATCTGTTTTACGGTCTATTGGAGAATATGAGCTGGAGCGTGTCAGCTTGAACTTATCATTTTCCAATGAGGAGACTTGGAGATTAGGGGTCAGTTAGCACATGTCACCTGGGAAGTCACAGGCTGAGCTGGGATAAGACCCCAGTTTCTTGACTCACAGCCCTGTGATGCCCCACCACGGTAGAGGGCAGAAATACAAACTCCTGAGCTTTCTCAGCAACCAAGTCCTCTTATTGGGCTTATGGACATGTCAGCTTATGGACAAAATCCTGACTGTCCATCGCCCCAAGTCAGCAGGTCACAGAGAACTCAAGCAGCCTCTAAGATGTCAGAGCTCTCCCTCCTGACTGGCAGTAATGGAGAGAATCAATGTAACAGCAGCTGCTTTTCATCGTGTGCTTCCGTGAGCCAGACTTTGCACTAAGGGAAAAGGTGTTATTCACCCTTTCAGCCCTGCTTCCTTGGGAAGCAGTTCAGTCCCCTCCCCAATTATCGTCACTCCCCAAAGCAGCACGTAGAGTTCTCAGAGGGCCTCCGCAGAGGAGGGGGTCGACTTTGCTGATCTGAAGCCCTTCATCATAAGGGCATTATCAGGTGGCAGTCTGGTTAGAATCACAAATGCCTGGCTAGGGTGGACATGGGAGGAGGGGCTAATCTGTTCTAGGAAGGTGGGAGTGGTGTGGGATGCTTATCCAGGTGTGGAGTGAGCTCCTGGATGGGCTGCGTAGGGGGATGGACAGAGCTTTAAAATACTCAATGTGGGTCAGAATCGTCCGTCAAGATGAGACACGCTAGGCGCGGAGGCTCATACCTGTAATCCCAGCACTTAGGGAGGACAAGGGAGGAGGATCGCTTGAACCAGGAGTTCGAGACCAACCTGGGCAATATAGTGAGACCCCCCCCATCTCTACAAAAAATTTCAAAATTAGCCAGGTGTGGTGGCGCAGGCCCATAGTCTCAGCTGCTCAGGAGGCTGAGGGGAGAGGATTGCTTGAGCCCAGGAGGTCAAGGCAGCAATGAGCTATAATTGTGCCACTGTACTCCAGCCTGGGCAACAGAGTGAGACTGTTCAAAAATTTTTTAAAAAAGGAATACTCTTTCTACTCAGTTTCCTTTCTTCCTCTTTCTTTCTTTCTTTCTTTCTTTCTTTCTTTCTTTCTTTCTTTCTTTCTCTCTTTCTTTCTTTCTTTCCCTTTCTTCCTTCCTTCCTTCCTTCCTTCCTTCCTTCCTTCCTTCTTTCTTTTTCTTTTTGAGGCATGATCTTAGCTCACTGGAACCTCCATCTCCTGGGTTCAAGCAATTCTCCTGCCTCAGCCTCCCGAGTAGCTGGGATTACAGGTGTGCGTCACCACACCTGACTAATTTTTGTATTTTTAGTAGATATGGGAATTCACCATGTTGCCCAGGCTGGTCTCAAACTCCTGACCTCAGGTGATCCACGTGCCTCGGCCTCCCAGAGTGCTGGGATTACAGGTATGAGCCACTACACCTGGCTAAATTTTGTATTTTTAGTAGAGACGGAGTTTCACCATGTTGCCCAGCTGGTCTCGAACTCCTGACCTCAGGTGATCCTCCCACCTCAGCCTCCCAGAGTGCTGGGATTACAGGCATGAGCCATTGTGCCACGCCTTCATTCTAATTTTGAACATGCATTCCCATGGGAAATAATCTGTTCACAAAATATGTTAGAAACTGAACATAAGAATCATAAAGTTGTTTCTTCCAATACACAGTTTATGTATAATTAACTCTTCCACTGCCCCGCTGCCCCCGGCCTTCCCAGATATTTACTTATCACCCACTCAATGCCAGACGCTGCTGCAGAGATCCAAGTTGAGTAAATCTCTGCTCTCAGGGTGAGAGAGACAGTCGTGCCCTGGGGTGGTACAGTGGCTGCGAGTGCTGTGGGCAGAGTTGGAGGAACCAAAGGTCGGGGACCAAATCTGTGCAGAGGGGACAGCAAAGATTTGAGAATGAAGGGGCCACTTGAGCAGGATGTGGAAGATGAGTAGGTGGCCCTCGGGGAGGCAGGGATAGGGAGGGGAGTAGGTGTTCTAGACTTTGGTGGGCTAAAGGCCCAGATGTGGGCAGAGGCATGGCTCAGCCTAGAGCTCAGGGGTTCAGGAGCGCAGGGAGATCCCCGCAGGAGGCCTGGTGGGCTTGGTCACTGAGTGGGTTTGTCCCTTCCAGACCTCAGTCCACACTGCCTTTCTTTTTTTTTTCTCCTTCCTTCCTTCCTTCCTTCCTTTCTTTCTTCTTCCTTCCTTCCTTTTTTTTTTTTTTTGATGGAGTCTCACTCTGTCTCCCAGGCTGGAGTGCAGTGGCGTGATCTTGGCTCACTGCAAGCTCTACCTCCCAGGTTCAAGCGATTCTCCTGCCTCAGCCTCCTGAGTAGCTGGGATTACAGGTGTCTGCCACCACTCCTGGCTAATTTTTGTATTTTTATTTTATTTTTTGTTTATTTATTTATTTATTTGTTTTGAGACAGAGTTTCCCTCTTGCTGCCCAGGCTGGAGTGCAATGGTGCGGTCTCGGCTCACTGCAACCTCCACCTTCCAGGTTCAAATGATTCTTATGCCTCAGCCTCCCGAGTAGCTGGGATTACAGGTGTACATCGCCATGCCCGGCTAAGTTTTGTATTTTTAGTAGAGACCAGGTTTCTCCATGTTGGCCAGGCTAGTCTTGAACTCCTGACCTCAGGTGATCCACCCACCTTGGCCTTCCAAAGTGCTGGGATTACAGACATGAGCCACTGCACCAGACCCACACCGCCTTCCTTCCTTCACTTGTTCATTCAGTAAATACCACTAATGCGTGCCCTGTGCTAAACCTGAACGAGGGGCGGGGAGATGGGGAGACGGGTGTTCAGGGGCCTGTGCTCTCTCTGCAGGCTGCAGTTACACGGGGCAGGTGGACAGCAGCACATCTGCACAGGTGTGTCCCATGTGAAGCTGCATTTGGCTGGAAGTTGTCATCGAGCCCCTGGCTTGGGATGACATTGCAGACCCAAGGATGGCGCTGTCGTGCCAGGTGTTTGCAGAACTACCTGCCTGGAGAGGGCATATGGGTAAGGCTTTCCCTGATCCTTCAAGCCCTCTGGACAGTGGAGACCTGCCCCAGAGGACTGTAGAACATGACAAGGTCTTTGACTCTGCCTGCCTGGCCTCCCAGTCACTGGGCTTCTGGGCAAGAAGCAGCACTGCTCTGAGCTTCCTACCACTGATGATGAGGGTGATGATGAAAGCTATGTCGGTGGGATGGTCTCTAAAGCCTCACCCAGCTCTAATCCTGCCAGGAGGAGGAGGAAGAAGAAGAAGAGGAGGAGGTGGAAGAGGAGGAGAAGGAAGAGAAAGAGGAGAGAAGGAAGAGAAAGAGGAGAGAAGGAAGAGGAGAAGGAGGAGGAGGAAAAGGAAGACTAGAAGAAGGAAGGGGAGGAGGAAGAGGAGAAAGAAGAAGAAGAGGAGAAGGAGGAGGAAGAGGAGGAGGAAGAGGAGGAGGAGGTGAGGAAGAAGAGGAAGAGGAGAAGGAAGAGGAAGAGGAGGAGGTAGAGGAGGAAGAGGAAGAGAAGGAGGAAGAGGAGGAAGAAGAAGAGGAAGAGAAGGAGGGGGAAGAGGAAGAAGCAAAGGAGGAGGAAGAAGAAGAGGAGGAAGAGGAGGAGGGAGAAGAAGAGGAAGAGGAGGAGGAGGAAGAGAAGGAAGAGGAGGAGGAAGAAGAGGAGGAGGAAGAGGAGGAAGAAGAGGAGGAGGAAGTGGAAGACCCTGGAGAAGGATGGACCCTGCAGCAATTTCCCAACTGGACTCCAATCCAGGACCCTACCTCTTGTCTCCAGGGGAAAGCTACAGGATCTGGTGGTGTTGAAGCCACGTTTCCTCTCTGCCTGCTGGGGGTTACATGAACTGCCAAAAATTCCTACCTGGAAAGGTAGGAAGAAATGTCAGATTTGGAAAGAAATGATCCAACGCAAAAGGCAAACTTCATTACCAGCCGGGTTTGTTTCATTCTTCCCTGGATTCGGAGTGGCTTCAGATTCTCCCGGGCCTGACCGTTAAAGGGAAACTGAGGAATTCCTCAGAGACGCCAAGACAGCAGTGTGTGGCGGGGGTGCCACCGGCAGCTGGAAGATTAGTCCCAGAGCCCCGGTCCTTTGGAAAAGGTGTTCTGCTGGCGGAGACTCGCTGGGCTGTGATGTGATCGTGTCGGTGTCAGATGCCAAATTCCACAGTCAGTCTCTTTCAGCAGTCACATTCCTTAGATTCTTATCAGGGATTTCCCCCCCCAGTGAACACTGGGAACCAGCCTCCCTGCTGATTGCAAGAGGATGGGAGGAAATTAAAAGCAGGAGTCCTGGCGTTCGGCCTGGTTCGTCACCAGCTTGCCATGCCAGCTTGAGCCCTTCCCTTCCCCCTTCCCCTTCTCCCAGGCCTTGGTTTTCTCACCTGTAAAAAGGAGGTTGGGGCAGGATGATCTTTCCAAGGTCCCTGGCTGTGCAAAGTCTATTTTCTCTTTCTTTTTTTCTCTCTCTTTCTTTCTTTCTTTCTCTCTCTCGCTCTTTCTTCTTTCTTTCTTTCTGTCTTATTTCTTTTTGTTCTCTTTCGTTCTCTCCTTCCTTCCTTTCCTCCCTCCTTCCTTCCCTCCTTTCCCTCCTTCCTTTCCTTTGTCTCTTTCTCTCCTTCTTTTCCTTCCTTCCTTCCTTCCTTCTTCCTTTCCTTTCCCCTCCCCTCCCGCTTCCCTCTCTTCCCCCCTCCCCTCCCCTCCCCTCCCTTTCCTTTCCTTTCCGTTCCTTTCCTTTTCCTTCCTTCTCTTTTTTTCCTCTTTCTTTCTTGACAGGGTCTTGCTCTTTTGCCCAGGCTAGAGTGTGGTGGTGAAATCTCAGCTCACTGCAGTCTTGACCTCCTGGGCTCAAGAGATGCTCCCGCCTCAGCTTCTCTAGGAACTGGGATTACAGTCACGTGCCACCATGCCCAGCTAATTTTTAAATTTTTAGTAGAGATGGGGTCTCACTCTATTGCCCAGGCTGGTCTTGAATTCCTGGCTTTAAGCAATCCTCCCTCCTCAGCCTCCCAAAGTGCTGGGATTACAGGCATGAGCCGCTGCGTGCGGCCCTCAAAGTCTTAATAATTCTCCATTCAAGTCCATAGCGAGATGGTTTCAGGGGACAATAGAACTAAACAAAATTCTGTCTTTCCTTCACAGAGTGGGAGATGCTTTCGGGACAGTTGCTGCAGTGGGAGATTAGGAGTGAGGGTCTTTTTATGTGTCCCCTCCTTCATGGGGGAGCATTCCTTTCCCTGAAATGGTGAAGCTCTACTGTCTCTACTAAAAATACAAAAATTAGTGGTGTGTGGTGGTATGTGCCTGTAATCCCAGCTAATTGGGAGACTGAGGCAGGAGAATCACTAGAGCCTGGGAGGCAGAAGTTGCAGTGAGCTGAGATTATGCTACTGCACTCCAGCCTGTGAGACAGAGTGAGACTCCGCTTCGACAACAACAACAACAACAACAACAACAAAAACCAAAAAAACTTTTTGTAGAGACGGAGTCTTGCTATATTGCCCAGGTTGGTCTTGAACTCCTGGCCTCAAGTGATCCTCCTGTCTTGACCTCTTAAAGTGCTGGAATTGCAGCATGAATCACTGCGCCCAGCCTAAACCATCTTTTCAATGGCAGTCCTCTTCTGATCTCTTGGCCCACGTTTTAAAACAGCTTTTATGAGAGTGCCATTTATTCAGAAAAAAAGACTCCAGGATTATCCTGGAAGATTAAAGCCTGATCCAGGCCTGGCGCGGTGGCTCACGCCTGTAATCCCACCACTTTGGGAAGCCGAGGCAGGCAGATCACTTGAGGTCAGGAGTTCGAGATCAGCCTGGTCAACATGGTGAAACCCTGTCTCTACTAAAAATATAAAATTTGCTGGTGTGCTGGTGGGCACCTGTAGTCCCAGTTACTTGGGAGGCTGAGGCAGGAGAATCACTTGAACTAGGGAGGTAGAGGTTGCAGTGAACTGAGATCATGCCACTGCACTCTAGCCTGGGCAACAGAGCAAGACTCTGTCTCAAAAAATAAAAAGCCTAATCCAAGCGGAAATAATGGGTCCAATTTGAAACAGCGTTAGGAAAGCAAGCCTTTCTGTGAATGTATTAATATAAAGGTCTCACTCCCCATATTGCAGGTCTTCTAAGGCAGCAGTCCCCAACCTTTTTGGCACAAGGGACTAGTTTTGTGAAGGACAATTTTTCTACAGACTGGGTTGCAGGGGATGGTTTCAGGATGATTCAAGCACATTGCATTTATTGTGCACTTTATTTCTGTTATTAGATTGTAACACGTAATGAGATAATTCTGCAACTCACCATCAGGTAGAGTCCATGGGAGCCCTGAGCTTGTTTTCTTGCAAGTAGACAGTCCCATCTGGAGGTGATGGGAGATAGTAACAGATCATCAGGCATCAGATTCTCATAAGGAGCGCGGGCACAATCTAGATCCCTTGTGTGCGCAGTTCACGATAGGGTTTGCGCTCCTATGAGAATCTGATGCCGCTGCTGATGTGACGGGAGGCGGTAATGTGAGCAATGGGGAGCAGCTGTAAATACAGATGAAGCGGTGGGGTGCGGTGGCTCATGCCTGTAATCCCAGCACTTTGGGAGGCTGAGGCGGAGACGGGCGCATCACGAGGTCAAGAGATCAAGACCATCCTGGCCAATATGGTGAAACCCTGGCTCTATTAACAATACAAAAATTCGCTGGGCATGGTGGCACTTGCCTGTAGTCCTAGTGACTTGGGAGACTGAGGCAGGAGAATCGCTTGAACCCAGGAGGTGGAGGTTGCAGTGAGCCAAGATTTCGCCACTGCGCTCTGATCTGGCAACAGAGCGAGACTCCATCTCAAAAAAAAACCCAAAAAACAAAAAAACAGTTGAAGCTTTGCTCATTTCCTTGCTTTCCACTCGCTTCTTGCTGTTAGGAAACAGGCCTTGGAGGTTGGAGACCCCTGTTGTAAGCAGTCCACAGGTGTGTCAGTCACTCCTAGGCATCGTCAGATATAATTTCATGTGCCTACAAGATCTCATTTGCCCTTGACCATAAACTCAGTGTAAAGCATATGTAAATGAAGACTTTTTAAGGTAATGAGTACGAATGGACTTTGCTGCTGCCTGTATGATGTACAGTAGGCTTCATTTCAAGCAGATGTAATATACAGAATTTTAAGCAAACTAAGTTGAAAAAGCAGGTTGAACCTGAGGTTCAGGCACCATAAAACCTTTTCAGCCATGCACAGCAGAACCGGACTGGAGCCTGCCTCTGTTCACCAACCCTAGGCCTGGGCATTGTACATCACCCTGGGGTGTGGGAGGGGATCACAGGGGCCACACAGCTAGTTTGGGGCCTTGTATGTGGCAGGGGCTCTGTGAACATTTGTGGAATCAGTGAGCGATGTCGCCTCAGCCCACACCATCCAGATCGAGCACGTTCGCTGGTAGCCAGCAGTGGGAGTCACGGGACATGTGCCACACTGGCTGAGTTTATGGAAGCAAGGTGTTTGCATCCCAAGGAGCTAAAACCCCAAATGAAGGGGATGGTCAAGCTGGAGCAGGCTGGCTCTCACTGACTCAGACACAGTCTAGGAGGCTGTCCATGAAGGCAATCTGGTGTGACAAAATACAGATACCAGGCCAGGTGCAGTGGCTCACACCTGTAATCCCAGTATTTTGAGAGGCCAAGGCAGGAGGATCATTTGAGGCCAGGAGTTCAAGACCAGTCTAGGCAACATAGAGAGACCCCATCTCTACAAAAATTTAAAAATTAGTTGGGCAAGCGAGACATGGTGGCTCATGCCTGTAATCCCGGCATTTTGGGAGGCTGAGGTGGGTGGATCACCTGAGGTCAGGAGTTCAAGACAAGCCTGGCCAACATGGTGATACCCCATCTTTACTAAAAATACAAAAATTAGCTGGGTGTGGTGGCAGGCGCCTGTAATCCCAGCTACTAGGGAGGCTGAGGCAGGAGAATTGCTTGAACCTGGGAGGCAGAGGTTGCAGTGAGCTAAGATCGCGCCACTGTACTCTAGCCTGGGTGACAGGGCAAGACTCCGTCTCAAAAAAAAAAAAAAAAAAAAATTAGCTGGGCATGATGGCTTGTGCCTGTAGTCCAATTTGGGGAGCTGAGGTGGGAAGATCACTTGAGCCAAGGAGTTCAAGGCTGCAGTGAGCTGTGATTTTACCACTGCGATATGGCCTGGACGATAGAGTGAGACTTTGTCTTAAAAAAAAAAAAAAAAAAAAAAGAAGTAGATACCACGTGGGTAAAGAGTCTTGTCTCCTTTCCTTACCAGAAGAGATGGTGCTAATTCAGGATTGTTACTATCTTTTCTTTTTTTCTTTTTTTTTTTGAGATGGAGTCTCGCTCTGTCGCCCGGGCTGGAGTGCAGTGGCCGGATCTCAGCTCACTGCAAGCTCCGCCTTCCGGGTTCACGACATTCTCCTGCCTCAGCCTCCGAGTAGCTGGGACTATAGGCGCCCGCCACGTCGCCCGGCTAGTTTTTTGTATTTTTTAGTAGAGACGGGGTTTCACAGTGTTAGCCAGGATGGTCTCGATTGTTATTATATTTTCATTATAAAGTACAATTACTTACAGGTTTTTTTTGTTTTGTTTTGTTTTGAGACAAGATCTCACTCTGTGACCCAAGCTGGAGTGCAGTGGTGTGATCACGGCTCACTGCAACCTCCGCTTCCTAAACTCAAGCAATCCTCCCTCTTCAGCCTCCTGAGTAGCTGTAACCACAGACATGTACCATTATACTTAGCTAAATTTTGCTTTTTTTTCTGTTTTGTAGAGACAGGGCATCTCACTATGCTGCCTAGGCTGGTCTTGAACTCCTGGGCTCGAGCACTCCTCCTGCTTTGGCTTCCTAAAGAGATGGGATTCCAGGTGTGAGCCACTGGGCCTGCCTTATTTACAGTTTAATGATAACATGTGCTGTGCTTAGAAGTTTGCAGTTTGCAATATGAATTTACATTCATATCGGTGTTATTGCCCTTGGGACTTCGGCTGCCCTGGGAAGATTAGCTGCTATATTGTAGATGGAAAACTGAGGTTGTAGCATTGAGATTTGCCCAAACCATTTGGGTGGTAAATGGTGCAACCAGGACACCAAGTGTCTCCTGGTCTCACATTGTCACACCTTGATAGTATGTTTTGACAGCAGGTTGTTTTGGGGAGGATGCTTTCAGATATGAGTTGTAAAAACCCTACAACTCATATGTGTAAAAATGGGCTTGAACAACAAGGTCACTTAATATTTCACATATTGAGAAGTGAGTGGCTGCAGAGATGGCTAATTTGGCAGCATCACACAGTCAAAGACCCTGCCTCCTGCTCTGCCTTCCCCAGGCTGTCTTGCCTCATGGCTCTAAGATGGCTGCCACTACTCCAAGTCATCACAACCTCACACAAGGGTGTCCAGAAATAAGGACACATTTTCTCTTCTTGCATCCCCTCTCCCTACTTATAAAGGCACCTTAGCCAACTTCTTACTTGTCATGGATGAGAACTGAGTGAACCTTCCCATATCTCGACCCATGCAATGATAATCGTGTCCACTTTTCTTAAACTTTCTGATATCTAGAATCTTAAGAAAACCAGGGGTTGATTAGTGAGGAAAAAGGAAGAGGAGATGACTGCTGGGATTCAAATTTCATATTTGAGAGGTCAGTCATGTACCTGCCTCCCTCATAGTCTGTTCTTTTTTTTTTTTTTTTTCTTTTTGAGACGGATTCTCGCTCTGTTGCTCAGGCTGAAGTGCAATGGTATGATCTCGGCTCACTGTAACCTCCACACTGCCCGCCTCGGGTTCAAGCAATTCTCCTGCCTCAGCTTCCAATGTAGCTGGGATTACAGGTGCCCGCCACCATGCCCGGCTATTTTTTGTATTTTTAGTAGAGATGGAGTTTCACCACGCTCGCCAGGCTGGTCTCAAACTTCAGACCTCAGGTGATCCATCCACCTCAGCCTCCCAAAGTGCTAGGATTACAGGTGTGAGCCACCACGCCTGGCCGCTCATAGTCTATTCTAAAGCACACAGTTATCTGGGGTGCCTGCTGGAGGGGGTCCTAAGCTGGAGGGGGTCCTAGGCTGTGGGGGTGGGGGATCCTAGGCCGCCTGTTTTGAATCATGTGATCTTCCTCCACAGCTGATGGGAACAGGGGTGAGCATTTAACCCAAAGCAACCAGTCCTGGCATGGATAGAGAAGTGGGACCAGTCAGATACTATTCAAAGTGTGGCCTTTGAAGAAATAGGTGATCACAGCTGAATGCTAATCAGCAGACTCACTAGGCACATATTTCTTTTGAAGGAGAAGTTCTTTAGACTTTCTGGTTTCTTCATCTGTAAAAACAGGAACACTAATAGCTCTGACCTGGTAGGATTTTAAAATTTTTATGTATTAATTTCTTAAATTTATTTTTAGAGACAGGGTCTCGCTATGTTGCCCAGGCTGGTCTCAAACTCCTGGGCCTAAGCAATCCTCCTGCCTTAGCCTCCCAAAGTGCTGGGATTACAGGTGTGAGCCACCACATCTGGCCTCTTGTGGTTTTTATAATGATTACAGGAGGGAAACATGATGTAGCAGTTGCTCAATAGATGTTAGTTATTCTTATTACCACTTTATTTTCCGACTCCCGTAACGTAGACTGAGCTGCTTTCCTTACTTCTGTGGACACTGACATCCCCTGGGGAACTGCCACAAACGCACATTTCCGGGCTGATCCCTGGAGGAGGGACTGAGTCCATTGGTTGACTTTGAGAGATGGTCCTTTTGAGGAAGACCACAGCTGCAGGGTCCTGTCCTAATCTTGGTTTCTGAAGAGGTCATCCGCTGGCCAAATGCATCCTGGGCCATCCCATGATGGACATAGAAGACTATTACTGTAGTCTTTGTATTTCTAGAACAAATGCATAGTGCCTTACTGTATTTCTAGAACAAATGCAAATGTGCAGTAGGTACTCAGTGAAAATGCTGGTCAGTTCCAGTTCTGGAAGTATGCTGTGCACAGACAGTGCATTCCTCAGCAGGTGGCCTCCCTAAATGTCATCCTCCCTGAATGCTGGTGCTCCCTAAAATGATCCTCCCTGAATGCTGGTGCTCCCTAAAATGATCCTCCCTGAATGTTGGTGCTCCCTAAAGTGATCCTCCCTAGATGTGATCCTCCCTGAATGCTGGTTCTCCCTAAAGTGATCCTCCCTCAATGCTGATTCTCCCTGAATGCTGGTGCTCCCTAAATCCTGATTCTCCCTGAATGCTGATGCTCCCTAAAATGATCCTCCTTAAATGTGATCCTCCCTGAATGCTGATCCTTTCTCATGTGGTCCTCCCTCACATGATCCTCCCTAAATGCCGACCCTATAGAGAGCGCTTGGCACCATCTCCCCCCAGCCTGTCTCCTCTGGCCTTCCTATTAATGGAGGTAATTGGGAATCACTGCTGAAGTGCTCAAAACCACACAGTCTGCTTGGCCAGATCACATACTTCTCAGCTGCCCCCTCCATGTGGGAAACTCAATCCATCAGTGGCCCCGCCAGCCCTTCCCGCCAGTGTGCAGGCAAAGAGCCGATGCTGTCTGTGGGGCTGGCACTCAGGTGGGGTGGGCCCTGAAATTCCCCACCGTGGAAGCTGCTGGAGAATAAATGCAGATACCGAGGAGGGAGGAAGCCGAGAGGCTGGTGGCTCGGCTGTGCTCCGGGGAGTGGGTCATGCACTCCCAGAGCCCCTCTCCCTCCTCCCTGGATAGGAAAAATCCACACAACTTTGCCCTTCAGACCTCCGTGCTGCGCCCTGGAAACCGTGTCATCGCCTTTGTGTTTTTGCAAAAAGATTTGGTCAGTTGCCATGGAGATTTCAGATCATCCTTTCCCTCTAAAAATCAATAACCTTAACTTTTCAATTCCTCCCCTGTGGTGCTTCGAAACGGACAGTTCCAGTAAAAACTATTATGAGGAAACGCAGGCAGGTCTATCTACTATCCAAACACTCCTACTGTTTTTTGTGCCCTAAAAGCTGATCAGGCCATGGTGTTACATACACTCAGCTATCCCTATGTGAACAAAACCACCACTCCCTGCGGTGTTGAGGCGGATGAGTGACGGGCAGGAACAGCAGCCTCAGAGATACTCATTTTGCTGGAAGGGATGACCCGATTTGTGCCAATTTGCCTGACGGCAGACAGATGATGGAGAAGTGATCTCAGGGGGCCACTGGGGGGCTGTGGCTATGAGCACCTTCATGGACTGTGTCCATTTACCCCCACTGGGCTCAGCCTCTAGCTTCTGTCTCTCCATCCTGCCCCAGCAGGTACTCCTGGAACCCCATTCTGACCCAGTTCTCTTCTTTAAAAACTTCCCATGTGTTGGCCGGGTGCAGTGGTGCAGGCCTGTAGTCCTGGCTTCTTGAGAGGTGGAAGAATTTCTTGAGCCCAGGAGTTCTGAGACCAGCTTGGGCGACATAGCAGGACCCCATCTCTGCAAAAAAATTTCTTTAAAAAATAACTGGGCATGGTGGCACGTACCTCTAGTCCCAGCTAATTAAGAGGCTGAGGCAGGAGGATTGCTTGAGCCCAGGAAGTTGAGGCTGCAGTGAGCTAGAATTACACCACTGCACTCTAGCCCGGACAACAGAGCAAGATGCTGTCCCTATGAAAACAAACAAAAAAACAAACCTCATCCTACTTTCCCTGTTTTCACCTCCTCTTTTCCAGTAGAGTGAGTCTCCAAGCTCCTCCAGAGTCAACATGTCTCCACCTTCCACCCCCATCGAGTGGATATCCTGCTCGCCCCTTCCAGAAGGGGATGGGGAGTAGATGGGGCATCTACTCCACCCACTGTGGGCAGCTCATTGTACCCATGGGCAGCCCATTGCACCTGTGGGCAACTCTTCCTGGCAGCAGGTACCTCCTTAGCCTGAGTGATGCCTGTCTCCCAGCAGCCTCATGCTCTGACCTGACTCCGTGCCCTCTGGAGCCATGAGAGCAAATCTGGCCCGACTCCACTACAGGATCTTGGGACAGAGAGCTGGCTGCCTTCACCATGGCCCTCAGCTTGTTGCTGCTCGATATTCCTGAGGGACCTGTCCTCAACAGCCCTCACCTGCCCTGCTAGAGAGGGCAGGTCTGAGCCTGAGGAGCCGTGGGATCTCCCTTTCACCCGACCAAATCCCGGGCGATGACTTTTCTTCCCATGGGAGCTCACGGCTCTAACTCTGACATTAGCCTCCACTCCCTCCCAGCTCAGTCACCTTCTGCTTGTAGGACAGTGGCCACGGATATCTCCTCCCAGGGCTCTGGGTGGCAGTTTTTCTGCATTTCTATTGAACCTCATGGCAGACACAGGGAGAGTCCTCAGTGAGGTAGGAGATGGGATTTGACTCTGGAGATGGGGTGCAGACACTGGACCAAATTGAGGACTAGCTAAAAGAGGGAAGAGGTGAAAGCACCTCTCCATAAAACACACCCCCTAGCGCCATGACAATTTACCATTGCCATGGCAACACCCAGAAGTTACAGCCCTTTTCCAGGGCAACGCCCTGATGACCCAGAAATTAGCACTCTTTCAAGGTTACCACCCGGAAGTTACCACTTAGTCATATGCAAATTAAGGGGCGGGTTACACAGAAATTAAGAACAACCCTAATTTGCATACTATTGATGACCTTAATTTGCATCTTGATTTGCGTATCATTAAGATGGATATAAATATAAGTGAAACACTGTCTCTGAGCTGCTACTCTGGGCACACTGCCTGTGGGGTAGCCTTGCTCTGCAAGGAGCAGAACGTCTGCTGCTGTTGTGCATTGCTGCTTTGATAAAAATTGCTAATACCACTGGCTTGCCCTTGAATTATTTCCCAGGTTAAGCCAAGAACCCTCCCTGGTTAAGCCCCAACATTGGGGCTAACCTACCCTGCATCAGTGAAGCAGATTCTGAGCCAGAGTCTAACATGGAGGGTGTTTATCAGGGATGACTTTTAGGATGAATTGCTGGGGAAGGGAGGGGACTGAGGCAGGAATGAGCAGAAGGTCTCCATATAGGCCAGGACAGCTGCCCTAGACCCCATGAGGCTCTGCAGCTGGCATGGTCCTTCAGGGTTGTCCCCAGGCAGAGATATGTCCAGGCTTTTCAAGTGCGCCTCCACCAGTCACAGGATGAAGGGTGCCCCGGGAAGAGCTGGGACCTTGGATGAGGTGATTCTGAGCAGCTGAATGATGGATGTCTGTTGACAGCACTTCCTGTAGCTGGGGCTAAAAGCCTTTTTCGTTGCAGGGGATCTGGGTGGCACAGCCTGACATCTACCACAAGGGCTGGTGGGCATGGAGGGGAACAAAGCATGTTCCTGATGCTATTTTCCTAGTAAGACAGCCTGGGATGGCCTTTGATTTGTAGAGGTCACAACTCACACCGTTGACTCATGCTGAACTTATTGTTGGCAGGAACCTCTACATCCCATCTGAGACTCGTCCTCTGGACTCTGGGGCTGCAGTGCAGGACTTCACATTCGCCTGGTCATATTTCATCTTGTTAGACTTGGCTCCTTGCTGCGGCTGTGCAGATCTAGCTTGGATCCCAACTGTCTCCTAAGACCCAGGCCCCTGTCTCGGCTGGCTCCTGGTCTTCCACAGTTCCCAGCAGCAGTTTGCTGCCTCACCAGTCAAGGTCTTCCTCTCCTAGAGGCATGGCCCCAAGAAGACAGACAGCCACATGCCAAGACCCAGATCATCTGGCTATTTAGCAAAGTGTTTAAGGGTTGCCTGTTGACTTGTTGCATGGCCTTGGACATATTATTTACTCCTTCCTGTGCCTCAGTTTCCTTATCTGTAAAAGTAGAATAATAACAGTACTTACCACCCAGAGTTGGGTGAAGATGATCAGGACACCTTGCTTAGGCAGCAGAATGAGGAGGGGAAGAGAAACCACTCTGTGTACTTGGCTGGGGTCTGAACCACACTCAACTCTCATCTCATTGGTTTCAAATAAGAGTAGGGATAGTTCCTCCTCTTTGCTATTTTTCCTGGTCCTTGAGGGACATGGGTAAGAAGGACCTATGAGGGGATATTTTATTTGCTCTCTGACACTCCACCTGTTCTCATTAGCAAAGTGGATGGAACATGGGGTTGGGCATGAGAAGACTGAGTTTCAAGGCATAAATTTACTACGTACTCATTCTGTGACTTGTGGTCTTCTCTGGAGTTTCTTATCTGTAAAATTCATGCATGTCACATTGTTGAGAAGATCGAACTGAGGAATGTACACATATTCAATTGCCAGGGCTGCTATGCCACCGACTGGGTGGCTTAAACAAAATAAATTTATCTCTTCATAGTTCTGGAGGCTGGAAGTAGAAGATCGAGGTGTGTTACCACCTGATCAGGTGGTGAGAACCCCACCCACTTTGCAGACACAACCAAAATAATGAAACAGTAAGTGTTGCAGCAGAGAAAGGGTTTAATTATTGCAAGGCAACTGAGCAAGGAGGACAGGAGATAGTTCTCAAATCCACCTCCCTGAGATTTCAGAGGCTAGGATTATTTTTTTTTTTTTTTTTTTTTTTGAGACGGAGTCTCACTCTGTCGCCCAGGCTGGAGTGCAGTGACCGGATCTCAGCTCACTGCAAGCTCCGCCTCCCGGGTTCACGCCATTCTCCTGCCTCAGCCTCCAGAGTAGCTGTGACTACAGGCGCCCGCCACCTCGCCCGGCTAGTTTTTTGTATTTTTTTAGTAGAGACGGAGTTTCACCGTGTTAGCCAGGATGGTCTTGATCTCCTGACCTCGTGATCCGCCCGTCTCGGCCTCCCAAAGTGCTGGGATTACAGGCTTGAGCCACCGCGCCCGGCTATTTTTTTATTTTTTATTTATTTTTCATTTTTTTTGAGACGGAGTCTCGCTCTGTCGCCCAGGCTGGAGTGCAGTGGCGTGATCTCGGCTCACTGCAACCTCTGCCTCCTGGGTTCATGCCATTCTCCTGTCTTAGCCTCCTGAGTAGCTGGGACTACAGGTGCCCACCACCACGCCCAACTAATTTTTTGTGTTTTTAGTAGAGACAGGGTTTCACCGTGTTAGCCAGAACGGTCTTGATCTCCTGACCTTGTGATTCGCCCACCTTGGCCTCCCGAAGTGCTGGGATTACAGGCGTGAGCCACCATGCCTAGCCCAAGGCTAGGGTTTTTAAGGATGGTTTGGTGAGCAGGGGGCTAGGGAATGGGTCCTGCTCATTGGTTGGGCATGGACTCTTAGGGGTGTTAAAACCATCTTTGTGCACCAAGTCCATTTCTGGGTGGTGGAGGGTCATAAGTCTCTGGTCCAGCTGGTGTTCATTGGTTCATCGGTTCATCTGAAAGCAAACTCTAAAAAATATTGCAAAGACCAGTCTTAGGTTTCATAATAACATGACCCCTGAATACTAAGTTATTACAGAAGAACAAACTAGGGAACAATGGTGGGTTCTCATTTTATCGTACCTGCATCTTAGCAACTTTTGGTTGTTGTGAAAGAAGTTGCGTGACTCAGGATCATTGTTCTTGAAAAAAGAAGTTTATTAATCTTGTTGGACAGCCTGCCTGGGACTAGGAGAGGAAGGTGGTGAATTATTAGTGACTACTGTCTGTTGAAATGACTGTACATGTAATCATGCATGAAGGATGCAAAGGTCAGAGAGAAAGGAAAATAAATATAACAAACATCTTATGATTTAGCTCTCCCTGGTTCAAGAGATTCTCCTGCCTCAGCCTTCTGAGTAGCTGGGATTACAGGTGTGCACCACCACGCCCAGCTAATTTTGGTGTGTGTGTATGTGTGTGTGTGTGTTTGAGACAGAGTCTTGCTCTGTAGCCCAGGCTGGAGTGCAATGGCATGATCTCAGCTCATTGCAACCTCTGCCTCCTAGGTTCAAGTGATTCTCCTACCTCACCCTTCCAGAGTGCTAGGATTTCAGGCATGAGGCACCACACCCAGTTATTTTTTTTTTCCTAATTTTTTTGTAGAGCTGGGGTCTTGCTATGTTGCCCAGGCTGGGCAAACCTTAGTTCTAACAGAGCTTCTTGAACATGGTTGGCAGGCAAGCCCACTGGCGCTGGCCTGTCTGAGGGACTGGGCAGGTGTGGCCAGGTAATTAGGACAGTGAGGGCAGATGTGGTGCTGGGGAGCTGGGCCTGAAGCTGGACACCCCCAACCTTGAGATGGCTCAGATCCTGCTGGGGCTGAGGGCCTGCCACAGACCACAGCCTGAAGCAGGTGCTGTGGTTGAGCTGAGTGACTGTGAGTGAGAGGGCTCCATCTGGGATGCAGGGCTTGGGGTCAGAGCAACAGAATTTTACCACGCCTGCCTTGTCCCCGCCGTCTTCAGGAGCTGGGAGTCTTCCCGTAGGACGAAGGCTAAGACAGAGGCATACAAGGGGCCCGTGGGACAGGAGGACCTTTCCTGGCTGGAGGGTCAGGGAAGGCTCCCAGGAGGGACACGGCCACTTCTGTGCTTGAGAGGGCGCCCTCTGGTGGTAGATAGAGGAGACTGCAGGCTAGGAGGGTAGGATGGGCCGAGGTTCAGGACCACCATGGGAGAGGCGTCAGGACACGGACTTGGAGGCACGGTGCTTAATTGACTGTAAGGAGGCAGGGAAGCGAGGGAGGAAAGGAGAAGGTGGAGTCTGGGTGATTTGCTCCTGGTAAGGAAACGGGGAACTTAGAGGTGCTGGTCTCCAAGCTGGAGGAGCAAGTCGGGGTTGAATAGTGATGGATTCAGTTGGATTGGACAGGTTGGCATTGTGTGTACTGCAGTGTCCTGTGGGACATGATGGTGTGTGACCACTGTCTGGGCAAGCAGGCAGGCACGGTGGTGACTCAACAGGGGGGCAGGACAGAGCTCAGGATGAGGAAATGAGGTCAGACTGTGTGGTTCTGGTGGGAAGGTGGGGGGCGTGGGGGTGCACTGGCAAGGCCTTGGGGCCTTGCAGAATTGCTTGGGCCCAGGAGGTCAAGGCTGCAGTGAGCTATGATAATGCCATTGCACTCCAGCCTGGGCAACAGAACAAGACTCCGTTCCTAAAAACAAACAAACAAACAAAAAACTAAAACAAAACAAAACAAAACAAAAAACAAAAGCCCTGGTCTCTGACTCAGGCTCGGGGGCTCAAGTGTCCTGGGGAGGGAGAGGATGCATGAGATCAACTCTCAAAGCAAAGCTCAGTTAGGAGCACTGGGGCTTGGGAGGCCAAGCCTGAGGCTTGGGTAGAGGTGGTGAGGTAGGAGGTGGAACTTGACTCCAGACGCAGAGTTTGGACGCCAGACCAAATTGAGGACTAGCTAAACGAAACAGGTCGGGTCAGAAGCACCTCTGCATAAGACATGCCCACCAGTGCACCATATCAGTTTACCATTGCCATGGCAACACCAGGAGTTACCACGCCTTTTCATGACAACAACCCAACAACCCTAAAGCTACCACCCTCATCCTGGAAGTTTATGCATAAACCACCCCTCAATTTGCATACAATTAAAAGTGGGGCCGGCACAGTGGCTCATGCCTGTAATCCCAGCACTTTGGAAGGCCGAGGCCCATGGATCATTTGAGGTCAGGAGTTTGACACCAGCCTGACCCATATGGTGAAACCCTGTCTCCACTGAAAGTACAAAAATTAGCCAGGTGTGGTGGCGTGCGCCTGTAATCCCAGCTACTAGGGAGGCTGAGACAGGAGAATCCCTTGAACCTGGGAGGCAGAGGTTGTAGTGAACCAAGATTACATCACTGCACTTCAGCCTGGGCCACAGAAAAAAAGTGCATATAGATTTGATTGTGTGCAGCCCTGCCTCTGAGCTGCTATTCTGGGCACACTGCCTCTGGGGTAGCCCTGCTCTGCAGGGAGCAGAGCCGTACACTGCCACTTCAATAAAAGTTGCAACACCACCGGCTCGTCCTTGAATTCTTTCCTGGGAAAAACTAAGAACCCTCCCAGGCTAAGCCTCAATTTTGGGGCTCCCTTGTCCCACATCACCAGGGCTATGGGGGGAAGAGGCTACTTCAGCAGTATCTCTTAGGGTGGCAGGAAGCCTCGGAGAGGGGTTGGCTGGTCACATTCAGAGATGGGCATGAACCTGGGAAGTATTCTGAAGGTCACTCTATCCCATCATTACATGATTTCCTGAGATCACTTAGCACTCGTTTTCTCTATTAACCCCCAATTAAGGATTTGACAGCTCAGCGAAACCACAGAGCCAAACGCTTGGTGGGGTGAAAGTGCTATGGGAGCAAGCCTTGAGCTGGTTGTGGCTCCGGACAGCTTGATTGCTCCTCCCCCTCAGTGAAGTGGGCCTCTTCTTGCAAGAAAAAGAGACTTGGGGCCGGGCACGGTGGCTCGTGCCTGTAATCCTAGCACTTTCGGAGGCTGAGGCGGGTGGATCACTTGAGGTCAGGAGTTCCAGACCAGCCTGGCCAACATGGCGAAACCCAGTCTCTACTAAAAATACAAAATATTAGCCTGGTGTGATGTCGGGTGCCTGTAATTCCAGCTACCTGGGAGGCTGAGACAGGAAAAAGCGTGAACCCAGGAGGTGGAGGCTGCAATGAGCTGAGATTGTGCCATTGCACTCCAGCCTGGGCCGCAAGAGTAAAACTCCATCTCAAGAAAGGAAAGGAGAGGAGAGGGGAGGGAAGGGGAGGGGAGGGGAGGGGAGGGGAGGGAGGGGAGGGAGGGAGGGAGGGAGGGGAGGGGAGAGGAAGGGAAGAGAAAGAGACTTGGCAGGAGCAAATCTGTCCCCAAGGCCTTTGCTAGGAGTGAGTTTACTGTCTTGGACCCTCTCTGAGTGCTCAGCTGGGGAGAAGGGAAGGGAAATGAGGAAGGAACATTGCTGAGATGATGACCAGAGATAATACCAGTCCCTTGCCATCCTGATGGAGGCTGCCAGGAGTGTGTTCATTTCTTGGCAGTTCGAGGACCAGGCCTGCCATGTCCCAGTTCTGTCCTCCTGGGTCAGTCCTTCCAGGAGGGTCATGAAAGGGACGTATGTCTCCTGCTGAGCACCTTTCTGGCTGCAATTATTTTATGGCCCCCAAAGCACTGTTCACCCACTGCTGTGCACCTGCCATAATCAGGAGCTGAGGTGTGCAGGTGGGTGGTGGCAGTATGACACTGCCAGACAGCAGACAGAGGCAGACAAAACACTCAGGATGCAGGGATCCTAGGGGCAAGACCATGGGGGTCGTCACAACCACGGGTACCTGGGGATGCACAGGTTTTAGAACTCCATCTGGAAAAGCCTGGGGCCCCCTTTCCTTGTCTCTGCCTCCCTTTCATTGTTTTTGGCCTGGTTTTGATTTTTGGAAGCCATTTCCAGCCCATTTAAAGACCAAATGTTCTGGAGACGGTGATTTGAGGTATTTGGAAATGTTTTCCAATTCACAGCTCATTTCTCTATGGAAAGCCCTGACTCAGTGTGGTTCAGAGATGCTGGACGGTCTGTCTGTTCTAGAACCCTCGGGGTGGATCTCAGGATCCCACAGTAGCCCATCCCAAGGAAAGTCACCTCTCTCCCTCTCTCTCTCTTTCTCTGTGTGTGTGTGTGTGTGTGTGTCGGAGTCTTGCTCTGTCTCGCAGGCTGGAGTGCAGTGGCGTGAACTCGGCTCACTGCAACCTTTACCTCCTGGCTCAAGCAATTCTCTCGCCTCAGCCTTCTGAGCAGCTGGGATCACAGGCACCTGCCACCACGCCCAGCTAATTTTTGTATTTTTAATAGAGATGAGGTTTTGCCATGTTGGCCAGGCTGATCTCAAACTCCTGACCTCATGTGATCCACCCATCTCGGCCTCCCAAAGTGCTGGGATTACAGACATAAGCCACTGTGCCCGGCTCACCTCTCTTTTTGGAAACACACTGAATGCTCGGGCTAGAGCTGAGGCTTTCCAGTAGAATCAAAGGAAGGGCCCAGGCTGCTGAAGTCTCAAACAGTTTCAGGACCTTTTCAATTGGCAGAGGTGGAATTCACAGTTTGTACTGGGTAGGTGGGATCCCGCCAGTCCTTGGGTCGGGAAGACTAGACTCCCTTTGCAGCTCAGCCTCTGGTTTGAGCTGTAGCTATGGGCAATGAAGTTTAACCTCAGCCTTTCTTTTCCCTTCTGCAAACTAGGACTGTCTTTAAGCTGTTATTCCTTTGTAGGGTTTAAGTAACCAGTTGATTAAGAATGATGCCTTGATTTAGGTAATGTTGCATGATTTACACACTACTGACTGGGATGTGTTCATTTAGTCCTCATTATGACCTTTTTTTTTTTTTTTTGAGATGGAGTTTCACTCTTGTTGCCCAAGCTGGAGTGCAGTAGTGCGATCTCGGCTCACTGCAACCTTCGCCTCTCAGGTTCAAGCGATTCTCCTGCCTCAGCCTCCCCAGTAGCTGGGATTACAGGCGCCCACTACCACGCTTGTCTAGTTTTTTGTATTTTTTGTAGAGACTGGGTTTGGCCATGTTGGCCAGACTGGTCTCGAACTCCTGACCTCAGGTGATCTACCTGCCTTGATTTCTCAAAGTGCTGTGTTTACAGGCATGAGCCACTGTGCCCAGCCTCATCATAACCGTAAGAGTTAGATTTTAAATATAACGGAGGCTCAGAGAAGTGACATCACTCTGCCTAAGTCATACAGCAGGTTTGTGGCAGAACCTGGTTTTATTTTATTTTATTTATTTTATTTTTATTTTTTATTTTTTTTGAGACGGAGTCTTGGTTTGTCGCCCAGGCTGGAGTGCAGTGGTACCATTTCGGCTCACTGCAAGCTCCGCCTCCTGGGTTCACGCCATTCTCCTGCCTCAGCCTCCGAGTAGCTGGGACTACAGGCGCCCACCACCACGCCTGGCTAGTTTTTTGTATTTTTAGTAGAGACGGGGTTTCACTGTGTTAGCCAGGATGGTCTCGATCTCCTGACCTCATGATCCGCCCACCTCGGCCTCCCAAAGTGCTGGGATTACAGGCGTGAGCCACCGCGCCTGGCAGAACCTGGTTTTAAACTAGGTTTCCTGGTGCCTGTGAGGAGGGGGCTCAACTTTTCACTACTTTTCCCTTTTCTTCCATGTTTTTGTTTTGTTTTGCTTTGTTTTGTTTTGTTTTGTTTTGTTTTGTTTTGTTTTGTTTTGTTTTGTTTTGTTTTGTTTTGTTGAGACAGGGTCTGGCTCTGTCACCCAGACTGGAGTGCAGTGGTGTGATCATAGCTCTCTGCAGCCTTGATCCCTGATCCCAAGTGATCCTCCTGCCTCAGCCTTCCGAGTAGCTGAGACCACAGGCACACGCCACCACGCCTGGCCAATTTTTACTTTTTATTTTATAGAGACGGGGTCTTGCCGCGTTGCCCAGGCGAGTCTGGAACTTCTGGGCTGAAGTGATCCTCCCACCTCAGCCTTCCAAAGGGCTGGGATTACAGGCGTGAGCCACTGCACCCAACTGCTTTCATGTATTTTTGACTGTGCTAGTACTGGTAATATGTGTTTTCCTAGAAAATTGTCCAGTAGTCAGGATTTTGAAATTTTTTGATGTAAGATTATACCTAATATTTGCTTATACATTTAAATCTCTATATGAATTTTTTTTCTTGTTCTTCATGTCTATTAAACCTGTGTTTAGCTGGGCGTGGTGGCTCACACCTGTAATCCCAGCCCTTTGGGAAGCCGAGGTGGGAGGGTCACCTGAGCCCAGGAGTTTGAGACCAGCCTGGGCAACGTGGCCAGATCCCGTTTCTACAAAATATGCAAAAGTTAGCCAGTGTGGTGGCA
Organism: Trachypithecus francoisi; assembly: GCF_009764315.1. Lineage (NCBI taxonomy): Eukaryota > Metazoa > Chordata > Mammalia > Primates > Cercopithecidae > Trachypithecus > Trachypithecus francoisi. The sequence goes on from NW_022681469.1 coordinate 116,382,141, forward strand.
CACACCTGTGGTCCCAGCTACTTGGGAGGCTGAGATGGGAGGATTACATGAGCCCAGGAGGTTGAGGCTGTGGTGATCATGCCACTACACTCCTGACCTCAAGTGATCCACCGGCCTTGGCCTGCCACAGTAGTGGGATTACAGGCATGAACTACCACGCCCGTCCTGAACTCATGTCTTTCTTCAGCTCTTGTAAATTTTCTTGTTATTTCTTCAAGTACATGCTTCTCTTTTTTTTTTTTTTTGAGACAGAGTCTTGCTCTGTCACCCAGGCTGGAGTGCAGAGGTGGATCTTGGCTCACTGCAAGCTCCGCCTCCCGGCTTCACGCCATTCTCCTGCCTCAGCCTCCTGAGTAGCTGGGAATACAGGTGCCCACCACCTTGCCCGGCTAGTTTTTTGTAATTTTTAGTAGAGACAAGGTTTCAGCGTGTGAGCCAGGATGGTCTCGATCTCCTGATCTCATGATCCACCCGCCTCGGCCTCCCAAAGTGCTGCGATTACAGGCACGATCCACCGCGCCCGGCCCTCTTTGTTCTTTTTGATCTTCCCTTCCAGAGCTACTACTAGATAGATGTTGACCCTTGGTCTTCCTCTAGGTCCCTTGTTGCCTGTTTCTGCCTGTTTTCCATCTCTGTTTCTTTTTGCAGTGTCTTCTGGGGAAGGTCACAGCTTAGATTTGCAGCTCATCAGTTCACTTTTTAGCTGTTTCCATTCTGTTTTTCACAGTCATACATTTCACTTCTAAGATACTGAATTTTTTTATTTCATTTTTGTGTGTGTGTGTATGTGACAGAGTCTTGCTCTGTCACCCGGGTTGGAGTGCAGCGGCGCGATCATGGCTCACTGCAGTCTCAAACTCCTGTGCTCCACCGATCCTCCTGCCTCAGCCTCCTGAGTAGCTGGGACCACAGGAGTGTCAGGGACCATGCTCGGCTAATTTTTGTATATTTTTGTAGATAACATGTTTCACCGTGTTGCCCAGGCTGGTCTAAACTCCTGGGGTCAAGCTATCCACCCGCCTTAGCCTTCCCAAATGCTGGGATTACAGGTGTGAGCCACCACGCCTGGCCAGAATTTTTTAGTGAGTGATACATTGTCTTATTTATTTGAGGGCATTAATTATGCTTTTTTTTTTTTTTTTTTTTTTGAGACGGAGTCTCGCTCTGTCGCCCGGGCTGGAGTGCAGTGGCCGGATCTCAGCTCACTGCAAGCTCCGCCTCCCGGGTTCACGCCATTCTCCTGCCTCAGCCTCCCCGGTAGCTGGGACTACAGGCGCCGCCACCTCGCCCGGCTAGTTTTTTGTGGTTTTTAGTAGAGACGGGGTTTCACTGTGTTAGCCAGGATGGTCTCGATCTCCTGACCTTGTGATCCGCCCGTCTCGGCCTCCCAAAGTGCTGGGATTACAGGCTTGAGCCACCGCGCCCGGCCTAATTATGCTTTTAAAAATGGTCTCCATCTATTTGTTTTACTATTTTTTAAGGGGGTGTGATTTATTGCCTGTTGAGTTGGTGCCTTTCTTCCATGATACTGGCCTTTTTTCCTTAAATAATTTGAAAGTCTTGGTATCTGGGGTTTTCCATTAGCTTGTTTCTGTTTCCTGAGAATTTGTCTGTTGGTGGGCTGGAGGTATGGATGAAGAATGGGAAACGAGTGTGTAAGAATTCATTTATCTGTCTGACTTTGAGAGTGACCCTGTGTCTCCTGGAGGTCACCACCTTTTTTTTTTTTTTTTTTTTTCAATCCCCCATGACTGAAAGGTCACCAGCTTTTGAGGTCACCCAGCACCCACTCCTCTGACCATACCTACCTTAGGACAGGTGAATTCAATGCCTGATATATATACATATATTTTTAAAATAGAGACAGGGTCTTGCTCTGTCACCCAGGCCGGAGTGCAGTGGCACTATTATATCTATGTATCTCTACATATCCATAGATACAGGTCTATCTATCTATCTATCTATCTATCTATCTAGACATAGATATAAAGGTATATCTATAGATATCTATATCTACAATATATCTATATTTTGAGATGGAGTCTTGCTCTGTCACCCAGCCTAGAGTGCAGTGGTGCGATCTCGGCTCACTGCAACCTCTGCCTCCCGGGTTCAAGTGATTCTCCTATCTCAGCCTCCCGAGTAGCTGGGACTACAGGTGCATGCCATCAAGTCCAGCTATTTGTTTTTGCATTTTTAGTAGAGACAGGGTTTCACCATGTTGGCCAGGCTGGTCTCGAACCCCTGACCTCAGATGATCTGCCCACTTTGACCTCCCAAAGTGCTGGGATTACAGGCATGAGCCACCATGCCCGGCTGTGTATATATATTATTTTTGTAGAGACAGGATCTTGCTATGTTGCCCAGGCTAGTCTAGAATTCCTAGGCTCAAGCAATTCTCCCACCTCGGCCTCCCAAAATGCTGGGATTATGGGTGTGAGCCACCGCACTCATCCTCCAATGCCTGATTCCTGAAACCAGCAGGGACTAGGACCTGGGTCCTACCTGTCCAGCTCCTTCTGTGGTAGTCCCTTAACCAATCGCTCTGACGGTCACCTCTGGATCCCTCCCTACCTCGTCATCTGCATCTGTGCCCCCTTGTGGCTCCCAGCTTCAGCCCCAGTCCTTTTTTGTTTGTTTCTGGCTGTGATTTTCACCTTTGATGTGGGCCCATCTACTTTCTGTCTCTTAGGGACGCATCCAAATGTCTGGTCCATTGCTTCTTTCTTTCCAATGCCCTTAAGGACTTATTTTTCTTATTTTATTTTATTATTATTTTTAGACAGGGTCTCACTCTGTCACCCAGGCTAGAGTGCGGTGGCACGATCACAGCTTACTGTAGCCCCAACCTCCTGGGCTCAAGTGATCCTCCTCCCTCAGCCTCTTGAGTGACTAGGACTACAGGCGTGCGCCACCACAGGTAATTTTTAAACATTTTTGTAGAGATGGGGTCTTGCTATGTTGCCTGGGCTAGTCTCAAACTCCTGGGCTCAAGTGATCCATCCTTCTCGGCCCCGAAAGTGCTAGGATTATGGGCATGAGCCACCACCTGGCCCGGGACTTATTTTTCAATTTTCAATTTCTAGGCTATGGGGATGGGAGGAGGAGGTGGGAGCACCTTGACCTGATCCTGTATTGTTTGTGTACATTCCTTCCTCCCTCCTTCTCTCCACTGCCCAGGCTCGCTGCCCCTTGCTTCTTGTACTCTGAAGGCATTTATTCCCTAGCCTGTCAGGTCACAGGTCTCTTCCTTTCGCCTGCCTCCTCCCCTTCCTTCAGCTTTCTGACTCTCTTTCTTTCTTTCTCTCCCTCTGGCTCTTTCCCTCCCTCCCTCCCTCTCTCTCTCTATTTCTTTTTTTTTTTTTGAGACGGAGTCTTGCTCTGCCACCCAGGCTGGAGTGCAGTGGCCGGATCTCAGCTCACTGCAAGCTCCGCCTCCCGGGTTTACGCCATTCTCCTGCCTCAGCCTCCCGAGTAGCTGGGACTACAGGCGCCCGCCTCGTCGCCCGGCTAGTTTTTTGTATTTTTAAGTAGAGACAGGGTTTCACCGTATTAGCCAGGATGGTCTCGATCTCCTGACCTCGTGATCCGCCCATCTCGGCCTCCCAAAGTGCTGGGATTACAGGCTTGAGCCACCGCGCCCGGCCTCTCTCTCTATTTCTTTCTCTCTCTTTCTCTCCCTTCCTTCCTCCCTCCCTTCCTTTTCTTTCCTTCCTTCCTTCCTTCTTTCCTCTCTCTCTTTCTTTCTCTCCTTCCTCCTCCTTCCCTTCCTTCCTTCCCCCCCTTCCCTTCCCTTCCCCCTTCCCTTCCCTTCCCCTTCCCTTCCCTTCTCCCTTCCCTTCCCTTCCCTCTCCTCCCTCCCTCCCTCCCTCTTTTCCTTTCTTCCTTCCTTCCTTCCTCCCTCCCTCTCTCTTTCTTTCTTTCTCTCTTTTCCTCCCTTCCTCCCTCCCTTCCTTTCTTTTCCCTCCCTCCCCCTCCCTCCCTTCTTCCTTCCTTCCTTCCTCTCTCTTTCTCTTCTTTCTCTCCTTCCTCCTCCTTCCCTTCCCTTCCCTTTCCCCTTCCCTTCCCTTCCCTTCTGTTCCTTGCCCCTTCCCTTCCCTTCCCTTCCCCCTTCCCTTCCCTTCCCTTCCCTTCACCCTTCCCTTCCCTTCCTTCTCCTTCCTTCCCCCTCCCTCTCTTTCCCTTCCTTCCTTCCTTCTTTCCTTCCTTCCTTCCTTCCTCTCTTTCTTTCTCTTTTTTCTCTCCTTCCTCCTCCTTCCCGTCCCTTCCCTTTCCCCTTCCCTTCCCTTCCCTTCCCTTCTGTTCCCTTGCCCCTTCCCTTCCCTTCCCTTCCCTTCACCCTTCCCTTCCCTTCCCTCTCCTTCCTCCCTCCCTCCCTCCCTCTCTTTCCCTCCCTCCCTCCCTTCCTTCCTTCCTTCCTCCCTCCCTCCCCTCCCTTCCTTTCTCTCTCTGTCTTTCTTTTTTTTCTTTCTTTCTCTTTCTTCAGGGTTTCACTCAGTTCCCGAGGCTGGAGTGCAGTGGCGCGATCATCGCCACTGTGATCCTGGGCTCAAGCCATCCCCCTGCCCTAGCCTCCTGAGTACCTGGGACTACATGTGTGCGCCACCACGCCTGGGCTAATTTTTTAATTTTTATTTTGTAGAGGCAGGATCTCATTATGTGGCTCAGGCTGATCTTGAACTCCTGGGCTCAAGAGATCCTCCTGCCTCAGCCTCCCAAATTGCTGGGATTACAAGTGTGAGCCACTGTGCCTGGCCTGGCCACTTCTCATTGCGGGCTAGACCTGCCATGGTCTCTCTCCATTCTGTGCCTGTTACACTGCTGCCTTCCCTGCTGGCTTTGTCTCCTCTCATGGGCCCCACGTGGTCGGTTGGTTGGCTGGCTAACTTATCTTGCAGTACTCAGCTGGTGGCCTCAGGGCCTGCTGGGCGAGGTGCCCTTTCCCTTCCTGTAGCTCTTGTGCTCAGCACGCGGTGGAACCTGTTACCTGCTGTTCCTATGGACTGTGTCATCTTCTCTCCCCACCAGGGTGAGATTTCCAGGGGCAGGACTGAGTCTTTTTCACCAATTCCACACTGAGTGGTCAGTGACGGAAATGATGCCAAGGCTCAGTGGCCAAGGGTTGTAAGTGTTCTCTCTTCCCCTCAGACCGAGACAGAGGGTCTCAGCGGGCCCCTCATCCAAGAGAGCAAGCCTCCACCCCAGGTTTGTGGGGACCCCTTCCTGTCCAGCACGACCCCCTGACCTGAAGTTGGCAGCTCTGGGAACAGGCACAGCTCATGTGACTGTTGCTCTCTCCACAGGCACTGGTGCCATCACACGGTGACAAGGACGGTGTCCTGCCAGGTGCAGAATGGTTCGGAGACGGTGGTCCAGCGTGTGTACCAGAGCTGCCGGTGGCCGGGGCCCTGTGCCAACCTCGTGAGGTAAAGGCCGCCAGGCTAGCCCGCTCTGCCCTTCCCTCCCATTCCCTCGGATAAACCCAGTCCTAGGACCGCTCTGGGAGAGGCTGGGCTGTGCTCACAGACAAACGCTGAGCGTGCATTTATGAAGCGCCTTCTGTATATAAGGCATGGGTGTGTGTATATGGGGTATATATGTGTGTGTGCATAGATGTCAGAGACGTGCTCTCACTGCAACAGAACCACACAACCCAGTGGCTGTTTGGCAGGCAGAAGACCACCGAGGTCGGGGAAGGCCAGGTAGGACTGAAGAGGGAACCAGCCAGCTTTGTGGCTCCGGGCAGGAACGAGGGGCTACAATGACCTTGGAAATCTAGCCTGCCTTTGGCCCCGACCCTCACAGGTCTCGCCTCTGTCAGCACCATCCCACTCACCAGGCATGTCCCTCTCACTGGCCCTACTTGTCACTGGACCTGCCCCTCACCAGGCCTGCCCCTCACCAGGCCTGCCTTTCACCAGCCCTGACCCTCACGAGCTCCACCCTTCACCAGCCCTGCCCCCACCAGCCACGCCCCTCACCAGCTTTTCCCTACCAGCCCCGCCCCTCACCAGCCCCGCCCCTCACCAGCCCCGCCCCTCACTAGGCCCTCCCTCTCACCAGCCCCGCCCCTCACTAGGCCCTCCCTCTCACCAGCGCTGCCCTCTCACCAACCCCTCCCTCTCACCAGCCCCGCCCATAGGCAGCCCTTCCCTCTCACCAGCTCTCACAACCCTCAGGGGCTCTTCAGCATCCGCAGAGAGACATCTTGGAGTCAGACACTGGCATTCACGGTCTCCAAAGTTCCAACTCTCCTTCTTTAACCTTCCTCCTCCTCTCCATGCCCTGCTTAGCTCCAGGGACTGGCTTCCCCAAACCACTCTCCCCACAGCCAGCCAGCCTGGGGCCTCTACCCCAAGCACGGCGCAGCGGCTGCCCTCAAACTCCGAATCCCTTCCCCTCCTTTGTGCCCTCCCTAACGGGACACTTTGCATGAGTCAGGGCTCTCCAGAGAAACAGAACTAATAGGACGGGTTGGGGGAGAGGGAGAGTGAGAGAGAGACTGAAATGGTAAGGAACTGGCTTGTATGATTATGGAGACTGACGATTATTCCAAACCTGCAGGGTGGGTTGGCTGGCTGAGACCCAGGGAAGAGAGCTGATGTTGCAGCTTGAGGTGGGAGGCTGGCTGCTGGTCAAATGCCTTCTTCCTCCGGGGAAGTCAGTCTTTTTCTTAAAGCCTTCACCTGATTGGACAAGGCCCACCCACATTATAGAGGGCAACCTGCTTTACTCCAAGTCTACTGATTTAAATTAATCTTGGCCGGGTGTGGTGGTTCACGCTTGTAATCCCAGCACTTCGGGAGGATGAGGCAGGTGGATCACTTGAGGTTAGGACTTTGAGAGCAGCTTGGACAACATGGCAAAACCCAGTCTCTACTAAAAATACAAAAATAAGCCAGGCGTGGTGGCGGGCGCCTGTAATGCCAGCTACTCAGGAGGCTGAGGCAGGAGAATCGCTTGAACCCAGGAGGTGGAGATTGCAGTGAGCCAAGATTGCGCCACTGCACTCCAGCCTGGAAAAAAAAAAAAAAAGATTGCTTACGATGGTATCTGCCATGTTTCTCCACTGTTGCATAGTTATCTTTCCCTTTGTCATTTATGTGTACGTTGTGGGGAGACATTTTAAACCTGTACGAATATCCTGTTTCTCATCACACTATCATCTTGCTTGCAACAGTTAATGCTATGGTGTTTGTCAAATGGCGATTTCCTGTTTTCATTCTTTAATAGTAGAGATGCTTCACTTAGGACCCCTATTGCATACAAGTGTTTTGATACAGGTCATTCTGCAAGGGGAATGGCTAGGTAAACGGAATGTCATTCATTTTCAGTTTTATTAGAAAGAGCTGCTTTTACCAGGTGCGGTGGCTCACGCCTGTAATCCCAGCACTTTAGGAGGCTGAGGCGGGCGGATCACCTGAGGTCGGGAGTTCAAGACTAGCCTGGCCAACATTGTGAAACCCAGTCTCTACTAAAAATACAAAAATTAGCTGGATGTGGTGTCAGGCGCCTGTAATCTCAGGTACTTGGGAGGCTGAGGCAGGAGAATTGCTTGAACTGGGAGGTGGAGGTTGCAGTGAGCTGAGATAGCGCCATTGCACTCCAGCCTGGGCAACAAGACCAAAACTCCGTCTCAAAAAAACAAAACAAAACAAAACAAAAAACCTGCTTTTAAATGCTGTACTAGAGAGATGGCCAATGGGTCCAAAATAATTTAAAAAAAAAAAAAAAGCTTCTTCCTTTTCCGCGGAGGGTACAGACACTCCCTCTTTTCTGCCTTCCACACTTCCCCAGGAGCTAAATTCCAAGACCCTCCTGCCTTTCTCCTCAGCAGGGAGTTTCAGATTACTAGGTCATGGCCTCTTGATTTGGGAACAGCTTCTGAGAAGAAAAGTCTTTGAAGTCTGATCTGTCTGTGACACTGACAGGCTGGGCTTTGGCTTAGAGCTGTGTTGGAGAAGTGGCTGTCCTACTCTTTCTTTCTGTTTTTTGTTTGTTTGTTTGTTTTTTGTTTTTTTTGAGACAGGATCTTGCTCTGTTGCCCAGGCTGGAGTGCAGTGGTGCAATCATAGCTCACTGCAGCCTCCAATTTCTGGGCTGAAGTGATCCTCCTGTGCCAGCCTGAGTAGCTGGGACTACAGGCATGTGCCACCATGCCTCACTCATTATTTTTTTTTTTGATAGAGACAGGGGTCTCGCCATGTTGCCCAGGCTGGTCTTGAACTCCTGGCTTCAAGGGATCCTCCTGCCTCAGCTTCCCAAAGAGCTGGGATTACAGGTGTGAGCCACCGTGCCTGGTCTCAACAAGTTAAAGCCGTTACACTATCAAAGCACAATAACGCAGCCAGGCATGGTGGTTCACGCCTGCAATCGCAGCACTTTGGGAGGCTGAGGTGGGTGGATCACCTGAGGTCAGGAGTTTGAGACCAGCCTGGCCAACATTTAGAAACCTTGTCTCCACTGAAAATACAAAAAATTAGCTGGGCGTGGTGGTGGGCACCTGTAATTCCAGCTACTCGGGAGGCTGACGCAGGAAGAATTGCTTGAACCTGGGAGGCGGAGGTTGTGGTGAGCTGAGATCATGCCACTGCACTCCAGCTTAGGTGACAGAGTGAGACTCTGTCTCAAAAAAAAAAAAAAAAGAGAGAAGAAAGAAAGAGAGAGAGAGGAGAGGAAGGAGGGAGGGAGGGGGGAAGGAGGGAGGGAGGGAGGGAGGGAGGGAAGGAAGGAAGGAAGGAAGGAAGGAAGGAAGGAAGGAAGGAAGGAAGGAAGGAAGGAAGGGAAGGAAGACACCTATAAGAAAAACTGGACAAGCTAGCCCCTGAATCACTGACCTGGACTGAAAAATTTTCAAGTGATCGTTAATGTTGCACAGTTGTCTCCTTTACCACTTAAGAAATTATCTGAACAATGTTTCAGAAGCACTGGGGGCTTCTCACCTACTCCTTGGAGTTAGGAGGTGAAAACAGAACATTCAGTCAGGGCTGACATGCGTTTGTTGTGAGTCTCCCTTTTTCCTGCGCAATCTAACTAGTGGGAACCTTGCTAATTAAAATAACTTGGCTGGTGGCAGTCGCTCACACCTGTAGTCCCAGCTATATGGGAGGCTGAGGCAGGAGGATTGCTTGAAGCCAGGGGTTCGAGACCAGCCTGGGCAAGATGGAGTGAGACCTCCATCTTTACAAATTTTTTAAAAAACATTAGCCATGGCCTGGCATGGTGGCTCACAACTGTAATCTCAACACTTTGGGAGGCCGAGGTGGGCAGATCACCTGAGATCGGGAGTTCCAGACCAGCCTGACCAACATGGAGAAACCCCATCTCTACTAAAGATACAAAATTATCCTGGCAGGGTGGTGCACGCCTGTAATCCCAGCTACTTGGGAGGCTGAGGCAGTAGAATCGCTTGAACCGGGGAGGTGGAGGTTGCGGTGAGCCAAGATCATGCCACTGCACTCTAGCCTGGGTAATAAGAGTGAAATTCCATCTTAAACAAATAAATAAATAAATAAAACATTAGCCATGTGTTGTGGTGTGCACCTGTAGTCCCAGCTACTTGGGAGGCCTAGGTGGGAGGATCACTTGAGCCCAGGAATTCGAAGCTGCAGTCAGCTGTGATTGTGCTGCTGTACTCCACCCTGGGTGACAGAGTGAGACCCTGTCTAAAAATAAATAAATAAATAAAATAATAAAACTTAATTTTCATTCTTTTAGAGAAATTTCATTTTGCTGATCTTAATTATCATCATTACTGCTGTTATTATAATTTACTAGGGAATGGGGCAGGCACAGTGGCTCACACCTGTAATCTCAGCACTTTGGGAGGCCAAGGGAGGTGGATCACCTGAGGTCAGGAGATCGAGACCATCCTGGCCAACATGGTGAAACCCCGTCTCTACTAAAAATACAAAAAATTAGCTGGGCATGGTGGCGCGTGCCTGTAATCCCAGCTACTCAGAAGGTGAGGCAGGAGAATCACTTGAACCTGGGAAGTAGGGGCTACAGTGAGCCAAGATAGTGCCACTGCATTCCAGCCTGGGCAACAGAGAGAAAGACTCCACCTTAGCAAAGCAAAAAAATAAGGCCGGATGCGGTGGCGCAATCTCAGCTCACTGCAACTTCTGCCTCCTGGGTTCAAGTGATTGTCCTACCCCAGCCTCCTGAGTAGCTGGGATTACAGGCATGCACCACCACACCTGGCTAATTTTGTATTTTTAGTAGTAATTTTACGCCAGTAATCCCAGCACTTTAGGAGGCCAAGGCGGGTGGATCACCTGAGGTTGGGAGTTCAAGACCAGCATGGAGAAACCCCATCTGTACTAAAAATACAAAAAAATTAGCTAGGTGTGGTGGAATGCCTGTAATCCCAGCTACTCGGGAGGCTGAAGCAGGAGAAGCGCTTGAACCTGGGAGGCAGAGGTGGTGTTGAGCCGAGATCGTGCTATTGCACTCCAGCCTGGGTGACAGGGCAAGACTCTGTCTCAAAAATAAATAAATAAATAAATAAATAAACAAAATCCCAAGTCAGAGTATGTCTTTCTCGTGCTCCAAACCTTCTGGGAGCTCCCATCTCAGTAAAGCTGATACCCCTTTCCATGATAAACTGAGGTCTAACATCATGTAGAGCCTGCTCCCCTTCCTGACCCCAAAACCTTCTAGTCACTGCCTTGCTCCCTGGGCTCTGTCTGGCCCCACGAGCCATTCTGGGCTGCCACACACCAGCTCTGTTCCTCCTCGGGGTCTTCATGGTTACTGTCCTGCTGCCTGGACCATTTTCACTCCAGAGATGGGAACAACTGGGTCTCGCCTGATTCTGTTCTCTGATCATAGTCTGTCTTCTCTGACCCCCGACCCCTCCCATCTGTCACTCTTCAGCCTCATAACTTGCTCTGTCTTATTCTTAGCCCTTGTCACTCTCTGAAATGTAGCGCTCATTCCCTGGCTGGATTGCTCATCGTCTGCCCTTTCTGCTAGTCTGGGAGCCTTAGGAGGGTGGGGGCTGTCTCATTGGTTGCTATGTTCCCAATACCTGGCTTGCAGGAGATGAAGCAGCATTACTGAATTGATGATTAGGTTAAGAGGGTGAAATCAGATCAGAGATGTCAGAGAACTTTGGGTTTTGTTTTAGATGGAGTCTCACTCTGTCACCCAGGCTGCACTGCAGTGGCACGATCTCGGCTCACTGCAACCTCTGTCTCCCAGGTTCAAGTGATCCTCCCACTTCAGTCTCCCAAGTAGCTGGGTCTACAGTGTGCATCACCACACCTGGCTATTTTTTTTTTAGTGGAAATGGGGTTTCACCATGTTGGCCAGGCTGGTCTTGAACTCCTGACCTCAAATGATTGGCTTCCCTCGGCCTCAAGTGCTGGGATTACAGGCATGAGTCATTGTGCCTGGCCCCCAGTCTTCTTAGCATAATTTTTTTTTTAGATGGAATCTCGCTCCATCACCCAGGCTGGAGCGCAGTGGCGCAATCTCAGCTCACCGCAACTTCTGCCTCCTGGGTTCAAGTGATTGTCCTACCCCAGCCTCCTGAGTAGCTGGGATTACAGGCATGCACCACCACACCTGGCTAATTTTGTATTTTTAGTAGAGACGGCGTTTCTCCATGTTGGTCAGGCTGGGCTCCAACTCCTGACCTCAGGTGATCCACCCGCCTCGGCCTCCCAAAATGTTGGGATTACAGGCGTAAGCCACTATGTCCAGCCAAGAAGTGCGTTCTTTTATTATGATTAAGAATGCTGCTGGGCCAGACATGGTGACTCACACCTGTAATCCCAATACTTTGGGAGGCTGAGGTGGGTGGATTGCTTAAGGTCAGGAGTTCGAGACCAGTCTGGCCAACACAGTGAAACCCCGTTTCCACTAAAAGCAGAAAAAAATTAGCTGGGCGTGGTGGTGGCCGCCTGTAATCTCAGCTACTCAAGAGACCTAGATGGGAGGATTGCTTGAGCCCATGAGGTGGAGGTTGCAGCGAACCAAGATCATACCACTGCATTCCAGCCTGAGAGACCAGAATCAGACCCTGTATTAAAAAATAAATAAATAAAGTCCTGAGACTGAAGGTGACCTTGGAGATGAATAAATGGAGAATGGATACTGGCCTCAGAAGAGTCCTGTGCACCCCAACCTTACAGGTGAGGCTTAGGTGGAGAGGCAGATGTCCTCCTGGCGTCCTGGTAGGCGTTTCCAGAGGGAGGGTGGAACAGAGAATGCACTGTCCCAGCTGCTTCTGAGAAACCCCATAGGATGAGGGAAGAGGAGTAATCATCGGGTTTGGGGTCACTGGAGACCCTGGCAAGTGCAGTTTTTGGGGAGTGATGCTTATAAACCACTGAGAATGATCCTCAGAAAGGCGGGCCAGGCTGGGCCAGGCGAGGAAAGGACAGCTGCAGGGACCAGTGCTGGAGAAGCTGAGCAGGGTGGCTAAGAGAAAGAGGGGGGCCCTGTCAGAGCAGCAACAGGAGGGAAGTCCACAGCAGGGGTGCCCAAGCAAGGGGATCCACAGAACACTGAAAGTCTTTGATTTCCAGGCTGACTCTTCCTACCAACCTGGGAGTGCCTTGAAGGCAGGATGCTCTGTTCTCATCTCATTATTCCCAGGACTTTACTACATGGGCCAGCGCACTGAGGTGCTCAACAGTGTTCATTAAATGAATGCGTTCATCTTCTTGTGAGATGAAAGCAAAATAGGTATCTATAATACAACCATCTTATTTGTGGATTTTCCCATCTGGTGAATGGGACAATTCACTTCCCTTCCCTCGCTTCCCCCCACCACTCTCTCTCTCTTTGTTTTTTTCTCTCTCTCTCTCTTCTTTCTTTTTCCTTTCTTTCTTTCTTCTTTCTTTCTCTTTCCCCTTCTCTCTCTCTCTCTCCTTCCTCCCTCCCTCTCTCTCTCTTTCCCTTCCTTCCTTCCTTCCTTCCTTCTTTCTTTCTTTCTTTCTTTCTTTTTCTTTCTTTCTTTCTTTCTTTCCTTCCTTTCTTTCTCTTCTTTCTTTCTTTCTTTCTTTCTTTCTTTCATCTTTCTCCCCTCCCTCCCTCCCTCCCTTCCTTCTCTCTTCTCTCTCTCTCCACCCCACCTCTCTCTCTTTTTCCCTTCCTCCCTCCCTCCCATCCTCTCTCTCTCTCTCTCTTTCTTTTTGTAGAGACAGGATCTTGCTCTATCACCCAGACTGGAGTACAATGGCACAATCATGGCTCACTGCAGCCTACAACTCCTGGTCTCCAGCGGTCCTCCCACCTCAGCCTTTCAAGTAGCTGGGACTACAGGCACACACCACTACGCTTGGTTAATTTCTTTTTGTTCTTATTTTTTTATGGAGACAGGGTCTCACTGTGTTGCCCAGGCTGGTCTTGAACTCCTGAACTCAAGTGATCCTCCTGCCTCTATCTCCCAAAGTGTTGAGATTACAAGCGTGAGCCACTGCGCCTGGCCTGATTTTTTTTTTTTTTTTCTTTTTTTTTTTTTTGAGACGGAGTCTCACTCTGTCGCCGGGGCTGGAGTGCAGTGGCCGGATCTCAGCTCACTGCAAGCTCCGCCTCCCGGGTTCACGCCATTCTCCTGCCTCAGCCTCCCGAGTAGCTGGGACTACAGGCGCCCGCCACCTCGCCCGGCTAGTTTTTTTGTATTTTTTAGTAGAGACGGGGTTTCACAGTGTTCGCCAGGATGGTCTCGATCTCCTGACCTCGTGATCCGCCCGTCTCGGCCTCCCAAAGTGCTGGGATTACAGGCTTGAGCCACCGCGCCCGGCCCTGATTTTTCTTTTAAAAATAATGTTGGAATGTTGTAGTGTGTGTGTGTATGTGTGTGTTGGTGAGAAGAGAAGGCAGTACTCAAAACTAATGCTCACTAGTGAGCATGGGGACAGGGCGCGAGGCGGGGTGCCCAGTTGGTCAACAGCATGATGTGGATGAGAATGCAGGCACCTGCCTGCTCTGGTTGGGCGTACTGGGGACAGTGACCTTGCCTGGGGCTTTGCAGGTCATTTGTTCATCTGTTCGATTGTTCTTTTAATGTTGTTTGAGCAGTAAAGGGCCAGGCACTAGTGTGTAGAGAGAACATGATTCTCTCCTCGTGTGTACAGGGTTGGCATGGGGAGGACATGTTCATGAAAGACTCACAGCTTTGGAGGGAGACCTGGTCCGTGGGTTTCCCTTGGGAGTGACATTTAGCAGAGACCTGGGGGACTAGGAGATTTCACTAGAGGAAGAGATGCTGGCAGGGAGGAAAGAGCTCTGTTCAGGGCCCGGCACGGTGGCTCATGCCTGTAATCCTAGCACTTTGGGAGACTGAGGCAGGCAGATCACCTGAGGTCAGGAATTGGAGACCAGCCTGGACAACATAGTGAAACCCCATCTCTACTAAACATACAGAAATTAGCCAGGTGTGATGGGGATTGCTCCTAGCTACTCAGGAGGCTGAGAGAGAAGACTCGCTCAAACCTGGGAGGCAGAGGTTGCAGTGAGCTGAGATTGTGCCACTGCCCTCCAGCCTGGGCAACAGCGAGACTCCATCTCAAAAAAAAAGGAGAAGAAGAAGACAGCTGTTCAGGCCATGCAGTTGGCCCTGGAGGAAGCCCCTGGCTGGAGGCAGGCACCCTGGGCCAATGCCCTCCCTGCTGGCTGGGAGACTGGACTGGACTGGGTGACTTTACTGCGAGGGTCAGGGACTCAAAGGCAGATAGCACAGGCCGTGCCTCCCTCCTCTGTGCCTCAATTTCCCATCCTGGGAAATAGAGAGAACCCATCTCCCCCCACCCACCTTCCTCTGGAGTGGATCACAGCCCCGGCTGGGCTCTGTTCATTGCAGTGGGGAGGTTGGGCGTCACGAACCTTGAGCATCACTGACACCGCCCTGGTCCCCTCCTAAGCCCCTCGGTTGGCTGCTGGCTGGGATGGGCTGGGGCTCTGGGGCCTGATAGACTTAAAAGGACGAGTCCCAGGGACTCGGGGGGTTAAGTTTTCTTCGGTCGGGCTTCCCCTGCCCTTGGCTGTCTCCCCGGCCCCTCAGAGTCCTTTGATGGCATTAGAGCCAACCTTTTCCAGATGTGCTGAGCAGAGGGGTTTGCCGGAACTCTCCGGGGCTTCGTCTACCTCCTTCATTCCCCTCTGCCAGACAGACCCCTGCCCGCCAGCCTCCCCCCTCTGGTTGGGTCGCCTGCTGTTCAGGACGGATGCCCGCAAGGCAACACAAAGTCCTGGATTGAAGTGCTTTCTTAAAACATGCTCTTTCTTCCCTGCCTCTCCTCCTTAGCGGGACTGTTTGGGTTGAGAAGCTCACCACGGCTGCCCACCCCAAGCAGTGGGGGCTTGTCTGGGCTGCATCCACTGCCCACACCCCCACACCACCCCCAGGTGGACTGTGACCCTGGGCCAGAGGGTGAGGGGAGGCTTGGCAGAAGACTCTGCCCACTGGGCCCACTGTCCATTCCGTCTGGCACTTGAAAACGCCCAGCTTGGATTCTGGGGAGGCTGGAGGCCTCAGAACTGCAGTGGGAAGCCCCTTTCCCCTCCCTGCTGGCCCGCGGTGATTAATCAAGAGATTAATAATCCCCTGCCTCCCGCTCAGAAACCCCCACTCTCGTTTCCTGTTGAGTCTCCAGCCTGACTCGGAACCTCCCAGTCTGTTTCTCCTCCTGGGGGTTCCTAGTGAGGAAGTGGAGGCCAGCGGGGAGGAGTCGGGGGTGGGCAGGCATGGAGGCTGAGAAGGGGTACCTGTCCAGTGAGGGAGGGGGCACCTTGCTCCCCCAGGCAAGGTTCTTGGCTGGCAGAGTCATTCTGAGCAGGTGATCCCTGGATGATGCCATGTCCCCCCGCACCTGAGGCGAGACCTCGTGACGCTTTTGAGCACATCCACTTTGGAGACCAGACAGCCAAGTCCTCTGCTTACTCACCTCCAGTGATGGGGACCTCATTTCTTCGGGGAGCCCTCCCCCACAGTTTTTTTTTTTTTTTTTTTGAGACAGAGTCTCACTCTGTCCCCCAGGCTGGAGTGCAGTGGCACAATCTCTGCTCACTGCAACCTCCACCTCCTGAGTTCAAGCGATTCTCCTGCCTCAGCCTCCTGAGTAGCTGGGATTACAGGCATGCACCACCACGCCTGGCTAATTTTGTGTTTTTAGTAGAGACGAGGTTTCTCCATGTTGGTCAGGCTGGTCTCGAATTCCTGACCTCAGGTGATCTGCCTGCCTCGACCTCCCAAAGCGCTGAGATTACAGGCTTGAGCCACCCCCAGACTGAGACTGCATCCAGGCACCCTGTTCGTTGAATGCTTCGTTCTTTCCACCAGTCTTCATTGGGTGCAGACGATGTGCCTAGCCCTAAGATAGGCAGGCGGTGCAGCCAGTGGCTCTGTGGAGGAGAGGGATGTCAGACAAATAATTGCATAGATGGGTGTATAATCATAAGTGCTTAGAAGAGAAGTCTGGGTTCTTTGAGGGTGTAGATTGAAGGGGCCCAGCTTGCTGTAGGGTGGAAGGGCCTGAGTGTGGGCTAGTCAGGGTGGGCTTCTAAGAGGAGGCAGCACTTTCACTGAGCTCTGGGAGGCTGCATGTCTTGGGCAGAGACAGAGCACATGCATAAACCACCAGTGGAGTTCTGAATGGGGGCTCAGTTCTGAATGGGGGTGGAGTTCTGAATGGGGGTGGAGTTCTGAATGGGGGCGGAGTTTCTGAATGGGGGCGGAGTTTCTGAATGGGGCTGGAGTTCTGAATGGGGGCAGAGTTCTGAATGGGGGCGGAGTCCTGAATGGGGGTAGAGTTTCTGAATGGGGGTGGAGTACTGAATGGGGGTGGAGTTCTGAATGGGGGCGGCGTTCTGCATGGGGGTGGAGTTCAGAATGGGGGCGGAGTTCCGAATGGGGGCCGTGTTCTGAATGGAGGCGGAGTTCTGAATGGGGGCGGGGAGGAGTGGATGGCCAAGGAGAGGCGGAGGAATGGCCAAGGTAGACAGTAGCCAGATGGCAGAAGTCCACAAGGTTAGGCTTAGGATTTGGGTATTGTCCTAAGATTTTTTTCTTTTAAGAGACAGGGCCTCACTGTGTTGCCCAGGCTAGAATGCAGTGGTGCATTCACAGCTCACTGCAGCCTCAAACTCCTGGACTCAAGTGATCCTCCTGGCTTAGCCTTCTAAATAGCTGGAACCACAGGCACATGCCACTACATCCCACTAATTTTCTTCTTTTTTTTTTTTCTGAGAGAGGGTCTGGCTATGTTTCTCAGGTTGGTCTAAAACTCCTGGACTTTAGCAATCTTCCCACCTCAGCCTTCCAAGTACATGGGGACTACAGGCATGCGCCACTATGCCTGGCTAATTTATAAATTTTTGGTAGAAATGGGGGTCTTGCTATGTTGCTCAGGTTGGTCTTGAACTCCTGGCTTCAGGTGATCCTCCTGCCTTAGCCTCCTAAAATGTTGGGATTGCAGGCATGAGCCACCATGCCTGGCCTTGTCCTAAGATTGAAGAAAAGGTAGGAGGGGTTCAAGGAGATTCCTGCTTTAAAAACATCACTTGGGGCCTGGTGCGGTGTCTTATGCCTGTAATCCCAGCACTTTGAGAGGCAGAGGCAGGGGGATCACATAAGGTCAGGAGTTCGAGACCAGCCTGACCAACATGGAGAAATCTCGTCTCTACTAAAAACACAAAATTAGCCAGGCCTGGTGGTGCATGCCTGTGAACCTAGCTACTCTGGAGGCTGAGGCAGGAGAATCGCTTGAACCCAGGAGGTGGAGGTTACAGTGAGCCGAGATCGCACCATTGCACTCCAGCCAGGACAAAAAGAGCAAAACTCTATCTCAAAACAAACAAACAAACAGCAACAACAAAACCAATAAAACAAACAAACAAAAAAGAAACATCACTTGGGGTAAGTAACCAGAGAGGGAGGGAGTCAGATGGCAGCCCACGGAAAGATGGGATATATGCAGTCAATGGTGGGGTGAAGGTTCAGGGCTGGCTCCTCCACTTCCTGATGATGTGGGCCAAGTCAGGCACTGTGCCCACCTGCTGAACAGTCTCTCGTAAGGACTCAGTATTCTCATCCATAAAATGGCACAGTAATACTCCCAGGTGTGAGTGGGCCGAGCCTGCAGGCGTTCAGTGGCTACAGCCCCCTTAACTTCCCCTTTCTTTTCAATTTTTTTTTTTTAATTTTAGACAGAGTCTCACGCTTGTTGTCCAGGCTGGAGTGCAGTGGCGTGATCTTGGCTCACTGCAACCTCCACCTCCTGGGTTCAAGCGATTCTCCTGCCTCAGCTTCCTGAGTAGCTGGGAATTACAGGTGTGCACCACCATGCCCGGCTAAGTTTTGTATTTTTAGTAGAAATGGGGTTTCACCATTTGGCCAGGCTGGTCTCAAACTCCTGACCTCAAGTGATCCGCCCATCTTGGCCTCCCAAAGTGCTGGGATTACAGGCTTGAGCCACCGCACCCAGTCCCCTTTCTTTCCTGAGCTGATTTCGCCATCCTTAAAATAGGCATATAGAACATTTTCCAGGGACCAGAACCTGTCCCCCACCTTCAGCTCATTCCTGGAGTCTTGTGGTCTTGACTGGCAGACTCTAGGAGGACCACCCCACCTTGGGGTTCCTTTGGACCCACACCAAGCTGAGTGTAGAACCCAGAAAAAGCCCCAGCTCTACGTCCCGAGGGGATGCCAACAGGCCCATGAGAGCCAGATCCCTGATCAGTCGATTGATAGAGATGTGTACCTCCTAGGTGCTGGGCAGATGTGGTGGGAGGCCTTAGGAGGGCTTCCTGGAGGAGGTGACCTAGAGAGAGAGAGAGAGAGAGAGAGAGAGAGAAAGACCAGCCCTTAAGAGGCCACATGGGGAAACCCTGTCTCTACTAAAAATACAAAAATTAGCCAGGAGTAGTGGTAGGCACCTGTAATCCCAGTTACTTGGGAGGCTGAGGCAGAGGAATCACTTGAACCCAGCAGGCGGAGGTTGCAGTGAGCCGAGATCGTGCCACTGCACTCCAGCCTGGGCGACAGGGTGAGACTCTGTCTGGGAAAAAAAAAAAAAAAAAAAGAGGTGGGGAACCTGGTATGCTGGAGATTTGTGAGAAGACCAGTGTGGCTGGAAAACAAAGTCACGGGAGGCCGGGGAGGACACCAGATCAAAGCAGGCAGAGCCCGTGGGCCATAGAGTGGACTTGGTGACCACTGGAAGTCTGGGATGGATGGAGCCCCTCCACCTTGGGGAGAATCCAAGCATCAGAGGCTAATCTTGTTTTTGCCTCCAAAATCTAAGAGTTGTTAAAATCTTAGGGGTAGGAGGGACCTCCCGCCCAGGACTGTGTGGCACCTGGCCGGGACCTTGTTATTGGCCCTTAATGTTCCCACCAAGCAGCAAAGTTGACACTACCGTGCAGCTGGTGACTCTGCAGGGAGCCTTGAGGAAGTTGAGTCCCCTCTTGGAGCCTGGTGTCCTCAACTGAGTGTGGCATCAAGGCTGCCAGAGGTTCAATAAAATATGTACACCCCGTTTTTGAGGGAAGTCAGTCCCCAAACTGGATCTGCATTTTAGAAAGTTTGCCTAGGCCAGTCGCAGTGGCTCATGCCTGTAATCCCTGCACTTTGAGAGGCCAAAGCGGGCAGATCACCTGAGGTCGGGAGTTCAAGACCAGCCTGGCCAACATGATGAAACCTCATTTCTACTAAAAACACAAAAATTAGCCAGGTGTGATGGTGTGTGCCTGTAATCCCAGCTACTTGGGAGGCTGAGACAGGAGAATCGCTTGAACCCGGGAGGTGAAGGCTGCAGGGAGCCGAGGTCGCGTTACCGCACTCCAGCCAGGGCAACAGAGCGACACTCTGTCTCAAAACAAAAAGAAAAGCAACAAAAAAAGAAAGTTTGCCCAACTGGATCCTAGCGGCAGGGGCTGGCAATTCTTCATGGGGACAGGAGACCAGGCTCCCTCAGGATTTTTCCCAAGACTGGGAAGAAGGACCACAAAAGTGGAATCTGTCTTGGGCATTCAGGTGAGACCCAGGGGGGCTACAAAGCTGCGTCTTGGCCCATTGGAATGGTGACACAGTGCCACCTACTGGTGTGCCCCGTGCCTGGACTTGGCAGCCATCGGGTTCCGGAGTGGCACAGGCCAAACCTGTGAAATTCAGAATGAGGGGCCGAAAAAGACTGTGGCCAGGAGCAGTGGCTCATGCTTGTAATCCCAGCACTTTGGGAGGCCAATACGGGCAGATCACCTGAGGTCAGGAGTTCCAGGCCAGCCTGGCCAACATGGTGACAGCCTGTCTCTACTAAAAATACCAAAATTAGCTAAAATTAGGTTAAAAATACAAAATTACTCCTGTAATTCCAGCTACTTGGGAGGCTGAGGCAGGAGAATTGCTTGAACCCAGGAGGCAGAGGTTGCAGTGAGCCTCGATTGCGCCACTGCACTCTAGCCTGGGGAACAGAGGGAGACTCTGTCTCAAAAAAAAAAAAAAAAGAAAAAAGAAAAGAAAAAGAGCATCTCCAGAGAGATTAGCTCAGTTTCTGAATCAGGGGCCCAAGATCAGTCCCTGTGTGTAGATGAGAGGAAAAAGGTTCCCCTGTGCTGAACAAACACAAATTAGTATTACTGGGCTCTGGAACCGATTTTGCCTGGATTCAGATCCTAGTTCCACCACCTTGACAAAGTTGCTTAATCTCTTTGTGCCTCAGTTTCCTTGTCTGTAAATTGGGAATAAAGACATCTCTTGATCTCAGTCAGCTTATGTAAATCATTCAGTACACTGTGAGTCTGCAATTGAAGCTATTATTATATTTATATATTTTTAAGAGAGAGTCTCCCCCTGTCACCCAGACTGGAGTGCAGTGGTGCGATCTCGGCTCACTTCTATCTCCGCCTCCCAGGTTTAAACGATTCTTGTGCCTCAGACTCCTGAGTTGCTGGGATTACAGGCGCCCACCACCAGGCCTGGCTATTTTTTTGTGTGTTTTTAGTAGAGATGGGGTTTCACCATGTCGGCCAGGCTGGTCTTGAACTCCTGGCCTCAAATGATCCATCTGCCTCAGCCTCCCAAAGTGTTGGGATTACAGGCATGAGCCACTGCGCCCGGCCTATCATATCTACTTTTATTGTTCTCATTACCATCTTCATCATTCCAAGCATGGATTGAAGTGAGAGTGTCTGGTGCATCTGGAGGGCTCCTGCCTGGTGGGTGAGGGCCAGAGGTGGCTGTGTCAGGTGGAGAAGGTCCAGCACACGTGGCTCAGCAGCCGGACTCTCTCCTGATGACAGTGGGGACGGCCGAAGGGTGTGGGTTGGGAGGAATGAGATCAGGTCTGTATTTTGCAAACCCAGTATCCATGCACCCCTCCCGCACTCACAGCCTTACGCCAGGCATCCTGGCCTCCCCGGTATCCTCATCACACAGATCAGGAAACGGGTTCAGAGAGGTTTAGGTACCTGTGCAATGTTGTATAGTGGATTATGGGCAGAGCCCAAATGCCAAGCTTGCACTCCTGAGCCCAGGGCTCCACTGATCCCACTGCATGGCGGTTAAGGGAGGGACCTGAGTTTTTGGCATCGGCTGTGCTCAGCAGGGTGCAGACAACAGCAGCTTGGTCCTTGTGCCTGCTCCTGGCCCTGGGTGGATTCTGTAGTTTTTCTGGTGTCTCGTAGTCGGAAGAGTAATCTCATTTCAGGAATTAATTTTAAAACTGCCATTTTTAATCTAAACAAAAGCTTCTCCTCTGTCCCAGCTGGGCCTGCTTCTGGCTGGCAGATCCGCAGCAGCGAGAGGGTTGTGAGCCCTTTCTTTTTTTCTAGGTCTTTCTTTTTCTTTCTTTCTTTGAGATAGAGTCTCACTCTATCTCCCAGGCTGGAGTGCAGTGGCATGATCTCGGCTCACTACAACCTCCACCTCCCGGGTTCAAGCAGTTCTCCTGCCTCAGCCCCCTGAGTAGCTGGGATCACAGGCGTGCGCCACCACGCACAGCTAATTTTTGTGTTTTTAGTAGAGACTGGGTTTCCCCATATTGGCCGGGCTGGTGGTCTTGAACTCCTAACATCAAGTGATCCACCTGCCTCAGCCTCCCAAAGTGCTGGGATTACAGGCCTGAGACACCACGCTCCATCTGTCTTTATTTTTCACTTGCAGATACTGATTAGGGGCCCTTGGGATGGGAAAGGAGGGGACCAGGCAGAGGCCGGGGCAGAGAGTCTTACTCAGTGGATACTGTTGCCCTCTGTTGATGTGGCCCCTGAGAGTGACTCCTGTGGATTGCCGGCCGCTTCGTAGGGTGCGTTCTCAGATCTCCCAGGCATGATGCATGCCCAGCCTGGGCACTTCCACCTCGCGGGGGTTGGGAGGCCCTGTTCTGGCTGCCTGCTCAGAACCGTGGCCTCCACCTCTGACTTCCCAGGACCCCCCTTACTGCGGGGTCACCCAGTCCCAGATGCCCCTCTTGCAAGTCCTGCTTCCTTTGTGGGGTGCTGGGGTTCCACATGTGGCTGACGTGAAATGCACACATACGCTGCACAGGGGAACTGGCTACTGCACTCCGCCACCGTCTCCCCTCCAAGCTAGACTCAGAGTCCTCCCAGGCTCCTGTGGCCCCCAAACTGGGGAAGGGGTATTGTACTCTCCTTGGGGTTCTCTTGGGAGTAAGATAGGAAGCAGCTAAATCTCCCCTCTGAGGTGCTGGGGTGAGGGTCAGCACGTTCTTCAAAGAAATCCAGGCTCAGGATATTGCAACCCTGCGCCCCTCCCCACCATGAATTCTTCACTTTTTTTTTCCTTTTTTTTTTTTTTTTTTTTTTCTTTTTGAGGCACAGTTTCACTCTGTCACCTAGGCTGGGATGCAGTGGCACCATCTTGGCTCACTGCCACCTCTGCCTCCCAAGTTCAAGAAATTCTACTGCCTCAGCCTCCTGAGTAGCTGGGATTACAGGCATCTGCCACCACACCTGGCTAATTTTTTTTTTTTGAGATGGAATCTCTCTCTGTTGCCCAGGCTAGAGTGCAGTGGCGCAATCTCAGCTCACT
Source organism: Trachypithecus francoisi (assembly GCF_009764315.1). NCBI lineage: Eukaryota > Metazoa > Chordata > Mammalia > Primates > Cercopithecidae > Trachypithecus > Trachypithecus francoisi. Next base: position 116,405,143 of record NW_022681469.1, read on the forward strand.
GCAAGCTCCACCTCCTGGGTTCACTCCATTCTCCTGCCTCAGCCTCCCAAGTAGCTGGGACTACAGGCCCCCGCCACCATGCCCAGCTAATTTTTGTATTTTTGGTAGAGACGGGGTTTCAACGCGTTAGCCAGGATGGTCTCGATCTCCAGATCTCGTGATCCGCCCGTCTCGGCCTCCCAAAGTGCTGGGATTACAGGCGTGAGCCACTGCACCCGGTAATTTTTTTTGTATTTTTTAGTAGAGACGGAATTTCGCCATGTTGGCCAGGCCAGGCTGGTCTCAAACTCCTGATCTCAAGTGACCCACCCGCCTCGGCCTCCCAAAGTGTAGGGATGACAGGCGTGAGCCACCCTGCCCGGCCCACTTTCTTTTACGTAGCCTGGAGGCGGAGATGCTAAGGCTGCTGGAACCGGTTTCACCGGGCATGACATTTCGTGCATGGCTGCTGTAGCTCCTCACTTTGGGGACACTGGGCATCTGTGGCATTGTCCCCAGCCTTTGGGAATGGTGGGCGATGAGTCCCGTTTTAGCATCACCCTGTAACACAGCAATGAGGCGAGCACGTGAATGTGAGAGTGTGCGTGTGTGCACATGTGCATATCAAGTGTGTTGGGAGCTGGGCACAGTGGCTTATGCCTGTAATCCCAACACTTTGGGAGGCCGAGGAGGTGGGAGAATCACTTGAGCTCAGGAGTTCGAGACCAGACTGGGCAACATAGCAAGAACTGCCTCTATAAAAAATTTTAACAGGACTGGCGCGGTGGCTCACGCTTGTAATCCCCAGCACTTTGGGAGGCCAAGGCGGGTGGATCACCTAAGGTCAGGAGTTCAAGACCAGTTTGGCCAAAATGGCAAGACCCTGTCTCTACTAAAAGTACAAAAAAAAAAATAGCTGGATGTGGTGGCGGGTGCCTGTAATCCCAGCTACTTGGGAGGCTGAGGCAGGAGAATCGCTTGAACCAGGGAGGTGGAGGTTGCAGTGAGCGAAGATCATGCCATTGCACTCCAGCCTGGGCAACAAGAGTGAAACTCTGTCTCAAAAAAGTAAATAAATAAATAAATAAATAAATAAATAACAAAAAGGTGGGCACAGTGGCTCACACCTGTAATCCCAGCACTTTAGGAGGCCCAGGTTGGTGGTTTGCTTGAGGTCCCGAGTTCGGCGCTAGCCTGGCCAATGTGGTGAAACTCTGTCTCAAGTAAAAATACAAAAATTAGCTGGGCGTGGTGTTACACCTGTAATCCCTGCTACTCGGGAGGGTGAGGCAGGAGAATCGCTTGAACCCGGGAGGAGGAGGTTGCAGTGAGCTGAGATTGCATTACTGCACTCCAGCCTGGGCAACAGAGTGAGACTCTGTCTCAAAAAAAAAAAAAAAAAAAAAAAAAAAAACGAAAACAGAAAACAAAAAAATTAGCTGGGTGTGGTGGTGCATGCCTGTAGTCCCAGATACTTGGGAGGCTGAGGCAAGAGGATCACTTGAACTAGGGAGGTTGAGGCTGCAGTGAGCCATGATTGCATCACTGCACTCCAGCCTGGGTGACAGAGCAAAACCCTGGCTCAAAAAAGAAAAAAAAAAGTGTGTGGGTAAGTGCATGAGTGTGCATGTGTGCTTATGTGAGTGTGAACGTGTAAGAGTGTATGTGAGTGTGACAGACTAAGTGAATGTGTGTCGGTGTGTATGTGAGCAAGCAGGCACATATGAGCATTTGAGACAGCGTGCGTGTGTGTGTGAGTTTAGCGTGTGAGTTATGAGTGTAAGCATGTGAGTTATGTGAGTGTGAGCATACATGGGTATGTTGATGAAAAGACTCAAACTCTGTAAAATATTTGAAGACATTTATTGTGAGCCAAATATAAGTGGCCATAGCCCGTGATATAGCCCCCAGGAGAGCCTGAGAACATACGCTTACAGTGACTGGGCCACAATTAGGTTTTATACGTTTTAGGGGGACATAAGACATCAATCAATACATGTAAGATATGCAATGGGACAATGGAAAGCTGGGGTTTCCAGGTCATAGGTGGATTCAAAGATTTTTTTTTTTCTTTTTTTTGAGGTGGAGTGTCGCTCTGTCACCCAGGCTGGAGTGCAGTGGTGTGATCTTGGCTCTCTGCAGCCTTCACCTTCCGGGTTCAAGCGATTCTCCTGCCTCGGCCTCCCGAGTAGCTGGGATTACAGGCGTGCACCACCACGCCTGGTTAATTTTTGTATTTTTAGTAGAGATGGAGTTTTACCATCTTGGCCAGGCTGGTCTCAAACTCCTGACCTCAGGCCATCTGCCTGCCTCAGCCTCCTAAAGTGCTGGGATTGCAGGCATGAGCCCACCACTCCCAGCCCTGGATTCAAATATTTTCTGATTGGCAACTGGTTAAAATAGTTTATCTAAATACCTGGAATCAATAGAAAGAGAATGTCTGTCTGGGTTAAGACAAGGGATCGTGAGAGGCCGGGCATGGTGGTTCATGCCTGTAATCCCAGCATTTTGAGAAGCTGACATGGGAGGATCACTTGAGCCCAGGAGTTTAAGAACATCCTGGGCAACATGTCTATACCCTGTCTCTACAAAATACAAAAACAATTAGCCAGGTGTGGTGGTGTGTGTCTGTACTTCCAGCTACTCAGGAGGCTGAGAGGGGAGGATTGCTTGTGCTGGAGGAGGCGGAGGCTGCAGTGAGCCGTGATCACTCCACTGCACTCCAGCCTGGGTGACAGGTGAGACTCTGTTTCAAACAATAAAATAATATAAAATAAGAGATTGTGGAGACTGAGGTTCTTATCACGCAAATGCAGCCTCCAGGTAGCAGGCTTCAGAGAGAATAGTGTGTAAACGTTTCTTGTCAGATTTTAAAAGATGTCAGACTATTAGTTGACTCTCTCCTGGATATCAAAAAGTCCTGGAAAAGGGAAAGGGATTCTCTACAGAATGTAGATTCCCCCTCACCCTCCACCCCCACCACAAGAGACAGCTTTGCCAGGGCTATTTTGAGATATGGCAAAGAGCCGGGCGCGGTGGCTCACGCCTGTAAACCCAACACTTTGGGAGGCCGAGGCAGGTGGATCACCTGAGGTCAGGAGTTCAAGACCAGCCTGGCCAACATGGCAAAACCCCCTCTCTTACTAAAAAATACAAAAAATTAGCTGGGCGTGGTGGTGGGCCCCTGTGATCCCAGCTACTCAGGAGCTGAGGCAGGAGAATCACTTGAACCCGGGAGGCAGAGTTTGCAGCGAGCCAAGATTTCACCACTACACTCCAGCCTGGGTAACAGAGCAAGACTCTGTCTAAAACCAAAACAAAAGATATGGCATAGAAACGTATTTGGGGTTAAAATATTTTGATTTCCTTCCTTACCTGCCATGCGATGTTATGCCGGAGCCTGGTTGGAAAGCCAGCCACATTATATAGGGTTAAAATAAAACCTGTGTGATGAGGCTTTGTGATTTGAAAGGCGTGACTCCCCAGGCTCCTTAGATAGGAATCTGGGCAAGAGAAGAAAACGGTCAGAGTTTAGTCCTCAGGTATGTGAGGGTGTTTAGTGTGTTAGTGTGAGGCTGAGTGTGTGTTTATCCAATCGTGTGAGAAGGTACGTGTGTGTGTGCATGATTGTGTAAAAGTATGTGAATGTGAGTGTGCCTGAGTGAGTCTGAGGGTGCTGAGTGTGTGTTCTGGTGAGAGTGTGTGTGGAAGTGTGCACGAGTGTGTGTGAGTGTGCAAGCACGAGTGTGAGTGTGAGAGAGCAAATGATTGTGAATGTGTGAGCGTGTATGCATGTGTTAGTTTGTGAGAGCTTGCAAGTGAGTTTGTGCAAGCGTGTGAAGGTGTGAGAGTGTGAGTGCAAGTGTGTGCTCACGTGGGTATGTGAATGTGTGTGTGCATGTATATGAGTGTGTGTGTATTGTGAAAATAGTGCATTTGTCCTCTTCAGAGTCAGGCTCATCATCCCATCCAGAGTCACTTGTTGTAAAGAGGGGTGACCTTGGCACTACGGCTCTGCCAGCCCTTTCCAACTCCCCATCCTGCACTGGGTTGCCCAGTTGCTCCCAAAAGCTGGGGACTTTGCTCTCCAGCTCACAGCTGTGGGCACCTCTCCTGGCCATCTCCTACCTCCTTACTAGAGACTTCCTGCCCCAGCTGCACACAACCACGCCACCCCCCCGATCTCCAGGGGGAAACTGGTTTGCTGGAATGTTTATGAAATACGAGTGTAGGTTTTTGCTTTTTAAAAAAAGAAATGAGCATAACAGGATTTTTCAGATTCAGAGTCGTACTTCTGAAATCCAATTCTCCACTCATGTGTTTTCCTGTCAACAGTGCGTCTCCAAACGTCACGCCTGCTGCTACCAATTAAATCATGATTGTTTCATTCACCGATTAAGTTGCTCCATGTCAGCAGATTTAAATTTTGTGAAGTTATGTAGTTTTGTCTTCAGGAGGACATTGTGCAAACTCGATCAAGCAGCAGTTATGACAATGCACGTAAAGTGAATAATAAAAGCTGAATGTGTCTCCCTTATGAAATTTGTCATGCATTTTATATTCACGATTCCTGGAGTGTGACGAAAAAGCATCCAGCTTATGTGTAAGAAAAATTTCAGAACTGTGGGAGCATGAAACTTTACCACGGGATCCACAGCCTTTTGCAAGAATTTTTTTTTTTTTTAAATTCCTGCAAGAGTCCCCCTACTGTATTCCAAGTTTTTTCTTTTTCTTTCTTTCTTTCTTTCTTTTTTTTTTTTTTTTTAGAGACAGGGTCTTGCTCTGTTGACCAGGCTAAGTGCAGTGGTTCGATCATGGCTCACTGTAGCCTCAAAACTCCTGGGCTCCAGTGACCCTCCCACCTCAGCCTCCCAAATAGCTGGGACTACAGGTGTGCACCACTGTGCCGGGTTAATTTTTTTATTTTTATTTTTTGTAGAAACAGCATCTTGGTATATTGCCCAGGTTGGTCTCGAACTTCTGACTTCAAGCAATCCTCCTGCCTCGGCCTCCCAAAGTTCTAGGACCATAGGTGTAACCCCTGCTCCTGGCCTTGTATGCCAAGTTTTCTTCATTGACGTGTCTTGCTCTTCTCAGGATGAGGACACAGTTTTGTAAATCTATGACCACAGTATAGCACAAAGTGGGTGGTCAGTAAACCCACTTTGGGTTTATTGCTGGTGAATCAACCACAAGAAATAATAATTGGGAAAAAGGTCAGAGTAGGTGATAGTTGAAAATTTTGCAGGTCCTGCTAATTCTCTCCTTTCTTTCTTTCTTTCTTTCTTTTCTTTCCTTTCTTTCCTTTCTTTCCTTTGTTTCCTTTGTTTCCTTTCTTTCCTTTCTTTCCTTTCTTTCCTTCCTTTCCTTCCTTTCCTTCCTTTCTTCCTTCCTTTCCTTTCCTTTCTTTCTTTTCTTCTTTCTTCTTTCTTTCTTTCTTTCTTTCTTTCTTTCTTTCTTTCTTTCTTTCTTTCTCTCTCTCTCTCTCTCTCTTTCTTCCTTCTCTCTCTCTCTTTCTTTCCCTCCCTCCCTCCCTCCCTCCCTCCTGCCTGCCTGCCTGCAAAGGTATGATCTCCACCCACTGCAACATCCACCTCTGGGTTCAAGTAATTCTCCTGCCTCAGCCTCCCAAGTAGCTGAGATTACAGGCATGTGCCATCACACCCGACAAATTTTTGTATTTTTAGAAAAGATGAGGTTTCTCCATGTTGGGCAGGCTGGTCTTGAACTCCCAAAGTCAGGTAATCTGCCCACCTTGGCCTCCCAAAGTGCTGGGATTACCTGTGTGAGCCACTGTGCCTGGCTCCTTTTCTTTCTTTATCATCTTGGTCAGTGTTCAGTGTTTAGGACACTTTCCCATCACAGGTAGCCACACTTGGAGAGTTGTAGAATGGCAGAGCTAGAGGGGACTTTATTTTTAATTTAATTTAATTTTATTTGTTTATTTTTTTTTTTTGAGATGGAGTCTCACTCTGTTGCCCAGGCTAGAGTGCAGTGGCGTGATCTCGGCTCACTGCAACCTCCACCTCCCAGGTTCAAGCTGTTCTCCTGCCTCAGCCTCTCAAGTAGCTGGGGCTACAGGCACCTGCCACCATACCTGATGATTTTTGTATTTTTAGTAGAGACAGGGTTTCACCATCTTGGCCAGGCTGGTCTCGAACTCCTGACCTCAGGTGATTCACCTACCTCGGCCTCCCAAAGTGCTGGGATTACAGGCGTGAGCCACCTTGTTTGGCCAGGGACTTTATGTTTATTATTATTTTTTATTTGTATAAATTTATGGGTTACAAGTGCAACTGATATATTGCACAGTGGTGAAGTCAGGGCTCTCAGGAAATCCATCACCCATATAATGTACTGTATTAGGCCGTTCTTGCATTGCTATAAAGAAATACCTGAGACTGGGTAATTTATAAAGAAAAGTTTAATTTGGCTCACAATTCTGCAGGTTTACAAGCATGGTGCCGGCATCTGCTTGGCCTCTGGGGAGGTGTCTGGGAGTTTTCATTCATGGCGGAAGGCGGACTGGGAGAAAGAGAGTAAGGGGGCACCAGGCGTGATGGCTCACGCCTGTAATCCCAGCACTTTGGGAGGCCGAGGTGGGCGGATCACGAGGTCGGGAGATCGAGACCATCCTGGTCAACAAGGTGAAACCCCGTCTCTACTAAAAATACAAAAATTAGCTGGGCGTGGTGGCGCATGCCTGTAATCCCAGCTACTCGAGAGGCTAAGGAGAATTGCTTGAACCAGGGAGGCGGAGGTTGCAGTGAGCCGAGATTGCGCCACTGAATTCCAGCCCGACGACAGAGCAAGATTCTGTCTCAAAAAAAAAAAGAAGACAGTGATGGGGGAGGTGCCACACAATTTTAAACAAACAGATGTCACGTGAACTGAAAGCCAGAACCCACTTATCACCAAGGGGATGGTGCTAGACGATTCATGAGAGGTCTGTCCCCCCATCTAATCACCTCCCACCAGGCTTCAACTAATGCTGGGAATTACATTTCAACCTGAGATTTGGAGTTTGGACAAATATCCAAACTATATAACATACATTGCATTCATTACCTACCCACTCCCCTTCCGTGTCTCCATTGTGTATACATTGTTTACCTCCCTCTTAGAGAACATATGGTATTTGTCTTTCTGTGCCTGGGTGGTGTATGTAACATAACAGCTTCCAGTTCCATCCATGTTTAGATCACAGCTGACACAGAGAGGGATGGTGACTTGTCCAGGGTCACGTAGCTGTCACTGCCCAAGGGGTTCACCTTGCCTGCTGCTTAGACAGAGCTGATTTATCAAGACACGGGAATTGAAATATAAAGATGGTTGGGCACAGTTGCTCATGCCTATGATCACAGTACTTTGGGAGGCTGAGGTGGGTGGATCACTTGAGGCCAGGAGTTCGAGACCAGCCTCACCAACATGGTGAAACCCTGTCTCTACCAAAAATACAAAAATTTATCTGGGCATGGTGGCACACACCTGTAATCCCAGTTACTCGGGAGGCTGAAGCAGGAGAATTGCTTGAACCCAGGAGGCAGAGGTTGCAGTGAGCCGCGATCGCACCGCTGCACTCTAGCCTGGGCAACAGAGTGAGACTCTGTCTCAACTAAAAAAAAAAAAAAAGAGAGAGAGAGAGAAAGAGTAATTTATGCAGAGCCGGCTGTATGGGGAGCTGGAGGTTTTAATCACTTACATCAGTCTCCTGAGCATTTGGGATGGAATTTTTAAAGACAATTTGGTGGGCAGAGGCTCGGGAGGTGGGGAGTGGTGACTGATCAGGTTGGAGATGGAATCATAGGGGGCTGAAGTGAGGTTTTCTTGCCTGTTCCTGCATGGGGTCGTAGCACTGCTCAAGCCAGATTACAGGTCTGGGTGGTGTCAGCTGATCCATCGAGGATAGGGTCTACAAAATATCTCAAGCACTGACCTTAGCTTTCATAATAGCGATGTTATCCCCAGGAGCAATTTGGGGAGGTTCAGACTCTCACAGCCATAGGCTGCATGGCCCCCTAAACCATAATTTCTAGTCCTATAGCTAATTTGTTAGTCCTACAAAGGCAGACTTGTCCCCAGGCAAGAAAGGGGTCTTTTTGGGAAAGAGATATTATCAATTTTGTTTCAGAGTCAAACCATAAACTACATTTCTTCCCAAGATTAGTTTGGCCTACTCCCAGGAATGAACGAGGACAGCCTGAAGGTTAGAAGCAAGATGGAGTTGGTTAAGTCTGACCTCTTTCACTGTCATAACTTCCTCCATTATGATTTTTGCAAAGGCATTTGCACAGCCAGTGAACATGGACCCCGGCAGTGGTTTCCACGCCATGGGGGCCTCCCGGAGCCCTGGCTGGGCAAAACAGCCTGACCCATCTTTGCAGGAGTGGGGTCTGGAGGTGGGTGGGCAGGAGCTTGCGCCCCGCTGACGCTGTCTGTGTGTTAGTTACAGGACTCTGATCAGACCCACCTACAGAGTGTCCTACCGCACAGTGACAGCGCTGGAGTGGAGGTGCTGCCCTGGCTTCACCGGGAGCAACTGTGATGAGGGTAAGTCTGCAGTCACTTGGGGTGCAGGGGGCCAGGCGCAGGTCAGGCTGGCGTTTCTCCCTCCTCTGGCCTCCCCCTGCAAGCAGCTCTCCTTTCCTCCTTAACTTGAAATCCTTTCCTTTTCCCAATCACCTCTGAAACAAATGTTCTGGATCGGCCTGGCCAAACCAGGGTGAAGTTGCCCGCCCTGCCCATGGGCACAGGTGCCAGTTTGCATTGGTTGAGTAGTGGAATAAAGAAGCCAAAAACAGCACTGGTGCCAGGGAAAGAGGTTTGATTTCTAGCCGGTTTCTTCCACTTCTGGCTCCGATGCACCCAGAATCCATGGGGCAGGCAGAGTTGGATATCTGGGCTCTGAGCAAATGCGGATGAGGTCCCACCAGCCTTGAGGACAAGGACTTTGTAGACTGAGACAGAGAGGCTGACAGGGAGCTGCAGATAGACGTTCACCCAGCTGCTTTCTGCCATTCTGCCCTGCTGGTGTTTAGCCTGGGGGTCTGGGCTCAGCCCGACTCTGGAGCATGACAGGGTCACACAACAGCACTTAGATGGGCCAGCAGTGGCGGACAGAGCAAATGCCCCTTCACTGCTGGCCAGGGAAATCGAGTCCCACCTAATGAACAAGTGTGCAGCCCACCTTGTTCCCCAGCATGGCTGGATGGGTCTGGAGGCTGAGGCTCAGGGGTCAGATTTTTTTTTTTCTTTTTTTCTTTTTTTTTTTTTTTTTTGAGACAAGATCTCACTCTGCTGCCCAGGCTGGAATGCAGTGACATGATCGTGGCTCACTGTAGCCTGGGCTCAATCCATCCTCCCACTTTAGCCTCTTGTGCAGCTGGGAGTGTAAGTGTGCACCACCATACCTAGCTATTTTTTTGTGTGATTTTTAGAGATGGGTCTTGCAATGTTGCTCAGGCTGGTCTCGAACTCCTTGGCTCAAGCGATCCTCCCGCCTCGGCCTCCCCAAGTGCTGGGATTACTGGTGTGAACCACCCCTGAACCACCCCGCCTGGCCAGAGGGGTCAGTTTTGTATTTGGAGACAGTAGCTGTCTCCCACCTTCGCTTTCTCACAAAATTCTTCTCTTCTCATCTTGTTACTTATTGATTTGATTGCAGTATCTATATGCTTTGAGTGGAAACCGCCTAAAGAGCTCTTTGGGTTACAAAGAATAACGCAATTGACAGAAATAGCAAGACTCCGACAATTGCTTCAGGGGGCCTCTGGCCCAGAGCAGAGCTGAAGGAAAAAGGCCAGGACGCCAGAGAGTCTGACAGGTGCCTCTTGTCGTGGTTGATGAGATGCCTGATGCTGGCAGGGGAGGCTAGGCTATCCTTGTTGGAGGTTCCGGGGCTGACTTGGACCCTTCTTTAGAGAGAAGCAGGAAGGACCTCCAACGTGAGGGGATGCCAGGTTTCCAGGCAGTGGGCCGGCCCTGGCGTAATGCTATGGTGTTGAACGACCACAGCTCACAGGTCCCTCATGGTGGCCTGAGCCCTTCAATGCCAGGACTTGGACCTGCCATTCTGGTCAGCGCCATGACTGTGGACACAACCATCAGGTCCCCCCAACAGGACGGAGCAGTCCTGCCATCTGGATCCTGCCAGGGGCTGAGATGCGAGTGTTGCTAGGGAAGTGATTGGTTTACCGTTGTGTAAGTACCTGAGCCTGTTTCAGTGATCAATAAAATCAGCAATGTTAGCTGAGAATGGTGGGTCATGACTGTAATCCCAGTGCTTCAGGAGGCTGAAGCCAGAGGATCGCTTGAGCCCAGGAGTTTGAGACCAGCCTAGGCAACATGCTGAAACCCTGTCTCTACTAAAATACACAAAAATTAGCCAGGTGGGGTGACATGTGCCTATAGTCCCAGGTACTCAGGAGGCTGAGGTAGGAGAATCACTTGAGTCCAGGAGGGTGAGGATGCAGTGAGCCAAGATCAAGCCACTGCACTTCAACCTGGGCAACAGAGCAAGACCCTGTCTCAAAAAAAAAAAAGATCAACTATGTTGGGAAGCTCATCTGAGCCAGAGATTTTACTGTGGCTTGGTCACATAGGCATGACAGCTTGCAGTGAGGTGCTCTGGATGTGCTTCTCTCTAGGCTGACCATCCAAGCCTTGCTTCCAGAAGCCCTCTCAGCATTAGGCAGGCTTTAGCGGCTGGGCTCGGTGGCTCATGCCTGTAATCCCAACACTTTGGGAGGCCAAGGTGGGCGGATCACTTGAGGTCAGGAGTTCGACACAAGCCTGGTCAACATGGTGAAACCCTGTCTCTACCAAAAATACAAAAATTAGCCAGGCGTAGTGGTGTGCGCCTATAATCCCAGCTACCTGGGAGGCTGAGGCACGAGAATTGCTTGAACCTGGGAGGCAGAGGTTGCAATGAACCAAGATTGTGCCGCTGCACTCCAGCCTGAGTGACAGAGTGAGACTCTGCCTCAAAAAAAAAAAAAAGACTTCAGGGCCACTGCCCTGGCAATCCCTGGAGACCACTGTATAGCTTGAACATATACATTTTTCATCTCTCGTAGTCTCTTTATTGAAAAATGAATGCTATTGGCTGGGCACGGTGGCTCACGCCTGTAATCCCAGCACTTTGGGAGGCCGAGACGAGCGGATCACGAGGTCAGGAGATCGAGACCATCCTGGCTCACCCGGTGAAACCCCGTCCCTACTAAAAAAATACAAAAAACTAGCCGGGCGAGGTGGCGGGTGCCTGTAGTCCCAGCTACTCGGGAGGCTGAGGCAGGAGAATGGCATAAACCCGGGAGGCGGAGCTTGCAGTGAGCTGAGATCCGGCCACTGCACTCCAACCTGGGCGACAGAGCGAGACTCCGTCTCAAAAAAAAAAAAAAAAAGAAAAGAAAAGAAAAATGAATGCTATTAAATGAAGTGTAAGTCTCAAAATGCTTAAGTGCTTTGGGAGGCCAAGGCAGGCAGATCACCTGACGTCAGGAGTTCAAGACCAGCCTGGCCAACACGGTGAAACTCCGTCTTTACTAAAAATAGAAAAATTAGCTGAGCGTGGTGGCAGGTGCCTGTAATCCCAGCTACTCGGGAGGCTAAGGCAGGAGGATCACTTGAACCCGAGAGGCAGAAGTTGCAGTGAGCTGAGATTGTGCCACTTCTTTCCAGCCTGGGCAATAGAGTGAGACTCTGTGTCAAAAGGAAAAAAAAAAATGCTTAAGTGGTCATTCTCAAGCAAGTTCATAGTGAGCACAGTTTGATTTACGGGTTTTATCGAACTCATTTAATGAGGGAACTGGCAGAATAACAAAGCTGGTTTAAAAGAGGATGAGGGCTGGGACACAGTGTAACTCCAGTGCTATGGGAGGCTGAGGCCGGAGGATCACTTGAGGCTAGGAGTTTGAGACCTGCCTGAGAAACATAGCGAGACCCCATCTCTACAAAAAAGAGAAATTAGCCAGGTGTGATGTCACATGCCTGTAGTCTCAGCTACTCAGGAGGCTGAGGGGGAAGGATCCCCTGAGCCTAGGAGGTCGAGGCGATAGTGAGCTATGATTGTGCTGCTGCACTCTAGCCTGGGTGATAGAGTGAGACCCTGTGTCTAAACAAATGAGCAGAAAGAGGATTAGAGAAATTGATATATGTGTGTATACACACATGCATGTATTTGTAGATTGAGGGTCTCCAAGACCACCCTTAGGTTTGGCACCTTGCTAGAAGAACTCAGAGAATGTATTAAAAACTATTATGCTCGTGGTCATGGTTTATTACAGCAAAAAGATACAGATTAGGCCGGGCACGGTGACTCATGCCTGTAATCCCAGCACTTTGGGAGGCCGAGGTGGGCGGGTCACTTGAGGCCAGGAGTTCGAGATCAGCCTGGCCAACATGATCAAACCCTGACTCTACCAAAAACATGAAAATTAGCTGGGCATGGTGGTGGGCGCCTGTCATCCCAGCTACTTGGGAGGCTGAGGCAGGAGAATCGCTTGAACCCAGGAGGCAGAGGTTGCAGTGAACTGAGATTGTGCCATTGTACTCCAGCCTGGGCGACAGAGCGAGACTCAGTCTCAGGAAAAAGATAGAGATTAAAATGAGCCAGGGAAGAGACACGTGGGGCAGACAGGGCCCAGGAGAGTTTCATGTATGGAACCTCTAGTTGTCCCCTCCCAATGGAGTTGTGGACAGTGGTACTTTCCCAGCAATGACATGTGTCAGTATATACAAAGTATTGCCACCCAGGGAACCTCATCTGAACCAGAGATTTTACTGTCTTGGTCGTATAGACTATGGCCAGCCTGCATGGCTGACTCAGATTCTAGCCCCTCTGGAAGTTGAGCTGGTACCAGGTGGTGCAAGGATGTCCTCATCAATGGCATTGTTAGCACAAACCATCCAATGTGGCCTGAGTTAGCACAGATCATGTGGCATGGTCGAAGGTCCCCAAGTAGACAGACACTGTGACCAAGCTAGACATTCTGAGGGCTTCCAAATACCTCCCACGAGCCAAGTGCAAAGGCCAGACCTCCTTTAGGTAAGATTAATTCTTGTGTGTGTATATATAATCTGTATATTACATATTATCATTGAAATATATAATATATAGTCATTGTGATATATAACATGTAAATAATATATATTCTATATTCAATAATATAGAATTATTTATATTCCATATTCTATATGAATATGGAATATAGAATAATATATGAATATTTCATGTGTTATTAATAATTTATATATTCCAGTAATATATTATATATTATCAAATAATTATTGATATTAATTATTGATAATAAATATTATTGAATAATTATTGCTATATTGAATAATGTATAATATTGAATAATATCATTGAATAATTGTTTATATAATTGTATGATTACTGATAATAATTAATATATATTCCAGTAATATATAATATGTATTATTGAAATATAAATACATATTATATATTGTTGAAATATATAATATGCATTATTAAAATATATAATACATATTATATATTGTTGAAATATATAACATATAATATATAATTGAAATATATAATATAGTCATTGAGATATATTATCATATATAATATATCTCAATAATTAATATAATCTTATTAATAATATATTATATATAAATTATACATTTGCTGTATACAATTTATACATTGTATATAATATGTACAATATGAAAGATATATTTATATACGATGTAAATTATATATTATATAATATGTGAATTATGTATCATAATTTATATTTCTATTTAAACAATGTATATCTTATATAACTTATATATAATATATTTAAGTTATAACTTATATTATATATAAATTATATACAAGTTGAGTATCCCTAGTCCAAAATCCAAAATGTTCTAAAATCTGAAACTTTCTGAGCCCTGACATGATGCTCAAAGGAAATGCCAAGTGGAACATTTTGGATTTTTGATTTTCTGATTTGGGATGCTGAACTGGTAACATAATTATATATTATATTTAAAGTATGTAATTTACATATGTATATAAATAAGAATCTGAAATTAAGACCACTAAGTTTGATCCTATGGGATAGTAAAGACAAGAGGTTTGTGGTTATTGTCTCTACTGAAAAGAAATCATTTGCTTCTTTTTTTTTTTGACAGAGTCTCGCTCTGTTGCCCAGGCTGGAGTGCAGGGGCACAGTCTCTGCTCACTGCAACCTCCGCCTCCTGGGTTCAAGTGATTGTACCATCTCAGCCTCCCGAGTAGCAGGGATTACGGGCACCCACATCCCCGCCCGGCTATGTGTTTTGTATTTTTAGTAGAGACAGAGTTTCACCATGTCGGCCAGGCTGGTCTCCAACTCCTGACCTCAGGTGATCTGCCCGCATCAGCGTCCCAAAGTGCTGGGATTACAGGCGTGAGCTACCATGCACAGCCAAAATCATCTGCTTCTTACCAGTTTTGTATGAGTTAACATCCAACTTGGCAGAATCTGAGCTGCAATACATAGTGAGCGGTAACTCAAAGTGACACTCCCCCAGGGTGTCATACCGTATGTAGGCAGGCTCATGAGATGGCGCTGTAGCCTGACTCTAGAAGGTTAGACCCTCAGCTTTTTTGCCCTATTTCCACATTTTGCAGAGCTTTTCTTGCAGACTGAGTGGATGAAACACAGTAGCCCATGGCAGCAGGTGGCAGGACCGTGGGAGGACAGTACCTGCTGACTGGGAAGTCCTCACTGCCAAGTAGGTTCGTGTGGGGCTGTGGACTCACCTTTCTCAATAGAGGAGGCAGAGGTGAAGGGGGGTGACTGTGAGCTGGTGAGTTGTTCCAAAGGTGTCCACCCTCAAGGGCTTGGTGCTTCACTCAAGAAGAAATTTCTTATCTGATAAACCACATTGATATTGATGATCAATATACAGTCATGCGTGGCTTAATGATGGGGCTGTGCTCTGGGAAATGCATAATTGGAAGATTCTGTCATCGTGGGAACACCAAAGGATGTATTTACAGAAATCTAGATGATCTAGCCTATTATACACCTAGGCTAGATGGTCTAGCCTATTACACACCGAGGTTAGATGGTCTAGCCTGTTGCTCTGGGCTACAAACCTGTATAGCATGTGACTATGCTGAATTCTGGAGGCATTAGGAATATAATGGCAAGTATTTGTGTATCTCAACATATCTACACATGGAAAAGGTACAGTAAAAGTACATTATTATTATTATTATTAACTTTTTTTTTTTGAGATGGAGTCTCTCTGTCAGCCAGGCTGAAGAGCAGTGGTGTGATCTCTGCTCACTACAACCTCTGCCTCCTGGGTTCAAGGGATTCTCCTGCCTTATCCTCCCAAGTACCTGGGGTTACAGGCATCTGCTACCATGCCCTGCTAATTATTGTATTCTTAGTAGAGACGGAGTCTCACCATGTTGGCCAAGCTGACCTCAAGTGATCTGCCAGCCCCGGCTCCCAAAGTGTTGGTATTACAGGCGTAAGTCACTGTGCCCCCGGTCTAAAATATAGTATTATAATTTTAATAGGGGTGGGGGGCAGACGTGGTGGCTCACGTTTGTAATCCCATCACTTTGGGAGGCCAAGGCAGTGGATCACTTGAGGTCAGGAGTTTGAGACCAACTTGGCCAACATGGCAAAACCCCATCTCTACTAAAAATAGAAAAACTAGTCGGGCGTGGTGGCACGCGCCTGTAGTCCCAGCTACTCAGGAGGCTGAGGCAGGAGAATCACTTGAACCCGGGAGGCAGAGGTTGCAGTGAGCTGAGACAGCACCACTGCACTCCAGCCTGGGAGACAGAGCGAGACCCTGTCTCAAAAAGGAAAAGAAATTTTATGAGGCCACTCGTATATGCAGTCTGTCGTTGACTGAAATGTCATTATGTGGCATGTGACTGTAGTCACCAGAAACATCTGGAGTTCTTGGACTGATTACGATGAGTTTCAGCACCTCTTAAGATGCTCTCAGCCTCAGAGCCTCTGCCAGCCCCTCCCTGGTGGAGAAACCTTCCGGGATTCAAGCACCGTGCTCAGGACGCATGTCCCCTTCTGCAAGTTTTAGGGTTAAGTGACCCTTCCAGCTGTGTGCCTGAAGGTCCTGGATATCTCTGGATGGGGGAATTGGCAGTTGAAGAATTCCTGGGAGTCTGAGCCTGGGCTGAGTTTGGGATTGGCTCCTGAAAACCCTTGTAAAGATTTTACATTCCCGAATATAAACCAATAAAGACAGCAGGCAAAATCAAGGCCATGCCCATGACTTTGGGCACATTCCGAAGATGGTTGTGGTGAGTCCTGCACCATTAATTCCCTTTTGCTTCTCATTCCCGCCTCTCTGGAAACAAGCAGGTCCATGAGACGCAGTTCAGTGGGTTTTGCTGTGGTTCAGTGGGGTTTCCCTCCCTAGACGCCCCAGGAGTGCAGGTCTAAGGTTTGGAAATACTTTCCTTTCTACATATGTCTATACACGGTCCATCTTAATGATCTGCAGATTTCATATTTGTGAATTCCCCTCATCGCTGAAATTGATGGGTAACCCCCAAATCAAGAACTCCCAGTGATCATTCATGGACATGGGACACAGTAGCAAAAACTTTGAGTCACCAGACATGCATGTTTCATACTGAGGTCAAACCAGGTGACACCCTGGCTCCTTGCTTTAGCTCTCAAACCGCAAACAAGTATCCTGTTATTTTCCTTTCTTTTCTTTCTTTTTCTTTTTCTTTTTTTCTTTTTGATACGGAATCTCTCTCTGCTGCTCGGGCTGGAGTGCAATGGCACGATCTCGGCTCACTGCAACCTCCCAGGTTCAAGTGATTCTCCTGCCTCAGCTTCCCAAGTAGCTGGGATCACAGGTGCCCGCCACCACACCCAGCTAATTTTTGTATTTTAGTAGAGACAGGGTTTCACTATGTTGGTCAGGCTGATCTCGAACTCCTGACCTCAGATGATCCACCCACATCGGCCTCCCAAAGTGTTGGGATTACAGGCATGAGCCACCGCACCCGGCTAAGTGTCCTCTTCAAGGTCCGTTTAGTACCACAGTTTTTGCATCTTTCTGCCTTTTTGGGGGTGGTTTTGTTGTTTAGAATGTCCCCCAGTCACAGCGCTGAAGTGCTGTCTGGCGTCCCTAAGTGCAAAGAGGCTGTGATATTCCTTGCGGAGAAAATATGTGTGTTAGATAAGCCTCATTCAGGCATGAGTTATAGTGCTATTGGCTGTGAGTTCAATGTTAATGAATCTATAGTAAATATGTTAAAAGGTGCCTTTATTTATTTATTTTTTTTTTTGAGACGGAGTCTCGCTCTGTCGCCCAGGCTGGAGTGCAGTGGCCGGATCTCAGCTCACTGCAAGCTCCGCCTCCCAGGTTTACGCCATTCTCCTGCCTCAGCCTCCCGAGTAACTGGGACTACAGGCGCCTGCCACCTCGCCCGGCTAGTTTTTTTGTATTTTTTAGTAGAGACGGGGTTTCACCATGTTAGCCAGGATGGTCTCGATCTCCTGACCTCGTGATCCACTCGTCTCGGCCTCCCAAAGTGCTGGGATTACAGGCTTGAGCCACCGCGCCCGGCCAAAAGGTGCCTTTAAGCAGAAACACACATAAGACAAGGTTATGTATTAACGGGTTGATTATCATGAAATCAGAGGCTCAATGGACCCTAACCCTGTATTTCCGGTATGAGCAATGGTTCAGTACTCACTAATATAGTGTAAATAGTGATTTCATAGAGCATAACTACAGTGAATGGCCAGCATCAATTGTATCTATGGATCTATATCTAACTAAATATCTAAACAAAAATTTTTCTTTATTTTATTTATTTATTTTTTGAGATAGAGTTCTGCTCTGTCACCCAGGCTGGAGTACAGTGGTGCCATCGCTGCTCACTGCAACCTCCACCTCCCAGGCCCAAGTGATCCTCCCACCTCAGCCTCCCAAGTAGCTGGGACTATGGGCATGAACCACCACAGCTGGCTAATTTTTGTATATCTTTGTAGAGACAGGGTTTCACATTGTTGTCCAGGCTGGTCTCGAACTCCTGGGCTCAAACAATCCGCCCGCCTAGACCTCCCAAAATGCTGGGATTACAGGCATGAGCCACCATGTGTAATTTCTTATTATAAAAGTATGTACATGTTTAGTGTAGAAAACATGGAAACATGCAGTATTACACCTCTCACTTCAGTGAGAAGCCTTCAGATCTTTCTCTGTGCTTACATGTTAATTGCACTGTACATGCTGTTTGGTAAGTTTCTTTTCTTTTTTGAGACAGAATTTCACCTTGTAGCCCAGGCTGGAGTGCAGTGGCACAATCTCAGCTCTCCTGCCTCAGCCTTCCAGGTAGATGGGATTACAGGTGTGTGCCACTACATCCAGCGAATTTATTATTTTTATTATTTTTTAATTTTTTTGAGATGGAGCCTAGCTCTGTCACCTAGGGTGGAGTGCAGTGGCGTGATCTCAGCTCACTGCAGCCTCCACCTCCTGAGTTCAAACTGTTCTCCACCTCCTGAGTTCAAACTGTTCTCCTGCCTCAGCCTCCCAAGTAGCTGGGACTACAGGTGCATGCCACCACACCTGGCTAATATGCTTTGTATTTTCAGTAGAGATGAGGTTTCACCATGTTGGCCAGGCTGGTCTCAAATTCCTGACCTCAGGTGATCCACTCGCCTTGGCCTCCCAGAGTTCTGGGATTACAGGCATGAGCCACTGCACCTGGCCTGGTAAGTTTCCTTCTCACATAAATTATCATGAACATCTGTCTTTGGCAATAGATAGCCTTCTATGATATCATTGTCATTGTAGAACTTGAGTATACACACACTTGATTAACTAATATAGATATTTAAATTGATTCTAATTTTTAAATAACATTACTGTAAGTAATGTTTCACCTTGTAGCGCAGGCTGCATATATACATTTGCAACCTGAATATATAAAAGGCTGAATATATAAAATTATATATGTTAATGGAGATAAAATGTACACATACTTAAATCCACAGATGTTTCTCTTTTTTCAAGACAGGGTTTCATTCTGTTGCCCAGGCTGGGATGCAGTGGTGTGATCATGGCTCACTGCAACCTTGACTTCCCAGGTTCAAGCAATCCTCCTACCTCAGCTTCCCAAGGAGCTGGGACTACAGGTGTGCACCACCACGCTGGACTAATTTAAAAAAAGTTCTGTCTGGGCGCGGTGGCTCACACCTGTAATCCCAGCACTTTGGGAGACCAATCACCTGAGGTCGGGAGTTCAAGACCAGCCTGATCAACAAGGAAAAACCCCATCTCTACTAAAAATACAAAATTAGCTGGGCATGGTGGCACATGCCTGTAGTCCCAGCTACTCGGGAGGCTGAGGCAGGAGAACCGCTTGAATTTGGGAGGCAGAGGTTATGGTGAGCCGAGATCGTGCCATTGCACTCCAGTCTGGGCAACAAGAGAGAAACTCCACCTCAAAAAAAAAATATCTATCTATCTATCTATCTATCTATATACATATATCTTTTGTAAAGACTTGTTTACAAAACAAGTCTTTTTTTTATTATTATATTTATTGATACTGAATATTTATTATCTGTTACATACCAGGCAAAATGGACACACCATCAGGAGATAAAACCTATATCTTACATGTAAGATGAAACTTATATTTATTGATTGAATTATTGAATATTTTTTGAGTATTTGCTATACCAGGCAAAAGGCACAGAAACAAATTATCTGTTCAGTTACTTCTAACTCTTTCAGCAATGCCTGAGTCCTCTTATAAAAACTTCATTCTGCTAAGTTAGCAACCATTCATTTTTTTGGTTACTCTTCATGTATAGTTTTCTCAAGTGTCCCTTCAAATATTGCGTAATGGTGTAGACCATTTAATATTCCAAACATAATCTGAAAGACTAGAGGAATCACCATTAATTTCATTGGTGTTTGACAAAGCCTCATCCAATGGAGTAAAACCCTTCCTTTTGGTGGCAGTGGAACGGTATGATACTTGGTTGCCAGACGTCCATTTTTAGTAAAAGCCAAAGAATTGGGATAGAAAACACCACAAACTATGCCGATCAGTGAACTTCTGAAAACACAGTTTTCCTTGCTTATACTTTCTGAATACAAAGGATCAATTACAAGAAGCTTGTAAGTAACTACAGTAGACAAAAATGGAAGTGTAGCCAATGATGCATATGTTTTCAAAGCATCGTGTTTAACCTTGAAGCAGCGTCTGAACAGGAAGTTTGAGAATATTCCAGAGAAACCAGCTGTTGTTCCAAATGACGTCGTTTGATATATATTTGGTGTCATTTCTTTTCTAAGATAGTCAAAATTTTTTTCTATGATTTCTATGATCGTTGGTCTTGTGAGTTTTGCATCTTCTAGAGAAGGACTGGGTTGACCGTGCATAGATGCTGTCATCTTGACATCCTTGGGCGCTTCCTCAGTTCCCACCGGCACC
Source organism: Trachypithecus francoisi (assembly GCF_009764315.1). Lineage (NCBI taxonomy): Eukaryota > Metazoa > Chordata > Mammalia > Primates > Cercopithecidae > Trachypithecus > Trachypithecus francoisi. The sequence goes on from NW_022681469.1 coordinate 116,425,577, forward strand.
ACACCTGACTCCCTCAGCTTGGCCCTAGCCTCATACCCGAACACCGCCATTTTGGTGGCTCACGTGATTTACAAAACAAGTCTTGTTATGTTGACCAGTCTGGTCTCAAACTCCTGGTTTCAATCTATCCTCCTGTTTTGGCCTCCCAAAGTGCTGGGATTTTAGGTATGAGCCACTGTGCCAGGCCCACAGATCTTAAGTGTACAATTTGATGAGTTTTGATAAATGCATACACATTTCCATCAGCTCCCAGAAAGTCTCTACCCCAGTGTAATTGCTCAATGGATTCTTCCTGCCTGCCGCCCAGACAAAACCAGTTCACTGAGACCGTGGTATTGCAGTAAAGAAGGATTTTAATTAACACGATGCCGGCCTTGTGGGTGAACTGGAGTTATCATTCAAATCAGTTTCCTCGAAGACTTGGAGGTTAGGATTTTTCAAGGATAGTTTAATGGGTGGGGGACTAGGGAATGGACGCTGCTTACTGTTTGGGGATGCCATCATAGGGGTGTGGAAAATAGTCCTTGGGCACTGAGTCCAACACGGGGTGCAAGGCTACAGGACTGGTTAAGTGATGAGTCATGAGTCCGGGTGGAGTCAGTCAGTTGCTGGGATGCAAAAGTCTGAAAAGTATCTCAAAAGACCGATCTTAGGTTCTACCATAGTGATCTATAGGAGCAAATGGGGAAGTCATCAATGTTATGGCCTCTGGCCATGTGTCTCCTGAGTCATGAAAGATTATAGAAACCATGTCTACATTTTAGCAGAATTCAGGCATCCATAATTCTAATCTCATGGGCGTTCATTAGTCTTACAAAGGCAGTTTCCTCCCCTGAACAAGGAAGGAATCCGTTTTAGGGAGGGACTACTATCATCCTTGCTTCAAAGTTAAACTATGAGCTAAATTCCTTCCAAGGTACAGCTTGGCCTCTACCTAGGAGTGAGCAAAGACACCCAGTCTGTGAGGTTAGAAGCAAGACAGAGTCAGCTATTTCAGATTTTGCTCACTGTCATAATCTTTGCGAAGGCAGTTTCACTAGAAAGCACTATTCTGACTTCTATCATCATAGATCAGTTTTGACTATTCTTGAACTTCATATAAATGGAACCATACAGCATATAATCTTTTGTGTATGGTTTGTTTCACTTGCATTTTTGAGATTCTTCCATGTCTCACATATACATGTGTAGTTTACTTATATTTGTTGCTGGGTATTATTCCATTACAGGCATGCACCACCAAGCCCGGCTAATTTTGTATTTTTAGTAGAGATGGGGTTTCTCCTTGTGGGTCAGGCTAGTCTCAAACTCCCGACCTCAGGTGAACTGCCCACCTCAGCCTCCTAAAGTGCCGGGATTACAGGCGTGAGCCACTGCGCCCGGCCTTATTGACCTTGTATTTAAAGATCATGCTAAGTTCACTCATTAGTGCTGGTAGCTTACTTTATTGCTTTCCTTTTGACTGTATAATCTATCAGGTCCTCTGTGAATAAAGATATTTTTGCTTCTTCCTTTATGACTTTTATTTCTTTTTTCTTACCTTACTGGACTGGCTAGAACTTTTAGTAAAATATTTAATAGAAATGGTGAGAACAGACATACTTGTCTTGTTTTTGCTTATGGGGGGATCCTTAATATTTCACTTTTTTCTTTTCTTTTCTTTCTTTCTTTCTTTTTTTTTTTTTTTTTTAAGACAGAGTCTCGCTCTGTCACCCAGGCTGGAGTGCAATGGCGCAATCTCAGCTCACTGCAACCTCCCCCTCCAGGCTTCAAGCGATTCTCCTGCCTCAGCCTCCTGAGTGGCTGGGATTACAGGCGTGAGTCACTATGCTCAGCTAATTTTTGTATTTTTAGTAGAGACAGGATTTCGCCATGTTGGCCAGGCTGGTCTCGAACTCCTGACCTCAGATGATCCACTCACCTCGGCCTCCCAAAGTGCTGGTATTACAGGCATGAGCCACCGAGCCCAGCCTATTTCACTTTTTTCTTAGAGTTTCACTTATTAGAGGGGATATTCTCTTCTGAGTTTGTTGAGAGTTTTCATCATGATTAGGTGCTCAATCTTGTCAAATGCTTTTCCTGCATCTATATTGAGGTGATTACAAGTTTTTCCAGTCTTATTATGTTAATGTGGCAAATTACATTAATTATGGAATATTAAACTAATCTTTCATGCCTCATAACCTTTTTTTTTGGAGGGAGGGACAGAGTCTCGCTCTGTCACCCAGGCTGGAGTGCAGTGGCACGATCTTGGCTCACTGCAACCTCTGCCTTCCAGGTTCAAGTGATTCTCTTGCCTCAACCTCCTGAGTAGCTGGGATTACAAGCACCTGCTACCATGGCCAGCTAATTTTTGTATTTTCAGTAGAGATGGGGTTTCACCATGTTGTCCAGGCTAGTCTCAAACTCTGGACCTCAGGTGATTCTCCCACCTCGGCCTCCCAAAGTGCTGGGATTATAGACGTGAGCCACTGCACTCAGGCTATTTTTACTGGATAAATGTCATTTGGATGTATTATGTATGATCTTTATTTATATTTCTGTATTTGATATGTGTCTTGGTCTGATGGTAGTACCCTATCCAAATACCTGAGACCAGGCCATTTATAAAGAATAGAAATTTACTTCTTATGATTTTAGAGGCTGGGAAGTCCAAGATCAAGGTGCTGGCAGATTCAGTGTCTGGTGAGAGCTTGGTCTCTGCTTCTAAGATGGTGTCTTGAATATACCATACACTGGAGTGGTAGGTAGGACACTGTGTCCTCACATGATGGAAGAGACAGAAGAGGCAAAAAGGGGTGAATGACCTCCACCAAGCCCTTTTAGTTATTTATTTATTTTGAGATAGAGTCTCGCTCTGTTGCCCAGGCTGGAGTGCAGTGGCATGATCTCAGTTTACTGCAGCCTCCGCCTCCCAGGTTCAAGCAGTTCTCATGCATCAACCTCCCGAATAGCTGGGAGTACAGGTGCCTGCCACCATACCCGGCTAATTTTTGTAGTTTTAGTAGAGACAAGGTTTCTCCATGTTGTCCAGGCTAGTCTCAAATTCCTGACCTCAAGTGATCTGCCCACCTTGGCCTCCCAAAGTGCTGGGATTACAGACATGAGCCACCATGCCTGGCCTCAAGCCCTTGTATAAGGGCACCTGATCTCACTCATGAGGTCGGAGTCCTCATAACTCAATCACCTTTTCTTTTCTTTTTTTTTTTAAGACAGAGTCTTGCTCTGTTGCCCAGGCTGGAGTGCGGTGGTGTGATCTCAGCTCACTGCAATCTCTGCCTCCTGGGTTCGAGCTATTCTCTTGCCTCAACCTCCCAAGTAGCTGGAATTACAGGTGCACACCACTGTGCCTGGCCAATTTTTGTTTTTAGAGAGATGAGGTTTCGCTATGTTGGTTAGGCTGGTCTCGATCTCCTGACTTCAGGTGATCTGCCCTCCTTGGCCTCCCAAAGTGCTGGGATTACAGACGTGAGCACCTGCACCTGGCCGACTCAATCACCTTAGAATACCGCCACATTGGGATGAAGTTTCAACATGAATTTTGGAAGAGACATAAACATTCAAATCAGGACAACACCTATCTATAATTTTCTTTCCTTGCCACGTCTTTGTCAGATTTTTGGTTATGAGACTTTTGCTGGTCTCATAAAAGGAAATGGGAAATATTTCCATCTCTTCTATTTTCTGAAAGATTTTTGGGGTAAAGCTATTATTGCTTTTTCCTTAAATGTTTTATAGAATCCACGGTGAAACCATCTGGCCCTATAGTTTTCTTGGTGGGGAGGTTTCTGATAACAAATTCACTGTCTTTAATAGATATAGGGCTATACATGTTTCTATTTCTTATCTTAATAATTATTTATGCATTTAAAAATAAACTTTATTGAGGTTTAACTTACACACATCTTATTATGTAACTTGTAATTTACATGCATATAATTATCCCCATCTGTTCAATAAGTCTTGATCACATGCATATTTTTTCTTTTCTTTTCTTTTTTTTTTTTTTTTTTTTTGAGACGGAGTCTCGCTCTGTCGCCCAGGCTGGAGTGCAGTGGCCGGATCTCAGCTCACTGCAAGCTCCGCCCCCCGGGTTCACGCCATTCTCCTGCCTCAGCCTCCCCGGTAGCTGGGATTACAGGCGCCGCCACCTCGCCCGGCTAGTTTTTGTATTTTTTAATAGAGACGGGGTTTCACCGTGTTAGCCAGGATGGTCTCGATCTCCTGACCTCGTGATCCGCCCGTCTCGGCCTCCCAAAGTGCTGGGATTACAGGCTTGAGCCACCGCGCCCGGCCCCGCTTTTCTTTTTTTTTTTTTTTAAGACAATTTCGCTCTGCTGCCCAGGCTAGAGTGCAGTGGCGTGATCTCAGCTCATTGCAACGTCCACCTCCCTGGTTTAAGCGATTCTCCTGCCTCAACCTCCCAAGTAGCTGGTACTACAGGCTCCCACCAGCACACCTGGCAAATTGTCTATTTTTAGTAGAGATGGGGTTTCACCATGTTGGCCAGGCTGGTCTCGAACTCCTGACCTCAAGTGATCCTCCCATCTCAGCCTCCTGAGTAGCTGGGACTACAGGCACATGCCACCATGCCCAGCTAATTTTTGTATGCTTTATAGAGACGAGGTTTCACCTTACTGCCCAGGCTGGTCTTTTTTTTTTTTTTTTTTTTTTTTTGAGACGGAGTCTCGCTCTGTCGCCCAGGCTGGAGTGCAATGGCCGGATCTCAGCTCACTGCAAGCTCTGCCCCCCAGGTTTACACCATTCTCCTGCCTCAGCCTCCCAAGTAGCTGGGACTACAGGCGCCCGCCACCTCGCCCGGCTAGTTTTTTTTGTATTTTTTAGTAGAGACGGGGTTTCACCGTATTAGCCAGGATGGTCTCGATCTCCTGACCTCGTGATCCGCCCGTCTCGGCCTCCCAAAGTGCTGGGATTAGAGGCTTGAGCCACCGCGCCCAGCCCAGGCTGGTCTTAAACTCCTGAGCTCAGGTGATCTGCCTGGCTCGGCCTTCCAAAGTGCTGGGATTACAGGCATGAGCCATGGCACTCGGCCTCACTGGATTTATACTTTAAGGATAATTCCTTAAGTCACATTTCACCAGCAGATGTCCTGCCAGTTAGTTCAATCTGGCTAGCAGCGCAGCGGACATCATCACCTTTATCAATATCATTTCAAGGCGTCTGTATTCCTCACCTATGAAATGGTATTTTAGGTCGGGCGCAGTGGCTCACGCCTGTAATTCTAGCACTTTGAGAGGTTGAGGCGGGAGAATCATCTGAGGTCAGGAGTTTGAGACCAGCCTGGCCAACATGGTGAAACCTCGTCTCTACTAAAAATACAAAAAAAGTAGCCATGTGTGGTGGTGCATGCCTGTAATCCCAACTACTTGGGAGGCTGAGGCAGGAGAATCACTTGAACCTGGAAGGTGGAGGCTAGAGTGAGCCAAGTGAGCCAAGATCACGCCACTGCACTCCAGCCTGGGCAATGTAAGTGAAAACTCTTCTCTCCAAAATAAAAAAAAAAAGAAGAAAGAAATAGTACTCTATAGTTTAGAAAGTGTTTTCAGTTTGTTGTATTTACATTTTGTTGATGCAGAAACAGGCCCAGAGGAAAGAATAGATTAAATGGCCAAGTCATGTAGCTGAAGAGTGGTCAGTGTAGAGCTGAAACCTGGGTCTTTTTTTTTTTTTTTGAGACAGGGTCTGATTTTGTTGCCCAGCCTGGAGTGCAGTGGCACGATCATAGTTTACTGCAGCCTTGAACTCCTGGGCTGAAGCAATCGTCCCACCTCAGCCTCTTGAGTAGCTGGGACTACAGGTGCGTGCCACCATGCGTGTCTAATTTTTAACTTTATTTTCATTTTTATTTTGTAAAGTGAGTTTTCACTATATTGCCTAGATTGGTCTTGAATTCTTGACCTCAAGCGATCCTCCCACTTTGGCCTTCTGAAGTGCTGGGATTACAGGCGTGAGTCACTGTGCCTGGCTGAACGTGGATCTTTTTGTTCCTAATTAAGTGCCCTTTACCCTAAGCTACCTGGGACCTTTGCAGTCTTGGGAAATCCCACCCGAAGTTGTCCCAGTACAAGGGACAGGGCAGCTGGTCTCTGGGCTGGCTTCTTCCTGCAATTCCCAAGGTGGCCTTGTCTCTACAGTTCTTTTGTTTGTTTGTTTGTTTTTCGAGATGGAGTCTCGCTCTGTCGCCAGGCTGGAGTGCAGTGGCACGATCTCGGCTTACTACAACCTCTGCCTCCTGGTTTGAAGCGATTCTCCTGCCTCAGCCTCCTGAGTAACTGGAATTACCGGTGCCCACCACCACACCCGACTAATTTTTTTTTTTGTAGTTTTAGTAAAGATGGGATTTCATCCTGTTAGGCAGGATGGTCTCGATCTCCTGACCTCATGATCCTCCCACCTCGGCCTCCCAAAGTACTGGGATTACAAGCATGAGCCACCGCACCTGGCCTACGACCCTAGAGTTTTAAGGCCCCCATCTCACATTGGCTTGGTTTTGTAGAAGAGATGTACCACAAAGTTGATCGTCTCCTCAACCATCAGGAAAGGATAAGTTTAACTTGAGTGGGGGATTTTTACTCTTTTTTCTGTATTCCAGCTGGAAATGAATCCAACCGGGACAGGAAATGAATCCCTGGACTCCCACATGGGCAAGGGCAGGCCTGGGACAGAGGGGCTTAGCTAGTGCATCTGAGCGTGGAGCTGACTGATTTGAGTCCAAGGCGATGCTGACCATTCTGCCCCGACTCTAGCTCTGCATACGGGCGTGTCTGTGTTTTGAATGGCTGAGGGTTCAAAGCCAGAAGGAGTTCACTCTCCTGGCAGGAGACTGCAGCCTCCTGGTCTATCTGCAGAGCTCATTGCTTTAGGAAAATGACTCCCCATGAGTCTGATGATGTCTCTGAGACTTGCCTTCCATAACTGTCGTTCAAACTAGGGCCATTTATCAAAATGAGCCAAATGCATAGCAGGTTCTGGGCACTGGATGCTTGGATCACATTGATGAACAAGGAACTTCAGGGGCTCCCAGGTGTGCTGTGTGTGTGTGGTGGGAAGTGTGCAGGGGCCAGAGGAATGAACAAATCATCCAGTACTGTGAGAGAAGGACTTCGCTAAAGGTACGATTGAGGTGTTGTGAGATTCACAGGAGGTAGAGATCTGGGTGGCACTCTTCTGGTTCAAGGCCTGGCTCCCTGGGTCCAAGTTTCTCAGAATCCCATTTTACCATGCATCCTCGCTCTTCTATAGATGGCATCTTTCTTCCCCGCTGGCTCTCTCCCATTAGCACTTAAGGATACTGTCATGCGCGTCCGTGTGAAGAGACCACCAAACAGGCTTTGTGTGAGCAATAAAGCTTTTTAATCAACTGGGTGCAGGCGGGCTGAGTCCAAAAAGAGAGTCTGCAAAGGGAGATAAGGGTGGGGCCGTTTTACAGGATTTGGGTAGGTAAAGGAAAATTACAGTCAAAGGGGGGTTGTTCTCTGGCGGGCAGGAGTGGGGGTCACAAGGTGCTCAGTGGGGAAGGTTTTTGAGCCAGGATGAGCCAGGAAAAGGAATTTCACAAGATAATGTCATCACTTAAGGCAAGGACCGGCCATTTTCACTTCTTTTGTGGTGGAATGTCATCAGTTAAGGCGGGGCGGGGCATTTTCACTTCTTTTGTGATTCTTCAGTTACTTCAGGCCATCTAGGCATATATGTGCAAGTCACAGGGGATGCGATGGCTTGGCTTGGGCTCAGAGGCCTGACATACTCCAGCATCTCTCTCCTTTAAGAAAACAGCCTCAGGACAGGTGTGGGGGCTCACGCCTGTAATCCCAGCACTTAGGGAGGACGAGGCAGGCGGATCATGAAGTCAAGAGTTCGAGACCATCCTGGCCAACATGGTGAAAACGTATCTCTACTAAAAAGACAAAAATTAGCTGGGTGTGGTGGCACGCACCTGTAATCCCAGCTACTCAGGAGGCTGAGACAGAAGAATCGCTTGAACCTGGGAGGCAGAGTTTCCAGTGAGCCAAGATCGCGCCACTGTACTCCAGCCTGGGTGATAGAGAGAGACTCCGTTTCAGAAAAAAAAAAGAAAGAAAGAAAGAAAGAAAAAAAAAAGAAAACAAAATGAAAAGAAAACAATCTCATTGCATCTACATCATTCTTTTGCTATCAGCTTTCCTCAGCCGGTCTTCTTGGAAGCACTGGTTGCTCTCTCTGACTCAGTTTCTTTGCTTCTAGGGTCTTCTCCAACCTCTGCGGCCAGGTCTCTGCCCTGCTTACTGTCTCATTTGCATCTGTGGATGCTATTTTATTTTATTTTTGAAACAGGGTTTTGATCTGTCACCCAGGCTGGAGTGCAGTGAAGTGATCATAGCTCACCCAATCTCCTGGACTCAAGTGATCCTCCTTCCTTAGCCCCCCAAGTAGCTGGGACCACAGGTGCACACCACCATGCCCAGCAATTTCTTTGCTTTTTTTTAAACAATTTGTAGAGATAGGGTCTCTCTATATTGCCAAGGCTGGTCTCGAATTCCTGGCCTCAAGCAATTCTCCTGCTTTGGCCTTCCAGCTGCTTGGATTACAGGTGTGAGCCACTGCACCTGGCCTCCTCCTCCTCCTCCTCCTCCTCCTCCTTCTTCTTTTTCGAGACAGAGTTTCTCTTTTGTTGTACAGGCCGAAGTGCAATGACACAATCTCAGCTTACTGCAACCTCCGCCTCCCGGGTTCAAGCAATTCTCCTGCCTCAGCTTCCCAGGTAGCTGGGATTACAGGCGCCTGCCACCACACCCGGCTAATTTTGTATTTTTAGTAGAGATGGGGATTCGCCATGTTGGTCAGCCTAGTCTCAAACTCCTGACCTCAGGTGATCCACCTGCCTCGACCTCCCAGAGTGCTGGGATTACAGGTGTGAGCCACGGCACCCGGCCACCGCCTTCTTCTTCTAATTATGATCTTCCCTGGGGCCAATTTCACACATCGGCACTCAAGGTCGCACACCTTGCCTTTGAGTAGTGGGTGCAATGATGGCCAAGGCCAAGGCACTGAAAAGGCCTGGGTTAGCCAGAAACCCTCCACCTATCTCACTACAGCAGAGGAAGCATTTCTAGAACCTCCTGGTTGTGGCTGGGGTCCCATCACATCCACACTGCGGCTGAGAGAAGGGAAGGGCCTTGGTCAATGTTATTGACCATCAGTTTCAGTTGGGCCTGAGGGATAAGTTCAAGGTCTCGTCCACAGTGTGCTGGCCCAGACTGGGCAGAGCCGGTGGCCAGCCCACCCCCAGCCCTCACCCTTGGGGCCATGGGGTGGGTTCACTGGGACTTGCCTCTGCTTAGCCTGTTATGGTGATGGTGGGCAAAGATGGATGGGCTCTGTCCAGGGAGCATTTTATTTTTTGAGACGGAGTCTTGCTCTGTTACTCAGGCTGGAGTGCAGTGGTGCAATCTTGGCTCACTGCAACCTCCACTTCCTGGTTTCAAGCGATTCTCCTGCCTCAGCCTCCCGAGTAGCTGAGATTACAGGTGCCCGATTCCACGTCTGGCTAATTTTCGTATTTTCAGTAGAGATGGGGCTTCACCACATTGGCCAGGCTGATCTCAAACCCCTGATCTTGTGATCCCCGCACTTTGGTAGGCCAAAGTGTGGGGATTACAGGCGTGAGCCACCGTGCCCAGCCTCAGGGAGAATTTTAAACTTATCCCCTTCTCTTTTTTGAGACTGGGACAGGCTCTGCCATCCAGGCTGGAGTGCAGTGGTCTTGCCATGTTGCCCAAGCTGGTCTGGAACTCCTGGCCTCAAGTGATCCTCCCATATCAGCTTTCCAAACTGCTGGGATTACAGGCTCATGCCACCACTCCCAGCTAATTTTTTATATTTAGTAGAGATAGTATTTCACCATGTTGGTCAGGCTGGTCTCGAACTCCGGACCTCAGATGATCCACCCACCTCGGCCTCCCAAAGTACTGAGATTACAGGTGTAAGCCACCAAGCCTGGCATCTAATTCTCATTTTATTATTATTATTATTATTATTATTATTATTTTAGATGGAATTTCGCTCTTGTTGCCCAGGCTGAAGTGCAATGGCGTGATCTCGGCTCACTACAATTTCTGCCTCCCAGGTTCAAGCGATTCTCCTGCCTCAGCCTCCTGAGTAGCTGGGATTACAGGATCCTGCCCCAACGCCCGACTAATTTTGTATTTTTAGTAGAGATGAGGTTTCTCCATGTTGGTCAGGCTGGTCTTGAACTCCTGACCTCAGGTGATCCACCCACCTTGGCCTCCCAAAGTGCTGGAATTACAGGTGTGAGCCACCACGCCCAGCCTCTAATTCTAATTTTTATTTTATTCATTTATTTATTTTGGAGACAGAGTCTTCCTCAGTTGCCCAGGTGATCATAGCTCACTGCAGCCTCTAACTCCTGAGCTCAAGTGATCCTCCCACCTCAGCCTCCTGAGTAGGTGGGACTACAGGTACATACCACCATGCCCAGCTAATTTTAAAAATTTTTGTAGAGGTGGGGTCTCGCTATGTTGCCCAGGCCGGTCTTGAACTTCTGGCTCCAAGTGATCCTCCCACCTCAGCCTCCCAAAGCACTGGGATCATCGGTGTGAGTCAACACCCTTGGCTTTAAGTCTCTAATTCCCTTTCTTTCTTCCTTCCTTCCTTCCTTCCTTCCTTCCTTCCTTCCTCCCTCCCTCCCTTCCTTCCTTTCTTTCTTCTCAGAGTCTCATTCTGTTGCCCAGGATGGAATGTGGTAGTGCGATCATAGCTCACTGCAGCCTTCAACTCCTGGGCTCAAGTAATCTTCCCACCTCAGCCTCCTAAGTAGCTGGGACTACAGGTGCATACCACCTGTAGCCCTGCTAAGTTTTAAATTTTTCATGGAGATAGGGTCTCGCTATGTTGCCCAGGCTGCTCTCCAACTCCTGGGCTCAAGCGATTCTCCTGCTTCAGCTCTCAAAGAGCTGGGATTGCAGATGTGAGTCACCACTCCCAGCCTCTCTGCATCATTTTAACAAAGAGTCACAGCCTCTGGACCCTGGGCTGTGGCAGGACAAGCCCTGTTTCCTCCTCACACTCCAGTGCAGGACAACATCAGGAAGTGCTTTCGGATTACAGTTGTGAGCCACTGCACCTGGTCAGGAGTTCAAGACCAGCCTGGCCAACATGGTGAAACCCTGTCTCTACTAAAAATACAAAAAAATCAGCCGGGCGTGCTGGCGCATGCCTGTAATCCCAGCTACTCGGGAGGCCGAGGTAGGAGAATCGCTTGAACCCAGGGGGCAGAGGTTGAAGTGAGCCGACATCATGCCATTGCACTCCAGCCTGGGTGACAAAGTGAAACTCTGTCTCAAAAAAAAAAAAAAAAAAGGAAGTGCTCTTGGCCCGGCATGGCAGTGATATAAGACATCGGACTCCTCCCATGTAACCGGAAACCCATGAACAGAGCCTGGTGGTTTTACAAACAGAGTGAGCAGAATGGAGAACAGAGAATCTTACCTTCTGGGGGTCCACATGTGTTCCCCGAGATTGTGAGAATGAGTGTGTGCAGCTGGCTTGGGCAAGGGCGCCCCAGCACTGCAGGGGCCGGCCAGTGGCTTTCCACCTACCCAGGGCTTGCCAACAACTTGTTAATGGCCCTGACTGAGATGACTCAGTTTCCCAGCTAGAGCTCCCCAGCAGCAAATGCAGGCTTGGCTGCTGTATCATTGATCACTACCAGCCTGTCCCTGCCAAGCGATTCTATACCCCTCACCTGCTTGGACAGTGGAAAGGCCACAGGTGTCAAGAGTCTCAGACCCAGCATTTTTTTTTTTTTTTTTTTGAGACGGAGTCTTGCTGTACCGCCCAGGCTGGAGTGCAGTGGCCAGATCTCGGCTCACTGCAAGCTCTGCCTCCTGGGTTTACGCCATTCTCCTGCCTCAGCCTCCCAAGTAGCTGGGACTACAGGCGCCCGCCACGTTGCCCGGCTAGTTTTTTGTATTTTTTAGTAGAGACGGGGTTTCACCGTGTTAGCCAGGATGGTCTCGATCTCCTGACCTCGTGATCCGCCCGTCTCGGCCTCCCAAAGTGCTGGGATTACAGGCTTGAGCCACCGCGCCCGGCCTCAGACCCAGCATTTAAATCCTGGCTCCACGCACTAGTTCTGTGGGCTGGTCGCTTCCTGTCTGAACCTCCATTTGCTTATCGATAAAGTGAGCACAGAGATACCTGCCTTGCAGAATTGTTAATATATTGTATATGAAATGAGGTGACAAGTACCTGATGTGGCACAATTGGTGGCACAGAGTAGGCCCTTAATAAATGGGCCTTGTTACTGTCATTCCCCGACCTGCCCAGAGCCAGGCACAACAGTGTTAGAAACACACATTGATTAGCCAGGTGCAGTGACTCATACCTGTCATCCCAGCACTTTGGGAGGTCAAGGCAGGAGGATCGCTTGAGGTCAGGAGTCAGAGACCAGCCTGGGCAACATAGACCCCTTCTCTACAGAAAACTTTAAAAATTAGCTAGGCATGGTGGCGTGCACCTGCCACTCAGGAGGCAAAGGTGGGAGAATCGCTTGAACCTCGGAGGTTAAGGCTGCAGTGAGCTGTGATTGTCCCACTGCACTCCAGCCTGGGTGACACAGCGAGACCCTGTCTCCAAAAAATGTATAAACAAATACAGACTGACTGATTTTTGTATCTTCCCCTTCAGGACTGAGATAAGAGTGCTAAAACCCCCTGCTCTGTGTGTGTGTGTGTGTGTGTGTGTGTTTGAGAGAGAGAGAGAGAGAGAGAGAGAGAGAGAGATTGAGATTCAGTCTCTGCCTTTTCATACGATGTGGAGGGTCGGAGTACGGATCCCCTGAGTATCAGAAAGCACCCTGTCAGGTAGAGCGTGCCAGGAATCCCTGGCCTTGCTACCAGAGCTGGGAGCCCTGGGCTGAGGTCCAGAGTTAGTGACTTCCCCATGCAAAGCTGCTGTTTTCCTTCAGGGAGTGGAGATTGGTTGGAGTTTGGAGTCCAACCAAATTCCCCTTGGAGGACAGCACATCTGCGCCAGGAATGCTGTGAACGTCCGTGGGAGGTGGTGGGTGGTGTAGACGGAGGCCTTAAGTCAGGACCTTTGGAAGCAGCATCATTGTCTGGGGTAAATACCTGAGGTTCATCATCTCGCGCCAGGGAAGTCAAAGACGTGGACCCACAAGAAGTGAGTTTAAGAGCAGAGGTTTAATAGGCTATAAAAAGAGAAAAGAGAACAGCCCTGTCTCCTGCAGACAGAGAGGGGCTGCCCAGTGGGTCTTCTGGATTCATGGTGAAATGCACGGCACTTGGCGGGGGCTGGCCATTGGAGGGGGGTGGTTTATAAATAAGCTTGAAGAGGCAGAGTCTGATTTACGCAGGGCCTGAGAGATTGGTCAGACCAGGTGTGACGTTTGTATAGTGTGCGAAGAAGCTGGCCATCCCGCCGCAATCTTTTGTTATGCAGATGGTTCTCTACCTGGCTGCTGCCATCTTGTCTGTTCCTTACTGTACACATGGTTGACAAAGAAAAGGGAAGATGGGGCTAGACGCGGTGGCTCAAGCCTGTAATCCCAGCACTTTGGGAGGCTGAGGTGGGCGGATCATGAGGTCAGGAGATCCAGACCATCCTGGCTAACACGGTGAAACTCCGTCTCTACTGAAAATACAAAAAACTAGCCGGGCGTGGTGGCGGGCGCCTGTAGTCCCAGCTATTCGGGAGGCTGAGGCAGGAGAATGGCATGAACCCGGGAGGCGGAGCTTGCAGTGAGTAGAGATCGCGCCACTGCACTCCAGCCTGGGCAACAGAGCGAGACTCCGTCTCAAAAACAAAAAAAAAAAAAAAAAAAAGAAAGAAAGAAAGAAAGAAAAGGGAAGATGGAGCCGCCATGTTGAACCTGCCTGGCCCCCAGGTAACCCTTTTCTATTGCACGGCTGCCGTCATTTAACTATGCAAGCTTTTAGCTTGCTTACCGGTGCTTGCAGATTTTCAGGCTGCTTTTTGTTAGAAAAGAAATGATTCACACCTGTAATCCCAGCACTTCGGGAGGCTAAGGCTGGTAGATGGCTCTTGGTCAGGAGTTCAAGACCAGCCTGACCAACATGTTGAAACCCCGTCTCTACTAAAAATACAAAAATTACTCAGGCGTGGTGGCGAACGCCTGTAATCCCAGCTACTCAGGAGGCTGAGGCAAGAGAATCGCTTGAACCTGGGAGGCAAAGTTGCGGTGAGCCAACATCGCACCACTGCACTCCAGCCTGCGCAACAGAGCAAGACTCAGTCTCAAAAAAAAGGAAAAGAGATTATTTTGCAGCTGCTTTTTATTAAAAGGAAACCTTACCAAGGACTCTCTTACTCCCGCTATCTGCCTAAACAATTTCTTCCTAATTCTTGTATCACTTTGCAAGCGACCTGCCCATCCATTTCTCCTCTGGATATAGGGTCACAGGAGTAGCCCTGCTGGGGAAGGGGCACCTTGTTGGTCTTTGTTCCCCGAGGCGGGGCTCCGAGCCACCAAGCAAGGCCGCCATAACCATGCACTGAGCCCTGGTTATCGTAAACTTCCTGCAGGAGGGGACTTACCTTCCCATGATGCCATGTCTAGACACGAGGTCAGGTATAAATTATGGAGACGATGTAGCATGTTCGGTGGTTAAACCGTAAAACTTTAACGAGAGATTTCTGTGTCTTGAACATGTGCTGGGGAAACTGTGGGAGGAGGGAGGGGGAGACGCATTCACTTCCTTTCCACTTCCTCTCTGGCCATCTGTAGGAGTGCAAGCAACACCCTGGAGGCCAAGCCCTTAGCACTCAGCTGAGATTTGGTGTCAGCGAGTGGCCTCCACCAGGCCTGGCCGTTCCCAGGCCTGGCTCCCATAAAGCAGCTAGACGGAGCCCCGCCCTCTGCACTGGGTGGACCTTGGCCAAGTCACAGCCTCGCAGGCCTCAGTTTTCCTCATCTATGAAATGGAGACTCTTCCAGCACAAATGTTTCCATCTCCTGATCTTCTACGACCTGGCAGAGCGCATCAGCAGACACGCATGCTGAGCAGAAGGAATGCCTCTCTGAGTTTCAGACCTGCCTCATGGGGCCCTGGGTACACTGTAGGGCAGAGGAATAGCTTTGTAGGCTATAAAGCGCTGTGCAGACGCACAGCCCTCCTGGAAATTCTGGGGGTCTCTTTCTCTGAAAAGGGCTGAAAGCTATGCTGGTAGCCATTTAGGAGATATCTTTGTGGAAAAGGAAATGGAAGCCGGGCGACGTGGCGGGCGCCTGTAGTCCCAGCTACTCGGGAGGCTGAGGCAGGAGAATGGCGTGAACCCGGGAGGCGGAGCTTGCAGTGAGCTGAGATCCGGCCACTGCACTCCAGCCTGGGCGGCAGAGCGAGACTCCGTCTCAAAAAAAAAAAAAAAAAAAAGGAAATGGAGACTGCTGTGGTTTTTTCTGACTCCAAATACATTGCTCCAATTCTCTGACACCACCACCATTCCATTCAGACACTACTGGGAGTTAGAGCAGACCCCACAGTTTAAGGGCTCAGTCCCATCAGACTGCTCTCACAGCAGATGCCGGCCATAAACGGGGTGCCCAGTCTACCTGCACTTATGCAAATTCAAGCGTTTCCACGATTTCTCCTTTTTTTTTTTTTTTTTGAGACTAAGTTTTGCTCTTTTCGCCCTGGAGTGCAATGGCACCATCTTGGCTCACTGCAATCTCCACTTCCTGGGTTCAAGCAATTCTCCTGCCTCAGCCTCCTGAGTAGCTGGGATTTCAGGGATGTGCCACCACACGCAGCTAATTTTTGTATTTTTAGTAAAGATGGGGTTTCACCATATTGGCCTGGTTGGTCTTGAACTCCTAGCCTCAAGTGATCTGCCCGCCTCGGCCTCCCAAAGTGATGAGATTATAGGCGTGAACCACCATGCCCCGTTGGCGTCCACGATTTCTGCCTCAAGTTTGGTAATTCCCTAGAACCACTCACAGAACTCAGAACAGCACTTTGCTGATGGTTACCGTTTTATTGTAAAGGAAGCACTTGAGTAGCAGCCAACTGGGAGAGATGCATATGAAGCGGCATTGTTGTCTGGGGTAAATACCCAAGATTCGTTGTGTCACGACCATGGGCAACTAGGATGCAGAAACACAAAGAGTGAGGTTCACTGCGGAAGTTGAATCGGTGAAAGAAAGAGAAGAGATCTCTCTGCTGCAGAGAGAGGGGTCCCAGATAAATGGATTGCCGCTTTTTTTTTTTTTTTTCGGAGACAGAGTCTTGCTCTGTTATCCAGGGTGGAGTGCAGTGGTGCGATCTCGGCTCACTGCAACCTCTCTCTCCCAGGTTCAAGCGATTCTACTGCCTCAGCCTCCTGAATAGTTGGGATTACAGGTGCGCACCACCACGCCCAGCTAATTTTTTGTGTAGAGAGGGGGTTTCACCATGTTGGCCAGGCTGGTCTCGAACTCCTGACCTCAGGTGATCCATCCACCTCGGCCTCCCAAAGTGCTGGGGTTACAGACGTGAGCCACCACACCCGGCCCCAGGTAGCCCTTTTCTGTTGGCATAGCTGCCGCCATTGCACCCGTGCAAGCCTCCGGCTTTCTTCTCTATGTCTGCTGCTTGATTTTTCAGGCTGCTCTCTGTTAGAAAAGAAATTATGGCCCGGCGCGGTGGCTCAAGCCTGTAATCCCAGCACTTTGGGAGGCTGAGACGGGCAGATCACAAGGTCAGGAGATCGAGACCATCCTGGCTAACACGGTGAAACCCCGTCTCTACTAAAAATACAAAAAAAAACTAGCCAGTCGAGGTAGCAGTGCCTGTAGTCCCAGCTACTCAGGAGGCTGAGGCAGGAGAATGGCGTGAACCCAGGAGGTGGAGCTTGCAGTGAGCTGAGATCCGGCCACTGCACTCCAGCCTGGGTGACAGAGCGAGACTCCGTCTCAAAAAAAAAAAAAAAAAAAAGAAATTATTTGGGGGCTGCTTTTGTTAAAAGGGAAACTTGCCAAAGACTCTTTTGCCCTCGCTCTCTGCCTAAATAATTTCTATCTCCTGTATCACATAGGCCAGTATGGAGGGTGGGGACGGGATGTAGAGCTTCTGTATCTTTTCTGAGTATCCACTGTCCCAGAACATTCAGGTGTTTACCATCCTGGAAGCTCCATGAACTCCTCTGGTTAGGGTTTTTCTACGGGGTCTCATTACATAGGCTCGATTGACTACATCATTGGCCATTGTTGATTCATTCAATCTCGTCTTTCTTTTCTTCTTGGGAGTCAAGGTTGGAGCTGAAAGTTCCCACCCTCTAATCACGTGGTGGCTTCTCTGGCCCACACCCTCACCGTGAAGCTGTCTAGGGTCCCAGCAGGGATCACCTCACTTAGCGTAAACTCAGATTTGGGGGAAAAAGGCTTGTTATGAATAACAAAACACACTCGTATCACTCAGGAAATTCCAAGGGTCTTAGGAGCTCCATACTAGCAATTTCAACAAAGACCAAAAACATGTATTTTATTATACCACAGACACAGAGGTCTTTGGAGCTGAGGCTGGATGCTACTCTGTGTACTGAAGACATTCACCTGGGCCTTAAGGTCAAGGTAGAGGAGGCCCTGGTTTCCATCAAT
The DNA here is from genome assembly GCF_009764315.1 of Trachypithecus francoisi. Classification (NCBI taxonomy): domain Eukaryota; kingdom Metazoa; phylum Chordata; class Mammalia; order Primates; family Cercopithecidae; genus Trachypithecus; species Trachypithecus francoisi. The sequence goes on from NW_022681469.1 coordinate 116,443,212, forward strand.
AACATTTCACGGTGCCAGCCCCCACGTGTCATAATATCTGCTCACATGTGATTAAGCATAAGGGCTTTATACTTGTGCACATGACTGAGCAATGGCAGAGTTATGAATAGGGTGGTTAATGTGGAGCCACGTCACAACACACCCTGTGTGAGTGTGTTACCGGAAAGGAGTGTCATCTAGACTCCCAATAGTGGGTTCTTGGATCTTACACAGGAAAGAATTCACGATGAGTTACAGAGTAGAGTGAAGCTAAGATAATGTATGAGACTACTCAATTACAGAACAGGCTATCCTCAGAAAGCGAAAGGAATACACCCTCCTCAAATACAATGCTAGCTTAAATAGGATAACAGAGCTAAGAATAATGTCTTTTTTTTTTTTTTTTTTTTTTTTTTTGAGACAGAGTCTCACTCTGTTGCCCAGGCTGAAGTTCAGTGGCATGATCTCAGCTCACTGCAGCCTCCACCTACTGGGTTCAATCGATTCTCCTGCCTCAGCCTTCAGAATAGCTGAGACAATAGGCACGCACCATCATGCCTGGCTAATTTTTGTATTTTTAGTAGAGACGGGGTTTCACCATGTTGGCTGGGCTGGTCTCGAACTCCTGACCTCAAGTGATCTGCCCACCTTGACCTCCCAAAGTGCTGGGATTATAGGCATGAGCCACCGCGCCTGGCCAGAATAAAGTCTTATATGCTTTATTCCAAAGGTTTGTGATCAAGTTGTGACAGGCAATTAGTATTGCTATTCTCTTGTGTAACTATTGATTTCAGCAAGAATTAATAGGTATGCTATTATCTTTAAAGCAAAACTTTTTTTTTTTTTTTTTGAGACAGGATCTTACTTTGTCGCCCAGGCTGGAGCGCAGGGGTATAAACACGGCTCACTACAGCCTCAACCGCCCAGGGTCAAGCGATCCTCCTGCCTCAGCCCGCCAAGTAGCTAGGGCTATAGGCATGCGCCATCATGCCTGGCCAATTTCTGAATTTGTTTGTAGAGATGAGGGTTTCACCACGTTGCCCAGGCTGGTCTGGAACTCCTGAGCTCAAGCAATCTGCCGACTTTGGCCTCCCAAAGTGCTGGAATTACAGGTGTGAGCCACCGTGCCCAGCCTTGAAACTTATTTTTAAACTAAGAATGCTTTTTCTTCTTATCAGGGCATCAGGACACCTCTTTAAGTTCGAGGTCTTATTTAGTTAGTTGGTATCATTAACTCATCCCTTCCACTGTAAACACTTTGTAACCAGAGTGCCTAACTTCCTGGGAATGTAATCTATCAGGTTTGGCTTTATTTGGCCATTATTCAGGATGGAGTCACTCTGGTTCAGACTCCTCCGACAGGTGGATCCATTCCACCATGGAGGGGTTGTGCTAAGCATATATGAACTGAGGCCATGCTGGCACATGAGGACCATGTGGCTCAGGTCATGCACATCATGCCTCAGGAAAATGCCCCCCAGGAGAGCATGAAGCAGCTGGGATGAGGACAGCCCTTCCCTCAACCAACTGTTCCACCATCAAATCGCATTTATGAAGTGTCCACATGCTCTTAGGAGCCCGTAAACACCAGAATCTGTGGCTCAAACCTTCACTCCTTCTAGCCGAACTGTTGCGGGGCCCCAGGGGACCCTCCGGAGCTGCAGAGGGACTACACTTGGCTCTGGGTCTCCTGTTCCCACAAGAACCCCCAAATGTTCTTTATGGCTAAGCATTGCCTGTGTTCCCCCGACATGGCGTTGGAATGTTCCAGAATCCCTGAGCCTCACTCTGCCTTTGTAGTTATTTATTGCCTGGGCCTCTCACTCAGTGCTTCTCTTACAGGCTTGGAGTTTTCTTCTTTTTTTCTTAATTGCCTGCATGTTTATCTTCCCAACTAGTCTATGAGCTGACTACGGGTTGCATCCTTTGCTGCCACTTTTTGGTCTGCTAGGACCTCACCTAGAAGAGAACAAAAACTGGGCTTGGCACCTCTGGACCTGCAGTCAAATCTGGTCCTACCACCTCCTAGTTGTGAAGTTTTGGACAGCAGCTCACACATGTAACCTCAGCACTTTGGGAGGCTGAGGCAGGAGAATTGCTTGAGGCCAGGAGTTCAAGACCAGCCCAGGCAACAGAGCAACACCTTGTCGCCACAAAAACAAAACAAAACAGAACAAAACAAAAAATTATCCAGATGTGGTAGCTCAAGTGGACCTCAAGTGATCCACCCACCTCGGCCTCCCAAAGTGCTGGGATTACAGGCATGAGCCACCAAGTCCGGCCTATTGATATCTTTAAAGAAAACACAAACCTTTCTGTGACTTGAGTGGGGCATTTCAGGAGAGCGTGGTGGTGCATGTGTGTCTGCTATCTGTGCCCAAAACACATGAGCAGAGGAAAATAAAATATCCTTTTGTAAAACTAGGTCATGACACAGGACAGCCAGACTCAGTCACCCTTAGTGTCCCTCTCACCATACTAATGGTAAAGTTAAAACTCTGAATCTCTAAAATTTACATAAGAAATATTTCAAATTAACCAAAAAGTACATAAAGCACCCCATAAAATACATATATACCTACCACTGAGATTTAACAGTTGTTAGCATTATGTCATATTTGCTTCAGTGTTTTCTTTTTAACTTTTTATTTTGAAATAATCCAGAACAGTGTGTTTTAAAGGAATAAAATGTTATGGGTATGGCTAAAGTCAGGTACAATAAAGGCCTATGTGCCTTTTCTCTTTTCCCAAATGTGACGCTAATCAAGTTGGTGGGTGTCATTCCCAGACAAATTTCTGTACTTTTACTACGTATATATTTATAGCTACAAACAAACATACTATTGTGTGTTTTAAAATTTGCATAATGATGTTCTGCTGAATTCATCATTTTGTAGCTTGCTTTTTCACTTGACAAAATATTAATGAGATCTATGCATATTGACTCTTTTACCTCTCATTGATTTTAACTGCTTTATAGTATTTCACTGCAGGGATATACTGCCGTTTATTTATTATTCCCCTACTAACAGATATATTGCTTCTACTTTTTCACAGTTACAAACAGGGCTACAGGGACTACCCTTGAATCCTTGTGCCTGTGAGCAAAGGATTGCCCAGACAGAAAATACTTACAGTTAATTCTTCTAGACATGGTCAATTGCTCTCCACACTCAGTGTTCCAATTTCCACTTCAGTATTGTACAAAAGTTTCCCATTATTCCATAGTCTAGCCAATTTTTCATGTTACCAGAGTTATTACATTTTGCACACAAATGGATGAGAAACTGTATATCATTTTAAAATTTACATTTCCCTAATACATCCAAATTTAAGCCTCTTTCAGTTTTGTTTGTTCAAAAGTTAGTCTTTAGACATCGCTCTTGAATGATAGTTTAGCTGGGTATAAAATTCTGGGTTGACAGTTATTTTTCCTCTGCATATTGGAGATATTATATCATTATCTTCTAGCCTCTATTGTTGCTATTGAAAGATCTACTGAAGGTGTCTTTGGAGGTAATTCATTCCTTTTCTTTGGTTGATTATAATATTTTGTCATTGTATTTGGAATTCTGCAGAGTCACTGTGATCTGGTGTCTAGATATGGATCAGTTTGCTTGCCCATTTGAGACTCTTTGTAAGTCTTGAATCCTTGAATATATGAGGCTCCACATATTTTTAAATCAATTGCAGAAAACCTCAAGCTATTATCTCTTCAGATTTTGCCTCTTTATAAAATTTCCTCTATTCTTTGCTTCTGGACCTCCTTTTTTATTTCTTTGTTTGTATTTTTATTGGCATATCATAGTTGTGCATATTTTGGGGGTACATGTGATATTTTGATATGTGTATATAATATGTAATGATCAAATATCCATCACCTCAAATATTTATCTTTTTCCTGTGTTGGGAACATTACAATTCTTCTCTTCTAGCTATTTTGAAATCTGTAATAAATTATTGTTAACTATAATTTCTCTACTGTACTATTGAATACTAAAACTTAATTTGTTTTAAGAGACAGGGTCTCACTATTTTTTCCAAGCTGTGCTTGAACTCCTGGGCTCAAGCAGTCCTTCCACCTCAGCCTTCTAAGTAGCTGGGGTTTAGAACTTATTCCTTCTATTTAGCTGTATGTTTTTATCCATTGGAAGTTCTTTCAGATAAAATCCTCATTCTCTCATTCTATCCTCTGAGTCTCTAAACTGCTCATAATTTCTATTTCTTGTGCATTTTGGGCAATGTTCTCAGATCTAGTTTTCGTTTTATTTACCTTCTCCTCAGTGTGTCCAATAATGCTTTTTATCTGTTTAATTATTACTATTCTAATTTTCCCAAGTTATACTTAGTTACTTTTCACTTCTACCCTATTTTCAATTCCTTCTTTTAGCTCTTTGATATTTTTAAACATTCTTATTTTATACATATATCATATTTTCTTTCATATTAGATGTTTTATTTTCTCATGTTGCTGGGGCTTTCATCTTTCTGATTGTTTTATTTTATTTTTGTTTGTTTGTTTTGAGACAGGGTATCACTCTATTGCCTGGCCTGGATTGTCATAGTGCAATCATGGCTTACCATAGCCTTGACCTTCTGTACTTGAGTGATCCTCCTACCTCAGCCTCCCAAGTAGCTGGGGCTACAGGCATGCATCACCATGCCCAGCTTTTTTGGGGGTATTTTTTGTAAAGGCAGAGTTTCACCATGTAGCCCAGGCTGGTCTTGAACTCTTGGGCTCAAGCGATCCTCCCGCCTTGGCCTCCCAAAGTGCTAGGATTACAGGTGTGAGCCACCATACCTGGCCTTCCCTGGTGCTTTTATTTCCTCTCTCATGGTAGCTTGTTTCCTTGTTTGTTTTGTAGTTTTTTATGGTTAACTCATCTTTGTCACAGCTTGTTTTTCAATGAGAAAACAAGCAATCTGGATTGTGGAACCGCTCTTCCACAAAGCTTTGCAAGGCACTCCAGAATATCCCAGGTAGGAGTTGATTTTCATGTTAATTTCTTGATTTGTGGGTTTCTGGATAAATGCTAGTGAATTTCGGATATTAATTCAAACCTCAGATCCAAACAAGGCACAGGCATGAGATTTGGATGTTATCAGGGGAGATTATCTTTTTAAATTCAAACAAAGAGGAGACACTGCCTTGTTCCCTCACTCTGCTGATCAGCAGACAATTTTCTAGCAAACCTTTCATGGATGATTGTCCTTCCTTATTTCATGGGTTATCAAAATGCATGGGTGTAAAACCCCACACTGAAGCAGCTAGGTTACCATGATAGCCACCCCACCCGAGGTCAGTTATAGCATCTTTATAATATTATATAGCAGTTTCTGTGTCTTCAGTTTTCTCTTTGTTCTTGTAAGCACCTCCTTTCTTTCTTGGGATCTCAGCTATGCATTTATCATAATTATATATATATGTGTGTGTGTATATATATATTTGAAACAGGGACTCACTGTCACCCAGGCTGGAGTGCAGTGGCACTGTCATAGCTCACTGCAATCTCAAACGCCTGTGCTCAAGCGATCCTCCCTGCTCAGCCTCCTAAGCACTGGGACTATAGGAGCATACCACCACACCCAGCTGATTTTTAAATCTTTTGTAGAAATGGGGTCACGCTATGTTGCTTAGGCTTGATTTGACCTCCTGGCCTCAAGCAATCCTCCTGCCTCAGCCTCCCAAAGTGCTGGGATTACATGCATGAGCCACCACACCCGGCCAATTTTTGGTATATTTTGTCCAGTATTCCAAAGTGTTTGTAGGAGAGGTTTTTGTGGTTATCTTACACACCGTCCTGTTAAAGAGGTATCTTCTTAACCTTCTTAAGTTTCAATTTCTTAATTTAGACAGTGGGAATATTGTCCTTTCTACAAAGAATTATCAGGACTAGGTAAGGATTTAAGTAAACAATCTAACCACGTGATAAGTGCACCATAAATGCTAACAATAATGATGATGATGATGATGATGATTATTATTATTATTTTTGAGATGGAGTCTCGCTCTGTCGCCCAGGTTGGAGTGCAGTGGCCGGATCTCAGCTCACTGCAAGCTCCGCCTCCCGGGTTCACGCCATTCTCCTGCCTCAGCCTCCCAAGTAGCTGGGACTACAGGCGCCGCCACCCCACCCGGCTAGATTTTTGTATTTTTTAGTAGAGATGGGGTTTCACCGTGTTAGCCAGGATGGTCTTGATCTCCTGACCTCGTGATCCGCCCGCCTCGGCCTCCCAAAGTGCTGGGATTACAGGCTTGAGCCACCGCACCCGGCCAATAATGATTATTATTACACTAATATCATATGCACTCTTTTTCCCTATTTTTTTTTTTTCTAGACCGAATCTCACTCTATCACCCAGGCTGGAGTGCAGTGGCGTGATCTTGGCTCACTGCAACCTCCGCCTCCTGGGTTCAAGCGATTCTCTTGCCTCAGCCTCCTGAGTAGCTGAGATTACAGGTCCCTACCACCATACCTGGCTAATTTTTGTATTTTTTAGTAGAGACGGGGTTTTACCATGCTGGCCAGGCTGGTCTAGAACTACTGACCTCCAAGTGATCCACCTGCCTCATCCTCCCAAAGTGCTGGGATTACAGGCATGAGCCACGGCATCTGGCTTTCTTTTTCCTTTTTATTGATGTTTTTATGTAGCCCAGCATGAGGCCTTTGAAAACAAAATAGCTCATTTTCTCTCACTGTAAGTTGCAATATTTTTTTTTTTTTTTTTTTTTTTTTTGAGACAGAGTCTCGCTCTGTGGCCCAGGCTGGAGTGCAGTGGCCGGATCTCAGCTCACTGCAATCTCCGCCTCCCGGGTTCACGCCATTCTCCTGCCTCAGCCTCCCGAGTAGCTGGGACTACAGGCGCCACCACCTCGCCCGGCTAGTTTTTTGTATTTTTTTAGTAGAGACGGGGTTTCACCATGTTAGCCAGGATGGTCTCAATCTGACCTCGTGATCCGCCCGTCTCGGCTTCCCAAAGTGGTGGGATTACAGGCTTGAGCCACCGCGCCCGGCCCGTAAGTTGCAATCTTTAATTGTGCCAAATTTCTCCCGAGAAGGAAGTGGCAGAAAGGCAATACAATGAGAAGTGAGTGCTCTTATATTGTGCGAGTTACATTAACATATATTATCTCATATCATCCCTATCATAACCCCATGACGCAGGATATTGTAATTGTCACGATGGACTATGTTGCACTTTGGTAACAAACAGCACCGAGATTTTAGCAGGTTAGTCGAACACAAGTTCCTGTCTTGCTCCTGTTTCATGTGCAGTGCTGGTCAGTGACTGAGCATCTTGGAGTTCCTTACAGTGACTCACGCCTGTAATCCCAGCACTCTGGGAGGCCAAGGCGGGTGGATCACTTGAGGCCAGGAGTTCAAGACCAGCCTGGCCAACATGGTGAAACCCCATCTCTACTAAAAATACAAAAATTAGCCAGATGTGTTGGCCACGCCTGTAATCCCAGCTACTCAGGAGACCGAGGCAGGAGAATGGCGTGAACCCAGGAGGTGGAGCTTGCAGTGAGCCGAGATCAAGCCACTGCACTCCAGCCTGGGTGACAGAGTGAGACTCCATCTCGAAAAACAAAACAAAACAAAACAGAGTTCCTTAGGGACAGAAGTTTCGCCATCTGGCAGCTGTGGGATGTCTGGGAAGTTGCATGTGGATCTTTCACGGCCTCAACCTCTTATAACTTAACTGGTGCAAACAAATCATGTGACCGTGGGCTGCTCTAAGGCAGCAGGGAAATGTAGGGAAGAAAATAGGGCATTTAGTCACTACATTTGTCTCTGCCACCCTCAAAATAGAAAGAAATAAATTAGCTTTTTTTTTTTTTTTGGAGACAGAGTCTCGCTCTGTCACCCTAGAGTGCAGTGGTGTGATCTCTGTTCACTGCAACCTCTCCCTCCCAGGTTTCAGCCATTCTCCTGCCTCAGCCTCCCAAGTAGCAGGGATTACAGGCGTGTGCCACCACACCTGGCTGATTTTTGTATTATTAGTAGAGATGGGATTTCGCTATATTGGCCAGGCTGGTCTCGAACTCCTGGCCTCAAGTGATCCACCTGCCTCGGCTTCCCAAAGTGCTGGGATTACAGGTGTGAGCCACCATGCCTGGCCCCACATCATATATTTCTACCGGGGGAGAGAAAGAGCCAGAAAAGGAGGGACAAGCATACATGGAGGAAGGAGAGAGAAGGCCGGAGGTCAGCTCTGCACACGCCGGTGCTGAGATGTGATGCTGTTTCACCTGCCTGAGCCCTGGGAGCAGCCAGGTTCCAGCTAACCTGCGTGAGGTGCTCCCAGAGGACTGTCACATCAGGCTAGACACACACATCTTTGGAGACACATTTTTTTTTTTTTTTTTTTTGGTTGAGACAGAGTCTTGCTCTGTCGCCCAGGCTGGAGTGCAGTGGCCCCATCTCAGCTCACTGCAAGCTCCGCCTCCCGGGTTTACGCCATTCTCCTGCCTCAGCCTCCCAAGTAGCTGGGACTACAGGCGCCCGCCACCTCGGCCGGCTAGTTTTTTTTTTTGTATTTTTTTTTTTTAGTAGAGACGGGGTTTCACTGTGTTAGCCAGGATGGTCTCGATCTCCTGACCTTGTGATCCGCCCGTCTCGGCCTCCCAAAGTGCTGGGATTACAGGCTTGAGCCACCGCGCCCGGCCTGGAGACACATTTTGACATCAGGCATGAACGCTGAGTGACAAGTATGAGTTTGGGTCTTTTGCATCATAGGCTATGATGCCGTAGGGGCCACCAAGACTCCCCGGGACACACACTTGCGAGCTAATGGACCAGAAAGGGTGTGGTCCTCATAGTCGCTTCCTTCTCTGTGCCCCCAGTAGCTTGTTCCGGGTTCTGTTACAGGTCTGGTCCCCAGACTCCAGCTCCCCCGCCTATGGCTGCCTTTGTTTACCTGCCGTCATCTGATCTCTGCATCCCCAGTGCTCTGGACAGGGCATGGCCCTGAAGAGGCCTCAGGAAAGGCTCTTTGGTGGGACAGATGGACAGTTCTGGCAAAAATCTGTAGGTACTGGGGCTATAGGTGTTGGGGGTGGGGAAGGCAGCCTGGGAGCAGTGGGACGCAGAGGGCTGAGATGGGCCTAGGCCTAGCGGTGGCAGCCATGTGACCTTGGGATTGTCACATCCTGTCTCTCAACCTCTGATTGTGGTATGGGGTGTAAAATGATCTCAGCGGAGGACAGGCACGATGGCTCACGTCTGTATTCTCAGCACTTTGGGAGGCCGAGGCGGGCGGATCACCTGAGGTCAGGAGTTTGAGACCAGCCTGGGCAACATGGTGAAACCCCGTCTCTATTGAATATACAAAAATTAACTGAGCGTGGTGGTGGGCGTCTGTAGTCCCAACTACTGGGGAGGCTGAGGCACAAGAATCACTGGAACCCGGGAGGCAGAGGTTGCAGTGAGCCAAGATTGCAGCGCTGAACTCCAGCCTGGGTGACAGAATGAGACTGTCTCTAAAAAAAGAGGTGATCTCAGCGGGTCTGAGATTCTCTGGGATTTTCAGATCTGCCTTCACCCTCTGGGCATAGTTGACCCTTGGGAAGGGAACAGTCAGAGATCTTCAGTTTCACAAGGGCACTAAGCTCAACTGTCCATTCCACGTTCCCCCACCCCACAGCCTGAGGCTGTCCGTATCATATCCCATAGGGAGCTCTGAAGCCTGGTCTTGGGGTTCGCAGGCCAGCCTCAGCAGAGACATTGAGGACAGTGGGGGCTCCAGGTCAGACCCTCTGCTGCGGGTTGCAGGCAGCTTTGCGGTGGTGGGAAGGGCTGGAGACAGCCCCCACCCACCCGCCCTGGCCCTGCCATCAGCAGCTGCAGGGAAGAGGACTGGGGCGCATTTATAGAATTCCTGCCTGCAAAGGCCATGCAGTTGTTTTAAATTAGCATACAAATCGACATTAGTGTAGTACATCTGTTGTTAATCCACATCCCGGTGGAAGGGAGATGCCAACACGCCTTTTATTAGGCACGTCGATCCCATAATGTCCTTTCTCCCTGCCTTTGTCTTCGATTGGAGTCCGTAATGGGTTCCAGGATGTCTTTTATTTTGCTATGGACCACGTTTTCTCCCGCCCAGCGGATCAGAAACGTAATGGATTCCAGGATGGAATTTATGTTCCTTTGGAATCAGACCCTGTACGATGAATTCTAAAGCCTTCGGGCAAATCTCCAGGGAGGCCGGGGCCCTGTGTTCGCCCCCGTGGTCATCAGACAGGCACCGGGAACCCGGGCACAGTCCCAGGGCTGGAGGGGGAGGAAGGGAGCCTGGGCCGACGGCTCCCAATTAAGGGAATTCCAGGCAGGCGTGGGAGGAGAGGCCAGGGGTGCTGGTGGAGACAGACAGGGAAGCTGGGAGGATGCAGGGTGGGGAGGAGGGGGCACAGATATTCTAGAAACCCAGGAACCGGCAGAACCAGTGTCTCCGGGGCTGGTCACAGACATGACACCAGTTTGCGAGGTCCCAGAGAAAAAAAGGACCTTGACGCCGAGTATTCCGGCAGGCCTGGGGAGGCAGGCAGGGTGTTGTGAGCCAGAGACTGCCCTTGGTGCCAACCAGGCCGGGACTAAGACACCCAGCTTTACCCTTTGCTCATGGCATGGCCCTAGAGAGTCACTGTCTCTTCCTGAGGCTTGGATTCTGTAGCCTGAACCCCAACACCCCCTGTCGGCACCAAGGGTTCCCCAGCCAGCCTGCCCCCACTGCCTGCTACCAGGACTTCAACCAGTTTCCTCGGGTTCTTTCAACCCCCTCTCTCATGACATGGCTCTCGGTGCCCTCCTTACTATCTTGGCTCCTTCTAGGGCACGCTCGAGGGGCCTCATCTCTCTCAAGAGAAGGAATCAAACCAGCCATGAAGCTGGGGCTGTGGAGGGCAGGGTCCAGGACTCTCCTCCCACCTCCGAGATGCTGCGCTCCTGTGCAAACCTGACCCTCAGCCACTCTGGCCACCACTGTGTCCCCAGGGCCTCCAGTCCTCCAGACAGCCCTGTGGTTGGCCACCCTGCCCGTAAGATAAGCCCATGCCCTTTCACTGGGGCTGGAGGGGCTCTGGGCAGAAAAGACCACCTTCAGGGGCAGGTTTGACCCCCACCACAACACTGATTTTCCAGACCACAAAGTGAACCCACCATGCACCCACTGGCTATTGCAGATTCTTTTTTTTATTTTGTTATAGAGATGGGGTCTCACTCTATTGCCCAGGCTGGTCTTGAACTATTGCAGTATCTTTTAAATTGAAGGCTTTTAAAAAATTGTGATTAGGCTGGGCGCAGTGGCTCACGCCTGTAATCCCAGAACTTTGGGAGGTCAAGGCAGGCAGATCACTTCAGGTCAGTAGTTCAAGACCACCCTGGCCAACATGGTGAAACCCCCCCATCTCTACTGAAAAAAAAAAAAACAAAAAACAAAAATTAGACAGATGTGGTGGTGGGTGCCTGTAATCCTAGCTACTGGGAGGCTGAGGCACAAGAATCGCTTGAACCCGGGAGGCGGACGTTGCAGTGAGCTAAGATCGCGCCACTGCACTCCAGCCTGGGTGACAGAGTGAGACTCACTCTCAAAAAAAAAAAAAGTGATCAAATATACATAAAATACATTTCAACATTTTAACCCGTTTTTAATTTTATTTAATATATATATATATATACACACACACGTATACACACACACACACACACATATATATGTATTTTGCTTTTTTCAGACGGAGTCTAACTCTGTCTCCCAGGCTGAAGTGCACTGGTGCAATCTCGGCTCATTGCAGTCTCCACTTCCTGGGTTCAAGTGATTCTCCTGCCTCAGCCTCCCGAGTAGCTGGGATTACAGGTGTCCGCCACCATGCCCAGCTATTTTTTGTATTTTCACTAGAGACGGGGTTTCACCGTGTTGGCCAGGTTGGTCTCGAACCCCTGACTTCAGGTGATCCTCCCTTCTCAGCCTCCCAAAGCTCTAGGATTACAGGCCTGAGCCACCACACCCGATCTTTAACCAGTTTTAAGCGTTCAATTCAGCCGTGTTAGGTACCATCACACTGTTGGGCAGCCATCTCCACCGTCCATCTTCAGAACTTTTTCATTGTCCCAATTAAATTGCAGACTTTTAAAGGGGGAAAAAAGGTTTACTGTGTGTGTCCTGTCTAGCCCACTCTTCCAGGTTAGCTGTACCTTTTATTGTCTTTGAGCCAGTTTACAACTCTGTAAAGTTGTGCAATAATAGTCACAAGAACGGATTTTTGTCCATGTTCCTGTAAGTTAATTGTGTCCGGTGGAATGCAATTGGATATTGCCCTGGGGACAAACCTGTTTCGCGTCTATTTGTAAATTCACAGCAGCATTCCGTGTTTGCCTGCAAGATCCCGTGCTTCTGCGAAATTTGCCTTTGAACCGCCCATGGCATCTGTCTGCTTTGTTCCCTCTTTGATTAATGTGCTAAATAAAATCTTTGACACATGTTCATTTTCTACTTGTATGAGAGCCGCAATTTTTTCCCCCCTCTTGTGGGAATCAGTCCTCTTAACAACAGGATTTTAGTCTGTGGGATTGGAGGAGCTGTGGTTTAACCCCTGAGATTCCTCAGCCAAAGGCACAGTCCCAAATGAGGTTAGAATATGTGGAGTCCAGCTAGGGAAAGAGGTGCCAGATATATTCCGTCCTCTGTCACCCTAGGAGCAAATGACAGTGATTCTGTGCTCAGCCTGACCAGAGCTATGAGGGACCTGAGAGCCTCTCTCCAACTAGCTCATGTTGTTATAGGAACGGGGTCCTGATCCAGATCCCAATAGAGGGTTCTTGGGTTTCACACAAGAAATAATTCATAGCTCACCTCAGCTTTGAACTCCTGGGCTCAAGAGATCCTCCTTCCTCAGCCTCCTGAGTAGCTGGAGATATGCACCACATCTGGCTATTTATTTTTTTTATTTATTTGAGATGGAGTCTTGCACTGTTGCCCAGGCTGGAGTGCAATAGCCCGATCTTGGCTTACTGCAACCTCTGCCTCCTGGGTTCCGGCGATTCTCCTGCCTCAGCCTCCCAAGTAGCTGGGACTACAGGTGCACACCACCACACCTGGCTGTTTTATTTAATTAATTTATTTATTTCAGTTAGAGTCTTGCAATGTTGCCTAGGCTGGAGTGCAGTGGCACGATCTCAGCTTACTGTAACCTCCACCTCCCAGGTTCCAGCAATTCTCCTGCCTCAGCCTCTCAAGTAGTTGGGACTACAGGCATGCGCCACCACGCCTGGGTAATTTTTGTATTTTTTAGTAGAGATGGGGTTTCACCATATTGGCCAGGCTGGTTTCAAACTCCTGACCTCGTGATCTGCCTGCCTCAGCCTCCCAAAGTGCTGGAATTACAGATGTGAGCCACTGTGCCTGGTCTTTTTAAAAGTTTTAAGTAGAGACAAAGTCTCAGTCTCACTATGTTGCCCAGGCTGGCCTCAAACTCCTGAGCTCAAGCGATCCTCCCATCAGGGCCTCCCAAAGTGCTGGGATTACAGGAATGGGCATTGTGCCTGGCCAACAGTCCCTTTTTTTTTTTTTTGAGACAGAGTCTTGCTCTGTCGCCCGGGCTGGAGTGCAGTGGCCCGGATCTCAGCTCACTACAAGCTCCGCCTCCCGGGTTTACGCCATTCTCCTGCCTCAGCCTCCCGAGTAGCTGGGACTACAGGCGCCTGCCACCTCAACTGGCTAGTTTTTTGTATTTTTTTTTTAGTAGAGACGGGGTTTCACCATGTTAGCCAGGATGGTCTCGATCTCCTGACCTCATGATCCGCCCGTCTCGGCCTCCCAAAGTGCTGGGATTACATGCTTGAGCCACCGCACCCGGCCCAACAGTCCATTTTTATGGGAGGCCCATGATAAACCAGAGAGGCAGGTCAGGCACAGTGTCTCACACCTGTAATCCCAGCACTTTGGGAGGCCAAGGTGGGAGGATCACCTGAGGTTGGGAGTTCGAGACCAGCCTGGCCAACATGGTGAAACTCATCTCTACTAAAACTACAAAAATTAGCTGGGCATGGTGGTACAAGCCTGTAATCCCAGCTACTCGAGAGGCTGAGGCACAAGAATCACTTGAATCCAGGAGGTGGAGGTTACAGTGAGCTGAGATTGCGCCATTGCACTCCAGCCTGGGCAACAGAGTGAGACTCTGTCTCAAAGAAAAAAAGGTCGGGCACCACGGACCATGGTTCATGCCTGTAATCCCAGCACTTTGGAAGGCCAAGGTGGGCGGACCACCTGAAGTCAGGAGTTCGAGACCAGCCTGGCCAACATGGTGAAACCCTGTCTCTACTAAAAATACAAAAGTTAACTGGGCATGGGGGCGGGCACCCATAATCCCAGCTGCTCAGGAGGCTGAGATAGAAGAATTATTTGAGGCTGCAGTGAGCCGAGATCACACCACTGCACTCCAGCCTAGGGACAGAGCATGACTCTGTCTCAAAAAAAAAAAAAAAAATTAGCCGGGCATGGTGGCACATGCTTGTGTTCCCAGCTACTCAGGAGGCTGAGGCACAAACATTGCTTTAACGTGTGAGACAGAGATTGCAGTGAGTCAATATCAGCCATTGCACTCCAGCCTGGGCGACAGAGCAAGACTGTCAAAAAAAAAAAAAAAAAAAGGCAGAGAGGCAGAGAGTTTGAGTCTCCAAGTATATTACCTTAAGCCCTGTGAGCCTCAATTTTCTCACCTGAAAAATGGGGATGATTGTGCATGCTCCCCCCTGCATGGCATGGTCAGCTGTGTTAGAAGCCACCTCCAACTAGATCACAAGAGCTGGTTTTGTGTTGTTGCCTCCCACCTCTTGTGCAGGGGTGTCCTGTTGATGACTTGAAATCAACCATGCTGGGAGTATTTGTACCATGGAAATTGACAGACGCTACAGAGAGCTGGTTGTTAAACACTTACCAGCACACCACAGGTGACTGTCCCAAATGTGTGGTTGTGCTACAGGAAAGGTGTCCCAATCCAAACCCCAAGAGAGGGTTCTTGAATCTCACACAAGAAAGAATTGAGGGCAAGTCCACAGTGCAAAGCAAAAGCAAGTTTATTAAGGAAGTAGAGGAATAAAAGAAGGGCTACTCTGTAGACAGAGCAGCCCCGAGGGGTGCTGGTTGCTCATTTTTATGGTTATTTCTTGATGATATGCTAAACAAGGGGTGGACTATTCATGCCTCCCCTTTTTAGACCATATAGGGTAACTTCCTGACGTTGCCATGGCATTTGTAAACTGTCATGGCGCTGGTGGGAGTGTAGCGGTGAGGACGACCAGAGGTCACTCTCATCGCCATCTTGGTTTTGGTTGGTTTTGGCCGGCTTCTTTACTGCAACCTGTTTTATCAGCAAGGCCTTTATGCCCTGTATCTTGTGCTGACCTCCTGTCTCATCCTGTGACTGAGAATGCCTTAACCATCTGGGAATGCACACAGTAGGTCTCAACTACGTTTTGCCTAGCTCCTATTTAAGATAGAGTTGCTCTGGTTCACATTCTGGTAGTTGGAGGACCTGGCATTCGGGATGCGTGTCCCCTGTGAGGTGTGGGAACTTTGGTACAACAGGATGGGTGGACAGGCTGGTGTCCTCCGGGGAAAATCCTGCTGGGATGGAATGGCAAGGGCAGGGTCCTCACCTGGAGGCCAAGACAGTGGGAGTCAGAGGAAGCTGCTGGTTAGCCTGGACGTTGAATTTAAGAGGGAGAGAACTGAATCCTCCTGGAAGTGACATTTCCTGCTCTTTCCTCTTGTCCAGACAGCAGAATCTTGACGGAAAAGACTACTGTTATTTTCCCTTAAGAAAAAGCAATAGATAAAAATAAGAGTAAAAATCACACGGAGCATGATGAGGCTTGCCACTGTTTCTTGGGGAGCCTCTAGGTATGAGGTGTGGTGGGCAGACCATGGCCGTCAACTACTGTTGAAACTATTATTTTACTTTAAAACGATTATTTATTATTTTTAAAAATAGAGACGCAGGCCAGGCGCGGTGGCTCATGCCTGTGATCTCAGCACTTTGGAAGACTGAGGCGGGAGGATCACCTGAGGTCAGAAGTTCAAGATCAATCTGGCCAACATGGAGAAACTCTGTCTCTACTAAAAATACAAAAATTAGCTGGGTGTGGTGGTGGGCACCTGTAATCTCAGCTACTCAGGAGGCTGAGGCAGAAGAATTGCTTGAATCCAGGAGGTGGAGTTTGCAGTGAGCTGAGATCATGCTGTTGCACTCCAGCCCGGGCAACTGACCAAGACCCTGTCTCAAATAAATAAATAAATAATACAAATAGAGATGGGATCTTGCTCTGTTGCCCAGATTGAAATGCAGTGGTATGATTACAGCTCACTGCAGCCTCCAGCTCTTGGGCTCAAGTGGTCCTCCTGTCTCAGCCTCCAAAGTAGCTAGAACTACAGGTGTGCACCACCACACCCAGCTAATTTTTGATAGGGGTCTTGCTATGTTGCCCAGACTGGTCTCAAACTCCTGGGTTCAAGCGATCCTCCACTTTGGCCTCCCAGAGTGCTGGGATTAGAAGTGTGGGCCACTGCACCTGGCCCATTGTCAGAGTTAGTCCTCAAACAAGATGGAAATCGTCATTCCCCTTTCACAGAGGAGAATAAGAATGGGGAAGAGAGGTTACTTTGCTCAGGGACATTCAGCCGGGAAATGTCAGAGCTGGGATCTGTCTCAAGCCAAAGTGTATCTTTCCCCATCTCACTGTAAGAAGTTAGGATGGACCAGGCTGCCCACCCCCTCCCCCTGCCCCTGCCTCCCTTCCCACCCTGCCCACTCCATCAAACTGGCCACTCTTCCCTCCTCCCTCCATGGTTAGGCCACAGTACTCCACCCTTACCCCTTCAGTGTTTGTCTGGCAGGCTCTAGTCCGTCTGCAAAGGCTCAGGCTCAGCTCAGAAGTCCCCGCCTCCATGAAGACCTCCTGACTACTGGGTTCCTGCACAGCTGACTTTTGCCATTAGTTCAAGTCCTCACCACATTAGGTGAGAACAGCTGTCACCTTGGTCAGGCGCTCTTCACTTGTGGACCTCTTTGGCCGTCTGCTGAATCCTGTAGACTCTTTCTCAGAACGGTATTTTTAAGTGCATAAAATGAGCTATGAGGATTATCAATGACCATGAAATACAGTGCATTGGAATTTTGTTTTAAAAAATCAAACTATATACAGAATGATGTGTGTGTTTCTTTCCTAACACACAAACAGCAAGATCCCACACTAAGGCTGGCAACTTCCAGAATGTTGGAGTAGGAATGAGTGGGAAAGGTATTTCAAGACAGCGGCAGTAATTGTGTGAATTCTATTGGGAACGAAGACACAAGTACTTCTACTTCTATAGAACTGTCGTTTTGTTTTGTTTTTTTGACGGAGTCTCTCTGTTGCCCAGGCTGGAGTGCAGTGGTATGATCTCGGCTCTCCGCAAACCCTGCCATCTGTCTTCAAGCAATTCTCCTGCCTCAGCCTCCCGAGTAGCTGGGATTCCAGACACTTGCCACCATGCCCGGCTAATTTTTGTACTTTTAGTAGAGATGGGGTTTCACCATGTTGGCCAGGCTGGTCTCGAACTCCTGACCTCAAGTGATCCGCCGGCCACAGCCTCCTAGAATGCAGGGATTACAGATGTGAGCCACCGCGCCCGACCGTCTATTGCATTGTTGATGTTGTTGTTACTACATTCATAATAGGAAGAGATGCTAAATTGCAGTTTGAGTTTGGTGAAAGTAAAGGCGTAGTTCTATTTCCCATCAAAGTTCACCCATTTCTATCCTTGGACCCTGGCTAAGAGCCTAGATTACAGACTCAGAGCCCCTTGAGGGGCGGGATTGAGTTTCGTCTGCATTTCCAGCCAGGTTTGCACATTGCAGACAAGCTGACTACAGCCAATCATTCAGGTTTGGTAAATGGGTGAGCGAGTGAATTAAGTCAAGGAAGCCACAGCAGGGGGCCCAGCCCGCTCCTCCTGCAGTCCCAGCTCTTCCAGCTGCACTTGTTTAATGGCATGAACGTGACTTGGCTTGGTCCCGGCGCCATGGCTGGGAGCACAGGCTGCCCAGAGCGTACACTGCAGGTTGGAAGGAGACCCTCTCTCTGAATCAGTGCCTGTAATGTGTGCTGCCTAGAGATGGTCGTGATTCATCTCCTGTATGGGGAGAGGGGCTGCGTTCATGTCAGCCCTGGGCTTCCTTCCCTGTGGCTTCCAAACCCTCCTCCTGGCGAAAGGCAGCCTGAAGGAGCTGCTGAGGTTTAAGAAAGTGATTGACGTGATATTATCCTGGCCTGGAGAAAAAAGATCCTGAGTGTTGTCTTAGAGAGGCATTACCTTATCTGCTGAGAATGTCAGAAGATCAGGGGGATCGGCCCCCCCACACACCACCCCGGGTAGAGGAGCCATCAGTCCCAGCTGGAACCCAACATACAGGGCTAGAGCCTTATCTACCTAAGGCAGCCAGGATGTGGGGCAGACCGGTGCTGGAGACCCTGGTAGTCAGAGCTTTCCAAAGCATGTTGACTTGATTTCCCTCTCTTTCCGAGAGAAGCTGTCGAGCAATTCAAGCTTCCAGGGCACCTCTTCTGGGGGGATTTGGGGCATGGGCACAGGCAGGGGCTATGTATGGGCAGCCTGGGTTTTTTTTTTTTTTTTTTTTTTTTGAGATGGAGTCTCGCTCTGTCGCCCAGGCTGCAGTGCAGTGGCACGATCTCGGCTCACTGCAAGCTCCGCCTCCCAGATTCATGCCATTCTTCTGCCTCAGCCTCCCGAGTAGCTAGGACTACAGGCGACCTCCACCATGCCGGGCTATTTTTATTTTTTATGTTTTTCTTTTTAGTAGAGACAGGGTTCCACCATTTTAGCCAGAATGGTCTCAATCTCCTGACCTCGTGATCCACCCACCTTGGCCTCCCAAAGTACTGGGATTACAGGCGTGAGCCACCGCGCCCGGCCAGCCTGGGATATTTTTACCACCACATCTGTCATCTGATCACTCTGTGCCTAGGGCCTTGAAAGGCCTCACACACAACCAGAAATGTGGCTGAAGGCTGGGTGCAGTAGCTCACACCTGTAAGCCCAGCACTTTGGGAGGCCGAGGCGGGATGATCACAGGAAGACAGGAATTTGAGACCAGCCTGGGCAACATAGTAAGACCCTGTCTCTACAAAAAATTTTAAAAATTAGCCCGGCATGGTGGGACATGCCTGTGGTACTAGCCACTTGGGAAGCTGAGGCAAGAGGATCACTTGAGCCCAGGAGATCCAGGCTGCAGTGAACCGTGATTACGACATTGCACTCCAGCCTGGGCAACAAAGCGAGACCCTGTCTCAGGAAAAAAAAAAAAAAAGGCAGCTCAGCATGACTAGGCATGGCCCAGTTCCCAACAGCCCACGTCTCCTGGCAAACTGGACATTGCGTTTCCCAAGACCATCTGCTTCCATCCAGAGTGGAGAACTCCTACTGGGCAGAGTCTAAAGGCAGCTGATTCCTGGACCAGTCACCTGTGGCCAGGGCCATGGCGTTAATGCCCGGGTAACCGAATAGATTCATTGCCCAATGCGCACAGCTGGTCAATTCACCAAGACACCAGATTCCTGCAGAGAAAGAGGTTTAATCATAGTGTCACTAAATGAGGAGATGGGAGGAAACCTCAAATCCATCTCCCTGAGGAGTTTGGGGCTGGGGTTTTGGGGTTTTGGAGTGGGCTGAAGTGTGGAGATGGTTGGTAGGTAGAAGAGTGCAGGGTAAGGTCCTGGGACTGAGAAGGGAAGAAGCTGTGTTCTACCCTCATCCTCTTCCTCTGTGGGGTCTTCAAACTCTACAGGAAAGGGGTGCAGATCCTGACCTTGGACGGGCATGGTGGCTCACACCTGTAATACCAGCAGTTTGGGAGGCCAAGGTGGATGGATCACTTGAGCCCAGGAGTTTGACACCAGCCTGGGCAACATGGCAAAAACCCGTCTCTACCAAAAATACAAAAATTACCCGGTATGATGACGCGTGCCTGTAATCCTAGTTACTCAGGAGGCTGAGGCAGGAGGATCACTTGGACCTGGGAGGTGGAGGTTGCAGTGAGCGAGATAGTGCCATTCAACCTGGGCAAGAGAGTGAGACCCTGTCTCAAAAAAAAAAAAAAAAAAGAAAAGAAAGAAAAGAGAAAAGAAGTATTCAGGGTGAGTCCATAAAGCGAAAGTAAGTTTATTAAGAAAGTAGAAGAATAAAGACGGGGCCCGATGGCTCATGCCTATAATCCCAGCATTTTGGGAAGTTGAGGAGGATGGATCACCTGAGGTCAGGAGTTCAAGACCAGCCTGGCCAAGATGGTGAAACACTGTCTCTACTAAAAATACAAAAATTAGCTGAGCATGGTGGTACCTGGGCACCTGTAATCCCAGCGACTCAGGAGGTTGAGGTGGGGGAATCGCTAGAACCTGGGAGGCAGAGGTTGCAGTGAGCCAAGATCACATCACTACATTCCAGCCTGGGCCATAGAGACAGACTCCGTCTCAAAGAAAAAAAACAAAAAGAAAGTAGAGAAATGAAAGAATGACTACGCCATAGAGCAGCCCTAAGGGCCATAGGTTGCCCATTTTTGTGGTTATTTCTTGATAATATGCTAAACAGGGGTGGATTATTCATGCCTCCTCTTTTTAGACCATATAAGGTAATTTCCTAACGTTGCCATGGCATTTGGAAACTGTCATGGCGCTGGTGGGAGTGTAGCAGTGAGGACAACCAGAGGTAACCCTCGTCGCCATCTTGGTTTCGGTGGGTTTTGGCCGGCTTCTCAACTGCAACCTGTTTTATCAGTGAGGTCTTTATGACTTGTATCGTGTGCTGACCTCCTATCTCATCCTGTGATTTAGAATGCCTTAACCATCTGGGAAGGCACACAGTAGGTCTCAGCCTCATTTTACCCAGGCCCTATTCAAGATGGAGTTGCTCTGGTTCAAATGTCTCTGATGAAACTGGTTGCTGGAATTCGAGGTCTGTAAAACAGCTGAAGTGATCCTCAAAAACCTTATGATTCTAATGTCAGAGATCCTGTCTATAGGAACAATGAGATGTAATGGTCAGGATCTAGTGACTTTTAAAAACAAGGAGGTGGGCCAGAATACAGCCTGATGAATGCTTAATTACAACTCTTAATTACAACTTTTAATGGGCAACCAGTGGCCCTTAGGGCTGCTCTATGGAATAGTCATTCCTTTATTCCTCTACTTTCTTAATTACAACTTTTAATTACAACTTAAAAGCTGTAAAAAGTTCTGTCCAGAACCCGCATGCAGTTCTTGTTAACCCTGTGGGAATGATCTCACCAGGCCCCACCCTGAAGGAGCCATCAGGGCTCAGGTGCAAAGAGTGCCTTCGCTGCTAGGCTCCAGCATGGTGGGGGCAGGAGCAGACACCTGCCAGGCGCCAGAAGCATCAGGGCCTCCTCAGCGTGAGACACAGCCAAAGAGCCCCATTGGTTGCTTCTGCCCCCAAAGGGTGGACACTTGGAGCTCACTCACTACCACGCGCTGACTCTGGAAAACCTCCCATCACCATGAACCTAACCTTCCCTTCCCTTCCCTTCCCTTCCCTTCCTTCCCTTCCCTTCCCTTCCCTCCCCTCCCCTCCCCTCCCCCCCCTCCCCTCCCCTCCCCTCCCCTCCCCTCCTTCCCTTCCCTCCTTCACCTCTGCTCCTTTCCCTCCCCTCCCCTTCCCTTCCTCCCTCTTCCCTTCTCTTCCCATCCCTCCCCTCCTCCCCTTCCTGTCTCCTCCTCTTCCCTTCCCTCCTTCCCTTCCCTCCCTTTCCCTTCCCTCCCCTCCCCTTCCCTTCCCTCCCCTCCCTCTCCCTTCCCTCCCCTCCCCCCTCCCTTCCCTCCCCCACCCCTTTCCTTCCCTCCCCTACCCCTTTTCTTTCCTTCCCCCTTCCCTCCCCTTTCCCTTCCCTTTCCCTCCCCCTTCCCTCCCTCTTCCCTCCCCCTTCCCTCCCTTCTCTGGATCTTGTTTGTTACCAAACTGGGTCTGCAGCAATTGGCAAACTGGGCGGGATTTGGCCACAGTGGCCACTGGCAGGAAGAACAGGCGATTGCTCTGCACTCCCAAGGTCTGGAGACAGGGCTGGGCGCAGTGGATTACGCCTGTAATCCCAACACTTTGGGAGGCCGAGGTGGGCAGATCACTTGAAGTCAGGAGTTTGAGACCAGCCTGACCAAGATGGCGAAACCCGTCTCAAAAAAAAAAAAAGAAAAATTAGCTGGGCATGGTGGCATGCACCTGTAATCCCAGCTACTTGGGAGGCTGAGGCAGGAGAATCGCTTGAACCTAGGAGGCAGAGGTTGCAGTGAGCCAAGATCAGGCCATGATACTCCATCCTGGGTGACAAGAGCAAAACTCCATCTCAATAAAAAACAAACAGAAATAGTTCTGGAAACATGACCTGTGACCCAGGGAGCAGGAGGCTCCTCCTATGTCAAGTTTACTCTATTTTGACTAACATGTACCAAGCACCTTGAAACCCAGGCATTAGGCTGAGCCCCTTGAAGGTATTTAACCCTGGCCACATGCTGTGGCTCATGCCTGTAAACCCCGCACTTTGGAAGGTCAAGGAGGGTAGATTCTTTGAGCCCAGGAGTTCGAGACCAGCCTCGGCAACATGGCAAAATCCTGTCTCTACAAAAAATACAAAAAATTAGCCAGGTGTGCTGGTGCATGCCTGTAGTCCCAGCTACTCAGGAGGCTGAGGTGGGAAGATTACTTGAGCTCAGGAGGCTGAGGCTGCAGAGAGCTGTTATTGCACGATTGCGCTCCAGCCTGGGCAACAGAGCAAGACCCTGTCTCAGAAAATAAGGCCAGGCGCAGTGGCTCACACCTGTAATCCCAGCATTTTGGCAGCCCAAGGCAGAAGGATCACTTGAGCCAAGGAGTTTGAGACCAGCAACATAGTGAGGCCCCATCTTACAGAAACATTTTTTTTTAATTGGCTACGTGTGGCGTCATGCACCTATAATCCCAGCTACTTGGGAGGCTGAGGCAGGAGGACCACTTAGGCTCAGATGTTTGAGGCTTCAGGGAGCTTTGCACCGCTGCGTTCTAGCCTGGGCAACAGAGCAAAACCCTATATTCATGAGTGTTCCAATGAGTCCAGAAGAGGAGGTTGGCTTTTGAAGGCAGAAGAAGACTGAGAAAAGCTAACACAGAGAACAAAAACTCAGTTGGTCATTTCAAAGTTACTTTCCTTGTAAAGGCTGAAGCAGAGGATGGCTTCCTCATCATGCTGGCTAAAACTGGTCGGTTTGGGGATCTGGTTATTGTCTCATTCTTGCCAGATTTCTCAGAAGGTCGGATAAAGATCTTAGTTTCTATTTTGTGATGTGAATCTTAGCATGAGTGACTCCATTTTGGTTTGGTCTGTTGGAGCCTAGGGCAGGAGCTCAGTCCAAACCATTGACTTCTTTCTTATCAGTTTCTTCTTTCTTTTTTTTTTTTTTTTTTTGAGACGGAGTCTTGCTCTGCCGCCCAGGCTGGAGTGCAGTGGCCGGGTCTCAGCTCACTGCAAGCTCCGCCTCCTGGGTTTACGCCATTCTCCTGCCTCAGCCTCCCAAGCAGCTGGGACTACAGGCGCCTGCCATGTCGCCGGCTAGTTTTTTTTGTATTTTTTAGTAGAGACGGGGTTTCACCATGTTAGCCAGGATGGTCTCGATCTCCTGACCTCGTGATCCGCCCGTCTCGGCCTCCCAAAGTGCTGGGATTACAGGCTTGAGCCACCGCGCCCGGCCAGTTTCTTCTTTCTTATCTTAACACAGCAAAAGTAAAGCCAAGGCCGCTTAGTTCCTTGGGGCTCTCCCTGGACACCCAACATCCTGTGCTTGGGTCCCTCAAAGTTACACCAGAATGAGAGAGGAGACCCCCGTGTGCACAGCCCGCAGAGTGTGGCATGAGCACTGCGCAAGAATTGGGAGCCCTGGGTTCTCATGCTGGCTCTGAGCACCTCCGTGAGCCTTGAGCAAGCGTCCGATGCCTCTAAGCGTTTCTTTGCCTTTCTTTGCATGAGAAACAGTGACCCTGCCAGCGACACCGCGGCTGTGGATGCATGTGGTGGGGTCTCCACTCGGCACACTCTGGAGTTATTTCGTGATGTTGCTTTTCATTTAAAGAAGGTCTTTGAAACAAGCAAGCAGTGAGATGTTCTCCTAGACATGTATGTTGCAGGCTTTTGTGAAATTCAAGGGGATGTTTTCCCAAGTCAAAGGCTATTGTTGTTGGGAGACACAGGCTGGAGACGGATTCCCCCAGGGTTTGCAAAGGCGAGGGAGGCTTCGTGCTGGCTCGCCACCACAAAGCACCCCTGAGAATCTGGTCTTCATCGAGCGCTCTCAGGCACGGCGTGCAAGCCGATCTTCACACAAAACTGCATTAATGAAAGTTTTGACAGAGAGATTTCATTTTGGAGCTCACGTTCCCTGAAGGGTTTGTAATAATTGCACTTGAAATGGAGCTATTCGGTCTCAATGCTTTCCAGATTGGGGGCACAGAGGTGTAGCCCATCCCGGGAAGGTTGTCTGGGGAGGGGGAGGCCATGAGAGGTGCCTTGGCTGGAGCTCACGGGGATCTCTGGCACTGGCTGACCTGGGGACTATGTGTCCACAGCCTCGACCTTCTGCGTCGTCCCAGCCATCACAAGATGGGTGTTAGGACTCTTGATTTAAAGCTGAGCACAGGGCGGGGCACAGTGGCTCAATTTATAATCCCAGCACTTTGGGAGGCTAAGGTGGGAGGATTGCTTGAGCCTGGGAGTTTGAGACCAGCCTGGGCAACATGGTGAGATCCTGTCTCTACAAAGCAGATAAAAATTAGCCATGGCCATGTGTGGTGGCTCACACTTGTAATACCAGCACTTTGGGAGGCCGAGGTGAGCAGATCACTAGAGGTCAGGAGTTTGAGACAAGCCTGGCCAACCTGGTGAAACCCCGTCTCTATTAAAAATACAAAACTTGGCTGGTCATGGTGGCGCATGCCTGTAATACCAGCTACTCTGGAGGCTGGGGCAGGAGAATCACTTGAATCTGGGAGGCGGAGGTTACAGTGAGCCAAGATTGCACCACTGCACTCCAGCGTTGGTGACAGAGGGAAACTCTGTCTCAGAACAATAATAAAAGTAATATTAAAAAATAAAAATAAATTAAAAAATTAGCCAGGCATGGTTGCACACACCTGTGGTCCTAGCTAATCTGGAGGCTGAGGCAGGAGGATCACTTGAGCTCAGAAGATGGAGGCTGCAGTGAGCCATGTTGTTCATGCCACTGCACTCCAGCCTGGGTGACAGAGGGAGTCCCTGCCTCAACAACAACAACAACAAAAAAACACCTTTGTTATGGTTTCCTGTGCTCCCTTTAAAATGTATTCAGGCACAGTGGGTAGGGGCAGAGGGGCAGTATTCCACCCCCACCCGTGAGTGGAAACTGGACATTCCCATAGCCATTTGACAGTATTGAAGTCATAAGCTCTGATGCAACAACCAACTATGTCTTGTTCTATGGAATAAGCAAAACTGCAAACTTGGTTCAGCATTGAACCTGCCCCTTCCCCATTTGGGGACTGCTATTGTGGCTGTTTGGAGTGGTCTGGGGCATGCATGCCTTCTCTGCCATTGCAACTTCCCTGCCTCTCTTGCCACCCCTCCTAGCCTCTCCAGGGTTGAAGCGGGGATTGCCGGGAGGTGGGGCAAGTTGAGCAGGAGAGCTGTACTTGCTGTGGTCTCTCCTCCTCTCTGGGCTACAAGGCTCAAAGCTGCCTTTCTCTTTGGAGGGACACCCCTACCCCCATCTCAATCCCAATCACTTGGCAAGTGCACTTCCTTCTGGCCATTGCTTATGGTTTTTTCAGCATCCAGGAGTTCAGAGACCACCCCCCAACTTCTCCTCTGCTAAGATCTGTTCATTACACTGGACAGGAGGTGATGCCCTGGCCAGCTTGCTGTCTGCACGGCCCACATCTGATCTAAAAGACCAGACTGGGTGCAGTACCTCACGTCTGTAATCCCAGCATACTGGGAGGCCGAGGCAGGTGGATCACTTGAGGCCAGGAGTTTGAGACCAACCTGGCTAACCTGGTGAAACCCCGTATCTACAAAAAACAGCCCACAAAAATTAGCTGGGCATGGTGGTGGGCACCTGTAGTCCCAGCTACTCAGGAGGCTGAGGCGGGAGAATCACTTGAATCCCGGCGGCTGAAGCTGCAGTGAGCCGAGATCACGCCATTGCACCAAGATCATGCCATTGCGCCCCAGCCTGGGTGACAGAGCGAGACTCTGTCTCAAACAATAAAGAAATAAGTAAATAGATTAAAAAAAAAAGAAAGAAAAGAAAAGTGCCTTGATTGTCTAAATGAGGCTGTTAGAAATGCTTAGGAACCACCAGGCGCGGTGGCTCACGCCTGTAATCCCAGCACTTTGGGAGGCCAAGGTGGGTGGATAACGAGGTTAGGAGTTCGAGACCAGCCTGGCCAGCATGGCAAAACCCCGTCTCTACTAAAAAATACAAAAAAAATTTAGCTGGGCATAGTGGTAGGCGCCTGTAATCCCAGCTACTCGGGAGGCTGAGGCAGGAGAATTGCTTGTACCCGGAAGGCGGAGGTTGCAGTGAGCCAAGATTGAGCCACTGCACTCCAGCCTGGGCAACAGGACGAGACTCCGCCTCAAAAAAAAAAAAAAAAATGCTTAGGAACCTGCCAGTTGGAATAATCCTGCGGAATCAGGGAGTAAGTGAATTGGGGGCCACGAGAGTCATTGGCTAGGAGATGCGCACACATCCCCATGTGGGCCCCAGGCCTATTCTAGCTCCCATGGCCACTGTGTTGGGCCTGGAGCACCTAAATGCCTCCGCAGCAGTGGTGGGGAAAGGCCAGGAGGAGCTCGGAGGTGATACCCCTTGAAGATAGCCAGTTTCTTCAGCTCCAATATCTTCCTCTGCTGCTTTCATATTCACCAGACACCCCCTCCAGGAAGCCTTCCCTGGTCTGTCCACATGGAAGCCAGGTTCCCTCCAGGAGCTGCCCCTCTTTTCAGCCCTTGTCACTCCCTGCCTGTTGTTTCTGCCCCAGGCCTGTATCCTTTGCTCTGTGTCACACTCTATTTGAGCAAGATGGTCCCTGGGTTCATCCCCGTGGTGCCCAGCACCGGGCTTTGTCCACAGAGGTGCTCAGACTCTTGGAGGTGCACGCTCATAGAGAATGTGTGTGTGCGAGTGTGCACCATGGACTGTGTGTGTATGTGAACTGTGTACAAACGTGGACTATGTGTGCAAACATAGATTGTGTATACAAACAGCTGAGTTTGTGTGCGTGTGTGTGATGCATGGGCCCTGTATGTACATGGGCTGTGTGTGCAGCTCCAAAATCTTTCACCCTTTCTTCCAGATTCACCAGACACCTCCTCCAGGAAGCCTTCCCTGCTCTTTCCAGGGATGGAAGCCAGGCTCCCTAGAAAAATCTAGTTCACAACTATGTTTGAAGAATGGGTGCCGTGGCTCTCGCTTGTAACTCCAGCCCTTTGGGAGGCTGGGGCAGGCGGATCACCTGAGGTCAGGAGTTCAAGACCAGCCTGGCCAACATGACAAAACCCTGTCTCTACTAAAATTACAAAAATTATCTGAGCATGGTGGCACACGATGGTAGCCTGTAATCCCAGCTCCTCAGGAGGCTGAGGCAGGGAGTCACTTGAATCCAGGAAGCGAAAGTTGCAGTGAGCCGAGATCGCACGACTGCACACCAGCGTGGGCGACAGAGCAAGACTCAGTCTCAAAAAAAAAAAAAAAAAAAAAAAGCTATGCTCAAGAAAAATACCCGTGCATGGGATATATTGCCTCTTCCAAGCCTTTGAGGTCATTTGGCCCAATCCCCTCTTGTTCTAATGGGGAAACTGAGGTTCCAAGAAGGATTGGGCTTTCCATACTAACAGATCCCAGACTCAGAAACTCCTGCCAAGCTGGAGGCTGAGGCCTCTCAGGGACTGGCAGGTGCTGGGGAGAACACAGGGCCAGGGTCGGAGTTGGGCTGGAGCTGGGCTGGAGCCTCACTGTCCGGGGGTACCCATGAAAGGAGCTGTTCCACTGCAGCCCGGGAGGGTGGCTAGATTAGGGGCCCTCTCCTCTGACCCAGTGTGGGTGGGTGGCTCAGCCCATGGGAGTCTCAGCATACAGGGTCTCGGGGAAGCATGCCTCCCTTTTGTTGCCATGCTCCCAAGCGGCTGCCCAATCTCTTCTTGGGCACTTATAGGGACGGGTACTCCTTCCTCCCCGGGGCTGCCTGGCTCTCTGCTGAAAGCTCATTCTCTAAGGGGTGCGAGCTGCTCTACATGATGTCTGCCCAGTGACTCTGGGTCCCAAAGTGGGGCCGTTCCGCTGCCTCCTCCTTCTCGGGGTGAGCTGCCCAGTCCCTCTGTGGCTCCCCAGGGCCCAGCCTGCCTGCTGCCCCCAGAACCTTCTCCAGCTCACCCTCCATTGTGAAGACTAGAGCCTGGGCCTCATATGTGCAGTTAGCTGGGATTATAGGCATGCACCACCACACCCCAACTAAAATTTGTATTTTTAGTAGAAACGGGGTTTCACCATGTTGGCCAGGCTGCTCTCCAACTCCTGACCTCAAGTGATCCACCCGACTCGGCCTCCCAAAGTGCTGGGATTACAGGTGTGAGCCATAGTGCCCGGCCCACTGGCACCACTTCTTCGCCTCCTGCTGACTCCTCTCATGTTGGGATTAGGGACCAAGGCCAAGTTCCTCCTTTGTCTATGCTCGCCTGATTCGGGGATTTCCGCCTCGCTCCTCTCCACTCCAGAGGCACCAGCGCTTCTGTCTGAGTTGTGACCCGGAAGCTGCTGTTGACAACTGACATGTGTCCTGGGGCCTGTGATTTAGAAAACATCTCATCTCTGCCTCGGCCATCTTATTGGTCCTTCTCCAGGGCCCCCAGAGGCTGGCATTGCTGTGAGGATTTATATGAATTTTTTACTTCCTCGTCATCCTCACGAGGCCACTGAGCTCAGAGCGATTCACCTAAATTTTCTGCTGTTACTGGCCATGAAGGGCCAGAGCCTGGACTCTTCGTTGTTACCCAGACTCTGTGTGTGTGTGTGTGTGTGTTTGTGTGTATGCTTGTGTGTCTCTGTGTCCATTTATGTGTGTGGGCTGGGCACAGTGGCTCACGCCTGTAATCCCAACTTTGGGAGGCTGAGGCGGGCAGATCCCTTGAGGTCAGGAGTTCCAGACCAGCCTGACCAATATGGTGAGACCCCATCTCTACTAAAAATAGAAAAATTAGCCGAGTATGGTGGCGAACGCCTGTAATCCCAGCTACTCCAGAGGCTGAGGTAGGAGGATCGCTTGAACCAGTGAGCCGAGATGGCGCCACTGCACTCAGCCTGGGTGTCAAAGAAAAAAAAAAAATTATATGTGTGGATGAATGCACGTGGGTCTGGGTGTGCACGTGTGTAGACCCATGTTGGGTGGGTGTGCCCGTGTATGTGAGCACTCTGTGTGTGATTGTGCAGGAATGTGTATGTGTGTCATGAGTGTGCATGACTGAGTGTGCATGAATGTGTATGAGTGTGTTCTGTGTATGCATGAGTGTGATGGGTGTGTGGGCACTCTATGTGTGTGCATGGGTGCACGTGTGTGCTTAGGTGTGTGCATGAGTGTGTGTGACCACTCCATGTGTGTGCATGACTGTGAATTCACTTTGTGTTTGTGCGTGCATGAGTATGTGTGTATACTTTTTTTTTTTTGACGGAAAGGGGAGTTTATTAAGGAGTATTAACTCATGTGATCACAAAGTCCCACAATAGGCCGCGGCAAGCTGAGGAGCAAGGAAGTCAGTTGGGGTCCCAGAGCTGAAGAACTTGAGTTTGATGTTCAAGGGCAGGAAGCATCCAGCACGGGAGAAGGATGTAGGCTGGGAGGCTAGGCCACTCTAGTCTTTTGAAGTTCTTCTGCCTGCTTTGTATTTTGGCTGCACTGGCAGCTGATTAGATGGTGCCCACCAGACTGAGGGTGGGTCTGCCTCTCCCAGCCCACTGACTCAAATGTTAATCTCCTTTAGCAACATTCTCACAGACACACCCAGGATCAATACTTTACATCCTTCCATCCAATCAAGTTGACACTCAGTATTAACCATCACAGCCATCTTCTCTTATCAGATGGGGAAACTGAGGCCCAGCAGCCCAGAGATGGACAGACAATTGCCTAAGATGACACAGTGGTATTACAGACTAGACCCTGAGTGTTTTGGTCCCTCCCAGCTCGTTACACCTACGAGGACCCTAGGACAGGAGAAGCCACAGTCTAAGCTGGAACCCGTCGTCACACCACAGCCCTTGAGTTCTCCTTCTGTCCTCTCCCTCTGCCGGAATGGGGTCAGTGGAGGGAGTGGACTCTGGGTGAAATCACACCCATTCAGAGCCTTTCGGACAAATACTTGAGAGTCACCAATTACCTGATCATCAAAGACATGCCTTTAACTTCCTGACCATCCCGGTTGCTGGGGCGGCCTGGCGGCTCCCTGGAATCTCCACTGTCACTGGCATATTGCAAGCACATGTTTTCCGCACACAGAGCTGCTCACAATAAACCGACACTGAAAACCACATTAAAATGAATCAGAGAAGAGAGAGTCACTTTGTAACATGCTTTATTTTATTTTGTTTTTGCCTTGGAAAGGAGCATGTTTTGGCTGCTAATCAAAGAGCTGGTGGGGGCCTCTTAGCAGAAACCAAACCGGTCCGGGTTAGATCTACCCAGCCCGCCCCCTGGGACAGTGGCTCTGGCTCCAGGGAGCCGAGAGGGGCCCCGAGACCAGGGGTGAGCTGCAGGGCTGGTCTAGAAACTGGAGATCCCGGATACCAGCCCTGAGCTCTGGGACACTGGATCCCTTTTCTCCTTTTGCCTAGCCTCTGTGTTCCTAACTGCAGAAGAGGTTCCTGGGCTGTATTTGCTCCTTCTGATTAATCAGTGGGCACCACGGTCCCTAAGGAGAGAGTGCATTTCTTGTAACAGCTCTGCAAGATGGTTTGAACCATCATGGGGATTTCCAGCCAGAGTGCTGGAATTTTGCAGGCATTGGTCACACACTGAGATTCACACCTTTCCGTCCAATCACTCTCCAGCTTCCCTCTTAGGTGTTCTGTCTGCAGCCTTCTCCTCCCTGCACACATCCAAAAGCAACTCCTCACTACTCCCTAGAACCATTCCCCTCCCCCCCCATCTTCTTTTTTCCCCTCACTCTGTTGCCTAGGCTGGAGTGCAGTGACATGATCTTGGCTCACTGCAACCTCTGCCTCCTGGGTTCAAGTGATTCTCCCACCTCAGCCTCCCAAGTAGCTGGGACTACAGGTGCGTACCAGCACGCCTGGCTAATTTTTGTATTTTTATACCAGAGACGAGGTTTCAACATGTTGGCCAGGCTGTTCTCAAACTCCCAGCCTCAGGTGATCCGCCCGCCTCGGCCTCCCAAAGTGCTGGTATTACAGACGTGAACCACCGCGCCCGGCCTTGCCTAGAACCACTTCTCATCCTCCTTGCTTAGTAAAAAAACGCCACTCCATCTAGTCAATCCACTGTTGAAATCAGAAACCTCAAAGCCTCAACTCTCTCCTTGCGACCCTGTTACAAGGGATCCCCAACATCCCGTGGATTCTTCTCTCTACAGCCCTCTCTAATCCATCTCCTCTTTTCTGCCCCTCCTAGCTTTTTCTTTTTTTTTTTTTTTTTGGCAGGGAGAGGGAGACAGAATCTTACCCTGTTGCCCTGTCTGGTGTGCAGTGGTGTGATCACAGTTCACTGCAACCTCCACCTCCCCGGCTCAGGCGATCCTCCCACCTGCCCATCCTGAATAGCTAAGACCACAGGCACACGCCACCATGCCTAATTTTTTGTATTTGTAATAGAGATGGGTTTTCTCCGTGTTGCCCAGGCTGGTCTCTAACTGCTGGGTTTAAATCATCCTCCCTCCTCCACTTCCCAAAGGCTGGGATTACCGGCGTGAGCCGCCGCAAGTGGCCCATTTTCTTACCTTAGATCTCACCCCACCTATCAGAACTGTCTCAGCTACCTCCGGTCTCTCCCTACCAAGAGCAAGCAGAAATCTAAACATTCCCTTTCCCAGTTTGAGACCCTTCTGGACTTTCCACCCCACCTGGATATCAGCCAGACAGCACCGCCGCTGGTCCCTGTGGTTTCTTTGTGCAGATTGAGGAAAAAGCGCCCCTTCCTCAAGGCACATGACTGCCATCTGCTGGAAAACTGCCGTAATATATATACAATCTATGAGGCCCGTGATATGATGGCGCCCCCTAGGGTTGTGCAAACACAGCATCCTGAATCCCACAGCCTGGCTTTCAAGAGCCTGATGGCCCTCCAGCCTCATGTCCTTCCACTCCTTGTCCCTGCTCACATCTTCTCTTCCACTGATCACAAGCTGTTTGAGGCTCTCCAAACACACTGGAGCATGGCGGTAGAGAATGTGGACTTTGGAGACAGAATCCCAGCTCCACCATGTACCTGTTAAAAATTCCTTAACCTGGCCAGGTGCGGTGGCTCACGCCTGTAATTCCAACAGTTTGGGAGGCCGAGGAGGTAGGATTGCTTGAGGCCAGGAGTTCAAGACCAGCTTGGGCAACACAGCGAGACCCCATCTCTACAAAAAATAGAAAAATCATCCAGGCATGGTGGTGCACGCCTGTAGTCCCAGCTACTCAGGAGGCTGAGGTGGGAGGATCGCTTGAGCCCAGGAGTTTGAGGCTGCGGTGAGTCGTGATCACACCACTGTTCTCCAGCCTGAGCAACAGAGATAAATTCTGTCAAAAAAAAAAAAAAAAAAAAAAAAAGATAGGTCTTAACCTGTAGGGAGGCATGAACAAACAACCCTCCCTTCCCACCCCTCTTCAAGAATCAGATGAAACGTTGGCCCCTCTCCTAAAGCATGCCCGGGCACAGAGAATCTTATTTACAGGATCGCTTAGCGGATTCTCCAATCACTCACAAAACCTGACTCTAAGGTCTTTCGGCTCAGATGAAGGAGGAGACACCCCTAATCTTTCCTGGGTGTCATTTCACATGCGGAAGCGGTCACTTTTCAAATTCAGGTCCTTACCTTCCCACCTGTATTAGTTCGTTTTGTGTTGCTATAAACGAATATAAAGGAATACTTGAGGCTGGGTAATGTATACAGAAAAGAGGTTTGTTCCAGCTACTCGGGAGGCTGAGGCGAGAGGATCCCTTGAGTCCAGGAGGTCAAAGATGCAGTGAGCTATGATCATACCACTGCACTCCAGCCTGGGTGAGGTTTACTTGGCTCACAGTTCTACAAGCCTGGCACCAGCATTTGCTCACCTTCTGGCGAGGCCTCAGGAAGCGTTTACTAGTGGCAGAAGGTGAAGGGGTAGCTGACACATCGCATAGCAAAAGAGGGAGCCAGAGAGCGGGTAAGAGGAGGTCCCAGCTCTTTAAGACACCTAGGAGGCTGGGCATGGTGGCTCATGTCTGTAATCCCAGCACTTTGGGAGGCCGAGGTGGGCAGATCATTTGAGGTCAGGAGTTTGAGACCAGCCTGGCCAACATGATGAAACCCATGTCTCTACTAAAAATACAAAAATTAACCAGACGTGGTGGTGGGCGCCTGTAATCCCAGCTGCTTAGGAGGCTGAGGCAGGAGAATAGCTTGAACCTGGGAGGCGGGGGTTGCAGTAAGCTGAGGTCGTGCCACTGCACTCCAGCCTGGGC
Organism: Trachypithecus francoisi; assembly: GCF_009764315.1. Lineage (NCBI taxonomy): Eukaryota > Metazoa > Chordata > Mammalia > Primates > Cercopithecidae > Trachypithecus > Trachypithecus francoisi. Next base: position 116,476,974 of record NW_022681469.1, read on the forward strand.
GACAGAGTGAGACCCTGTCTCAAAAAAAAAAAAAAAGAAAGAAAGAAAGAAAAGAAAAGAAAACAGGCTCTGATTCCCTCCCTCCTCCTTGCACTGAAAGCAATGGCGTCTCACTGAGGCCGGGAAACTCGCTAATGGGATGCCAGTCTGGCTGGGGATCACTGGTTCTTGCTGCCAGATGAAGAGTGGGGCTGCAGAGGTATAGGTCAGGGTTCATTCCCACCCCCAGAATGGTCTCGGTCCGGCCAGCACGGGTGAGCTGAAGCAGAGATGAGGCCCCCAGCAGCTCAGGGTTTGGTTTCCTGGCCTCTTTCAGCACTGGGGGCTCTTTTTTGTTTGTTTGTTTTTTGTTTTTTTTGAGACACAGCCTCGCTCTGTCACCCAGGCTAGAGTGCAGTGGTGTGAGAGCTTGGCTCACTGTAACCTCCGCCTCCCAGGTTCAAGTGCTTCTTCTGCCTCAGTCTCCTGAGTAGCTGGGACTACAGGCGTGTACCACCGCGCCCGGCTAATTTTTGTATTTTTAGTAGAAATGGGGTTTCATCATATGGGCCAGGATGGTCTCGAACTCCGGACCTCAGGTAATCTGCCAATCTTGCCTCCTAAAGTACTGTAATTATAGGCATGAGTCATCGCGCCCAGCCTTTTTTTTTTTTTTTTTTTTTAAAAAGAGGGTCTCACTCTGGCACCCAGGCTGGAGTGCGGTGGTGCCATCATAGCTCACTGCAGCCTCCAGTTCCTGGACTCAAGTGATCCTCCCACCTCAGCCTCCTGAGTAGCAGGGACTACAAGCAATCACTACCAAGCCCGGATAATTTTTGAATTTTTTTTGTAGAGATGTGGGGATCTCACTATGTTGCCAGGCTGGTCTCAAACTCCTGGGCTCAAGCAATCCTCCCATCTTGGCTTTCCAATAATGCTGGGATTACAGGCGTGAGCCACCGCACCCAGCCCCTCAGAGGAGCCTTTTAAAGATGTAAATGAGATTATGAAATCACCCTCCCTGAAACTCAGTAATTCCCTCCACTGTGATAAAAGCCCCCTCCTGGGCCCCGCAGGTAAGGCTGCATGTCATCCCACATCACACACACCTTTGCTCACTACCTGCCAGCCTTTTCCCTGCCTAAGGCCCTTTGCACCTGCTATTCCTGCCTTCTGACACAGCTGCAGAGGCAGGGCGGGCCTGGGGCTTGGGGCTGAGTCAGCCTCACTGCAGCCTCAAATTCCTGGGCTCCAGTGATCCTCCCACCTCAGCCTCCCATGTAACTGGGACTACAGGTGTGCACCACCATGCCCAGCTAATTTTTTAATTTTTTGTAGAGAATGGGGGTGGGGGGATCTCACTATGTTGCCCAGGCTGGCCTCAAACTCTTGGCTTCAAGAGAGCCGCCTGCCTTGGCCTCCCAGAACATTGGGATTACAGGCGTGAGCCACTCTGCCTGGCTAATGGGAGCTCCTCTGAGCGAGTCACACAAGGTGATTCAGAGTACTTGTGCATCTCACTTTTTTCTTTTTTTTTTTAGACGGAGTCTTGCTGTGTCACCCAGGCTGGAGTGCAGTGGCGTGATCTTAGCTCACTGCAAGCTCTGCCTCCCAGATTCACACGATTCTCCTGCCTCAGCCTCCCGAGTAGCTGGGACTACAGGCATCCGCCACCACGCCTGGCTACGTTTTTTGTATTTTCAGTGGAGACGGGGTTCCACCATGTTAGCCAGGATAGTCTTGATCTCCTGACCTCATGATCCACCCGCCTTGGCCTCCCAAAGTGCTGGGATTACAGGTGTGAGCCACCGTGCCCGGCCCATCTCACTTTTTTCAAAAGTGTTGCCATCTGAGTTCAAGTGGACATCAGGTGGTGGCGCGTGGGCAGAGGCCCTCATCTGAGTTCAAGTGGACATCAGGTGGTGGCGCGTGGGCAGAGGCCCTCATCTGAGTTCAAGTGGACATCAGGTGGTGGCGCGTGGGCAGAGGCCCTCATCTGAGTTCAAGTGGACATCAGGTGGTGGCGCGTGGGCAGAGGCCCTCATCTGAGTTCAAGTGGACATCAGGTGGTGGCGCGTGGGCAGAGGCCCTCATCTGAGTTCAAGTGGACATCAGGTGGTGGCGCGTGGGCAGAGGCCCTCCTCTGAGTTCAAGTGGACATCAGGTGGTGGCGCGTGGGCAGAGGCCCTCCTCTGAGTTCAAGTGGACATCAGGTGGTGGCGCGTGGGCAGAGGCCCTCTCTGAGTTCAAGTGGACATCAGGTGGTGGCGCGTGGGCAGAGGCCCTCTCTGAGTTCAAGTGGACATCAGGTGGTGGCGCGTGGGCAGAGGCCCTCCTCTGAGTCAAGTGGACATCAGGTGGTGGCGCGTGGGCAGAGGCCCTCCTCTGAGTTCAAGTGGACATCAGGTGGTGGCGCGTGGGCAGAGGCCCTCCTCTGAGTTCAAGTGGACATCAGGTGGTGGCGCGTGGGCAGAGGCCCTCTCCCTGCCTCCCTTGGCCTGGCCACACCAAACCCTTTAGAAGGCTTTGACTTGGGAAAGCATAACCCACAGGACTCGGTTTCAGGGCTGGGTCTCCTGAATGCTCAATGTGAATGCTACTAACTGAACTCCCAGAGCAAATCCTGATTCTCAAGGGCAAAAATGGCCTGGCTGGTCCAGGAGCTGAGCCGTTGTGTGTGCTGTTAAGCCATCCTAAGAAAAGACGGCTCAGAGCCCTGCTCCAGGCTGAAGGCAGACAGGACCTGCTGGTCCCTGGCCGTGGTAGTCACCAAGTGCCACACATGGATAAGAACATTTCAAGTCCCAGGACATAGGCTTGTCCTCTGATCTGGCCAGTGTGGCTGATAGTATTCATGTGACTACTTGCAACCTTACAAAAAGGGGCCCATCAGAAGTGTTTCCCTACAGGCCAACAAAAGGGAGGACCCTGATTCTGCCGAGATCCAATTCTGCCAGGACTATAAGTGGGAGGATTGCATGAGCCCGGGAGTTTGAGACCAGCCTGGACAACATAGTAAGACCCCATCTCTACAAAACCCCCTAGAATTAGCCGGACATGGTGGTGCACACCTGTAGTCTCAGCTACTCAGGAGGCTGAAGAGGGAGAATTGCTTGAGCCTACTTAGGAGTTTGAAGCTGCAGTGAGCTATGATCACACCACTGCACTCCAGCCTGGGCAACAGAGTGAGATCCTATCTCTCAAAGTAATAATAATAAATAAAATAAAAGACACAGCTGAATTCGTAAGGCAGGAATGTGCTCTAGGTGCCCCAGTTACCAGAAGCTAAGGAAGCAGAGAGTTTCGCTGCTGGTGCTGTGATCACAGTGGAGGTGGGGGTGGAGTGAGAATGTTGGTCTTCGTTTACACCTGAGCCTGCACAGGGGAGGGGGTTGGGGTCCTCTGTTGCTGAGTTAGAGCTGTGACTTAGTGGAAGAGGCAACTCAAGAAAGCCCACTGGCTCGTGGAGGCAACAAGAAAACTTGTCTATCTTCTGTGTACTCTGGATGGGGAAAATTTGGCCTGAAAACAAACAAACAAACAAACAAAAAACCAAAAACCTAGCCAGGTATGGTGGCTCATGCCTGTAATCCCAGCACTTTGGGAGGCTGAGGCGGGAGGATCACTTGAGACCAGGGGTTCAAGATGAGCTTGGGCAACATAGGGAGAGCCCTGTCTCTACAAAAAGTAAAAAATTAGCCAGTGTGTGGCATGTGCCTGCCTGTAGTCCAAGCTACTAGGGAGGCTGAGGTGGGAGGGTCACCTGAGTCCAGGAGGTTGAGGCTGCAGTGAGCTATGATCGAGCCACTGCACTCCAGCCTGGGCAACAGAGCAAGACCCTGGCTCAAAAAAACAGAAACAAAACCTTGACCTCTACCTCTCACAGGTTCAAGACTCAAATTGGCTTTACCTCTGTGACCACCAAATATTCGGTTGGAGCTATACATGATTTAGGCGCAAACCCCCAAATAAAGTAGCTATTCAAATCCAGCAGTGCACCAAAAAAGTAATAGGTCCTTACCATGCAGTTCTTCAGAAACTCTGTTTATGTAATCCAGCTCATCCACAGATTAGAAGATAATAGAGTTTGATGAAATTCAACACGTATGCATGATGAAAACTCTTGCTAAACTAGGAAAAGAAAGACACTTTCTGGCACATAGATCCTGGCTGCCGCATTCCCCAGAAAGCATTGCACTAGTGTGAGACATTAAAAGCCTCCCTTTATTTATTTTTATTTTTATTTTTATTTATTTTGAGACAGAGTCGCCTACTCCACTGAGTGCAGTGGAGTGATCTTGGTTCGCTGCAACCTCTGCCTCCTGTATTCAAGTGATTCTCCTGCCTCAGCCTCCTGAGTAGCTGAGACTACAGGCATGTGTCACCACGCCCAGCTAATTTTTGTTTTTGTTTGTTTGTTTGTTTTTGTTTTTGGTAGATGTGGGTTTTTGCCATGTTGGCCAGGCTGGCCTCAAACTCTTGGCCTCAAGTGATCCACCTGTCTCAGCCTCACAAAGTGCTGGGATTACAGGTGTGAGCCACCGTGCCTGGCCAGAAGCCTCCCTTTAAGGTCATGAATGGGGATTCGGAGGTAGTTGTTACAACTTTACCCGGCATTGCCTTTCAGATCCTAACCTGTGCAATATGTAGAATTAAAGGAATAAAAGGTAAATTGGAAAAATGTTTATGTCAAAAGGCAGTGTTACCACAGCACAAACATGCGCCACAGGTTGGGAGGAGATATTCGCAAAGCATGAAATTGGTGACGGGCTGGTATCGGAAATACAGCAGAAAGAACTCCTATGCATCAAAATGAAAAAGACAGAACAATCGAACAGGAAAACGGGTCGAGGGCATGAATGGGCATTTCCCAGAATGGGGAAACAGAAATGGCTAAAAACCTGTGAAAAGATGTCCAGCCTCATTAACAATGTGGAAAATGCAAATTTAAACCACAACAAGGCTGGGCTCACTCCCGTAATCCCAGCACTTTGGGAGGCGGAGGCGGGTGGATTATTTGAGGTCAGGAGTTCCAGACCAGCCTGGCCAATATGGTGAAACCCTGTCTCTACTAAAAACACAAAAATATTAGCCAGTCATGGTGGCGGGCGCCTGTAGTCCCAGTTACTCAGGAGGTTGAGGCAGGAGAATTGCTCGAACCCAGGAGGTAGAGGCTGCAGTGAGCCAAGATCACGCCACTGCACTCCAGCCTGGGTGACAGAGTAAGACGCTGTCTCAAAAAAATAAAAATAATAAAAAAAAAACCACAACGAGATTCTGTTTCACACCCACCAGATTGGCAGAGCTGCTGAGGTTTTGGACAGCTGCCTCTCTGGGCCCTGGGGTCTGGAGGAGGGGGGGTGTTGGAGGAGTCAGGGGACCTGAGGTTGTCCCCAGCAACCCCATTAGGGAGGTTTATTCCTTCCAACTGGGGTTGGCCGGACAGCAAGGGATAGTGAGCTATGGCCAGCGAGGCAGTGCTGTTTGGGTCTTACCCCAGGCTCTGGGGGGGGTGGGTGATCCACGGGTGTCAGGACCCCCCTCCCAGAAAGCTAGATGTGTCTTGGCTGCAGCGCCTGAGTCCAGCCTGCAGAACTGGGGGGCAGGAGAGAGGGAGAAAGGGGATATAGGGTAACCGGGCCAGGCTGCCCTTCCCTTGTACTTGAACAGTCTCCTCCCCCCAGAGAATCTGCGTCCCCAGCTACCCATCCGCCACCACCATATCCCTAAAGCTGGGAGAGGCTGAAATGGGGAGGTCTAGGCTCCCTTCCCGGTTCCTCCCACGCTCCAGCCCAGCTGTAAGCAGACAGTAGGCATCAGACACTGAGGCCAGCCTCTGGTTGTCCCCAGTTCCTTCAGTGGCATTGCTTCTGGCCCGAACATCCTCCCATCTGCGCCTCCGTGAGTCCAGCTGGGCTCCCAGAAGCCGGGGATAAGATCATTGTGGACGCCAGCCCTGCCCATGGGGCAGGAGCTTTCCTCGTTGCTCCAGACCAGTGTCTGGGTGCCGATAAACAAGGCAGACAGGAGCCCCAGTTTAGTAGCCTCACTCTGCCTGAACAGAAGGTCTTCTGTCCCCTTCTTGGAACCTGCACACAGATGGTGCCTCTCTGATCAAGGAGGATTGGTGTTTCTGGATTTGAGACGCTCTCTTACCTTTTTTTTTTTTTTTGAGACAGGGTCTCACTCTGTCACCTAGGCTGGAGTGCAGTGGCGCAATCGGCTCACTGCAACCTACACCTTCCAGTTCAAGCGGTTCTCCTGCCTCAGCCTCCCAAATAGCTAGGAGTACAGGTGTGCACCACCACACTCAGCTGATTTTTGTATTTTTAGTAGAGACAGAGTTTTGCCATGTTGGCCAGGCTGGTCTCAAACTCCTGGCCTCAAGTGATCTGCCCGCCTTGGCCTCCCAAAGTGCTGGGATTACAGACATGAGCCACCATGCCCGGCTTTTATTACTTTTGTTGTTGTTGTTTTGAGACAGAGTCTCTGTCGCCAAGGTTACAGTGCAGTGGGTTGATCTGTCGGCTTGCTACAACATTTGCCTCCCTGACTCAAGCAATTCTCGTGCCTCAGCCTCCCAAGTAGCTGGGATTACAGGCGCGTGCCACCACAACCAGGTAATTTTTGTATTATTGGTAGGGACAAGGTTTTGGCCTCCAGTGATCTGCCCGCTTTGGCCTCCCAAAGTGCTGGGATTACAGGCATAAGCCACTGCACCCAGCCAGACCCTCTCTTACCTTTTCTGGGCTTGGCCATCTCTCTCCTGTCCTTCACTGTGGGGACAGTACTACCTCTCACGCATCTGGAAGGCAAGGGGGATGCTTTGTAAAGCATTGTGTCCCCTGTGGAACTGAGGATTAATTCTCACTTTGGTGTAAATAACTGAGGGGGAAGTAAGGAGTTGTTGCCCCGGGAGGGTGAACTTGGTTTTAGCCCTGGGTTGGCCACCATTCAAATGTGTAACTGTGGCTATGAGCCACTTAACATCCAGATCTCTTTTCTAATCTGTATGAAGAAAGGGCTGAGTAAGATAATTCTAAGATCCTTCTTGTCTTTACAACTGTATGGGATATTTGCTTTCTTGTTGTTTTTGTTTTGTGTTTTAAAGAGAAAGAGGGTTTTGCTCTGTTGCCCAGGCTGGAGTACAGTGTCAATAATCATAGCTCACTGCAGCCTCGACCTCCTTAGCTCAAGCAATCCTCCCACCTCAGCCTCTCGAATAGCTGGGACTACAGGTGTGCATCACCATGCATGGCTAATCAAAAAAAAATTTTTTTGTAGACATGGGGTCTCACTAGGTTGCCCAGCCTGGTCTCAAACTCCTGGGCTCAAGCAATCCTCCCGCCTCAGCTCCCAAAGTGCTGTGATTACAGGCGTAACCTAGTGCACCTGGTAAGATTTGCTTTTTAATATAAGAGTACAAATTACAGCTGTGTTTTCTCAGCCATGCAGTCTAATCCCACATTCTCTAACCAGTTCAAGGGCCCAGGAGACGGCTTTGATCATTCTTGTCTTAAGGGCCAAACAACGGAGGTTCAGAAAGCCGAGAAACTTTCTCAGGGTCACACAGCGTGTTGGGGGCAGGGTCCAGAGAGATGACTAAGCCTTAAGGTATTAGGCAACCACTGTAAAATCCTGCACAGAGGCCGTCATGGTGTTTGAATGTGTTTTAAAGAACTATTCGGGGCAGCAATACAGAGAAAGTCTCCCTAAGAAAGAGCCAGATTGTGTCTGGGTGATCTCCCAGGCTGGAAAATCCAGGCAAGTGGAAGAAAAAATTCATCCTTGGTGAAGGTCCGTGCCTGGTAAGGGGAGGGGCCCTGCCGAGGGCTCCTCGGGTTACCATGGCGACCGCCTCCTGCCAGGAAAAGTGTGATCCTGAGCCTGACCCTGAGACTTAAGGAGTCTCCTTCACCCGCCCTGTGATTCTTCTCTTCCTGTCTCCTTCACCCATCCCATCTCCTAGGGTCCTGGAGTCCAGCCAGACCTACTCCTGGCTAGAAGAGGTGGCAGGGGCAGCTGGCCAGCAGATGGTGGCCCCTGAGGAATAGATGTGGTGGGAAGGAGCAAGTCATGTTGCTCCTCTGTGGCTCAGAAGCACCCAAGCGCCTGAGCTGACATCACTGCCCTGGGGAAGCTGAGCCCAGGCTGCCAAATGCCACCAAGCAGGCAGCCTCCATGTGATCGCAGCATCCCTGAGAGATGTAGATGGCTCTCCTTCACCTGTTCCTCCCTTGGGTGCCTGGGAACCTGGGCAATGGGGCTCTGAGACCTGCACATCTGTATCGGTCCATTTTCACGCTACTGATAAAGACATACCCAAGAGTGGGCAATTTACAGAAAAAAAGAGAGGTTGAATGGACTTACAGCTCCACGTGGCTGGGGGAGCCTCTCAATCACAGCGAGGTGATTTGCTCCTTGTCTTATGCCATGTTTGTGAGGCTTCCCCAGCCACGAGAACGCTTGTGCAGGGTGCAGAGAAACTCCCCCTCATAGAACCATCAGATCTCGCGAGACTTACTCACTATCACGAGAACGGCCCGAGAAAGACCTGCCCCATGATTCAATTAGCTCCCACCGGGTCCCTCCTACAACACCTGGGAATTCAAGGTGAGATTTGGATGAGGATACAGCCAAACCATATCACTATCTCTTGCCCATCTTGAGCCCAGGAGATAGAAGATAGCTGGGCTGGAAGATGGGGTGGGGGTGCTCCAAGGCTTCACTCCTACAGTCAGAGAAGCTTCCCTTCTCCCAGCTTTTTTTTTTTTTTTTTTTTTTTTTTTGAGATGAGGTCTTGCTCTGCCTCCCAGGCAGGTGTGCAGTGGCGCCATCATAGCTCACTGCAGCTTCGAACTCCTGGGCTCAAGCTATCCTCCCACCTCGGCCTCCCGAGTAGCTGGGACTACAGGCATGCACCACCATGCCTAGCTGGTTCTAAAAAACTGTTAGAGACGATGTCTTGCTAAGTTGCTTAGGCTAGTCTTGAACTCCTGGGCTGAAGAGATTCTCCCACCTCTACCTCCCAAAGTACTGGGATTACAGGTGTGGGCCACTGCGCCCAGCCTGTCTTCAGTTTTTAAAACTCTGCTGCCATTTCTCTCTGAAAGCCCCAATGGCCCGAGGACCTTGCCTGCGTCTTGCTGTATTTTCAGGAACCTCGTCTGTTCCTTGAGAGGTTATTGCCTCCTCCTGAGCCTTGACCAGTGGGTGCTACAGGAAGATGAGGCCTCACCTAGTCCCAAGGCTGTGGGTGCCCCTGTCAGCCCTCTGGAGTTCAGAGTGCCTGGCAGTGTCAGTCCGCTCCCCATCCCACCACAGCCTGGAGGCTCCCAGGCTGCCAGCTTTGTTTCATGACCCTTTGAACCTTGACCTTGGGCTTGGAGCACCATTACGACAAATTCTTTCCCAGTGATGAACAGCAATGGCAGCGCCAACTCCCCGGGTCCAAATGGGTCAGAAACCACGGAGTTCGTCTCCCCCTGTACTTGGCGTCATCTTTCAGGCCCGGGTGGGGCCAGCTGCCAGCTTTGCGGGGCCCTGGAGTTATTTATGATTTCTTTCTGGATGAGGAAAAAAGGGTTAGAGCACTTGAAGCAATAACCTCAGATGAACAATGCGATCTTCAGAAATCCACCCAAGAGAAGCAATTGAATCGCTGAAACTGGCAAGATAAACATGTACAGCGATGTTCCCCTCTCCTGATATCCTCGCTCCCTCAGACAACTGCTGGAACTGATCACTTATTTCTGTTGTGATGAAATCCCTGTCAAGTCCTGAGGGACATTCCTGGAAGACTTGAAATCCCTCCACTGAGCGAATTGTAACCCGGCTGCCCTTCTCCCAGCGTCCCCAGCTATGGGGACCCCAATCTGTCCCTAGTGGAGAACCAAGACGTACTTAATCCTGAAAGATTCTCGTCCCTCCATATTCACACTGTTGATTCTGGGGACGTCTCCTATTCATGGCTGGTCTGAAGAAAAGCTGGTCTATGGAACAGTGCTGCTGATAAATTAAAATATTAATTTAATCAAACAGACCTGCCATGACCTGCTACACTTGCCTGTCCAGAAGAGGTGAGCTAAACTCATCTCCAGGTCATCTGTCTGGCAGGTGACACAGGTACAGACACGGCCCCAGGAGGCATCAGGATCCAGGCATTCATGCCCATGCACCTTTTCGGGAGATGTCCCGGATGTTACAGTTCTAACTCACTCACTCCCAAGGTTTCCAAGGTGGCTAAAGCAATCAGGAGCCACAGATTCTTTTTTTTTTCTCCCCGTAGAGACAGGGTCTCGCTCTGTGGCCCAGGCTGGAGTGCAGTGGTGCCATCATAGCTCACTGCAGCCACCAACTTCTGGGCTCAAGCAATCATCCCGCCTCAGCCTCTCCAACAAAAGGAACCAAAATGAGCATTAGGAAGCTGCAGAAGGAGAGGCTGCCGGGCCCTGCTGGTGGTTCCCTGCCACTCTGTACAGGCTGCTGAGGTCAGGGGACAGGCTTCCTGCTCTGTGCGTGTGCACCTTCTGAGATCCCACTCAGCCACTACCAGGTGGGCGCCACTGAACAGGGAGTGGAGTCAGGCACTGGGAACTGCTGTGTGCATCCTCTGGCAGAGCACAGCCCTCTCTGTGCCTCAGCCACCCATAGATCAGAGGTAGGAACCACCTGGACACTCTTTTAAAGCCCGTTCAACCTCATCATTCTGAGACAGTAACTACTGGAGCTAGAAGTCATGTCATCTGGGCGTCCAGTGTTCCCTCCTCTGTCCTTGGGAAAAGGAGCTGAGTTTTGCTTGCTGAGAGTAGATGGATCACATCACGGCAGCTTGTTCTCAAGCTTCCATGGTGAAACATGATCCCCCGTGGAGCATCCCAGGCCCTCTGGTCCAGGCAGGTCTACAGGATGAGCAGCCAGATGCCCTGATTCCGTTTTAGCTCATCTGCTCCCTCTCAATGGCTCTCAGTTTTCCTCCACAATAAAATGGGGCAATAATCCCCTGGTCTATTGCCTGGTCCAGATTTTTACCTTCAGCCTGCAGGGCGTGCCCTTATCCTCAGCTGTTTATCCGGAAGGATGTACAGGAAGAAACAAGCTCTCTGTGTGCATGCTGAGTAGAGACCACCACTGCTACGTCCAGAAGTCCCCCAGGAGCATCATAAGCTGAAGATGGGGTCTGAAGGTCTCAGGGTACGCTCTTGAGTCAAGCCCACTCAACACTTGCCTGGGGCAGGCAGGGCAGCTCAGCCAGAGACAGTGCAGAACACGGGGACCTTGGGGACCCTCCCAGCCTCCTGATAGCAGAGCCTTTTTATAGTCAAATCATTTTGGAGAGAGACTCATTGAAGAACTGGCCAAGTGCAATGGCTCACGCCTGTAATCTCTACACTTTGGAAGGCCGAGGTGGGAGGATCGCTTGAGGCCAGGAGACAGGACCAGCCTGGGCAACACAGTGAGACTTCGTCTCTACAAAAAAATTTTTTAAAAATTAGCTAGGCATGGTGGTGCACGCCTATACTCCCAGCTACTCAGGAGACAAAGATGGGAGGAAAAGAACCAGGTAGACAGACAAGCACACACACACTCACATACACACACCCACACCCATGTTCTTGCATGTTTTTGCTCCAGCAGGTGGACATGGGGAGTGGTCTTCCTCATGCTCCCCTCCTGTGCTCCTTCCCCAGCAGCAGGGCCCTGACTCTCTCTATAAGCCCCTTTATGTTTTTTCTGCACTTAGTGGAAATGGGAAACAGCTGCTGGGGGTTGCAGGGAGAAGCAGTTCCCATGCATGGTAAGGAAGCCTCACCAGATGGCTAATCTTGATCTTGGACTTCCCAGCCCCCAGAGCTGTGAGGAAATAAACTTCTGTTCTTTATAAATTACCCAGCGTATTAGTCTGTCTTCACACTGCCATAAAGATACTACCTCAGAATGGGTAATTTACAAAGAAAAGAGGCCCAACTGACTCCCAGTTCTACATGGCTGGGGAGGCCTCAGAAAATTTACAATCATGGTGGAAGGCAAAGGGGAAGCAAGGCATGTCTTCACAAGGCAGCAGGAGAGAGAGCATGTGCAGGGGAAACTGCCACTTTTTAAACCATCAGATCTCATGAGAACTCCTTCACTATCACAAAAACAGCACGGAGAGACCACCCTCATGATCCAGTCACCTCCCACCATGTCCCTCCCTTGATACATGGGGATTACAGTTCAGGATGAGATTTGGGTGGGGACACAGAGCTAAACCATATTACCCAATCTCGGGTATTTGGTTCTCATAATGCAAAATAGGCTGAGACAGGTGGATATACAAAAAGTGATCCCATCCAGTGCACTAAATTCTGTCAGCCAGTTGTGCACAGGGTGCGTGGCAGTTAGTGAGAAGGTGGGTCCCTAAGTCCCCTTGGGGTGATCAAGGAAGGCTTCCTGAAGGAGGTGGTGCTAGCTGACCAATGCAGGTGTGAGGGAGGGTTGGGGGCCATTTCTAGATGAGAGTAAAAGACTGGTAAAGGCTTAGGAGAGCAAGAGGTGCACAGAGCAGGGCAAGTAGCCCACAGCAGCAGCACATAGGGTGACAAGGTTGGATTGGCATTTTAGGACAATTAAGAGAGCACTTTGGCATGTTTATTGCAAACCGATCATGCCTGTGTAACCAGCACCCATATTAACAAGAAACGTTCTCATGACCTTGAAAGCCCTCTTCTTGCCTTTTTCAATCGTGACTCTCTCCACAGGTAACCACTCACCTGAATTCCAACACCTTTAGACTCTTCTGCTTGTTTCTGAACTTCAGATAAATGGAATCAGACAGTAGATACTCATTTGAGTCTGTCCTCTTTCACCTGACATTATGTTCTGTGAGACTTGTCCACACTGTTGCGTGTGGTTTGCCTACTGTTATGACTGTGTTGCATTTCATTTTGTGAATATACAATTTATTTATCCAGTTGGCCATTAATAGGAATTTGGGTTGTTTCTAATTTTGGGTTATTCTGAGCACTGCTGCCATGAACATTCTTGTGCATGCCTTTCGGTGAACATATTTATTCATTCTGTGAATGATTTTCGTGCGCATCTTGTTCTCTCATCTAGAAGTGGCTCCCAACCCTCCCTCACACCTGCATTGGTCAGCTATCTCCTACTTACGCACCACCTCCTCCAGGAAGCCTTCCTTGACTACTCCAAGGGAACGTAGGCACTCACCTTCTTGCCAATTGCCGTGCACCCTGTGCCCAACTGGCTTACAGCACTTAGCCCTCTGGATGGGATAACTTTTCGTATAACCATCTGTCTCAGTCTATTTTGTGCTACTAGAACAAAATATTGGACACTGGGTAATTTATAAGGAACAGAAGTTTATTTCCTCACAGCTCTGGGGGCTGGGAAGTCTAAGATCAAAATCAGGCATCTATCTGGTGAGGCTTCCTCACCGTGCTTGGGAACAGCTTCTCCTGCAGCCCCCAGCAACTATTTCCCATTTCCACTAAGTCTAGAAAAAGCAGAAAGGGGCTTCCACTGGGGTAACAGGGACTTAAGAGAGAGATCAGGAAGACGTTTGATGCTGAAGTTTATTATATCCTGGCTGGTGTTATCATGGGAAGGGAGGAGATATCTGGGAATGGAGTTGTTTGGTCATAGAGTGGGCTTGTATTCAGCCTTATTAGAGACTGCCAAAGTGTTTTTAAAAGTGGTTGTACCATTGATACTCCCACCTGCAGTGTATGAGAGTTCCAGTTGCTCCGCATCCTCTCTAATACTTGGTTAAAAAAAAAAAAAGAGTAACTGTTAGTCTTTTTCATATCAGCCATTCTAGTGGGTATGTGGGAGTATCACACTATGGTGTAATTTAAATTTCCCTGATATGGCAAATGAACTTGACCCCCTCTTCGTATGATCATTGGCCATTTGGAGCTCTCATTTTGTGCATATACATATTCCAAGAATCCTCTTCCAGTTGGTGATATACTTCTTCATCCAGTCTTCATCCAGTCTCTTAATGGTGTCTTTTCATCTTTTGATGAAAAGAAATTCTTTTTTTTTCTTCTTCTTCTTTTTTTTTTTTTTGAGACGGAGTTTCGCTCTTGTTGCCCAGACTGGAGTGCAATGGCATGATCTCGGCTCACCGCAACCTCCATCTCCCAGGTTCAAGCCATTCTCCTGCCTCAGCCTCCTGAGTTGTTGGGATTATGGGCACATGCCACCACACCCCGCTAATTTTGTATTTTTAGTAGAGACGGGGTTTCACCATGTTGGCCAGGCTGGTCTCAAACTCCTGACCTCAAGTGATCCACCCACCTCAGCCTCCCAAAGTGCTTGGATTACAGGTATGAGCCACTGCACCCAGCCTGAGAGATTCTTAATTTTAATGTGGTCTACTTTATCAATTTTTAAAAATGAGAATTTTTTTTGCATCCTGCTTAAGAACTCCATACTGAGGTTATACAGGTAGTCACCTACGTTTTCTTCTAAATGTTGTATTGTTTCACCCTTTACATTTAGATCTACAACCCAATTGACTTTCTTATGTGGTGTGGATTAGGGGTCAAATTCTTTTATTTTTCTTTTCCATTTGGATATCCAGTTGACCAGCACAATTTATTGATAAGTCTATCCTTTCTCTTCTGTACTGCATTTGTACCTTTTTCATAAGCCCAGTGATTGTGTAAATGCAGATCTATTTGTCTTACTTTGCACCAATAATTCAGTGTCTTAAGTAGTATAGTTCTGTAACAAGGTCTCAATTCTAGTAGTATAAATATTTCATTTTTGTTCTTCTTCAAGATGGCCTTGACTAGTCTTGGACATTTGTATTTTCATGTACATTTTGGAATCAATCTGACAATTTGCACCAAAGAAAAAAAAGCCCACTGGGATTTTGAATGGGATTGCATTGACTCTGTAGATCAACTGAGAAGAAGATATATGTGTATATATAAATTTATTTTCAAAAACAACAATTGTGGCTGGGTGCAGTGGCCCACACCTGTAATCCCAGCACTTTGAGAGGCTGAAGCGGGCTGATCACTTTAGGTCAGGAGTTCGAGACCAGCCTGACCAACATGGTGAAACCCCGTCTCTACTAAAAATACAAAGAATTAGCCAGGCATGGTGGTGGGCGGCTGTAATCTCAGCTACTCGTGAGGCTGAGGTACTAGAGGTGCTTGAACCCAGGAGGCAGGAGGCAGAGGTTGCAGTGAGCTGAGATGGCACCACTGTACTCTAGCCTGGGTGACAGAGTGAGACTCTGCCCCAAAGAAAAAAAAAAAAAAAAAGACTATTGCAGCGACACCAATGATTAATCACCCATAATCCCGCTACTGTTAGGGAAAAAAACTTCTATACAGTTGAGTTACAAAGGAAAATCAAGACAATGTATCAGGCACCTACAGCCAGAAAATGCTGTGTTGTTTCCAGAGGTGTAAACCTGACGTGTCTGATGTTCCAGCCTAACACACCAACCCAGTGGTATAGACACTGACATGTTCAATATACTAGTGTAACACAACAGCTGCAATTTTTACTGGGATGGAGAGAATTAACAGCTTTATAATATTGAGTCTTCCAATCCATGAACATAGTATATCTTTCCATTGATTTCGTTCTTATTTAATTTCTCTCAGTGATGTTTTATAGTTTTCGGTAGATTCAGTCCTATGTAATTTCATACTTTATGATGCTTTTGTACATGGTATCATTTAATTTCATTTTCTATTTGCTTGTTGTATGTAGGAATATGGTTGAATTTTATAAACTGTCTTTATATTCCAGCCACCTTGCTAAACTAACTTAATAATTCCATAGTAGTAGTTTTTCATTAGATCTTGCTGAGGGAAAGATGCTTTGGCCTGTGGTCCAGCCATGGTGCAAGATGCATCAACCTTGAATAAGGGTTGGATGTGGAGGCAGAGAGGGAGAAAGACAGACTCTGCCAGCCAAGTCAGCAGAACCCCCAGGGTTATAGACAGACTTTGTCCATGCCCATCATGGTCCAGGCACTTGCTTTCATATCATATTGAGAATTGGTGCCCCAGAGAGGAATCTTGTGAATCTTATGATTTGTGAGTGGGTGGCACGGCTCTTGATGCCAGCTTTCTAAGAGCCAGGTGGGGCAAAAGTGCTGAGGTAGGTTCCCACTCAGTATCCACAATTTGACTTCATTATTTTTGTTGTTGTTGTTGTTGAGGCTGAGTCTTGCTCTGTCACCCGGGCTGGAGTACAGTGGCACGTTCTCGGCTCACTACAACCTCTGCCTCCCGGGTTCAAGCAATTCTCCTGCCTCAGCCTCCTGAGTGAGTAGCTGGGACTACAGGTGTGTGCCACCACACCTGGTTAATTTTTTGTATTTTTAATAGAAACGGGGTTTCATCGTGTTAGCCAGGATGGTCTCAATCTCCTTACGTCGTTATCCGCCCTCCTCAGCTTCCCAAAGTGCTGGAATTACAGGCGTGAGCCACCAAGCCCAGCTTCTGACTTCATTCTTACTTAAGTTAGAAAGTGACCAAAACATTTAGAGACTTTCTTCCTTTGACCCCTCTCCTACATGGCAGTCCAGCCTTTATACTGACACCCGGATGCTACCCTGCTGGCTCACCTCTCAATGGGATTTTGATAATGGAGATCCAGCCACTCTCCTTGGGGAAAGCTACAGTAGGCCATACTGCCCTCCTATTTGCCATGGTATCTTTTTAGCTGGAGCAGAACTGCATTTTCTTTCTTTCTTTCTTTTTTTTTTTGAGATGTTGTTTCGCTCTTGTTGTCCAGGCTGGAGTGCAATGGTGCGATCTCGGGTCACTGCAACTTCTGCCTCCTGGGTTCAAGCGATTCTCCTGCCTCAGCCTCCCGAGTATTTTTAGTAGACAGGGTTTCACCATGTTGGTCAGGCTGGTCTCGAACTCCTGACCTCAGATGATCTGCCCACCTTGGCCTCCCAAAGTGCTGGGATGGAAGGCATGAGTCACTGAACCTGGATGGAACTGCATTTTTAAGGATGAACTGCGAAACAGAGAGGGAGGTAGGGAATAGGACTGTCCGGAGGAAGGAACTATGTGTGCAAAGGTTGGAGACTGGGGAATGCTCCGGGGCATGGCCTGGCTGGAGGAGGCGTGGCCTGGCTGGAGGAGGCGTGGCCTGGCTGGAGGAGGCGTGGCCTGGCTGGAGGAGCTATGGTCTGGCTGGAGGGGGTGTTGTCTGGCTGGAGGAGGCGTGGCCTTGACTGGTGGGCATGGCCTGGCTGAAAGAGGAATGGTCTGGCTGGAGGAGGTGTGGCCTTGCTGGAGGGGATGTGGCCTGGTTGGAGAGGGCATAGTCTAACTGGGATAGTGTGGCCTGCGGGAGGGGCATGACCTGGCTGGAGGCAGCATGGCCTGGCTGGAGAGAGCATGGCTTGGCTGCAAGAGGAATGGTCT
This sequence comes from Trachypithecus francoisi, assembly GCF_009764315.1. NCBI lineage: Eukaryota > Metazoa > Chordata > Mammalia > Primates > Cercopithecidae > Trachypithecus > Trachypithecus francoisi. The sequence continues at coordinate 116,494,364 of NW_022681469.1, forward strand.
GGCTGGAGGAGGTGTGGTCTGGCTAGAGGAGGAGTGGCCTTGCTGGAGGGAATAGGCCTGGTTGGAGGGGCCAAGGCCTAGCTGGGAGGGTGTGGCCTGGTGGGATGGGGTGTGGCCTCACTGTGGTACTGGCCTGGCTGGCAGGTGTGATGGTGAGAGACCAGGGCAGACAGGGGCACTAAGCTTAGCCATGCCAAGGACTTTTTCCTCAGGCCAGTGGGGACTGTTCCGTGTTTCTAGCAGAGGGTGAGGTGACCAAAGTCTGACCAGTAGAGGAAGGTCCTTAGTGACCTCCAGAAGCCCCATGGGGGAAGAGGGAGACCAGAAAGAATGTGTGTCCTGAGACAGACCTCTTGAGTGGAGTGGGAAGACCCTGTGCATAGTAGCATGGAAAGATGAATGATGTATTTGTGTTAGGCTCAGCCTGGCTGTTTTCTGTCTTCTGTCACATTGGGGAAACTGAGTCCACTGTGAACTTCTTTATTCCTGTGGTCCCCTGTGAGCACTCACAGCCAACCCAACTGGCCTATCCCCAACCTCATTCCCACAGCAACTGACCCCAGTGACCTCCTTGGAGTTTTCTTCCCCTAACGGGGTCCAGGAGTCTTGGCTGGGGTCAAAGTTCTCTGGATGGATTTTTCTTTTTTTTGAGATGGAGTTTCGCTCTTGTTGCCCAGGCTAGAGTGCAATGGCGTGATCTCAGCTCACTGCAACCTCCGCCTCTCAGATTCAAGTGATTCTCCTGCCTCAGCCTCCCAAGTAGCTGGGATTATAGGCGCACACCACCATACCCAGCTAATTTTTGTATTTTTAGTAGAGATGGGGTTTCACTGTGTTGGCCAGGCTGGTCTCGAACTCCTAACCTCAGGTGATCCGCCCTCCTCAGACTCCCGAAGTGCTGGGATTATAGGCATGAGCCACCAGGCCCAGCCTTCTGGGTAGATTTTTAGGATCTCCTCCAACTGGGCCCCGGTTGGGGTGGCCTACTGGGGACACCCTCCCTGCACATGCCCTCTGCCTGCAGACCGCCCTCTGAGACCTCTCACAGAGAGAGCCGGGTCTCTGGGGACAGGACCATCCATGTGCCTTGCCTCCCGCTGGTGTCTTGTGGCCCAAGTAGATTCCGGTTGCCTCTTTACATTTCGCTGCAATAACCAAATCCTGCCCTATCTGCAAATCCCCTCTCAGGGCCCAGGCCTTGGGAATCCAGCCTCATTTGGAAGGTGGGTCCTAAATTCTGGGAGCAGAGCCATCAACAGGAGCAATGCTGACCAAAGGCAGATGGCAGGTGGATTTGGCAACTGTCGTCCTGCAGTGGGTGGGCAGAGCCCGGAAGTAAGAGGCCGAGGAGAAGGTCACCAGTGGCAAGAGTGAAGAGTCCCGGAGCCTGAGGCCTCTGGAGCTGATCCAGTGTAAACCCCTTTTATAGATGGGAAAACTGAGGTGTGGAGAGAGAGAGGGCATCTCAAGCCACAGAGCGAGTTCCTGGCCGACTTAGAACCAGGTCTCTATAGTTCTCTTTACAATGAACACACCACACAATCAACTCTCTCTCTCTCTCTTTTGAGACAGCATCTCAAAAGGACACTGCATCTCCAGCCCAGGCTGGAGTGCAGTGGCGCAGTCACTACTCAGTGCAGCCTCCACCTCCCAGGCTCAAGCAATCCTCCCACCTCAGCCTCCTGAGTAGCTAGGATTACAGGCACACGCCACCACATCCAGCCAATTTTTAAATTTTTTCTAGAGACGGGATCCTGCCATGTTGCCCAGACTGGTCTCGAACTCCTAGGCCCAAGCTATCCTCCCACCTTGACCTCCTAAAGTGCTGGGATGACACGCATGAGCCATCCCACCTGGCTTGCTCTCTCCATGTCTCTGTCTGTCTCTTTTTCTCTTTTTTTCTTTTTTCTTTTTCTTTTTTTCTCTTTTTGAGATGGAGTCTTGCTCTGTCACCAGGCTGGAGTGCAGTGGCGCAATCTCGGCTCACTGCAACCTCTGCCTCCCAGGTTCAAGCGATTCTCCTGCCTCAGCCTCCTGGGTAGCTGAAATTACAGGTGCACACCACCACGGCTGGCTGATTTCCTTTTTGTATTTTTAGTAGAGACGGGGTTTCACCATGTTGGCCAGGCTGGTCTTGATCTCTTAACCTCGTGATCTGCCCGCCTCAGCTTCCTAAAGTGCTGGGATTACAGACGTGAGCCACTGCGTCCAGCCTGTTTCTTTCACACACATGTGCTTGTGCATCCACAAACACACAATGGTTTGCCTGGTACGTTGACACTTCCAACATACACCTATTGGCAAAGGTTTTCCCCGCGTGGGTCCTAGACACTGGGAAAGGCACTGTGGCCCCAGGTGCTCCAGGGCCAGTGTGTTCTCAAAGGGGCAGGACACGTGGGACTCTTCATAATCCCAGAAGGTTAGAGACCACATAGTAGGGTGGTTCGGGCAGGGCCTCCTCCAATCAGAGCCAGGAGGGGACAGGATCAGCACCCCCTCAGCATTTCCATGTTTCCAGCACTCCAGTGAATAATCAGAGAAAGTTAAACAAACATGCTTTAATTGCCTGTCAATGACAGACGCCAAGGGAATGAAAATCCCATCCTGTTCTGGAGCGCGGGCCGGGGGATGGGGGTGGTGTGGCGAGTCAGAGCTGGCTGGGCCTCCTGGGCCTCATCACAGCTGGGGAGCTGGACCCACCCCACAGCCCTCATGTCCATCGTTGGCCAAGCTGCTCCTCACCTGCCAAGCAGGGTGCCCAGTGCCAGAGAAAACTGGGCCCAGGCCCAACACAATTTCCAGCAATAGGTATTTGCAAGAGCCGGGCCTCTCCCTCCGTCCACTGACCTTCCCCACTGCAGGGGGAGGGACCTGCAGGTCCTAATTGTTGCCTCAGGCCCTGGAAACGCTCTGCTCAAGGCCCCTAAAAGCCTCCAGATTGTGCAGTTTGCCCGGAGTTCCTGGACAGACCAGGGCTGTCATTTGTAACTTCCCCGTGTCCACCTCCTCCTCCTCTTCCCTCAGGCCCCAAGGGCGGAGTGGTGTCTTCCTGTGTGGCTGGAGAGGTGCTTTTCCCTCCCCTCCCCTTCCCTCCCCTCCCCTCCCCTTCCATCCCCTCCCCTCCCCTTCCCTCCCCTCACCTCCCCTTCCCTCCTCTCCCCTCTTCTCCCTTCCCTCCCCTCTCTGACAGGGTCTCACTCTGTTGCCCAGACTGTAGTGCAGTGGTGCCAACATGGCTCACTGCAGCCTCAACCTTCTGGACTCAGGTGATCCTCCTGCCTCAGCCTCCTAAGTAGCTGGGACTACAGGGACATGCCACAATCTCTGCTAATTTTTGTTTTTTTTTTGTAGAGAAGGGGTTTCACCATGTTGCCTAGGCTGGTCTCAGCCTCCTGGACTCAAGTGATCCTCCCACCTCAGCCTTCCAATTAGCTGAGACTCTAAGCACGCACCACCATGCCTGGCTAATTTTTGTATTTTTTTGTACAGACAGGGTCCCACTATGTTAACCAGGCTGATCTCAAACTCCTGGGCTCAAGCCATCCACCCATCTCAACCTCCCAAAGTACGAGGATTCCAGGCATGAGCCACCACACCCATCCTTCTTTTCTTTTTAAAATATGTTATTTTATTTAAGACTAAGTGTTGTGGCTCATGCCTGTCATCTCAGCTGTTTGGGAGGCCGAGCTGGGTGGATCACTTGAGGTCAGGAGTTTGAGACCAGCCTGGTCAACATGGCGAAACCCTGTCTCTACTAAAAATACAAAAATTAGCCAGGCATGGTGGCATATGACTGTAGTCCCAGCTACTTGGGAGGCTGAGGCAGGAGAATCGCTTGAACCCAGGTGGCAGTGGTTTCAGTGAGACAAGATTACACCACTGCACTCCAGCCCAGGCAATAGAGCAAGATTCTGTCTCAAAAGAAAATTATGTTAGATTCAGGGGATTACATGTGCTTGTTTGCTACATGCATAATAGTAGGGATTGGACTTCTAGTGTACCCATCACCCAAATGTTTTTTGTTTTTTGTTTTTGAGACGGAGTTTTGCTCTGTTGGCCATGCTGGAGTGCAATGGCTCGATCTTGGCTCACCGCAACCTCTGCCTCCCGGATTCAAGCGATCCTCATGCCTCAGCCTCCCGAGTAGTTGGGATTTTAGGCATCTGCCACCATGCCTGGCTAGTATTTGTAATTTTAGTAGAGATGGGATTTCACCGTGTTGGTCAGGCTGATCTTGAACTCCTGACCTCAGGTGATCCTCTCACTTCGGTCTCCCAAAGTGCTGAGATTACAGGCATGAGCCACCATGCCTGGCCTCATTACCCAAATGTTGAGCACTGTACCAGATAGATAACTTTTCAATCCTCATACCCCATCTGTATGTCCATGTATACCCCTTGTTCAGCTCCTACTTATAAGTGAGAACATGCAATATTTGATCTTCTGCTTCTGAGTTTGTTCACTCAGAATGACAACATCCACCTGCATCCATGTTGCTGCAAAGGACATGATTTCATTCTTTTTCATGGCTGTGTAATATTCCACAGAATATATGTACCTTATTTTCTTTATCCACTCCACCACTGATGGACACTTAGGTTCCATCTTGCTTTTTCCAAGTGATCCTGGTCAACCCACAGGACACAGCTAGTAGAGAGGAGTCATGGATCTCTGCTTTCAAGTAAACAACCCCTTAAGGCAGGTATTTGGGTCTATGCAGCCCTGCCCCTCTCCCCACCAGTACTAGACTGTTGACACAGTGTCATCCAGTCACAGGAACATCTACAGAGTCTTCAGGTGGATGAGAGATGATTAGAGGTAGAGGAGAGGAGGTGGACAGATGGGGAGCAGGGTGAATGTATAGGTGGGGAGATGGGGGTGTTTAGGGTGGGGGTAGCATGAGGTATAGGATGGGTAGATGGGTGGGTGGGTAGATAGGTGAACAAATGGAACCCTGTTCATTTTGATCTCTGCCTTTCCCATTAAGGACTTCTTTTAGCAGTGCAGGAATCATTGGTTGTGTAAGTTTAAGAAGAAGGCATTAGGCTGGGTGCAGTGGCTCTCACCTGTAATCCCAGCACTTTGGGAGGCTGAGGTGGGTGGATCCCTTGAGGTCAGAAGTTCGAGACCAGCCTGGCCAACATGGTAAAACCCCGTCTCTACTAAAAATACAAAACTAGCCGGGTGTGGTGGTGAAACCCCGTCTCTACTAAAAATACAAAACTAGCCGGGTGTGGTGGTGCATGCCTGTCGTCCCAGCTACTCAAGAGGCTGAGGCAGAAGAATCACTTGAACCTGGGAGGTGGAGGTTGCAGTGAGCAAGTTTGCGTCGCTGTACTCCAGCCTGGGTGACAGAGTGAGACTGTCTTAAAAAAAAAAAAAAAAAAAGCAGGCACTGAAAGCACTCTGGACGCCAGGGCCTTGTTGACTGGGGACTTCACAGAGGCTGGTCTTTTAGGGACTCTGCCATTTCATCAGGGATGTCCCCAATATCAGTGTCAGTGGGTCTTTCCTCTTCGGCGGGTCCCTGTTTCCAGGGAGGACTCCCTCCCCTGCCCCATCTGGGGCTTCTTGAGCCCCAGGAGAGCCAGTGGCTCCCAGTTTCTATCCCTACCTTGGGTTTGCAAGGCTGGCTGGCGCACCTGGCTGCATGCAGCTTGCAAAATAGTATTTGTATTGTTCATCTGCCAGGAGGTCCCTCCGCCTTTCCGTTTGCTTTGTGGATTTTATACCTTTTTTATTTCTTGTTTTGTTTTGTTTTGTTTTGAGACGGAGTCTCGCTCTGTCGCCCAGGCTGGAGTGCAGTGGCCGAATCTCAGCTCACTGCAAGCTCCGCCTCCCGGGTTCACGCCATTCTCCTGCTTCAGCCTCCTGAGTAGCTGAGACTACAGGCGCCCGCCACCTCGCCCGGCTAGTTTTTTGTATTTTTTTTTAGTAGAGACGGGGTTTCACCGTGTTAACCAGGATGATCTTGATCTCCTGACCTCGTGATCCGCCCGTCTCGGCCTCCCAAAGTGCTGGGATTACAGGCTTGAGCCACCGCGCCGGCCTTTTTTTTTTTTTTTGAGACGGAGTCTCGCTCTGTCGCCCAGACTGGAGTGCAGTGGCACGGTCTCGGCTCACTGCAAGCTCCGCCTCTCGGGTTCATGCCAGTCTCCTGCCTCAGCCTCCCGATTAGCTGGGACTACAGGCGCCCGCCACCACGCCCGGCTAATTTTTTGTATTTTTTAGTAGAGACGGGGTTTCACCGTGTTAGCCAGGATGGTCTTGATCTCCTGACCTTGTGTATCTGTCTGCCTCGGCCTCCCAAAGTGCTGGGATTACAGGCGTGAGCCACTGCGCCCGGCCTACATTTTTATTTCTTTATCAGCCCTTTCCTGAGAGAAAACAGAAGGGAACCTGTGTTCAATCCACCATGTTTAACCAGAAAGCCACATCCCTGTATCATGTGTCTTTGGTGAAGTCCTACCTGGTTCCAGAGTCAGAAAACTGTATCTATTCTTCTAGTTGTTTGAATGTTCAGTGTTTATACCTCAGTCTTTAATCTGTTTTATGCATCAGAGGTACTGACAAGGTTTCATGGAGGAGAAAGAGTTCTATTCCTTAACAAATGCTTATAAATCACTGACTTGGGCCAGCCAGGGGTAGAAGGGAGGGAAGCAGGGAGAGGGGCCCTCTGCTAGGCCACATGTTGCTGGGGAGGAGACAGTAGTGTGTTGCCCCCTCTTGACCCGAGACTGAGCACCCTGAGGGTACAGCCTCAACCACCTATTACCAGGGTCCTAAGACTCCCTCCGACCCCCCGTGATTTCTCCCCAAACATCTGTTGCAGAGGAATCGCCGTTTTTTTTGTTAAGGATGGTGAACATTTCAAGGTGGTTTGCATTCGGTAACAAAGACAGGGATATCTCCAAGAACAAGGGGGAGGCTGACAGTGTTGGGGGGCCGTGGACTGTACGCATGGGCTGCAGCTCTCACCACTCCCAAGCAGCACCATGGTCAGCCCCAGCGTGCCGAGGGGGAGCTATTCAGTTACCCAAATACATCTTAGGCGTCTGTTTAACAGGGATGGGGATCGTGCAGGGTCAGGCTTTGAACTGAGCTGAGGAAAGAGAGACTTTAGGCATCCCCTGACTTCTACAGCAATAAAAGCTCTTTAGAACAGCTTTGAACCGTCTATTTCATCATTAAAGAGCTCCAGGTCTCAGGCCTCCAGGGAGACAGACATTAAAAGATAATTACAGCCCAGAGAGATGTGTGCTTGGGCGGGGTCAGCATCAGTAGGCTCCTAATTGGCCTTCCGGGCTCCAGTCCCTCCCACTTCCACCCACTGCACGCTCTGCTGCCAGAGCGAGCATCTACAAATGCAAATCTGACCTTGAATTTCACCCGCCTAAGACCCTCCAGTGACCTACGGACACTGCCACAGCCCTTCCCAGGCCCCTGGTGTTAGAGCTCCTTGACATTTCCAGCCTTGGCAGCCCCCAAATGTGTTCCCAGTTGGCCAACCTGCCCTGTTCTCACTCTCTTCTTGCCTCGGAAAATGCACTCTTTCAGAATGCATTTCTTTTTCTTTTAGAATGCATTTGCTCTTCTCTTTGCAGAACCTGGCCAGCTATTGTGCATTCCTCAGGTCTCATCTTTGATGCCACTGCCTCCAGGACGTCCTCCTTGATTGCCCCCGACAACTGGACTGGCTTTGGCATCCCTTTCCCAGTCTGTGTCTGTTAGCCCAACTCTGGTTCTCAAAGTCAGGGGCCCACCTCACTATCTGTTCATCAATTGTCAGATATTTTTTGAGTCCCTGCTTTGTGCCAGGCACTGAGATTCATGGGTGAACAAAATAGAAAAAGACCCCTGCCTTCATGGTGCTCACGAGCTCACGGCATCACCTTGTCTGAATAAACAGTACAGTGTACTGTGCGTGCTCAGAAGGGAGGCTCAGTGGTCCAGTAGGCTGCATGGAGGAGGAGTCTCTGAGGGTAAGGCTTTGAAGGATGAATAGGAGTTTTCCAGGCAAAATGACTGGAGATGTTTCTGCTTGCCCGCCTGCCCAGAGGCTATCCTGGTGACTGTGCTGCTCTCTTCCCAGGGTCTACACTCTCTTTCATATTAGTTCCTCTTCTCTTTCAGAATGCATGAACTGCACCCGGCTCAGTGACATGAGTGAGCGACTGACCACACTGGAGGCCAAGGTCAGTTGGGCTGGGGAGTCTGGGCCTGGGGAGCTGCCTGGGGACCTGGGGTGGTGGGGAGAGGCGTCGGGCAATCACTGGGTGTGGCTGTGGAATTCCCAGCCCCAGGTTTCCCAGCAGGCTTGGACAGCCGGTCCCAGGTACTGCGTACTGTTCAGGACTTGGTGACTCTGCGTGGCCTTCTTGGGCTTGGAGGTCCCAGGCAGCAGGCTGGTTGTGGGCAGGGCAGAATGGTGCTGTGCTCCCGGGACCTGGGGGCTGGGAGATTGGACACCCAGAGGACAGTGGAAAGAGGAGGGAGTCTCTGTCCTTCCAGGGCCACTCGTCCCACCTCCAGAATGGGGCTGGGTACAGAGGAACCGATGGGAAAAGACTCCGTGGAGGAGGAACTGCTGGGAAGTGACCAGCTTTCAGCCCAGTCTATAGGAAGAGGACTCCCTCAGTGGAGTCAGCCCAGAGGCTGAGGAATCCATAAAGGCCAAGTAATTTACCTGGCAGTGACCCCAGGCAGCACTGGGCAGGGAGAGAGGCAGGGAAGGGTATGCCCAGGACATGTGTGTTCATGGGCAGGTGACCTGTGGGAGCACCTGGGGCTCCATCTCACACTCCCTCTGGGAGGCGGTGGTTTTGAGCACACTTCAGGGCCCGCCCACCTTAGGGCAATGAAGCCAGACATCTCTCCTGCCCCTCACTGGGTTAACACTTCCCCGAGGGTACTTCCTGTCTCAGTCAGCTTGTGCAAGCTCCTGTGGCTGGAGAAAGCCCTTGGCAGAGTTGCAGGTGGCCATAGGCCGAAGCCAAAGCCAGGTGGGGCTGAGGGGTGCGCATGGGGCGTCAACAGCGTCTGCCCCGATGGGGACAAGCCCCGTTCTCACCCAGAGGGCTTGGTAAGCAGGCTCTGGTGTTTAGCCACAGGGGCTCGGCCTCAGGGAGGACAGGTCTGGAGGGATGAGGCAGCCTCCAAATACCTACAAAGCCTCTTGGGACAGCAGGATCTGCTACATTTCCCGGCCCCCCAGGGGAGAGCCAGCACCAGGAGGCTGGAATCAGCTGAGCCAGAGGCAGAGCTCTCTCCGGAGCAGAACTGTGGCGACCGGAGCATGTGGCATTGCCCAGAGAGAGTGTGTGTGAGCAGGGCCACGTGGCAGGGAGGCGGAGTGAGGACCAGGGACCTGAGAGTGTGGGGCTGGAGCCCCAGGCAGCAAGAACCCCTAGAAGACAGCAGGGCCAGGGTCAGCTGTGCCTCCACCCAGGAGAGCACACACACACACACACACACCGTACATGTGCACACACATAGACACCAGGGCACACACACCAGTGCGCATGTGGAGACACACATACATATATACGCATACAGACACACACATTTGCACATGTGCACACAGACCCACGCAAACACACAAAAACAGGGACACACATATGCAATACCCATGGTCACATGCACAGATACTCAGGCATACGCGCACACACAGCATGCATGCACATGGGCACACATACATATACACACACATGCACACACATGACACAGATGTGCACACATTAACACACACAGCCCTTGACAACTCCACATTACCCTTGGCCCTGACTTCTGCTCTGGGGGTTGCAGGTGAGCATGGCTTGGAGTCAGACATGTGTGGAACCGCCCTCCGCCGGCTGGGTGACTCTCTCAGAGCACCTCCGCCCCTCATCTGTAGAATGGATGAAAGCGTCAGCCCGGCAGGGCTGTTGAGAGTCTGCAGGGAGATGGCAGTGGGAACTGGCTTTGGAAATGGTCTAGTGCTGACCAGGAGTCAGGGATTAGTGCTGTCACCTACGTCAGCCACGTTACTGTTCCCGCCTTACAGATACAGACACAGGTGTGTGGGAGACATCTGTGCAAAGCAATGACGGAGGCCCCGAGGCAGGCATTCGCGGCCTCCCTTGTCCTCCAGCCCTTCCGTAGGTGGGCAGGGTCTCCCAGCAGCCCAGGCCTGGGATGAGAGAGACCCGTCTGCTCTCCTTGGAGTCTTAACTCTCGGGGGACAGGAGTGGAGGGTTCCAGGGAGCAACTGTTTCCACATGGGCTGAGCTGGGCCGGGACCTCTAGAACGGGTACAGGGGAAAATGCTGAGGGGTGAGCTTCTGGCATCTGAGATTTTAGAAAAGGCGGGGTCCCCGAGCCATGTCCAACCTGGTGGACATTTTCCTAGTCCCGGAAGCCTCTGTGTGGTTTGGCGCAGAGCAGTGGCCCTGGCCTCAGCTGGGTATTGTGGGTGTCAAAAGTTGCAGCTCTAGGGGAGGGTGGGCGTTTGGCCAGCTGTCCCCCACCCACCTGGCCCATGCCCTCCCATCATGAGCAATTCCTCCCTGTGGCCTTCCCGGCCCTGACACCCTCTCCACCGAGGGCCCCAGCTCCATGGCCTCCAGCAGCAGGCCCGGGGCAGGGCTTGCCCTGTGACGCTGAGTGAGAGGGCTGTGTCCTCTCTGTGCACCTCGAGGGCTGGAGGGAGGGACAGCAGTGCATGGCAGGAGCCCAGGCCAGGATTCCCACCCTTCCTCCACTCCATCTTGGCCAGTCCTTCCCTCTGGATCTCAGTCAGATGGCCTGGAAAATGGAAATTGGAGTCGCTTCATTTTGAGGCTGGTCCAGAGTGGGGAAGCACGGCAGCTCTCGAGTGGGGAGCTGGGGGAGATAGCTTGGGCCTGGCTGTGCAGAAACAGAGGAACTTTGCAGCCCTCCTCCTTTTGACAGTTGTCTGCATTTCTAGGTAGGGGCTGGGAGACTCCTCTCTTAGCTCCTGCATCTTGTCTGGAGCACTTTCTGGCCGCCCACCTGCCCACTCCATGCCCACCTGTGTTGAGAGGGCCTCTTGGAGGTTTTTTGTGTTTTGTTTTGTTTTGTTTTCAGACAAGGTCTCGCACCATCACCCAGGCTGGGGTGCAGTGGCGTGATCTCAGCTCACTACAACCTCCGCCTCCTGGGCCAGGTTCAAGTGATTCTCCCGCCTCAGCCTCCTGAGTAGTGAGGATTACAGGTGTGCCCCACCACATCCAGCTAATTTTTGTATTTTTAGTAGAGATGGGGTTTCACTATGTTGGCCAGGCTGGTCTCAAACTCCTGACCTCAAGCGATCTGCCCGCCTTGGCCTCCCAGTGTCGGGATTACAGGCGTGAACCACTGTGCCCAGTCCCATAGGGAGCTTTGATGGCTCAGATCAGAGGGCCCCGAGTGGCAGCGGCCTGGAGAGGGGAAGGGAACACCAGCTGGGCTAGTTGCCAAGACAGCCCAGTGGCACTAGAGGCCGTGCCAAGGTCAGGTGAGTCTGCAGGAGCCAGGACACAGAGCTGTGTTTTCAGCTCAGATCAGAGACTAGGGGTCAGCCAGGGCAGAGGCTGGGATCCCAGCAGAGTGAAGGCAGAGCCAGAACAGAAGCCAGGCAGTCAGATCCCAAACAGGGAAGCAGAAATCAGATGGCTTGCATAAAACAGCAGCAACCCAGAGCCTGGACACTTCGGCTTCTGCTCTCTTAGACAAGAAGTCTGCTTTGGTATGTCAGGAAGGAGGCAAATGAGAGAAACCTGGCCAATGGTAGCTTATTCCATAAGGACATTTATTGTTTATTCGACAAGAAGTCCAGGAGTAGAGGTGGTCTCAGGATTGGTTTGGTGTCCAAGGAAGCCAGGCTGTTCGCTGACTTCTTAGTGAGTTGGCTTTTGTCTGCATTGGTTGATGCCTCATGATTACAAAGTGGCTGCTGCAGCTCCAGGCATTACATCTTTACCTTGTATGTAAAGGC